>NC_141167.1:2500000-3125000 GCF_055505025.1 Bos grunniens | reverse complement strand
CTCCTCTGGGCCTGAGTCTGTCCCAGCCCAGGGGCCCCCTGCCTGTCTGTCTGGGGCTACCAGGCCACCAAGGGGACGTGATGGAGACCTCTCAGGCCCTGTGGCCAGGTCCCCTGAGTCCTGCCTGCCTGCACCTCGTCAGTGTCTGTCACTTGGCTGACAGCAGGCAGAGGTGGGGGCGTCTGTCCCTGGACCCACTTCTGGGCACGTGCCGCCCGGCTCCGTGCCTCAAGCTCCCTCCTGTCTCCCAAGTGTGGTGGATTCTGATGTCTAAAAGCCCAGTCACTGCACACAGTCCCCTGCCCAGACCAGAGCACATTTCCTATTGCACCCCGCCTCCAGCTATGTGCTTTCCAAGGGCTCAGCACCTACAAGGCGCCCAGCAGGGAAGATGTGTCCCCCGCGTGCACGAGGGGTTGAAGGGGCCTATGGGTGCACGGGGAGGTGGTGGGGCCGCACTGCAGGGTCCCTGGGGAGGGGGTGACACTCATGCAGTGAGGGCCAGGCACAGGGCCAACCTTCTCCACGTCTACCCCGGAAATAAGAGCAAACAGGGCATGGCCTATCTCCCCCAACCCCAGAGGGACCCGAGAGTCTGGTTCCGGGACCCTCTGCCTGCCTTGGCTCAGGGAAGCACCCCGAAGGGCGTCTCGCCCCAGGGGGCTGGGACAGGCAGGGAAATCTAGGTTGGCGACTGTCCTGGCTCAAGATGATCAGGAAGCAGTGGTGGTGGTAGTCGGCGGAAGTTGTCCAGGAAGTGTTCTGATGGGGGGCTCTGCCCTTGCGGGCCTGGGCATCCCACCTGTCTGTCAGCCCCACCTGCCTTATGGGGACCCTGACCACCTCCCTAGGGGGAAGGAGTTCTTTCCACCAGGCCCAGATCCCACCACTTCATCTGGGGGGTTGCCTGCTCCAGATGAAGCCCCGGCCCCCAGGAAAGGCTCAGGCCACCGCCGTCCTCCTAGGAGCCTGGAAGAGCATCCCCAGGTGGACTCCAGGCCCAGAAAGGGGTGGCCGGGTGGTGGCTGCGGGCCCTGACCAGCCTCACCCGTCACAACTCAGCTAGTTGAAATACTGCAAAACCAGCGGTGCTCAGCCCGCTTGCTCCCCAACACGCCCGATGCAAAGCAGGAAGCCAAGCGCCCACGTGAACGCCAAGGGTGGGTTCCTCCTCAGACCCTCACCTGACAGCCTGGCCCGGGCACCACGGAGAAGGGCTGCCTCTGCCCCTGCTGCCCACTCACAGCCCGGTGGGCGACACTCGGCCACCAGCCAGCGCCCCGAGGGCGGGCCGGCGGGGCCTCAGACGCGGGCCGGGCCAGGAGCAGCCTCGCGGTAAAGGTAAAGAAGGCCTTGGAATACCTAGAAGTTTCTTACTGTCCAGTTTCTGCCTGTTGAGGGGGTTCGTGCCGTACAGCAGGGCGTGTGTCTCCGAGTGCACTGTCTGCAGCTCCTCCAGCGTGGCCTTACGTCCGCGGATGCACTGCGGGACAAAAGGGGACGGGAGGCCGCCGCGGTCAGCCTCAGCAGCAAACCAGCACCCGAGACGGAGCGGGGTTTCACGAGCGCATGAGCACAGTGTGACTTGGTTTTTGCGAAATCAAAAGCAAACACCACCCCACATGATATTTGAAAAATATTTGGGAAGTATTTTAGAGGGCGTATACTTTAATTACAACTTAGACGTTTTAGAAAAAGAAAAAAAGATAATTCCAGCCTTCAACGCTTTAGCCTTCACTGTCACGTCAATGATTTGCCATCAATTTGTTATTTTGCTTTCCAACTGTCTGGTCTTAAAATAGATGGAAACCGCCTCACACGTGGGGCTGTGCTCAGCTCTCACGAGGCCAGAACCCAGCTCTCCGGGTATCGAGAGCCTTCCTGGAGGGCAAGGCGGCCCATAACCAGCCTGGCACCCCAGGCTGTGTCCGTCTGCATGCTTCTTCACTCTGGATATTCCTCAGATCTTTGGCTATTTTCAGATGTTCCCCAGAAATTACCATGAACATCACTGCTCTTGAGTTGAGCTGAGCTACGTTTACTTAACCTTTCAGAAGCAGACTAGTTTGTGAAGCAAGATTCCGGTCGACACGTTACACTTTCTGAGAGTCGGAGTAATGCAGGGGGAGCCAACCGGACTCTGGGGCACAGGGGGAGGCCTTGGGCTCTCTGGGCCAGGCGCATGCTGGGCAGACATGGGCCAGGAGCTGCGCTCCCATGGAAACCCCCAGGGGGCTCTGTAACCATTCCTAACTGTACGACAGGCTCCCAGAGACGCCTGCCTTGGCCCAGGGGCCAAGGACAGGGAGCCCGAGACCGGCAGGCTGTGGCCAAGACTTTCGCGACCTGGCTTCCAGTGTGAAGGGGTACAAGGTGGCAGGGAAGCTGACCCACCCACACCATGACCTTCAACACCAGGTGGCTCAAAGAGGGGAGCCCACCCATAGAGTGGGGGTACTGGCTGGAGGCTTGGGGGTCTCAGGAAGTCATGGCACGGCAGGTCCCTTAACCTCCCCTGCCTCGGGTCAAGTCCCACAGCCGTGTCCTATAGACCAGGAGATGCCTTGCACGGTGACTGCTCCCAAGTGTGCGGAGGGCAGGCTGGCCTACAAGCATAATGCTGTGTGGAGCACCTCTCCACCCCGGATCAGTCGCCCCTCAGCCTGTGTGTCTTCACCCCGAGTCCCTCTCAGCCTGTATCTCTCAGGGTCCCCCTCAGCCTGTGTCTCACCCGGGTCCCCCCGTGGGGGACCCCGTCTCTTCACCCCGGGTCTGTCTCAGCCTGTGTCTCTTCACCACGGGTCTGTCCCCGCAGCCTGTATCTATTCATCTCAGGTCCATCCCCTCATCTGTGTCTCTTCATTCCGGATCCTCATCAGCCTGTGTCTCTTCAATTCGGGTCCCCTGCTCAGTCTGTGTGTCTCACCCCAGGTCGCCCTCAGCCTGCGTCTCTCACCCGGGTCCCCCTCAGCCTGCGTCTCTCGCCCCGGGTCCCCCTCAGCCTGCGTCTCTCGCCCCGGGTCCCCCTCAGCCCCCGTCTCTTCACCCCGGGTCTGTCTCAGCCTGTGTCTCTTCACCACGGGTCTGTCCCCGCAGCCTGTATCTATTCAGCTCAGGTCCATCCCCTCATCTGTGTCTCTTCATTCCGGATCCTCATCAGCCTGTGTCTCTTCAATTCGGGTCCCCGCTCAGTCTGTGTGTCTCACCCGGGTCCCCCTCAGCCTGCGTCTCTCACCCCGGGTCCCCCTCAGCCTGCGTCTCTCACCCCGGGTCCCCCTCAGCCTGCGTCTATTCATCCCGGGTCCCCCTCAGCCTGCGTCTCTCACCCGGGTCCCCCTCAGCCTGCGTCTCTCGCCCCGGGTCCCCCTCAGCCTGCATCTCTCACCCGGGTCCCCCTCAGCCTGCGTCTCTCGCCCCGGGTCCCCCTCAGCCTGCGTCTCTCACCCGGGTCCCCCTCAGCCCCCGTCTCTTCATCACGGGTCTGTCCCCGCAGCCTGTATCTATTCATCTCGGGTCCATCCCCTCATCTGTGTCTCTTCATCCCGGATCCTCATCAGCCTGTGTCTCTTCAATTCGGGTCTTCCGCTCAGTCTGTGTGTCTCAGCCTGGGTTCCCCTCAGCCTGTGTCTCTCACTCCGGGTCTGTCCCATCTGCCTGTCTCTTCAACCTGGGTCCCTCCCCAAGCCTGCGTCTATTCATCCCGGGTCCCCCTCAGCCTGTGTCTCTCACCCGGGTCCCCCCTCAGCCTGCGTCTCTCGCCCCGGGTCCCCCTCAGCCTGCGTCTCTCACCCGGGTCCGTCCCCTCAGCCTGCGTCTCTCACCCGGGTCCGTCCCCTCAGCCTGCGTCTCTCGCCCCGGGTGCCCCTCAGCCTGCGTCTCTCGCCCGGGTCCGTCCCCTCAGCCTGCGTCTCTCGCCCGGGTCCGTCCCCTCAGCCTGCGTCTCTCACCCCGGGTCCGATCTCCAGCCTGTCTGCAGGCCCATCTCCTGGGTGTGGGGACCCCTGGGCTGTCAGTGCCCGCCTTCAGCGCTGCTGTCCTCGCCCCCATCTTCCAGCTCCTGCCTTGAAACTACCCTGGTGGCCGCCAGCCTGAGGGGCCCGTCCTGTGAGCGTAGAAGCAGCTCAGGGATGGCTGGGCAGGGGTCCTCTGGAGAAGGCGTGTCTGCCGGGCCGATGCTGCCCCCCAGTGGCGTGTCCTCATTGTATCTGGAAGCAGGTGCGGCCACTCCAGCCCGGCTGCCTGGAGTCCCTGTCATCTCCACAGAGGGACTCCTGGGCCGGATTCTGGGCCCAGACCTCCAGCCATCTCCTCCAGAAATTGTGGGTCGTCATAAGCTGGCAAATCCGTGGGGTCACTGGAGGCCAGCTGACCTCAACTCAACACCCTGTCTCAATGAGGGGCAGATGGGGACCCGGGCTCTGACCACACCCTCCAGGTGGCGCTGGGCTCCAAAGGATGGACGGTACAGTTCTGCTCAGCCATAGGCTGGGGCTTTGTGAGGTCACCCTGCAGAGCAGCAACCCCCTTCCAGTTCCCTATCCCTGGCTTTGTGGAGGGTGGGCACACGGGAGGCCAGGCCCTGTCACCCTGGAGGGCTCTTGGGAGGTGGTGTTGCCTGCCTGCTCCACAGACGACAGTGCTATGGCGCCCACAGCCTGGAGCCCCCCTGCTTGTGCACAGACAGACGCCCCGCCCCAGACCCAAACTGGCCACACTCCTGCATCAGAGGGGTGGAGGGACATCACAGGTCCTTCAGCAGACCTGTCCTCCAGGACCCGATTTTCAAGGGTGCAGAGGTGGGGACCGAATTCCAGGCAGACTGACCAGTCTGCCCACCACCCCCACCCTGCAGGCCTGAGGCTCTACCCACACCCTGAGAGGAGCTTTCCCAAAAACTCAAGGAAGAGAACCTTCGATGAAGAGCCAACAGAAACGACGGTCTTCCCCTAGGTCAGAGCCACCAGATCCCATCCGTGGAAGAGGCCCTGGGATGGCCTGGCCATGCATCCTGGGTGATGAGAGGGAGCCTGGCGAGAGGCAGGCTTCCCAGAGGATGACCAGGAAGGGGAGTGGGCGAGAGGGGGCTGGGGAAGGGCCCCTCGGGTTCCTCCAAAAGGCAGGCCTGCGTGTCTGCCTGCGCAAGGGCCCTGCGTCCCCCCAGGTCACCCCACACACGCCCTGGCTTGTGACGCCCGCAAGGCCGGCCTCACCTCACATTTGCCTCGCAGGCCGGTCTCCTGCAGCCGCGACCAGATGCTCTGGATGCGCCCGGCGTGCTCTGGGTGGCTGTTGGTGTTCCCACAGGTGCACTGGTGTTTCAGCATCAGAGTGTCGTACACGAGGCCTGCAGCGGGGAGGCAGGGTGGCCGCGCTCAGAGAAGCCCTCGGGGTACCCGGCAGCTGGTCCCCCTGCCAGGGGAGCGGAGCTCAGGGCACTTGCCCAACGGCCAGAGTCCTCGACACCCAGGGGAGCTGGCGAGGGAGGAAGAAATGAAAAGGCAGCCCTGTCCCCAGGACTCAGGGCTCTCATATCACAGGGACCGGGCTGACCCAGACAGTGGGGAGATTTTGGTCCCAAACTCAGGTCTGCCAGGGACCCTGTCTATAGAGTACTTTGCCTCTGTGGATTGAGATCCATCTGTTCGAGGTTCTTGGGGTTCAGAAGGCTCGGTTTCTGCCTGCGGAAACTTGCAGAGCCACTGGACAGGAGCACACGCTTGTGCACACACACAGAGACACACAGGGACGCAACTGCATTTGAAATTGACCTAGACAGTGGGGCGGGGCAGGGTGGGACGTGGCCTTCCAATAACAGAGCAGCAGACTGACGCAAGCACAGACGCACACGCCTGTCCACGTGGACTGCAGGTGTGCACGTGTGTGGACAGCACCAGGACACGGGCCCCACCCGACGGCATCATGGTGACACAGTGATGCATTAGCAGAGGACGGGGTGAGGCGCTGTCCCGGGGGCCCTCCGTCCCAGGTGCGGTGGGGGCCGGTGATAGGGGCTGACCCGGAGCCCCTGGGCCGGGACAGCCAGTCCAGCGCCTCGACACCAGTGGACGCTGCACTCGGCTGTAGACCTCCGCCCTGACTCCCGGGGAACGCTTTCAGGCGGAGAGAGTCCTGCCTGCAGACTTCTGCAGGGTTGGGAGGCTGTAGGTGAGGGGCGCGGCGAGACTGCAGGCAGGAGCAGTGCTGTGGGCTGTCCAAGAGCGGAGAGCGAGCGTCTGGGCCGGCCGCGCCCTGCTCCCACTCCACCTGCACGCTCCAGGCGTCGCCTGGGCCTCACAGGCAGGGCCCTGGGTGGATCCTCAGTCCAAGGACAGGACAGACGAAGGAGGGCAAGGTGGTGACCCCGCCGACCCCAGGCGGGAAGCTGCCTGGTGGGGGCAGGCCCAGGGATGGGCAGTTCTCTGAGGCTGTGCTTCTCTGAGGAAGAGGAGGCGGGCTTCTTGGCCAGGACGGACCCCCAGTGACCTCTCTCTGTCTGGAGCCCCCAGCCTGGGGCTGAGCCTTGGGCAGAAAGTCAGGTGGATGTGAGGCTGGGCACCACCCGGAAGCCTCACCCAGCCTGAGCCTCGCCCTCTGGCCCTGCAGGCCTCGTGTGGCACTTCCCTCGTGTCTGCAGCCGCGGCTCCCCCTGTGCGGGGGCCCTCGCCCTCCCCCGGCTCCCCACACCCTGCCCCATGGTACCTGTGGTGAACCTTGGCTTGGCTGGGGGCTCCTGCACGGACATGGGGAAGGTGGCGGATGCGGGGGAGGACTGTGCCCGGGACAGGGGCCGGTGCCCGCCAAAGGACACGGGGATGCCAGCAGCCTCCATGGACGCCTGGTAGTTCCTCAGCTGGTGGATCCGCTGCTGCTCCAGGAGGAGGGCTTGCTGCAGGTGGAGAAAAGGGGCCACTCTTGCTTCCCGGCATCTCCAGTCCCCGGCTGCAGGGCTACGGGGGCCCCTCTCCCAGATCCTCCACCACACTGCCCCCGGGCTCCCAGTGCAAAACCTCATGCCAGGCTGCTGGGGAGAAGCCTGCCCTCTGGGCCAGGAGGGTGGCCAGCAAGGCGGCGGCCTAGGGCCCTGCTGATGAGTCTGCACATCCCCATGGGGAGATAGACCGTCAGTGGAAAAGCCTGCTCAGAGCTGATGGGAGGTCAGGGTAGCCTGGGGGCCGTGGAGGGCTCCTTGAGGAGGTGACACCTGGGGGCAGGGTGGCAGTACCCAGGCAGAGGGTGCTGGCGGTGGGGTGGACTCTGGGGTGTGAAGGCAGGGACTCGGGGCAGGTCCGGTTTTGCCCAGGGAGGTGGATGGAGCCCGGGGAGAGGTGGTGGGATGGGTCGGGGCCTGCCGGCCCTGCCAGGAGCACGGCTGCTTCTGTGGGGACCTGGGGGGTCTCCTCCCCGCACGGCCGAGGAGGGAAGGGCAGGGCTCCCTACTTTGGACCCCCCCCTGCAGGGGGTGAGGAGCAGGCCGCTGCCCCTGCCTTGGGCCTCCCTCCTCAGGTGCTTCCTCCCGCGGCCTCTCCAGACGTGACACCTGACGCCTCCGGAGCAGGTGCCCATCTCAAGGTGACTCTGCAGACTGCTGCGCATGCCACCGCATTTCCCCGAGAGGAGCTCTGCTTGCGGTTCTCCCGAGAACCAGACACCCAGCGCCTCTGCTCACTGCCTCAGGCTCAGAGCCCAGGAATAATTCCCTAAGAGAATGCCGACCACCTTATCATTGGCAAGACACCAGCCCTAAAAAACTGCCTCCCAGTTTCACACCAGACAGTAAGAGCATGGCGCTGAATTCCAGTTATAAGAGGAGACCGCCGCCTCTGTGAACGGGCGAGGCCCTGACCTAAGCCCCCGGCGCGGGAACGAGGCCCGCAGCCCGGACGGCCCGCCTGGCGCACTCGCACTGCAGGAGTCTACACGGCCGCGGGGACAGTGGCTTCCCCTGCCCTGACCTCCTGCTGTCATTAGCACTGGCTCCAGGGCCCCTTGAAGAGCAGGGGTTTAGCGCTAACACCGGCTGACACGTGAGACAGGCTGCCCTCTGAATGAGGACTAGCGAAAGTGACCGCCAGCCACCTGTGGCCCCGCCTTTAAATGCGGAGCCACGCAGAAGGCTGGCCTGCTACCCAAGAGAGGCTCCCGGGAAACGGAGGCGCTGAGCTGAGCCTGGGTGTCACCTCCCACCCTGGTCCCAGGGGCAGTGGGGGAGGCACCCCCTGGGCTGTCAGGGGAGGAGTCGTCTGCCTGGGCGGCCAGCACCGGGCCCACGGGGAGGGTTGGGTGAGCCAGGGCCCACATCCCAGGTGCTGAGCTCCACAATGAAGGACACCATTAGATCTTAAGAGTCCACCCCTCGGACGCCCTGGCCCAGCTTCTCAGGAACAACACGGGGTTTTGACTCGCTAGCTGACTGTCCCAGTGTTTTCTCGTCCCAGCCATATTACTCTTCACTGTAAGTTAATGAATCATTACTGGATATATTCATCAGTCTCTTAGGAGTCTGTTAGCTGTGTGTCAGTGCCAGGGAACCTCACTGGCTCTGGGTGTCCAGACCAGGCTGCTTTTCTGGATCTGTCAGGCTGGTCACTAGTGTCTTCTTGGCCCCAAAAGTCCTGGCTTCTGACCAGATGCTGCAAACCTTCTTGATCAATGATTAAGTCAGCCTCCCTCTTCCCCTTCTATGCTGAATCCACCAGCATTCAGATTTGGGTTAATCTGCAGCCTTTGGGCCTGAAGGGGAACCATCCCTAGGGAGTCTGGGGCTTGTTCAGCTGAGAAGCAGGTGCATAAATACACACAGTGGACAGAGGGCCAGTGTCTCTGCGGGTGATGCCTGCAAAGCAAGGCTCACATCACATCTGCCTCCTGTATCAACAGGGAAAGCTAGGGGCCTGGATCAGCAGGTTTGGAGAACGACGCCCTTGGACTTGCTCTAGGGGCCCTGCTCACCCCCTGCTGCCCGCCCCCCTGCTCTGTGGGTACCTGTCTGAAGAGCAGCTCCTGCTCTGTGGGCGGCCGCTGGCCGGGCTCCGCCTCCCGCGGGGGCTCCGTCTCCTCGTCATCACTCTCGATGGGCTCCTGCTTCACCTGCACCCCGGCCAGTGCGTGGGCCTCCTTCTGCCCTGGGAGCCGGTCCAGGAAGGGCTCCTCCAGGAGCGCCTGGTGCTCCCGCAGCTCCTCCTCTGTCTCCTCGGGGTGGCTCTCGGGCTGCCGGGCCGGCTCGCTGGGTTTGGGGATCATCTGTAACACAGGGGTACCGGGTGGAGCGTGGCGGGACGGGGGTGAGGGAGGTGCTGGGACAGGAAGGGTGTGGTCACAGAGCCCACGTCTCGGGATCAGAGGGTCTGACCATCCACGGACGCTGTTACCCTGGGCTGAGGCAGGACACACAGACAGACAGACACAGACACACACAGAGCCCCCGTCTCAGGAACAATGGGGCCGATCCTCCGAGGATGTTGTCACTCTTGGCTGAGGCAGGGGACACGCAGACACACACACGCAGACATGCACACACACGCCAGGCACTGTACACACACACACACACACACACACACACACGCAGACATGCACACACACGCCAGGCACTGTACACACACACACACACACACACACACACACACACACACACGCACACGCGCACACACACACACACACACACACACACACACACACACACACACACACACACTGGCGCTGTCCGTGGTGCTGAGATAAAACACAGCCTAGCGTGGTACCTTGGAGAAGGTGATGGCACCCCACTCCAGTACTCTTGCCTGGAAAATCCCATGGATGGATGAGCCTGGTAGGCTGCAGTCCATGGGGTCGCTAAGAGTCGGACACGACTGAGGGACTTCACTTTCACTTTTCTCTTTCATGCATTGGAGAAGGAAATGGCAACCCACTCCAGTACTCTTGCCTGGAAACTCCCATGGACGGATGAGCCTGGTAGGCTGCAGTCCATGGGGTTGCTAAGAGTTGGACACGACTGAGTGACTTCACTTTTACTTTTCACTTTCATGCACTGGAGAAGGAAACAGCAACCCACTCCAGTGTTCTTGCCTGGAGAATCCCAGGGATGGGGAAGCCTGGTGGGCTGCTGTCTATGGGGTCGCACAGTCGGACATGACTAAAGCGACTTAGCAGCAGCAGCAGCAACGTGGTACCTGCTGTCATGTGCCTGTCTGCCAGGCCCAGTGAATCGCAATGCGGTCACTCACCACAATCGCGAGGTGTTGGCCCACGTCCGTACCTGGGTGTGAAGTGGGACCGGGGTGGGTGTACCCTCCTTCCTTCTCAGTCACCCCACCCGCCACCCCAGCAGCTCACACCCAGGCACCATGGGGACAGGCGGCCTCTGAGTCCACTCACCTGTGCCGCTGGCCCTGAGCCCGCAGCCGGCACACCATGCCCCCTCCCTGCTGAACTTCCACACACAAGAGCCCCGCCCTGGCAGGAAGGACGGATCCTTCCCCACGTCCTGACTGTTTCTAGAAGGAAAGCAAGGGCTTCCGAGAAGCCTTAAGTTTTAGTCCTGAGCACTTGTGTTTTAAAAAGTCCTTATGGAGCCACCTGCTCCCTGACCCACACCTGGATGAGCGCAGCCTGGCCCCTGAGGGGAGGACTGGGGACGCCTGTGCTAGGGCTGGGCTGCATTTGTGGTAGCTGGCCGGGGTCAGCTGTACCGCGGGCCCCAGGGCCAGGCCCCAGAGGAGGACAGACCCACTGACACCCTCTGGAACAGCTGGCTTGCTCTGCCGAGTGAGCAGTTTCCACTGGGCTAGGGGCTTGTTCTAGTGACCGTCCCCTGAGCTGCTGTGCTAAGCTCTGCAAAGGAAGCACGCTGTGAAAGGCACGCCCCAGCTCTCTACATCCGCCCCAAGGCACCATCTCCTGAGGAAGTTTCAATCCAGCCAGAACACGGAGGACGCTGCTCCGTGAGCAGGTCCGAGCCCAGCGGAAGGTGAGGGGCGTGAGTGGGGACACAGCCGCGGGGTGGGCAGGGGGCAGACAGGCTCCGAACCATTTCGAGTGAACAATCCTCCAACCTTACATCTGGTGATTTGACTGACTTCTCACAGTGGTTCATCCAAAAAAGTGTTCTGAACATCTGTCTTTGAAGATTTGGGGATCTGTCCATCTCATCTGCTTCCCACATACCTGCAGCCAGTGAGGCCCCCCTCTGAGCTTTGTGCCTGGACAGAGTCCACTGAGGGTGAGACCACCAGTACCCCCAGATCGGGCTGGGGGCAGGAGGACCCATCTCCACCAGCAGAGGGCGCTGGGTCTCTCCCAGGCCCCCCAGGTCCACAGGGGCCTGTAAACCTCAGCAGGTGGCATCAGGAGTCTCAGCTTTACGGTCCGCGGGGTCGTTTCTGTCATCCCTCAACGTTTGGTGCAGAGCCCAACAGGTAACAGGCTGGGGTTGATGGGGAGGGTTGATGGGAGGTTTGGGGAGCACAGGGCCTGGGAAGGTGGCTGGGGGACAGACTGGTGAGTAGATGTCACAGCAGAGTGACGGGGAGGGAACAAGGATGCGGGAGAGTGGGAGAAGGCAAGGCCCCTGTGATGTGCTCCAGGGTGAGGCTGTGAGAGAAGAGGCTGTGGGCACTGGGTGGGGGTCAGGGAAGAGGACACGGGGACGGGGCATGGACAGCGGGGGGAACATGGGGACGGGAGCCCCCAGCACCACAGACTTAAGCCTCCAGATGATGGTCTGGGAGGCAGGTGCTGTCTCAGAGCGGGAGGCAAGCTCCTCTCTGCTGTGGGAAGATCCCAAAGAGTCAGGCTGAGAACGGGTGGGGTCAGGTGACTGCCTGCAGAGAAATGACCCTTTGGGGGCTCAGCGGGGAGGGGGCGGAAGGTCAGCAGAGGGGCTGGTCCAGGCACACCAGGGTACCCCGGGGATTCCAGGCCAGGTGCCTGAGGACACCTGCATGGAGGAAGGTCGGGGCGGGAGGGGCATGGGACCCGGGCCTGCCGCAGAGAGGCTGAGACCCAAACTCTGGGAGATCTGCAAGGGGCTGTCCTGGGAAGGGGGATCCGAGCAAGGGGTAGAGCGATGGGCCAGGGCTGGAGGTGATGGTTAGGAAGAAGGCAGACGGGAAACGGAGGTGGGAAGCATGGATGCTCCAGGCTAGGCTTGCGGAGCCGGGGTGGCTGAGAGCCTGGGAGGGCACGCGGACAGAGGGAGCAGGAGAGAGGCTCACCCAGGGGACAGAGAGGGGGCGGGCGGGGCCCCCCCTAGGGGACTTGGAGAAGCCGTGTCTGATCCTGGAGGAGCTGGGGCTGCCCCAGGCCCTGCCAGGAGGTCAGCTCTGAGTGGGCACGCGTGACCTTGGGAACGATCGCGGTGACCCAGCAGCAAACGGCACACACAGACGTGCTCTGTCTCCCCAAGGCCTTCTGGACCTCACGAGCACCCTCTCACCAACTAAACGAGAACGGAGGTAACTGCATGTTTGGAACAACAAGCTTCTAAAAGCCAGACTGGAGTTCAGGGCCCAAACCAAACTGGTGAGCAGTCCAGCGTTCAAGATTACTGGACACGCTCACCATTAGATGCCCAAACAAATGGGACCCAGAGCTCATGTTCACAATTGAGCTGAGGAGCAGTAACACACGCGAGGAATGGCTGAGACCCCGGTGCACTCCAGCCAGGGCCGCGGGCCTTGGCTCAGGAGCCTTCAGGCCATGGGCACGAAAGACAGAGGGCAGAAATGTCAGTGCTGGCAGTGCTGGGTACGACTGTCAGCTCCCTGCACCCTCCGGGAGATCAGTGTATAAACACTTCAATCAACTGTCTCTGGTGACAGCAAACCAATCACGGAGTGAAATCCAGAGAGATCAGACAGTGTCTGTCTCTCTGTTGGAGAACACACCACACGTGAACAGGTGTTCCTGTCTTTCTAGTCTCCTACCCTATCACTCAGAGAACGACATAACACAATTAAGAAGACAGTCGGCACCAGAAAGGTGACACAGAGTGCCTTTGACACTTTGGCATCCATCTTGCCTACCTTAAAGGTGCCTTTCTTGCCCCGTGGGGCTTCATTCAGCCGCCCCACCTACCCCTGACCCCGCCCTGTGCCCTCTGGTAGGGGAGCCTGCCAGGCAGAGGGGCTCTGGGGCAGGGGTGCTGAGCCCGTGTCCAAGCGCTTGGGCGGGCAGTAGGGCCTGGTCTGGGGCAGCTTGCTGTTTGTTCAGGGCCCCCAGTTCTCCCAGGACAGAAGCTGCCGGGCAACGTGATGGCTCTGAGTTTAACCTTTAGAAGAACCGCTGGACAGCTTTCCAGAGTAGTTCATCTCATTCTCTATCAGAAAAGGGCTTTGCTTCCAATGTCAGCATTTGGAACCAGTTATTTGAAACTGCTGCTCTTGCTTCAATAACCAGCAGGGAGGGCCACACTGACCTTGGTGCCGCTTGCTGCTGAAAGCAGGTCGGGAGTGATCATCCACATGTTGGATTGAGGGACGCAGACCTCTGGGCAGGAGCCCTTTGGCCGAGGTTGCTGCAATGGGCAGGCAGAGCGCCAGTGTCCAGGGGCCTGGAACCTGTGTTTCGGGGGCCCCGTGCCTCCGCTGGGCACTCTCTACTGGGGACTCTCTGCTGAGAGTTTGCTTAAGAGGATAAATCCCCTTAAGAAACCCCAGAGACCCCTGAGGGGCAAGGAGAATAAGCCACCCAGGGACACTGACGCTTCGGGAACATAGCCCACCCCACTCCTGCCTCCTTTATGCCACCAATGGGACAAGCTGCTCACTGCCTGTGTCACCGGCCCCGCCCGCAGTCCCAGCCCCGCCCCGACGTGTTCCAGGCTCCGCCCCCACGACTCCTGGCCCCGCCCCGCGCCTCACCTTGTTGAGGTGCAGCTGCGGCTGCTGGAAGTGCTGCTTGTGCTTCTCCAGGAACTGCTGGTGCTGCTGCTGGATGACCAGGTGCTGCAGCGCCTGCGTGCTCTGGGGCAGCGGCGCCGACTGCGTGCGGCCCAGCGGGCGGTGCTGCCGCAGCTTGTGCACCGAGGGCGCCACTCGCTCCGCCCCTACCAGGGGCTGCGCGTGCAGGGGCAGCGCGCCCAGGCCTGCAAGGTAGCGGTCTGGAGAGAGCACGGGGAGGGGAGGAACAGAAGGGAGGCGCGAGGCCTGGTGAGTCTGTGACGGAGGCCGGCCGCCACTGCCTCCCAGAAGCCCGCCAGGCCTGCTCCAGCATGCTGACCACCCGAAGCCTGGACTTAGGGGCAGCGGCCAGTCATCTGGTCCCCCCATACTCAGGTCCAGGTCGTAAGTGGGCAGCCCCGGCACAGACGCCCTCAGAGGGGCCTGGCTGAGGAAGGGGCCAGGGTCTGGTGGCTCCAGAATGTTCTGGAAGACCAGCGAGTGGGCGCCTCCCTGACAGCCTCAGAAACCCGGGTGTGAGGAAGACACCTGCCCTTATGAACCAAACCATTTTAAGGGTCTCAAGATGTCGATTTTATACACAAAGAGGGCATCAACACTTGAAAAAAATTCTGATGCATGTTGTCAAAATCTCTGCAAATTTCTGGGAAAGGCTGTCACCTGCTGCCCAGGAGAAGGGCAGCTCAGCCGCACCGTGTCTGGGCTGTGTTTAAGTTAAGAATCTGTGTGGACATAAGAGGGTAGGTTTGACTCTGTTTGAATCTTGCTTCAGAATGCGACCTCCTTATGTGAACCAGCAGGTGGAACGTTCTCCTTCTACATTCCTTTCGACCAGTAGTACTTTTTCTTTTACAAATTGTGGGTTTAGACAGTGAGTTGGTGATGGACAGGGAGGCCTGGCATGCTGCGATTCACGGGGTTGCAAAGAGTCGGACATGACTGAGCAACTGAATTGACTGACTGACTGACCATTTTCCCTGGTACCATAGGCAAAAGGGTGTAACAGACCCTTCCCAGGCCACCTGAGTATCTGTCCTCTGGCACCAGAGCTGATCACTCAGGCTGCCTGTGACCCCAGATCAGGGCATCTGACCAGGAAAAACCACGAGTGGACAGACCACGCCAGCTCTCAGCTGCCCAGTGCTGACTCCTGGGAGGGGCTGTGTTGCCATGTTTAGTCAAACCCAAGCCCCCTCCAGCGGGTACTGACTGTCAGTCTTTTCCTAGTCCCTTCCTGGAGGTTATTTCTGTATTAAAATTTTTACTTTATGTACAAATAGAAAAAAAGGTTCAACTCTAGCAAAATTGTCCCTCGCTACCTTTTCAAAAAGTTAATCAGTCACAGTTCCCTGAACCACCATCACTTTTTATCCAACCCAAACAGTTTTCTGGAAAGATAAGTTATCTTAAACCTTATTATCTGCTTGGCTAGCAAACTAAAGCGAATAACTCGAAAGGTAGAACCAATTCTGTCCTGGGTTTTCTATCAATAGAAAAGTTAAAAACAAACAAAAACACAGCATCAGCGTAGAGAAGGTCTTCCAGAATTCATCCGTTGTTGGTCTGGTGGCTCAGACAGTAAAGAGTCTGCCTGCAACGCAGGAGACCCAGGTTCAATCCCTGGGTCGGGAAGATCCCCTGGAGAAGGAAATGGCAACACACTCCAGTATTCTTGCCTGGACAATCCCATGGATGGAGGAGCCTGGTGGGCTACAGTCCCTGGGGTCGCAAGGAGTCAGACACAACTGAGCAACTTCACTTTCACTTTCTTTCACTTGGTCTGGGTATCATGGGGGATTAAATCATTTCACCAGCTTCCCAGGTGGCACTAGTGGTAAAGAACCCTCCTGCCAGTGCAGGAGACGTAAGAGACGTGGGTTCAATCCCTGAGTTGCGAAGATCCCCTGGAGGAGGGCATGGCAACCTACTCCAGTATTCTTGCCTGGAGAATCCCATGGACAGAGGAGCCTGGTGGCTACAGTCCATGAGCTGGCATAGAGTCGAACAAGACTGTGAAAGTCACTGAGTCTATACAGTCCATGGAATTCTCCAGGGCAGAACACTGCAGTGGGGAGCCTTTCCCTTCTCCAGGGGATCTTCCCAATCCAGGGATCAAACCCAGGTCTCCCACATTGCAGGTGGATTCTTTACCAGCTGAGCCACCAGGGAAGCCCAAGAATACTGGAGTGGGTAGCCTATCCCTTCTCCAGCAGATCTTCCTGACCCAGGACTCGAACCAGGGTCTCCTGCCTTGCAGGCGGATTCTTTACCAGCTGATAGACCAGGGAAGCCCTAAGTGACTCAGCACGCAAATCGTTTCATGGAGGGAAGAAGGATGTCAGCCACTGGATGCTGGACTTATGGGATTAAAAGTCCACTTAGTTACTGAAAGGCGCCCTCTCAGAAGACATCACTTATTTTTAAAGCTTCCTGGGCCCCCAAGAATGAGGGTGTCACAGGTGGCGGGGCTGCAGAGCCCTGCGCTGGGCTTCTGGGCTGGCCATGCATCGTATCCACAGGGAAGCGTCTCTCGGTTTTAGAGGAGGAAACACTTAATTCCAGAGATCCAGTGTCTGCTGTGACCCAGGTTAGGGAACCAGGACCCCAAGTGAGCTGAAAAGGCGGGGACTGTGGGTACTTCAGGGACCTCTCCCTGCAACTGGGGCTCCAGCTGCTTGACGCTGGCCCAGAAGCCCGCCTTGGCCAGGATGACACCACCCTGAGGATACAGGCCTCTGTCCCCGCAGGGTGCGGGTGGCTGGCGGTGAGAGGCCTGACTTCCAGGGGACACCAGGGGAGCCCGTGTCTACATGGAGCCCCGGCTGTTCAGGCTAGACTCCGGTCTGGTTCCGCTCCCTCCCCTCCCCTCTCACCTCCATCCCCTTCACCCCAAATTAGGCTCTAGTGCTTCCAGGGGTGGGGGTAAAGCTGTGGCGCCCCCACACTCGAGGACAGCGTCGTGATCAGCACTCCTTAAAACTGGACATCTGACCTGCCAGGAGAAAGACCCCATACCTGGTCCAGTGTGGACTTAGGCCACACTTGAGTTCAGAAGTTTCTGGTTCAGGACTGGAAGATGACCCCTCAGACCGTTCACAGGAGCTTTTGATGGTAACTGGAAACTGGTTGGTTTTTGGAATGTGCTGTGAAACTTCCAAGCACGAGGGCCCAGTACATTAGGATCCAATTCTGTCCCAGTGACCAGCTGGCCTGCAGAGGCTGGCTGGACAGCAGGCCCTGGCGGCCTGCGGCTGCCCTCGTCCAGTCCAAGTGAAGGGACCTGAGGGTGGCCGGTGCCGAGCGGCTCCTCCCGGGGACAGGGCAGGCCAGCCTGTCCTCAGAGGTCCTCTCTGGGGCAGGAGGTGAAGAGGACAACGGGACGGGAGCTCCTGGTGAGCACCCAGCCTTCCGTGGACACCTGGGCTGAAGGTTCCCTTCACCTGCACTAACAGCGAGCGGATCTGCAAACAAAGGTGCCACACAGATGCCCCCCCAGGTGTGGGGTTAAAGAAGAGGAGCAGTTGGAAAGCAAATCGCCCTGTGTTCTGGGCCTGGTTCTGCAGCGCTGGCCTTGGCGCTGGAGATCCTGCTCAGTCCACGTGGATTCTCACGTGGAATCCACGTGAGACAGGTGATTCCTGTGGCCTGAGCCCTTACACACCCACTGCCCATCTTAAAGAGTCTTTAAAGCTGGGGAGTCTTTAAAGCACCTTGACCAGCTGCTCAGAGCTCAACCTGGGGACTGTCTGGGGCTCTTTTCAGGAGAAGACTGGAGCACAGAATCACCGGCTGTCAGGGGCCTCCTGGAGTGGCGAGGACCCAGGCTGTGGGAGCCACTCTGAGTGGGCACCACGTGGAATTCACACCCACATGCCCGCTCCCTGATGGACCCGGGCTGGCTGCTCCTCCCGCATGGTCAGCCTTTGTGGAATGACGTGGCCCTAGCTCTGACACCGTCTATCTGTCCACAGTGACCACCAGCAAGCAGGCAGGTCTGTGGGCCTTGGGAGCCTCAGAGAACCTACCAGAAGCCAGCCTGCAGCGCGAGCCTGACTCTTCCTGACATGGCTCAGACACCGCCTGGCACCAGGTGCCACCGCAGAGGTATCTGCCGTGACCCTTCCGGCATCAGACGCTGAGGGGGTGCTGGGAGGGGCTGTGCAAGGTATCTCGGTGTCTGTGCTCTGGGGGACAGAGGTGTGCAGAGAAACTGCCCGTGCTGGGCGCCCGGGAGGCCCCCGAGCTGGGCCTGACACGGAGGAAGGGCCCTGAGGCCGGGCGTGCAGAAGGCGACGTGGGCCTCGTCAGTGCTGAGGAAGCCTGCACCCTGAGCGCAGCGTGGGTCGGGGGCTGTGCACTGGGCCGGAGCCATCTGACTGCGCTCCCCGTGCTGGTGGAATGGTCCCCGTTCCTACCACGCCTCAGCCAGTGGCCACGTGAGAACGTGGCGAGTCACACATGGGATGGAGAAGCCACACCTGGCCTCCGCTTTTAACTGTCGCTGTCTGGGGGAGGGACGGTGGCAGGGGTCGTTGGGGAGTTTGGGATGGACGATACGCGCTGCTGGGTTTAAAATGGGGAACTAACAGACCTGTTGTGCAGCACACGAACCCTGCTCCGTGTGGTGTGGCGGCCTGGATGGGAGGCGGGTTTGAGGGAGCACGGATATGTGTGTGTGAGTGGCTGGGTCTCCACTGCTCACCTGAAACTGTCACCATATTGTTTGTTAACAATGAAAGTGAGATTTTCACTATGAAAGTGGCTATGAAAGTGAAAGCCTTAGTTGCTCAGTCGAGTCTGACTCTGCGACCCTATGGACGGCAGCCCGCCAGGCTCCTCTGTCCATGGGATTTTTCTAAGCAAGAACACTGGAGTGGGTTGCCATTCCCTTCTCCAGGGGAATCTCCCTGACCCATGGGTTAAATCTGAGTCTCCCGCATTGCAGGCAGACGTTTTACTGTCTGAGCCACCAGGGAAGTATTGTTTGTTAATTGGCTACACCCTAATACAAAATAAAAAGTAAAAAGAGAAAAAAGAAAAGTGAAAACCCCACAACTTCCAGTGTCAATGTGAATGGCCACAGCTCTGGACCTGGGGAGGGCTTCCTGGAGTGTCCACAGGAGTATAAGGTGACCCCAGGGAGGCCCGGGAACAGGGAGGGGGGCAGGGAAGGGCCCACAGGACGCTGGGAAGGACAGACAGGCCAGCTGGGAAGTGAGGGACAGAGCAGGGGCGAATGCTGAGAACGATAAAACCAAATGTCACCAGCAGAGCAACCAACAGCTGAGGAGGACTCCCCTGCTGATACTGATACTGGGGGCTCTGTTGGCCCTCCTAAAACCTGGGGAGGAAGCCGAAGACCCAGCTGGATGGCCTGGACCTGGGAGGTCAGCTCTGCAGCAGGGCCCCCTCGTTTCACAGCGAACCCTGAGCACTCTGTCACTTGGAAAGTAACACCTTTACACTGCTGTTGCTATGCAAATTTTATAGCAAATCTGTGTGTGTGTGTGTGAGAGTCGCTCAATGATGTCTGACTCTTTGTGACCCCATGGACTGTAGCCCACTAGGCTCCTCTGTCCATGGGATTCTCCAGGCAATAATTCTGGAGTGGGTTGCTATGCCCTCCTCCAGGGGATCTTCCCCACCCAGGGATTAAACCTGGTCTCCTGCATTGCAGGCAGAATCTTTACCATCTGAGCCACCAGGAAAGCCCTAATTTTTTTTCTAAACATAACCACCCATTAGATGGGGCACATTTAAAAAAATAAAACGTTACTGCTGATAGGAATCTGCTGCCCAGCAGGGCCAGCTCTGTGCTCCATCACACTCTGAGCACCCAAAGGGCAGACACATCAGGGGGCTGGCAACCTGCTCTTGGGAAATCAACCAGAAGGTGTGTCTGACGCTCTGGCTTCCATGCCCCTGGCTCTGTGAGTGGACTTGGTCTCTGCGGCCACAGCCTGGCGTGGGAGGGCTTGGGTGCAGGAGTTCTCGGGGACAGGTTACCCGCTCTCCCCCGGGGAGCCCAGGACGGCCCGACACGGCCCGCTCACCTGTGACGAGGGGCGTCTGCGTGGGCGGCTGCTCCAGGAGGACCACATGCTGCAAGAGGGAGCCTGGGGCTGCCCCCGCGTCCCGCTCCAGAGGTGCTGCGCCCAGGTAGGGGGCGAGGTGGGTACCAGGGAAGAGGGAGATGCGCTGCTGCAGGGCGGGGAGGGCCAGTCTCTCGGCCTCCTGCTGGCCGGCCGCCCCCTGGACAGACAGACACAGCCAGGTGCCCGGGTCAGGGGCCTGGGGTGGGGGCTGCCCTGCACCACCGCCTCATAGACCCCGGGGGCGCCCACTTACCGTGGAGGGGCCGGTGGCGGGCAGCCCCAGTGTGATGTTGGGCAGGGATGGTGACGTGTAGAGGGGCAGCGGGCCCACCGAGCCCTCTCGTGCCACGAGTCTGTGTGCCAGGCTGGTCTGCAGACAGAGTACACGGGCGTCACGGAGGCTGCATGGCCAGGCCTGAGCGGCCTGTGCCACAGGAAGCAATGAGAGAAAACCCTCCAGGGGAGGCTGAGGTCCAGTCTGAGGTCCCCAGGATGGAGGCGCATGAACAAGGACAGCTCGGAGGCAGACACGGCATCGCAAAGCCGTCAACTCTGACTCACGACCTGGCCCTCTTTTGTCTGCTCCTGTTCAATCCACACAACACTGTAAAACTGTCAGAATAAACCTAGGATAATACACTTAAACATGTAGTCTCAGGGTCGGGAACGTCCTTCCAAAGGTTATGTGAGAGGTAGGAACCAGAGAGGGAGATGCTGATTAGAGAAAAATGCCTTCACATAAAAGGCAGATATCAGCGATGCCAAGGTTGGCAACCATAGTACAGACAAAGGCCACATATAAAGAGCACGCAAATTAAACAACAGTGAGTGAGAAGTGACAAAGAAGAGCCAGGATGGAGAAGAAACTCATGTGAAAAAAAAATCAGCAGTGATCTAAATAAAAAAAACATTTAAAAACCTACACAATTGGCAAAGATATTTTAGAATGACAACAACATCTTGACCCAGAGAAACATAACCATACTGCTGGGTGGGCCATAATCAGCCTGCTCCTTCTACCGGACACTTTGGCCATCCACGTCAAAAGTCTTAAAAACAGACCTAGCCTTTGATCTTAAACCCCACTCCACTCGCAGGACATACTCTCGGGAGAGGAAGCTGGAGACAGAAGGACTTGACCACAGCAGCGTTCACAGGGCCCTACAGCCGGTCAGAGGGTAAAGCCACGAGGCGTGTTCACACACAGGACACGGCTCTCCACGGGGACACTCAGGTCGGAAAAATTCTGTTGATGATTGGAACCTTATTTATCGTGTGTGCTTAAGTGCCAGTCTCCGAGGGCTTGAATTACTGTCCTATTTCATGTCGTTCTGCCTCTAGAATGAAGGTTCCTGGCAGAGAGGACACTGTCGTATTCACACCGTCCCCTCAGTAGTAGAGAACGGCACTAACAATGGACTCACAACCAGTTTTCTCCCAGCTCTTCTCACAAAGGAGTGTATCATTAAGGCTGAGAAACATTTTGCCTGCTTTAAGATTTCACTGGCACGGTTAGAAAGAATATGAGCTGAAAGTCACTGTGAACAAGGGCGGGCTGCAGCCCCGGCCGGTAAGTGCCCCTCGGTCCATCGGAGGACGGAGCGATGACCACCCCAGGGCGTGTGTGCTGGAGTCCCGTGCCAGGCAGCGGTCCCTGGGCGGCTTCCTCGTGTCACACGCACGGTGTCAGTGGAAACTCACACACACTTGTGCTCCAAGGGCACCGTAGGAAGGGCCCCTGGGGAGGGAGGTTAGTGTGGCTCTCCTAGTGAAGGCTGCAGCCACTTTACTCTGTTCACATAGTAAATGGTACAGGAATGACTAAAGGGCGACTTTAAAAGTAGCCCTTTTTCTGGTTTTTAAAAAATCAGCAAGCTCTGATTTAGAGAAAGTGACTGAGCTTGCCAAGGAAAGCATGATTCCACTGTATTATCATTGTCCAGGAACAGAACAAGTGAACACTGAGTGCTTGAAAGTTGTCATTTCCTCTTTATAACCAAGGCTTTTTTCTAAAAAACACAAACAGACCAAACCTACTTTACTTTTAGAAATCAAGCAGCCTTCTGGGAACTGTCTGATGTGCTCACTGGTCTGCGTTTCCAGTGCTGGCCATCTACACTTGCCCTGTGGCATGCCCCTCAGCTGTCCAGGAAGGCCGGGGCCAGGGCAGCACCCCACTGACGTCCCCAGATCCCACCTGGCTTTCAGCATCGCGTGAAGCTCCCTCCCTGGGGCGAGGCTGTCCAGGGTTGGGGAGCCCTGCTCCCCCCATGTAAGGACGATGCTGAGCGTCCCTCGGTCCAGCAGGGAAAGCCAGTGGCCCACCTCCTGCGTGAGGACCCCTCGCCGCCCCTGGACCAGAGGAGGAGGAGGAGTGGCCAGCCCTGGCCTTGAGCTTACAGAGGCACTGAGGGAACTGTCCAGGCCTAACCAGACTGAAACCAACGAAGGACATCCAACTGTGACCACATTTTCAAGGGCTAGCCTTGTGATTACTGTAAATATCTAACATAAAACACATGAACTGCAATCTTTGTTTCTTACAAATCCTTTGACACCTTCTATTAATTTCCAGTACTTTAATTTACATGAAAATGCAATTTGTAAAAATCAACATGCCCCTTAAACCGGCATTCACTCAAATAAGGCATCTCTATGGTAGAAACCATTAGGTGAGTGACTACCCACTGAAACAAAACCAGGATCTGGGAGCACGACTGACAAGCCACATGCAGCCTTTACAGCTCATTCCAGGAAGCAACTTCTAGGCCAAGTTCTAAGGCTGCTAACAGGTAGATCTCAGCTATGACCTCAGCCTCACAGAGAAGGATTGCTAAAACTCTTAATCTAAACAAGTCTTTAAACAGGGAGGCTGAAATGCACAGGTAATAAAGATGTACAAGGAAAAGAATAAAGGGGGATTAACAAGCAAGCAGCAGCAGCATAAAATCAACTCAGTATCTAAAAATCTGCTTTTTATCTTAAGTGTCTAAAGACTGAAAATGGAGTGGACACGTGGGCCTGTGTACTCCAACCAAAGCCTTTCAGCCCTCTGGCGGGGCAGAACTCATTTCTAAACATTTAAGGAAGAGAGCAAATTACCGTGTTTGACAAATGACAGCCTCCTGTAAGCTGGAAGGAACTTAGAAAAAAAAAAAAAACCTCACAAGAACCTCCTAGTCAGGAGCACCATCCAAGCAGGAAGCACACGGCACAGCCGGCTCAGTCCCGGGAAGCGGGGTGTGCAGCTGGCTCCCCTTCCGGCCAGCACCCGCCCACCCCAGTCGAGTGGAAACTGGCCCTGTGCAGGGGCCACAGGGCTGGCACAAGGCAAGCGCTCCAGACACTTGTGGCATGAGCCAGGGGAGCAAAGTGAATAAGGAGGAAAATGAAAGCATGGAGTGAAGGCTCCGGAACATCGCCCTGACCCAGGTCTGGTCAAGGGTGTGGCCTCCCGCCAGCCCTGAGGTCCCCCGCCTGGCTGGAACAGCCCCCAGGAGGGTTCTCCAGGAGCCACCTCTCAACCTGCAGCATAGCTGGGGTCTGACTGGCAGAGGTGAGGGGCACCGCCCCCCGTGGTCTGAGGCTCGGAGTTCCTGAGATGCCTCGGAGATGCTGCTCCGATGGTCAAGACGGAAGGGCGGCTGGACACTGCCCTGTGGACGAGCGCGCTGCGCACTGACCTCGGCTGGGATGCTGGGGACAGCGGGCGCGATCCCGTTCTCCGTGCTCACGTTCCCAGAGCTGTTGTTGGGCGAGCTGGGCGCGGAGCCTGGGGCACTGCTGCACGCCGAGTCTAGGAGGGAGAGACACTCGTGAGCCTGACCCGGGTCCCAGCGAGGACCCTGAGGTGTGAGCTGGGCTGGCCTCCCGCTGTGGCGGCCCTCTGTTCTGAGCTGGCCGACTGTGGAAAGGACAGGACCACGGTTCCCACCCAGGGGCCATGGAGCTAATTCCCTGTTTCTGGCTGTGCTGTCAACTCGAGACCTTCACAAACCTGTGACCCCAGATGCGCCCCTGGAACCTTCTGAGCTGAACACATACTGTCAATTTTACTCCTCTTTGGTAAATGATCATAAACGCTAAAAAAACAAGCCCTGAACAATCGTTAATACTGTAACAACAAGAGACGAGAAAGCACAGAGGCCAAACGCCTGTGAGCAGTGGAAGGTCAAGTACGCTGTGCTCATATGCAGCCTCCTCTGCCAACATCTGCTCTGAGCCAGTCCTCGAGTTTTTAGACTTCCTGGGAAAAGCTCAGCTGGTGGCCTCTGTGACTGACCAGGTTACCTGACAACACATCCCGGACAGTCTCCAAGCAGCTGTGATGGCCTGTGTGGCCCCACCTCGCCCACCGTGGCCGGGGCTGAGGATGGAGCGTGTCCCACCCCAGTCCCCCCACCCTCACTGCCGAAGGAGCCACACTGCTGTGTGTGCAAACACGCGATGGGAAGCCCCTCTGACTCTCTACGGTAACAGAGGTGTGTCTTGCGTTTCTGAGTTCTCGTCTGGTTCAATGGTGTCAAACACTGGCACCTCCAGGTACAGCCTCTGAGAGGGAACCAGCCTGAGCTGTCTGCCTTTCCCTCCCGAGTGTCTGCTTCCCTGATAGCTCAGTTGGTAAAGAATCTGCCTGCAATGCAGGAGACCCCAGTTCAATTCCTGAGTCAGGAAGATCCTCTGGAGAAGGGCTAGGCTACCCACTCCAGCGTTCGTGGGCTTCCCTCGTGGCTCAGCTGGTAAAGAATCTGCCCACAACGTGGGAGACCTGGGTTCGCTCCATGGGTTGGGAAGATCCCCTGGAGAAAAGAAAGGCTACCCACTCCAGTATTCTGGCCTGGAGAATTCTACGGACTGTATAGTCCATGTGGTCGCAAAGAGTCGCACATGACTGAGCGACTTTCACTTCACTGCCTGCCCCAAGTGCACTGACCGCGGGACCTCTGATGACTTAACATTCTACCCCGACCTGGACTTGCAGGCACGTGGAGGGGAAGCCTGGTCCATCTCCCAAAGCTGGACCCCAAAGGGGCTCAACAGGCATCTTCCAGGGCAAATCTTCTCTGCACCCCCTCCCCCCCAACACTGAGGCCCGGCCCAGGAGCGTGAGCCCATAGAGCTGCCAGTGGGGCCCAGAGGACTCTGAGACTTGGTTCCAGCTGAAGTCGGGGCAACAGTGAGGAGGCTGAGGGTGCCATGTGGATGGATGGCAGTGCCCACTCCCACAGGCCCAGCTCTCATGGAGAAGGAGACTCAATCCCAAGGGTAACATGCACGACCCCCTCCACCCAGGGGACCGTGAGCACTCGAATCCTCGCCACCGAGCAGCCGTCCCCCTGGGAACACCCTGGCAGCAAGTGGCTCTGTCCACTCGAGGCCCCCCGGGACCCCCTCATCTCCCCCGTGCACAGATGGTGAACCCAGGCCCTGGTTCCCTACCCACCGGATCCAGAGCCTGGTCTCCACCAGGTTAAGTCGTGTTCACACATGCCTCCCTGAACGGGGGCAGCTGGGAAGGCCACCTGGGCTGGCAGGTGTCACAGGTCACGTGTAAAGACAGGGCTGGCTCCCCCACCCCACCCCACCCCACCACAGCCATGCCCCTGCCTGGGCGCCCTCCCTGCTGTTAGCCTGACCCCGGCTGCACAGAGCCTCCCCTCCGGCCCTCCTTTAAACAGGCCCGTCCCAGCACGGTCGGCAGGTAAACCCTCCAGAGCGTGTGGGAAGCCAGGACATCTTTTGGGGGCAATAGAAATTATATGTGATCTCTCCAACTTTTCATCCATCTTCAGCTCAACGGTGTTTGGACTACTTTTTCACTCTACTTCAAGGTATCTGGTCTAAGAAAGTAAATATGAATGCATAATCACCATGGTATCATTTGCATCCACACGGTGGAATATCATTAAAGGCGCAGGAGTGTTGTGACTAATATCGAGTGAAAAAGGAATCGAGTGTACACAGGGTACGTGCCAGACCCGCACAGAAAGGACTGGAAGGAAATACACTCAGAGGCTAGGCATTCCTCTGGACAGGGTCAGATGGGCCCTTCTCTTGTCTGCTCGCCCTGCCAGGCACAGCTCCGATGAGGGACGAGGCACACGCGGTGTGACGTGACCACGCCCCTGACCCGTCACATGAGCGTCCGAGGGCCGCCACTGGCCGCGCCCTCACCGCCGTCCCTCCTGGCCTCCCGTTACAGGCCAGAGGAGCCGCGTCTGGGACGCCGTGGCCCTCTCCTCCCAGGACCCCAGGGGAGGAGACCCCACCATGCCCAGAGCGCCTTATTTTCCCGTCTTCTGGAAAGCCAGCTCTGCTCAGAGCATTTCCCCCGCCCCAGCCCCCCGGGGCTGTGCTGGACCGGAAACCCACCCCCATCTCCATGCCGCCTGCGCCCATCCGCCGAACTTCCCCTGGCCCAGGGGCCCCGCCACCCGCCTTTCCTGCTTCCCGCACGGCGCCCTCTCCCGGTGATGCTGCCCAGCTCCCAGCAGGCGCCGCAGGCCGTGTGCTCCCAGCCCCAGTGTGGCGCCCTGGTCTCTGGAGTCAGAGAGGAAGCTGCTGGGAGGCGAGGACGCAGCTCATCATTGCAGCGCCCAGCCTGGTCCTGACCTCACAGGCGGAGGGCGCGAAGGCCAGAGCCAGGACCAGGACAGAAGTGGCTGGGCCTGGGGTGGAGCCGCTGCCCCCCGAAGAGACTAGGCCTCGGTGGGGGGGGCGCACGCGCCCTGCCTCTCGCGAGGCCCGAGTCTGCACGGAACCCGCGGTGAGGGGGGCCTGGTCTCTCTACCAGAACCACCGGGCCCGAGGCCCGTGGCCTCAGACCCGGCTCCAGGCAGGCTTCACCCTGGCCGCAGGGCAGGGCTGAGGGCGCTCAGCTCACCCCAGACCCCGTGCTCAGAACTAAGGGTGCGGGCGGCGGGGGTGGGGGTGGGGTTAGGGGGACCGGCCCCTCCCACGGCGCCCAGGAGCCCCTCCTTCCTGGGGGGCGGCCCCGAGAGCCGCGGGTCTCCATCAAACCCTGTCCTTGGTGCACACGGGCCCTCCCGCCTGTTTCCAGGCCACCTGGGCAACCCCTCTGTGCTGTGATTCCAGGAACGGGGGCTGCGCGCCCTGTGCACGAGGGGTGCGCCCTCCGGAGGCGGGGTGCCCCTCGAGAGCGGGGCGTGCCCTTCTGACCGCACAGCCCCAGGAAGTGGGCTGTGTCCTCGGGACCACCAGGAAGGGCCTCGGCCTGGGGCCCGGTGGTTCTGGTAGAGAGTGTGGGTGTGCTTCCGCGCGCTGGCCACTAGGTGGGGGCCGAGAGCAGCGCGTGGACCCGGGCGAGGAGACTTCCAAGCTCCCGCCTCCTTCCCAGGAAGACTCTGCCGTTTAATGGGCAGGGGCAGGTAAGAGATCTGGGCTCACCACCCACAGGGCGGGAGCTGTTAAACAGCTCTAGAGAACCCTCCACTTAGAATCCCTGATCGTCTCCCGGGATGTCCAGGGGCCTGACTGCTCTCAGCTGCCCTGCGGGTCCAGGCTGGGGGCTGGACATGCTGCCCAGGAACAGGGCTCTGAGCGCCTCTGGGGGCCACCTGGGGCCCTCGGACTCAGTCCTGGGGGCTGGCACCGCCCTCGGGACTCGATGGCGGGGGAGATGGATGCGGAGAGATGCAGGTTTCCCTGCTAAAGGGAGAGCGTGCAGGCTGGCCTCTCTGAGACGGGCAGGTAGGAGGTGGGGTTTACACTCAAAGTACCTGTGACATCCAAGGGACGCTTTTTCAGAGCCGTGACCACTGGCCCATCTTTCCTGCGTAGCAGGGGGCTGCTCCGTCTCTCAGCCACTTTCTGCTTTAGCCTGGAGCGTAATTTCAGGTTGGGTTCAGAAGCTGCAGGAAAAGGAGACGTCATTACCGGCAGGCAGACACAACTGGGGTCCAGGTGACTGGGGGTGCTTTACCACGACTTCTACATTACACATGTCCTCACTCACCGGCAAGTCAAAAATTCCCCACGAGTGACGGCCCAGGCCGGCTGCCCACTCGGATCCCAGCCGCTGAGAGGTGCTAAGGCCAACCCACCTGATGAGAGGGTTAGCCACCTGCCTGCAGGTGAGGCCCGTTCCCCTCCGTGTCGCCTGACCCCCCAGCACAGGTGCTCCGGTTGCTTTTGGTAACAGCCTTGCTTGTGCGAATGGAGCCCTTTGCAAACCTGCAGTGCTCTGGCCTCTGCACCCGGAGCCCAGACCACACCCTGGACCAATCCAGTCCCATGTCAGCGTGGCTGCCTTGGGAAGGGGGCATCCTCACTCAGTGGGGCCCTCCCTGTGGCCTCTGGACACCTGAGTCTTAGCCCCACAGGCCGGCAGCTTGGGAGCCCGCGGCGGCGGTGAGCTCACCACCAGACTTCTGCCTTCGGAGGCTTTATGAGCTCATTCAAGCTTCCGTTACTTGTGGATCTGCTAACTGGCGAGTTTCTTTTACCTCTTGTTTTTGTTTGTAATCAGCAGCCCTGCTGGTTTTAATCTTTCTGGAACAGGAAGTTTGCAGCTCTCTAGAGCAACAAGCAACAGGATCTGAATTCCCCTCAGAGTTGGAAGTAAGCTGGCTGGGGTTATAAGAATGAGGCTGCGCATGCGTCTCACGGCCACTGCGACTCCATCCTCTGGGGAGCCTGGGGGCAGGGTCGGGGGTCCTGGCAGTGGGGTGACCCTGGGGGGCGCTGGGAGGTAAAGGCGGGTCCTGTGAGGAGGGAGGAGCAGCCCGCCTGAAGGGTGCTTCCCAGAGAAATGAGGTGTGAGGTGTGAGCAAGGTGGCAGCCTCGCCAGATGCGCAGCCTGCTCCGGAGACCCCGATCCCAGGGGAGACGCTCTCTGCTCTGCAGAGTTTGTCTGGACGGCCAGGTTCCCCAGCAGGACGTTTGTGTCCAAAGAGGAAAAGGACCCGGTAACAGAACAGCCATCCCTGCCGGTGAGAGGACCCGTTTCTGTGTTTTTTAATATTTAATACTGTTTTCACATTTTTGAGAATGGGAGCTTCACGTTTCACTTATTTCTATTTCTACGCTGAGCTTCTTACTTTATCATTATTTGAAAAGAAAAAAAAAGCCCAGCTCCACCCGCTAGATTAACAGGCACAACCCCTCTCCCCGTAAGATGTCAGCTGAGCCTGCACGAGGTTGCTACAGCCACGTGTCCGTCCTGGGGAGGAATCTGCCCGAGACCCAGGGAGGACAGCGCGGCCCTGGAGTGGGGGAGCGCGTGGCCCCCGCCCCAGTGTAGCGGGGCCCTGTCGGCGGCACCGAGGTTTGTCTGTGAGCAACACTGCCTGGTCCTGACGGGGGCGTCCCAGAAGGTCTCAGAGCTTCGGGGCCCAAGGGTCAGCCTTGTGAGCAGGGTCAGGCTCTGGTCATTTGCAGGCTAAGACAAGGGCCTGAGAGCCCCGAAGGAAGGTGACTCTGGACCTAGCCACACTATCCATCACTCGGGGGCCAGGATAAAGGCATCTGCCAGCAGGCAAGGACTCCAGAGAGTCACATTCCACACACAGTTTCTCAGAAACCTCGGAGGAGCTGGACAACCACGACGGAGGAGGAGATGAGACACGGGAGCAGGTGGAGTCCAGGGAAGAGGCCGGGCCTCCCCGGGAGGCCGTGAACGGCAGTCAGGGCCCAGAGCAGAGCCTCTAGACCGCCTGCCCTGGAGGACAGCCTCCTCTGTCTGCCAAATCGTGGGGCTGAATTAAAAGCAGGGACAAGCAGACACCTGGAGCCGAGCTGATATTTTATAATAACTACAAATGGAATACAACTTTAAAAAATTGTCCACTTGAAAGCTATATAATATTGTACATCAACTATGCTTCGGTTTAAAAAACATAGGCAGACAGAAAACTCAGCAAATGAAACAAACCATCAACTTCAGGATAAAGGGCACTCACACACCAACGGGAATGCAGCCAAGGTCACGGGCGGTTTGTGTGTCCTTTCGGTGCACTGTCCTCATGATTCAGGGCCGGGTGGGTGGGGCCAGCTGCTCCCGGAGGCAGCCTTGTGGGGCTCTGTGACTTATGGACATTTACTTACTCTGATAACAATAAAAAGAGAACTCTAGAAAGACAAGGGCTTCCCTGGTGGCTCAGCTGGTAAAGGATCCGCCTGCAATTCGGGAGACCTGGGTTTGATCCCTGGGTTGGGAAGATCCCCTGGAGAAGGGTAAGGCTACCCACTCCAGTGTTCTGGCCTGGAGAATTCCATGGACTGTATAGTCTCTGGGGTTGCAAAGATTCGGACATGACTGAGCGACTTTTCTTCTTTTCTAGAAAGACAGAGGACAGGCTGGAATACAATTTTTGGTAGCATACGTGACAGATACAGGATGGATATTAGCACGTAAAGCAACGAGAAAAAAAAACCGGCCGAGAGAAAAGCGTATGGGGGAGCTGCCACTGAACACCGACATTAGGGACCGTCCCTGCTGGTGTGGCGGCAGATGCTGGGCACAGGGCGCATGAGGAAGGCACAGACTGGCCAGTATGCACGCTGCCAGGCACAGGGGCACGGGCCACGCTGGGCCCCGGGAGAGGCCCAGCGGCTCCGCGACGCGGCGCTCAGCTTTCTCCCGAGCAGGACGATGGGCCATAACAGACATGTACATCCCTGACGGGGACGGAACTGCTCTTTGAAAAGGCAGAGAGGTCACGGCTTCGGTACCCATCAGGCTGGCTGGGGTGACCCGGGGAGGCATCGCGTGAGTGAAGGGGGACGAGGGCCTCTCACGAGTGGCGGGTACAGCACAGCAAGCTGGGCTTTGTCGGCTCTGCACACGCTTTCTAACTCAGGAGTCGATCCTGCAGAAAGAGTGACTGTAGGCCCCCATATCTGAGGGCAGAACTAAAAGCTAGAGAACAGTTACCACTACTACAATATTTGTAAATTGAGATAATATAGGAAAGGTGTTGACCTTATGCGTTGAAATGGAGTGGTACCCCAGATATAACAGTAACTGAAAAGTGAAGCTACAGCGAAAGTGCAAAGCAGGTGTTTTCTTGACAAAGAGACAGTCCACGGGCATCACTCGCGCACAGACACACATAACCCCCACACGCCGGCATAGACCACGTCTGCGCTGTAGGCACCAAACCAGACACAGGAGCTGCTTCCAGAGGTCACACACAGGATGCATACATCTGACTTATGTTTTAACTTGTTGGAATTCAGACTCAAGTTGAAGAAAGTAGGGAAAACCACTAGACCATTCAGGTATGACCTAATTCAAATCCCTTACGATTATACAGTGGAAGTGACAAATAGATTCAAGGGATTAGATCTGATAGACAGAGTGCCTGAAGAACTATGGATGGAGGTTTGTGAGATTGTACAGGAGGCAGTGATCAAGATCATCCCAAGAAAAACATGTAAAAAGACAAAATGGTTGTCAGAGGAGGCCTTACAAATAGCGGAGAAAAGAAGACGCAAAAGGCAAAGGAGAAAAGGAAAGATATACCCATTAAATGCAGAGTTCCAAAGAATAGCGAGGAGAGATAAGCAAGCCTTCCTCAGTGATCAATGCAAAGAAATAGAGGAAAACAATATAATGAGAAAGACTAGAGATCTCTTCAAGAAAATCAGAGATACCAAGGGAACACTTCGCAAAGATGGGCTCAATAAAGGACAGAAATGGTAGGGACCTAACGGAAGCAGAAGATATTAAGAAGAGGTGGCAAGAACACAGAGAAGAAATACACAAAAAAGATCTTCACGACCAAGATAATCACAATGGTGTGATCACTCACCTACAGCCAGACATCCTGGAATGTGAAGTCAAGTGGGCCTTAGGAAGCATCACAACAAACAAAGCTAGTGGAGGTGATGGCATTCCAGTTGAGCTATTTCAAATCCTGAAAGATGATGCTGTGAAAGTGCTGCACTCACTATGCCAGCAAATTTGAAAAACTCAGCAGTGGCCACAGGACTGGAAAAGGTCAGTTTTCATTCCAATCCCAAAGAAAGGCAATGCCAAAGAATGTTCAAACTACCACACAATTGCACTCATCTCACACGCTAGTCAAGTAATGCTCAAAATTCTCCAAGCCAGGCTTCAGCAATATGTGAACGGTGAACTTCCAGATGTTCAAGCTGGATTTAGAAAAGGTAGAGGAACCAGAAATCAAATTGCCAATATCTGCTGGATCATCAAAAAAGCAAGAGAGTTCCAGAAAAACATCTACTTCTGCTTTATTTACTATGCCAAAGACTTTGAATGTGTGGATCACAACAAACTGTGGAAAATTCTTCAAGAGATGGGAATACCAGACCACCTGACCTGCCTCCTGAGAAATCTGCATGCAGGTCAGGAAGCAACAGTTAGAACTGGACATGGAACAACAGACTGGTTCCAAACTGGGAAAAGGAGTACGTCAAGGCTGTATATTGTCACCCTGCTTATTTAACTTCTATGCAGAGTACATCATGAGAAACGCTGGACTGGAAGAAACACAAGCTGGAATCAACACTGCCAGGAGAATATCAATATCCTCAGATATGCAGATGACACCACCCTTATGGCAGAAAGTGAAAAAGAACTAAAGAGCTTCTTGATGAAAGTGAAAGAGGAGAGTGAAAAAGTTGGCTTAAAATTCAACATTCAGAAAACTCAGATCATGGCATCAGGTCCCATCACTTCATGGGAAATAGATGGGGAAACTGTGTAAACAGTGAGAGATGTTATTTTCTTGGGCTCCAAAATCACTGCAGATGGTGACTGCAGCCATGAAATTAAAAGATGCTTGGTCCTTGGGAGAAAAGTTATGACCAACCTAGATAGCATATTAAAAAGCAGAGACATTACTTTGCCACCAAAGGTCCATCTAGTCAAGGCTATGGTTTTTCCAGTGGTCATGTATGGATGTGAGAATTGAACTATAAAGAAAGCTGAGTGCCAAAGAATTGATGCTTTTGAACTGTGGTGTTGGAGAAGACTCTTGAGAGTCCCTTGGACTGCAAGGAGATCCAACCAGTCCATCCAAAAGGAAATCAACCCTGAATAGTCATTGGAAGGACTGATGCTGACGCTGAAGCTACAATACTTTGGCTACCTGATGCGAAGAACCGACTGTGGAAAAAGACCCTGATGCTGGGAAAGATTGATGGCAGGAGGAGAAGGGGACGACAGAGCATGAGATAGTTGGATGGCATCACTGACTCGATGGACATGAGTTTGAGTAAGCTCCGGGATTTGGTGATGGACAGGGAGGCCTGGTGTGCTGCATTCCATGGGGTGGCAAAGAGTCGGACACGACTGAGCGACTGAACTGAACTAATGCCTTCCTTTTGTGATTTTTTAATTAAAAAAAAAAAAAAAAGGCACTCTCCATGGTGTTTACGACTGGCGTTTGCACCAATCGTTTCAATAGCGTATTTCAGGCGGCCTCCAAGCTCAGGTGCGAACAGGGCACATCTGGTCAAGATAAGTCCAGGTCTCACTGGGCACTTCTCATGTGAAGAGGAGTCCAGGTTTGATGGACATCAACGTGTGAAGTGAGGTCCTTTTCCACATAGACACTGCCTAGTATTAATATTAACCACACGCGTCATCTCTGGAATTTTCTTTGGTAAAGCACAACAAAGCCTTTATGAAAACCCTCTGAACATATTCACACCCACTTTGCAACAAGCACGAAGTTGAGGGAAGACAGTAGTACACAAAAGCCCCCTGAGGGCTGGAAGCTTGGGCCGGCACGGCTGGAACTGCGGGTCAACCCCTTTCACCCCGCCCAGAAAGCTAAGTGCCTTATCCCGTGCCAGGGCCGCAGGGCCTCTACCCCGACCGCCCCCCCAGCCCTGCCCAGAGCAACATGAAGCACACCCAGGCATAGCGGTGTGCAGTGCGGGCCATGCCCACAGCTGCCCAGGCTAGCAGGCTGCCCCCGGTCCACAAACCACATCAGAACCAGATGGACCGCGAGGTGACCCGCCCTTCCCAGACTGCAGAGAGGTGTGCCATGTGCGTCCCTGGTAACCTCGAGCCACGCTACTCACAGCTAAGATGAGTAGGAACAGGACGACTGCAGGGCGAGCTGTGCACACTCACCGACGTGTCACAGGGCCTCAGTGATCGGATACCCCGGCTCTCCGCCGGACACCGCCCACCATCTCAGCCCAGGCAGGCCCTCCCTGGTGGCGGGGGCTGCGGAGGGGGACCCTGAGGCCCAGAGGCAGCCATCAGGCCAGGGCTTCTGAGCAAACCTGATGGGGGGCCTCGGTCCTCTCTGTTCTTTTGGGGTAAAAAGCCAGCCCTGCCCTCCACGGGCCAGGCCCCCTGCCCAGGGGCCCCACAGGTTCACCCTGGGCCTGGACTCTGCAGCTCCCCTCCTCCTTCAGGACTGGAGCATGTGGTCATTGGTGGCCTGTCGCCTGCCTGCCGCAAAGCTCAGGGCCGGGCACCTGGGGAGCACCCGACCAGTGTGCTCCGTAACCACTGTGGAGACGCGCGGGGAGCCAGCCGTTGCTCAGGCTAGGGGCCCTGCCTGGGATTGAGCACACGTTCTCCTGACTAAGTGCCAGGAACCCCGGGGTCTGCAGCTTTCTGTCCTGTGACCTAGCAAGGCCTGAGCATGATCGTCCGCCCGGGGGACAACAGCCCTGAGTCCGTAACAGACACACAGCTCCCACAGACACTGACTCTGACCCCAGGGCCCAGAGAGGACCCCCTGGGGGCAGCTGTCACTGACACAGTGTCCTGAGGCTCACTCGCCCCAAGCTGCCTGTAAAGACGGAGGGAAGGTGGGTCACCGTGGGATTAGCTGAGCAGGTGTGTCAGCTGCTCAGTCGTTCCCGACTCTTCATGGCCCCATGGACTGCAGCCCGCCAGGCTCCGCCATCCATGGGATTCTCCAGGCAAGAATACTAGAGTGGGTTGCCAAGCCGTCCTCCAGGGGGTCTTCCCGGCCCAGGGATCGAACCCAAGTCTCCTGCAGTGCAGGCGGATTATTTACTGTCTGAGCCACCACGGAGCTGAATGCATAGAAAGATGTAAATTATTTAGAATTAGCAGCGACATGTGTTTGAAAATAGGTGCTTCGAGAATGACGCAGGATACCGTGCTGCACTTTGTTCCCCTAAGGGCTTTAAACTCTGCCCTGGAACCCTGGCCTTATTACTATTACTAATGTGCCAGGGTTGCTGTTTTAGAAGACAGTGCAAGCGCATCTCTACTGAGCTCCTCCGCAGTCCATGCAGCGTGGGGCGGTGCCTCTTTTCTGTCCTGGGGACGTGGGGCTGGGGGCGGCGCTGCTGATTATCATGCAGCTCAGGGCCACATGGAAGGTGCCTCTTCTCGGTGGCCAGGAGCTCTGTCCTTCATGTCCTCCCCCACCCATGGCTCCAGGGGCTGTGGGCACCACTCACCACACCCAGCGTGGGCACAAGTGCTGTGCGCTCAGCATACCCACTTTGGAGATGAGAAACTGAGGTCAGGAGAGCCTAGGGAATCTGTCGTGGAGCCCAGGGCTGCAAAGCAGGCGAGAGACACCCGCTGAGCTGCAGAACCACCAGCCACTCGCTCAGAGCCAGCCCCCCAGCTCCCTGGGTTCCACTCCCACCAGGCCCAGGCCTCCTGGGGCAGGCGCCTGGGGTCTCTCCTCGCACAGGGCCCCGTTTGACTGATGGCGGTGTGGCTGATCGCAGCGCCAGCTCCAGGACGGGGCATGGAGGGCAGGCCTGGGGGTGGCTGGCCCGGATCCCGACAGACACCTCTTTCTGCGGAGCCTGCAGGCTCTCTAGGTGAGAGGCACGGCCCTTCTCGGCACACGACGGGGGACAACCACACACTCAAACTGGAGGGCAGAGGGCAGACGCCACACTCGCACATTCACCAATAAACTGTTGCCAGCCCACGCGGAACCCCAGCCACGCGTGCAGACGTCTCTCTGACCCGGCAAGGCTCTGTGGACCCCGCTGCCCACCAGGGTCCAGCTCTGGGACGGGGCCCCTCCTTCCTGCACCCAGGATGCGGGTCAAGTCCCCTGGTGCTGAATGGAAGCGCCCCCTTCGTGTCCGGCTCCTGTTTGGGGCTGGTGACCCCACATCCTCTCTGGGGCGCACTGCTTACAGGGGGCCCCCTGTCCTTAGGATGGGGTGGCAGGGGCCCCCAGCCCTGCTCCCTGTACCCCACCACTTGGGCGGAGAAGATATTCCAAAGCTTCTCTGTCCGGAACTGACCAAAATCCTTTGAATGAAGACAAATTCATGTTTGTGGAAAAGCAGCTGCTGCACACCCCCACTCCATGAAGCACGGCATTCCCCTCGAGGGCCGGACTCCACCTGCCGCCTCCAAGAGCAGAGCCCTGCCCTCCACAACCAGGAGGGTGGCCAGGCTTCCCGGGGCACAGCTTCGGGGAGAGGCTCGCTTCGCTGGCCCCTGCCCTCCTGAGCGCCCAGTGCAAGACCCAGGGATGTTTCGATTCTTCTTAAAAGCCACTGCCCGCTTACAGAGTCACTGCTGGACAGAGTCCAGGGGTCCTGTGCACCTCGCTTGTGTCTAAACATCCTTCTTCTGGCTTGTGACAGAGAGGCCAATGTCACCCTGAGGACCCCCTGGTGGGCCACCAACCCCCCACCCCCGCAGCGGCTCCGCACCCACCTGTCTTTCTGAGGGGGAAGTCGTCTTTGGCGTCATACATGCCCAGGACTGGGTGGTTGTAGGAGGCTGACGCCCCGCTCTGGGGCGGGGAGCTCTGGTCCAGCGAGCTGTGCTGCGTCTTCCTGGAGAGAAAGGGGGGGACAGAGGCTGAGTGACCCTCGGGGACCCGGAGCCACGGTCGTGCAGGGAGAGCACCCCTGGGCGCCCACGCGGGTGGTTCTCCCTTTGACGCGTGGGCCCAGCTCGACAGCCGGCCTGCTGGGCAGCCTGGCTTCCTCCCAGGGCAGGACTGAAACGATGATACAAGGCCGCCTGTGAGCCTGTGAACCCGGCCGCCTGCAGTCTCCCCTGGGCCTGTGGGGCTGAGGACAGGCGGCCTGTGGGGCTGCACGCTTGGTCCAATCCCTGGGCTCTGCCCAGCCCCCTCGCTCTTGGGGTCTCCTGGCCTGGCAGGCCTCAGGCTGAGAGGGGTGTTACCCCCGGCTACCGAGGGGCCCGTCCTCAGGACGCAGAGGGAGATGGGGGGCTCCAGGTGCAAGGAACACAGCTGTTGTTGGAGGCGGCGGAGACCTGGCCGGGGCCCGTAGGGACAGTGCTGGCGGCCTCTGGGTCCTGGAGGGCAGGGGCCACGTGGGGACTGTCCCCCTCTCGGGGACGGTCTCCCCGGCCATCTCCCCTCCCCGGGGAGGCGGGGGTCGGCGGCACCCTGGGCCCCGGGAGCTGATCCTGGGAAATTTGCTTCCTTTGTGAGTTGGCAGACACAGCCCCAAGGTGGCGCAAGGTGGGCTCAGGCCTCAGGAGGGGGTGCTGGTCGCGCTGGCGACGACCGTCGTCTGCAAACGTGCTGCGTCTCGCTGGCAACACTGAAGGTGTAATGAATTCCAAGAGTCTGTACATGGTGTAATCTCTTAATGACTTGAAACAAATTAGCCAACTTACTTATTTGGAATTTGTTAGACTATTTATTTGCATACACAGCACTCCACGTCCCCACGCACCTGGTGTTGTTTGAATTGAGAACGTGAGCACTTAAACGCTTACAGGTGGATGTTTAAATATTTGAGAGCGCAAACGGGTGCAAAGAACACGGTGGTCACGGAGCTGGATCCCCAGGACGCATGTTGGGGGCCAGGGCTGCAGGCTCAGGGCTGGACCGGCCACGCTCATGCCGGCTGTGCCCTCACCGCATCAGACTGCCAGGCCTCACTCGGGGGTCCGGCCTGGCACGACCCCACGGAAGGTCTGAGGGCATCTCTCTACCCGACTTCTCCAGGCCAGAGCCTGCAGGGAGTGCGGCCTCGGTGGCCCCAAACCGCGCCGTCACTGCCGGGGTCTAAGCTGGGAGAGAGTTCACTTTCTCCTTCGTGAGAAACATGGAAAGGCCGGTGTGTGTGTTACGTAATCTTAAAACATGGATAATCACGATTAATGATAATCACTGCTGTCATTAGACTCTGATGGTGGACTTTGCAGTTAAGCCAGAAGTACATTCAGCGTAACATCTAGCAGACTTTCTCCTGTCTTGATCTCGAGACGCCGTCAGTATTCAAACCCTCCCTCCCGTCTGGCCCTGACCTGGAGGAGCACAGGCAGGGTCTGGCCCCCGAGCCACTGTTCCACGCCGTCTGAGAGGGCACTTGGGCCCGGGGCAGCGGCCAGGCTGACCCAGCGGAGCCGGACCCCACTGGTGCCTGCGAGGATGGAGCCAGACTTCACAGCAGCCAGGCTTCCCCAGGCCTCCAAATACCATGCAAAACGGAGAAAAACCAGCTCATCGCTAGAGGCCGAGGTCTCCCAGGGAGCAGTGGCCACCGGCCCTCCTGTGGGACCCGGCCCTCGTCACAGAGCCTAGGGCTCACACGCGCCGCAGCGGGCGACGGCCGGGGGTGTGAGCGAGGGCAAGGCCTGTCCTCGTCTGCAGGGGCGTGTGCACGCTCACCCCAGGCTCACATGCAATCAGTGCACAGGCACACACTCACACACACACAGACACACACACAGACATACACACCACACACACACACTATACACACAGACACACACACACATACCACACGCACACACAGACACACCACACAGACACACAAAGACACACACACACACACACACTCCACACACACACTATACACAAAGATACACCTCACACACATACCACACACACACACACACACAAACTACACACACAGACACACAGACACACAAGAGACACATACAGACACAGATACCACACACACAGACATACACACCACACACACTATACACACAGATACACCTCATACACATACTACACACACACACAGACACACACAGACCACACACACACACCCCTTACGTGAGGAGCTGCTCTTCTAACTCAGCTCCAACCAGAATCACCGTCCAGGTGTTCGACCTGACCTTCCAGCGGGAGGAAGAGCCTGGGGTAGCTCTGCTGTGATCCTGGCTGATGGAAGGGGCACCGAGTCTTAAAGACCATCAGTCCTCAGTGAAGATGGAAGACAAACACGCCTGCCTTTTCTTTCTAAACACTGCTCTGACCATGATACGGAATGAAGCCGAACACAAACTCAGCCATTTACCAAGTGATTTAGTAGATTTAGCCATTTAACTAAATTCTACCAACAACTGGCCTTTCCCATGACCTCAGATTGATGCAGGTGAATGACATTTGTAATTGCTCACACCAGCACTGTCCAACAGGAGTAATACAGGCTGTGTGTGCGATTTAAAATTCTCTCTTGGCCACGTGAGCAGGAACAAAAAGAAAGCAGTGAAATTACGTTCAGTGTTCTTAACCCAATACACCCCAATCCTATCATTGCAACTAAAAAGTGTCAAGGACATAGTTCTCATTTTTTTCACATCCGGCATGTCTGATGTTCACAGCTTGTCTCCATCTGAACAGTCCATTTCGATGCCCCGGAGCCCACGTGGCTGGCGGCTACTGCGACGGGCAGCACATCTCCTCTGGTAGGCCTAATGCTGGGGGTTCTGACCCAGGTACACCATAGAACCACGCCACTAAAGACAGAAAACAGTCACCTCCATGGGAAGGCCCTCTGCCCCCGCCCCGGTCACGGCCACCTGGCTTCCTGTCCCTACAGACTGGTTGTGCCGACTCTAGGACCACATGCAAACGGCATCTCAAGGCACAGACTCTGCATCTTCTCCGAAGCCTAATGTTTTGTTCTTGTGTGGGCAGGCTGCCCTGGGCCTTGCTGAGCAGATGAGAAAGCAGGTGCCCGTGTTGCCATCTCCTGCTGGCAGACACTCAGCTACTTCCATGCTTTGGAGACAATGAGCAGAACTGCTGTGACCATCAGAACACAAGTCACTGCCCGGATGGAAGACCTCACCTGTTCTTAGGGAAACACCTAGGAGAATGGGTCATGGGTCACGGAGTGGGCGTATGGGCAAGAATACTGGAGTGGGTTGCCATTTCCTCCTCCACGGGAATCTTCCTGACCCAGGGATCGAACCTTTGTCTCTTGCATCTCCTGGCAGGTGGATTCTTTATGGTTGAGCCATCCGGAAAGCCGGCAATCGGTTTGTTCAATTTCAGCTGTCCCTGTGTGTGAGGGGACATCTTGCTGTGCACTGCATTTCTGGGGTGACTAATGATCTTCGTGAAATTACTGACCATTTGCTTCTTATTTTGTGAGGTAATCAGTTCAGTCACTCAGTCGTGTCCAACTCTTTGCGACCCCATGGATTGAAGCACGCCAGGCTTCCCTGTCCATCACCAACTCCTGGAGCTTGCTCCAACTCATTGTGAGGTATTGGCTCATGTCTTTTGCCTATATTTTTTCAGTAGGTGCTCGTCTTTTTGTTATTGAGTTGTGAAGTGGAGTGTTACTCGCTCAGTTGTGTCTGATTCTTTGTGCTCCCAAGGACTGTAGCCTGCCATGCTCCTCTGTCCATGGAATTTTCCAGGCAAGAATACTAGAATGGGTTGCCATTCCCTTCAGGGGATCTTCCCAACCCAGGGATCAAACCTGGGTCTCCTGCTTTGCAGGCAGATTCTTTACCATCTGAGCCACCAGGGAAGCTCTTTGAGTTGTAGGACTTCTTTATATATTTTGGATCAAGGGCTCAGTTGCTCACATTCATTGTGAATATTTTGTTTCTGTCTGTGCCTTGCCTTTTTATTTTCTTAAGGGTGCCTTTCAAAGGATGAAAGTATTAAGTTTTGATTAAGTTTACATTTTTGGTTTATAGTTGATGATTTTGGTGTTCAAAGATCTCCTTGCTTACCTCTTCACCAACGTCATGAAAACTTTCTCCTACATTTTATTCTGGAAGTTTTAACAATGCAGCTTTTATGTTCAGGTCCATGACACCTGAGCTGACCATCAGGGGTGGAGTGAAGCTGGAGCCCAGGTGAGGTCTTTCTCTATAAAGACGGGTTTTCCCATCTTGCCATCATGCAGCAAATGAACATGATCCATGATTTGGTTTGCTTTGTGTGACTAATCAAGAAGCCTACCAAGTCCAAGGCAAACAGGCCCATTCCCTCTGACTCCACTGAGGCGAGTCCTTCTCCCACTGCAGCGGGCACGGCCCCGTCCCCTGGGAAAGAGGGATCTCCCCACCAAGCACTGGACCAGGGCAAGCAAGCCTCCTCCGAGTCTGGGCCACCCTGCTCACCGTGCCCCCAGGCCCAGCCTGCGTGTCCCCGCCTCTCCCTTCCAGTTCCCAGGTGCTCCTTGCTGACCCCCCTCCCCAGCAGCCCCCAGCACAGCCCGTGGACTCTGTCCTCCTCTTTACATGCACGTACATCATCATGGCATCTATTCCTGGAGACTGGACGCCCCACCTCTCCACTCACGGGGCTCCTGACACCCCAGTCTTCCCTTCGCATCCCTCTGGCCACCATCCATGGACTCCGGCATGGTCAGCCACGCCCCTCCTCCCACCACAACCTCCTCTGGGCCCACGGCGTTCTTACGCTGCTCCTGAAGACCCCTGCTGCTCTCAGAGCAGGGCCTCTGCTGAAAAGCTTCCTGGCCTGCAGACCACATCACCTCCCCCGAGGGAGGATCCAGAAGCACTGCCCACCTTTACCCGACAGGCTACTTCCGGGGGTCCTGGACCCCCCAAGCCCACTCAGCTTCTCTTCCTGCCCTGCCCAGTCCACTACAGTGCCAGGCATTTTCCTGGTAGCCCCCCTACAAAGGAGGACGACAGAGCCTTTCCAGCACAAACCCAGGGGGCGGTCACTAGTGGGGAGACGACAGATCAGTGCCGCATCGTGGGGCCCCCAGGAGCACGGCCCCAGGACCGTCCACGGGCCCCAGTGCCCAGTGCTCAGGGCATGCGCGGCTCTTCAGGGTGGCCGCTGCCATCGTGGCTGTGGGTGGGTGGTGGCGCTGCTGAGCCCACAGCCAGAGGGTGTGGGTGTAGCCGGAGTGGCCGTGCGGTGCGGGGGCTGCTGACACTCACAGTGGAGACGGCTTCAGAACCAAAACGCCCTTTAGGCCGAATCTACTGAAACAAACACGTTCATTTCAATGCGATCTGGTGGCATGTTAGCAAGACTGTTGTCCATCTCAGGGATCCAGGAAGAGCTAAGCTTTCCTCCCGTGAATGAATGATAATCCCATTTTTATTTATGAAAACTGCCCGATGAGGCTTCTTCCAGGACAGAATCACCCTTGACAGGAGAAGCAAATGATATCAAAGGAAAAACACCGTGGGGCACCCGGACTATGGTCTGAAGCCACAGAACTTGTCACTGCACTTCCAGCTCAGCCTGGGTTGGTGGCCAGCCCCTCAGAGCCACACGCAGGCCCAGAGGAAAGACCCAACACATGAGCAATCCCACCACCAAATTCAAGTCCTCTTTGCCAGGCTCGTCAGCCTCTGAGCATGAACAGGCACTTTGTGGTCTCTGTCAGTTACACAGGCTCTGGGAGGGATTCTTAGTATAGAAACAGTAAAAAGACCACAGGTGCTTTTGACTTGACCAGTAATCAGTAACACATTGGGCAAGATTCAGTAGGTGCATATGGACGATTTAGACCAGAGTTCCGGTTTTAACAGGTGCCTTTTGTGGCCAAAAATCGCATGAGAAGCCAAGAATATGGTCAGACACCCGCCCCCCGAGTTTCCCTTTAATGTTTGTTTAAAGAGCGGCCCTCTCTGCATCTGGACAAGAGCCATGTGTCCTGACCACTGGACCACTCGGGTCTGAGCGCGTCTGCTGCTGGCTCAGGGAGCATCTAATCCCACGCCATCCCGGGTGGAGAACCGAGCGCCCCTCCGGTCTCCCACGGACCCCATGTGCCCGGGGCCCTCCACTTACCCGTACCAGTAGCGAGGGTCGCTGGACATGCAGTGGTTCAGGTTCCGGTGAGCCAGGGCCTTCTTTTTATTGAGGACAAACTCCTGCAGCTTCATCTTCACTTCCGTGCTGGCCACGGCGCCTGGCGCGGGAGAGAGCGGGGCCGGGTGACTGGAGGCTCTAGCCCAGGGCCCCCTGCATCACATGCCGGAAAAGGCAGGACAGTGATGGGCAGGGGTGGTTCCCACTCAGGATGCTGCTGACACCAGAGAGCATCTCGTGGGAAAGAGAGGGATCAAGGAGTTGAAGGGAGAGAGCTTCTTCCCAGGAACATTTTATACAACTGCATTTTCATTTAAAGTGCAGACGGAATCAGCACGAAGACCCAGCGCTACCTAACACAAATCCTCTGCAGAAGGAAGTTCTAATGGTCTTTCATAAGAGGAGGGCCTGAGCTAGCAGTGCAGCTGTGTGGTTTCTTTCCCTGAGGAAGGAAGTTCGGATGGTCTTCCATAAGAGGAGGGCCTGAGCTAGCAGTGCAGCTGTGTGGCCTTTCTTTCGCTGCAGCAAAGAGAGGCCGAGCCTCAGAAGAGGTTTTGTGCCAACTGAAGAACCGTGTCTGAGATAGGGACGAGAGTGACAGCGATGTGGCCCACCTCGCGGGGAGTGGGCAAGGCAAGGGCAGCGGGCAGGGCAGCCGGGGGCCTGGCCAGGCCTGCCAGAGGGACAGTCCTGCTCTTTCCAGCCTACAGCTACCTCCTGAGGTAAGCGTGTCTCACCAAGCGGGACAAGGCTGAAATCTTGTGTTTTGTGCTTTTCTGGTGGTGGTGGTGGTTGTTCACAGCCCCGTTAAAGAAAACCGGCAAACTGGGGAAAAGACACTAATAAAGGCCAAAGCCACCACCCTGTCTCAGGGGCCACTGGCATCTGATCTGACCTCCTCAGAGCTGCAGTGAGACACCAGGGCACGTGGGATCCGTCCATCAGAAACACGGTGTCGTCCCTGTGGTCCACAGAATGCAAACAGCATTTGCAATGGTGGGAAAAGGCTTCACGAGGTGAGCAAAGCCCAGTTCAGAAAACCCGTTCCCGATCGGGAGATGGTTCCAGACATTTCCTTTTGTTTTTGTTAGAAACGACGTTGGCCAACATTTATGAGTAAATATCACCTGCCCACCGCCTTCCCCAGCAGCTCAGATGGTAAAGGCTGCCTGCAGTGCTGGGGCAGACGCAGGTTCCACCCCTGGGTCAGGAAGACCCCCGGAGAAGGAAACGGCAGCCCACTCCAGTATTCTCTATGGAGAATCCCACGGACAGAGCCTGTCAGGCTACAGTTCATGGGCCACAAAGAGTCGGACATGCCCGAGCAACGAACGCTGGTCATCCCCCACACGTAGGATTATTTCCACAGAAGAGATGAACAGAGCAGCTATGAACAACAAAACAACATTAGAACTCTTAAAGAATCTACGTTGTTTTCCAAAATGTCTCTGTACAATGACCACCACATGCCACAGACCAGGAGCCAATGTTTCCCCATCAGTACTCGAGAGTACCAACTAACCCGTGTTTCTATCTATAATAGTACTCAAGAGTACCACCTGACTTGTAGTCTTTATTAGCACTCAGGAGTACTACCTCACCTTGTGCCTCTATCAGGAGTTGGGAGTACCACCTGACTTTGAGTATCCATCAGTACTCGGAGTACCACGTGACCCTTGTCTCGATCAGTACTTGGGAATACCACCTGACCGTGTGTCTCCATCATACTCCAGGGTACCACCTAATCTTTGTTTCTATCTATAACGGTACTCTGGAGTACCACCTGACCTTGAGTGTCCATGAGTACTCAGAGTACCACATGACCCTTGTCTCGATCAGTACTTGGGAGTACCACCTGACCGTGTGTCTCCATCGTACTCCAGGGCACCACCTAATCTTTGTTTCTATCTATAACAGTACTCTGGAGTACCACCTGACCTTGAGTATCCATGAGTACTCTGAGTACCACGTGACCCTTGTCTCGGTCAGTACTTGGGAGTACCACCTGACCGTGTGTCTCCATCGTACTCCAGGGTACCACCTAATCTTTGTTTCTATCTATAACGGTACTCTGGAGTACCACCTGACCTTGAGTGTCCATCAGTGCTCAGAGTACCACGTGACCCTTGTCTCGATCAGTACTTGGGAGTACCACCTGACCCGGCATCTCTACAGTACTCAGGGAGTACCATTCGACCCTATCTACCAATACTTGGGGGTGCCACCTGACTCTGAGTCTCTATCAGTACTCAGGAGTGCCACCTGACCTTAAGTATCCATCAATACTAGGCTGTACCAACTGATCCTTGTCTATCAGTACTCAGGAATACCACTTGGCCTTTCGATTAGTACTCGCATGTACCACTTGACCCCATGTCTCTATAACAGTACCGAAGAGTACCACCTGATCCTTGTCTGTCAGTATTCTGAAGTACCACTCAATCTTGTCTATTAGCACTTATGAGTACTACCTGACCCAGCATCTCTAGAATAGTATTTGAGAGTACCACCTGACCCTTTATAACAGTACTCTGGAGTGCCACTTGCTGCAAACGAGAAGACTGAGTCTCGCTGCCAGGCCCTTGATAACCCCCAGGATGCACTGCTGTTTCTCTCTCTGATGCTCTTCAGTGATGCACTCGGCTCAATGTTCTCTCAGAGCCTTCCTGTGGTGTGTGCAGTGGTGGTGCTGCGGGTCTGTGTGTACACTTTACATTTGTATCCTTTAGTGTGACTTTTTTTTTTTCAGTAATATACTTATCGTCAGCCATCACATGTTAAGGCATGTTTAAACTTCATCATTAATGCTGTTCAGTTCAGTTCAGTTGTTCAGTTGTGTCTGACTCTGTGTGACCCTATGGACTGCAGCATGCCAGCCCTCCCTGTCCATCACCAACTCCTAGAGTTTACTCAAACTCATGTCCATTGAGTCAGTGATGCCATCCAACCATCTCATGCTCTGTCGTCCCCTTCTCCTCCCTCCTTCAATCTTTCCCAGCATCAGGATCTTTCCAAGGAGTCAGTTCTTCACTTCAGGTGGCCAAAGTATTGGAGTTTCAGCTTCAGCATCAGTCCTTCCAATGAATATTCAGGATTTGTTTCCTTTAGGATTGACTGGTTGAATCTCCTTGCAATGCAAGGGACTCTCAAGAGTCTTCCCCAACACCACAGTTCAAAAGCAGCAATTCTTCAGCAGTCAGCCTTCTTTATGGTCCAACTCTCACACCCACACATGATTACTGGAAAAACCATAGCTTTAACTAGATGGACCTTTGTTGGCAAAGTAATGTCTCTGCTTTTTAATATGCTGTCTAGGTTGCTCATAGCTTTCCTCTCAAGGAGCAAGCATCTTTTAATTTCATGGCTGCGGGCACCATCTGCAGTGATTTTGGAGTGATTAATGCTGTAAGTAGGTATTAACAACACCATGTGGCCCGGGGGGCACTGAGGATGGGCAGTCCAGGTGAAATCATTCTGATTCAGTCTCATCAGACCCCTGGCTCCCAGCTCCACACTCTGCTTTTCACATGAGGTTGGCCTTGGTCTCTCGTTTCTCTTTAAAATGTGGCTTATATTCTGATGCTATGAGGTAAGAGAAAATACTTGTCTCTGCCCTCAGTCCCTGGCACAGAGCTCCCAAGACCCTGAAATTTCCTGAGTGATGAGAGCATGAGAAGCACCCTGTGTTCTAATGGGGTGACTCTGGGGGGGGGTGTTCCTGTGGGGGGAGGGTCACCAGCAAGACAAGCCTCATGAGAAGCCCAAAATTCTCAGCTCCACCTGAATCCTCCAGAGAGGAGAGGGGCTGGAGGTGGGGTTGGTAACTGATCACGCTCACGTGAGGAAGCCTCCACAAACCCCCACTGTAGGGGTTCAGAGGGTGTCCAGGTTGGTGAGCACATCCACACCGGGAGGGGGTCCCCCAACTCCACACATCAGAGGCTTCTGCACTTGGAACTCTTCCACACCACCCTCTGTATCTGTTCCTCAGGCTGTTCATCTTCTTAAAACCTAGACTTCCTTATTCATTTATCGGCGGTGCTGGGTCTTGGGTGCTGCCCATGGGCTTTGTCTAGCTGCGGCGAGTGGCGGCTGCTCTCCAGGTGTGCTGTGTGGGCTTCTCACCGCAGTGGCTTCACTTGCAGCAGAGCGCAGGCTCAGTGGTCGTGGCCCACGGGTTCAGCTGTTCCACAGATGTGCTATCTTTCCAGACACATGTCCCCTGTACTGGCAGGCAGATTCCTATCCACAGGACCAGCAGGGAAGTCCCTCATCTTGTTCGACTCAGCCCTGAAGCTGTGAGATGTGATGCTTCCTCTGGGGAGATAGTGTCAGAACTGAGCTAAGTTGCAGGACCGCCCCCACCCAGTGCTGCAGGAATGGCCTCTTGTGGGGAAATCCTCCACGTGCCCGGTGACCAGCAGTGTCAGGGGTGAAGTCCTCTGCGGGACCGGAGTGTACACAAGACTAAAGGAAAAGCATGAGACCAAAGAGCTGCGCTTTCCCAACACTGGAAAGAAAAGACTTGTTTTTTCCTAACTCAAATGTTCAAGAGCTTGTTTTTATGGAATCTATTCTAGTTTTCTCATTGTGATTTTTTTTCTTTCGATTTCCTGGAAGTTTTGAAATTGATCTTTACACTGTTCAGGAAAATAATCAGTTTCATTTTATCCTTGTTTTTCTTGTGTTGAATTTTCATAAATAGGTTCACATTAAAGGCAGCACTCCACTGAGGCCATTTCATGACGGATTTTAGGGTGCCGTGGACGAGGGTCAGGCAGAAGGAACCCCTTGCGAACATAATCGTCCAAGCTGTGGCAGGACCTGAACGAGACCTGCCAGGGAGGCACAAGGAAAGTGCCTGACGCTGAGTGCACCAGGAGTGGTCCACTGGGCTTCGGGGCTTTTGCCTCAGGCCTTCTCGGTGTCCCAGGAGACGACCCACCATCACCGGAGCAGCGAGGCTCGCCCAGGCTACCTGTGTGAAGTGTAAGCGGGTGAGCCAGCTGCCTGGCAGAGCGGCCCAGACCACATTACAGACCCAGCGAGACCCGCACGAAAGGCCAAGGGAATGGTGATGTGACCAGGCGGTGGGAAGTGACCGGAGGTGTAAAATCACACCTCCGCTTTCGAGCAAGGTTCCCTGGGCTCCCTCCAAACGCAGCCAGGGCTGGACTCGGACCATTCTGAACACTTTCAGCCTGATTGTGTCTGTCTCGTCTGAAAAATCCCACTCAGAGAAATGCCGAAATCTGCATATCAGGTGCCCAACACGCAGCCCCCTGGCATTCCTGATGGCCTCTCAGCCCCAGGGGGACACTCGACAAAATGCAAATGGTAGACCACAGCAGGACACAAAGTCCTGCAGGACAGCCCCACCAGGGGCGGGGCGGGAGAAACGGGGACCAAGGGCGGGGCTTGGTGTCTGGCTGCAGTGCTGGGCTGGGGCGACGTCCACTGGGAGGACGAGCAGCAGGACGACCGGAGGGCCTGTCCGAGGAGCTGACCCTCGGGTCCGTCCAAAAGGCCCGAAGGAGTAAACCAAGGTTACTTGGGTCCTCGGGGCACAGGACCCCACTCACTGGGTGTCAGCTGGCCCGACTGGCCCAGGAAGCCCTGTTAACACGGATGCACTTGGCCCTGCAGAGTGCACGGCACGGGCCACACTGGGGAAGTGCTGGCCTCCCTGCTTAGTCACAACCCAGGCTCGCACCACGGGCTCCTGAGCTCTGAGAAGCAACAACAACAAATGTCCGGTGCCAGCAGAGAGGGCACACCCGTGATAAACACAGTGTCGGGCCGGCAGCAGGGCCCAGACGTGGGCAGGGGTGCCTGCGCCATCCAGGGAGACGACCACCTGTCCCTGGGGGCACTGAGGGACCTCCGAGGCGCCCACCAGGCTGGGACACGGATGGTGTTCCTGTTCCCTGAGCCGCCTGCAGGGTCCTCACAGGAGGAGGTGCATCTGACGGGCCCTGGGCCGCCGCGGACACACGAGGCCCTCGTCCAGCTCCAGGGTGGGCGCGGGCACCTTGCCAGGCTCTCATGGAATCAGAGGGAAACGAATGCAAGTCCCCAAGCCCTGACTTCCTCCCCATGAAAAAGACCTGGGAAACCCTGAGAGGAGAGAACTGGGAGCGGACGATGCCGGCTCTGCTCCTCGCCCTCTGGTTATACACGCCCTCGCCTGTCAAAAGACTTCTTTCCCCACCTTAAGTGAAGGCTCCAGCAGTGGCAAGACACGTTCAGTAAATGAGTACACGCTTTGAATTCTTTTACTTAAAAAAATTAATTTCTGCTGATGATCACTCATTCATCTGACAGCCTTACAGGGAATATATTATGTGCCAGCAGTGAACTAGCCGGGGGGTACAGAGGTAAGCAAGACACAGACAGCCCTCTGCCCCGGGGGGGTGTCAGGGTAGTCAGAGGACAAGCGTTCAAGGAAACCCAGGCAGGGAAGGGGCTCTGGGTGGGGCCCACCTGCTGGGGGCAGAGTCCGGGGGCTCAGTGGTCCCCGAAGCAGGTGCCACCAGACATGTCTCTCAGGTTAGCGCCCGCGGAGGGGCTGATCACCCTACAAACGGGACAAGGAACGACTCGCGGGCTGGTGTCCCATCTTCCAGCTCCATCTTTTTTTTTCCCTTTTACAAAACGTAAATTTATTTGGTCTTAGCTGTGGCACACAAACTCTTAGTTGTGGCATGTGGGATCTAGTTTCCTGACCCGGGATTGAACCCAGGCCCCCTGCATTGGGAGTGGGGAGTCTTAGCCACTGGACCTAGCCACTAGGGAAGTCCCTATCTCCACCCTTTTGAACCACTTTTAGGCAAAGCTAACAACTTCTCCAAGTGAGGGCGCCTTCCCCCCGCCCCCCAGGCTGTGGTTCTAACTACCAGAGAGAAATATGCCCTAGTGTTAGTTCCAAACTGTCCAGAGAACAAAGACAGGTCTTCTCTTGGATTTTTTGTTTTTAAATGAATTTAAAGACAGTGTACCTTAGAGTCTTAAACATGGTTATATTAAATAAAACAGATGAAACAGCATGTGTTCATGCTGAGTAAGATGAAAACTGCCATCAACTCTAAGAATTCACTGTTTTACCAAATCAATAGCATTAACTGGCATCAATCAGGAAAACTGCAGAATTATTTAAAATTAAAAGCACCATAAATGTTAAATGTAACAAACCTTTCAATGAAATATTCAAAAAGAAATTCATTTTTTAAAGAACCCCAAGAAACGACACAACGGAAGCTCTGCACTACATTTTCAAATGCTTACAAACTGGAGATGCTAACGCCAGGGCCTCTGTGAGCCACACAAACAAGAATCTCCTTCATAGGTGAGGCCCGAGCAGCGTCCAGCATGCGGCCTGCCAAGCCTGCCTTCTCTCAAGACCACACTCTGAGGGCTGCAGGGCTGATGCAGGCGTGCCAAGTACCCACTGTACACAGTCCCTTATTAATAATAAACCCGACCACCCAAACCCATGAGCTGAACCGCTGGGGCTGCTGCTGTGACGAGCCTGGAGGGGAGAAGAGAACATTCCTACAGCCTGTAGAGGGGCTGCCCGGTGGGCAGAAGAAATTGTTTTTGACTTTGAACAGATTGAAACTGTTTTCAGAAGTCAAATCTTTTCATATTTTGTGAGGCCTGAGATGTTATTTTTATTGGAAGTTTCTGGCAGACGGGGAGGAAGCACTGTAGACCAAGCTGCCTTTGAGCGACCTGGTGAGTCCCTGGGTTTGCTGGTGAGCCGGGCGCACAGGGACTTGCTGACCCTCTCCACCTAGCCCTCGTTCCTCAAAGAACAACCTACCGTCGTAAGATCACGAGGGGCTGTCAGGAGCAGAAGCAGAAGGCGGGACGGGAGAGGGGCGGGGTAGGGAGCAGAGGGTGGTGTGGGAATAGAGGGCGGGGCATGAGAGGGGGCGGTGCAGGGGCGGGGCGGGAGAGGGGGCGGGGAGCGGGCTGGGTGGGAGTAGAGGGTGGGGGTGGGAGCAGAGGGGGTGGGGCAGGAAAGAGGGCGAGGCGGGAGAGGGGTGGGGCGGGAGTAGAGGGTGGGGTGAGACCAGAGGGCGGGGCGGGAGAAGAGGGCGGGGTGGGGCGGGGCGGGAGTAGAGGGCAGGGCAGGTTATGGGGCGGGGTGGTAGAAGAGGGCGGGGCAGGAGAGGGGGCGGGGCCATAGCAGGTCCACTCGGGGACCAGGTAGGCAACTCTGCGGGCTCTGGGTGCCACGTACCTACTGTCCCACAGCAAAGCCCCTCACAGGGTGCCTGTGGGACCACATGCTGTTGTCCGTGGGGCGGGGTCTATGGAAGGCAGCCCCCACGCGGTGGACACAGTGGGAGGCCACAGGGCCTCCAGGATGCTGAGGCCCCTAACTCAGAGCGAGGGCAACCACCCCAACCCCGGCTCACAGTCTCCACTGCACCTTAGAGTCATCCCGGAGTATTAGAAATGAAAGCTGGCGCCCACCCTCCGCCCCAGATAAGTCCATCATGACAGCCTGTGTGCTGGTGACCAGTGCTGCAGGCTCAGGTGTGATCAGCGCCCAGCCATACCCTCAGCACGAGTGGTGGTGAGCGGCCTGTGGTGCAGACCAGCCTCCTGGTGCGGTTGAGCTTGGTGATGTGGACCAGCCTGGCAGGTGGCAGACGGGGGGCATGGGAGGCAGAGGGCAGGGAAGTGGGGACCAAGTGTGATGGGCGCCATCTGGCACAGCTGCCCACGGCAGGGCCGCGATCTGTATTCACAGAACAAGGTGCAGGTGGCCAGCCAAGCCTGCAAGTCCACTTCTCCTGCCGGCCTTCCACCCTCATTTACGAAGTCTCGACTGTGGGCTCGTCGTCATCTCGCCTAATCGCTGTGCTGTAATGAGCTGTCCCACTTGGATTTACCGATTCCTTTCAAATACTGGCACACAAGCTAGACTTCATGTGGGAAACAAACTCTGACCTGCTTTTACACTAAAATTCTATTGGACAGTGAAAGTGCAAATATGCTTAAAATACATTTATTATTTCAAGAGTGAATGCTGTAATAACTGACTGGAAAAGCTGTTAGTTTTGTGTATAAAAACAATGACTAAGAATGTGCAAATAAACAGAGACATAAAGTGAATATGAAGATACTACATTAGTTATATCCGTTTAGGAAAAACAATATGCTTTTTGAAAGAAATTATAAAAATGTACAAAATAATATAGGCATAATAATACAGATTAGATTACGTTTTAATTTAGAAAAGACCAGTGTAAGTTAGGCTGCATTAGAGCCGAGACTTCTGTGGTTTCAAAGGCACCACCAGGAGAGGGACAGGCAGGTGAAGGAAGACCCTCGCGACACCCACGACTGACCAGAGAACGGGCAAGAGACTGGAACAAGGACTCAGCCGGACAGGACATCCCTGTGGGCAGGAGCCCAGGAGAAGACGCTGAGTCCCGCTATGATCAGAGGAAGCAGTGAAGCCAAGGGGCTGCTTCTCAGAGCTGAGATTTAAAGTCACGGCAGGGATGCAGGGCTATAGGACTTCTATGATGTCACTGATGGGGGTGACCAAGTGGTCCAGACACTCTGGAGACTGGCCTCACCTATGGAAGCTGACCTGCTCCACAAGACGTGGCCAAGGGTGTGTGGAGCAGCAGCGTTTGTAAGAGCCCAGGAACAGCCCAAACAGTCACCGACTCTCGAGTGGATGGCACAGCTGTGGGGACCTCAGCAGGAAGTGAAGCCCTCCTGCTACACAAGGACACCATGCGCACAGTGTGGGGCGAAAGGAGGAAATACAGAAGCCTCCATGCTAGCGAGTCCACTGACACCAGTTTGAAAAGCGGTGTTGTGTGTCGGGGTTGCAGGGCCGAGGGGCGTGGCGGCTTCTCCTGAACTGGCCGCAGGTGCTGTGCTGGGGGTGGCTGCACAGTGGTGTGTGCTCGTGGGTAATCCCTGCACACGGAAGTCTGTGCACTATTCTTTATGTACAACACACACCAGTAAAAAGACTTTTTAGACAATTTCAAATAACAGACTTTACAAGGATCTTTAAGACATCTTAGCTGTATCTCGTGTGTATATAAAACTGTATATAAACTTTAAAAGCTTGTTAAAACGACTTGCATGGATGGCTAACCACTTTCAGAGTGTGCCCGTGTGCACAGCTGCTGAGTCACGTCTGACTCTGCAGCCCTTTGGACTACAGCCCGTCGGGCTCCTTTGTCCATACTGGAGTGGGTTGCCATGCCCTCCTCCAGGGGATTTTCCCCACCCAGGAATCAAACTGCATCTCCTGCGTCTCCTGTGGCTCCTGCATTGCAGGTGGACTCTGTACCCGCTGAGCCACGGGGGAACCCAACCACTTTCAGCAGCTGAGGATAAAGGAGTTTCGAGGTTTTTGGAGGTCAGTATGTATTGGTAAAGTGTGCAAAGACTTCTTGTTTTACTCATGAGCATGAGAAGAGTAAACCACCATCTGGTCAGGATGTCGAGTCCTGACACGGGTAGAAGTGCACAGCCTGACATACCTTCAGGATTAACAGGGCACCCATGCGTGCACCTGAGCTCTGAGGTCTTGGCAGAAAGGACCAGAGCCTGGGAAAGTCTACCTAATTTCCAGAGACAGCACACGGAAGAGTCTCCTGTCTAAGATCAAGTTGGGTGCCTCTTGCAAGATAACGGACTCCGCTGGTCTTCACTTAAGCACAGCTAGGATGGAAAGCGAACACTGGGGTCAAAGGGCAAAAATGTGCAACCCAGGAATCATTGCGCCTCCTCTCGGTGACAGGCCATCCTACCGTCTGCTGCTCACAAATGCTCTCAGACAAAGCAACTTTGAAAGAGTTGAGGCTGAACTCATAGGCGAAGCTCACTGTGATGCTTTACGGGTCTTAGTCATTTCTAAGTCCGCCAAGAGTCTGCAAACTTTCCTGTAAATGCTTAAGCCAAACCAAAAGTGGGGCCAGATGCCCTCTGCAGTTCCTGCGTGAAGACAAAGCCGGGGCCCAGCCTTGAAGCTGGGGTGCCCAGAAACACACGGGCGAGGTGGCTCCTGATGCAGCTTGGCTCCGGGGCCTGGGTCCCAGGTGATCACGGGTGAGGGGAGGGTGCCCGCCCGCCCCCGCCCCCCGCCCGGCGTGCACTCACTCTCTTTGCCCTTCTCCTTGTTCTTCAGCTGCTGCAGCTTCTGCTCCCGGTGCTGCTTCTCCAGCTCCTGCTCCTGCCGGTGCCGCTCCAGCTTCCGCTGGTGCTCGAGCAGCTCCTGCTGGTGCTTCATGGCCAGCAGCTCCTGCTGTTGCTGTGGGCGGGAAGCAGCAGACACCGACGGTCAGAACCTCGCCCAAAAGGAACACTGAGACAGACACGCACGAGAAGAGCGGCGGGGGGCCAGGGTCCCCTCTCTGCCCGTGTGGACCCCAGGCCTCGCTCCCCGCTGCAGGGCCCGCATCGCCAAGGAGGAAGCAGGGCTGCTCGAGGATGTCTCCTACTCATTTCATGCTGAAGGCTGTAAATGAAAACAGAAACGACTGACCTCCTGGAAGAAAATACGCATGACACTTTATGCAGTCTAGGAAGTCGGGAGTCATGTATGGATGTGAGAGTTGGACCATAAGGAAGGCTGAGCACCAAAGAATTGATGCGTTTGAACTGTGGTGCTGGAGAAGACTCTTGAGAGTCTCTTGGGCTGCAAGGAAATCAAACCAGTCCATCCTAAAGGAGATCAATCTTGAATATTCATTGGAAGGACTGATGCTGAAGCTGAAGCTCCAGTACTTTGGCTGCCTTATGTGAAGAACTGACTCGTTGGAAAAGACTCTGATGCTGGGAAAGATTGAAGGCAGGAGAAGAAGGGGATGAACAGAGGATGTGATGGTTAGATAGCATCACCGACTCAGTGGACATGAGTTTGCGCAAACTCCAGGAGATAGTGAGGGACAGGGAAGCCTGGTGTGCTGTAGTCCATGGGGTTGTGGGGCCAGACACGACTGAGTGACTGGAATGCCTTTTTGAGAGTGACACAAAAGAGCGTGAAAGAGTGTGGTCACTTTGCAAAACTGCCTGGCACCTTCTTTCAAAGTTAAACACACACCCATCCGAGACCCAGCAATCCCACACCCAGGACTAACCCAAGAGACGTGGGAACACATCTGGGCAAAACCCTGTGCAGGACCGTGCGTGGCCGCTGTGCTCACAGCAGCCCTGCCTGACACACCCCCGACGTCCTCCAGACGTGACCTCAGGGACAGGAGTGCGCGTTCTTATGTGAGAATCCCACCCGGCAATGCGAAAGAATCAACTGGACATACTGGCAAAAACAAGGATGGGCCATAAAACAAGCAAAATGAGCAGGTGTGGCGTCAGCTGTGGAAACAGGACAGAAAAGAGTCCACGTGCAGACTCTGTTCACACAAAGTTCTGGAACAGGAAATCCCAAGACACGGAGACAAAAGTCAGAGAAGGCCGCTTCTTGGGTGAGGCCATGGACGAGCCGGGGGAGCCGCCCAGGGTGTGCACCGTGTGCTGGAGGCAGCCTTTACACAGACACTCACGACTGTCCACGGACACACACTCAGGATGTGTGTGTGATCACGTTGCCAAAAATGACACAACTGACAATGTAAGAAGCTACCTTCACAATATATACTGTCAGCAAAATTGAAACGCAAAAGCTGAATGAGGAAAGCTCTTTGCCATACTCACGGTGTACAGACCAACTTTTACATGCAGATGGCTGTTTCACGTTAACAAGAACATGACAAGCAGCCCACTAAAAAGGTGAGCAAAAAAAGGCCATGAGATTCACCAAAAAGAGTTTATTGCTCAGTCATGTCCGACTCTTTGTGACCCCATGGACTGCAGCACGCCAGGCTTCTCTGTCCTTCACTATCTTCCAGAGCTTGCTCAAACTTGTAGATTGAGTCAATGATACCATCCAGCCATCTTATCCTCTGTCGGCCCCTTCTCCTGCCCTCAATCTTTCCCAGCATCAGAGTCTTTTCCAACGAGTCAGTTCTTTACATCAGGTGGCCAAAGTACTACAGCTTCAGCTTCAGCATCAGTCCTTCCAATGAGCATTCAGGACTGATTTCCTTCACGACGGACTGGTTTGATGCTTTTGAACTGTGGTTTGGGGACGACTCTTCAGAGTTCGTTGGACAGCAAAGAGATCAAACCAGTCACCAAAAAGAGTGGTTAAAAATAAATAGGAAACAATGTTCAACCTCACTAGCCATCAAATCCCATTTTCACTTAGCGTGTTGGAAAAGGCAAGAACAGACAAGCGGGCCAGCGCTGATGGGGGTGTGGGAGAGACACGATCAAGCCCAGACACCTGACAGGTTTTTCTGGAACATCAACCAGCCAAGTCCTCCGCTCACAGCCAGAGCTGCCTGCTCCCGCTGGACGGCCCCTCCGACTCGCTTGCTCCCAGCCGTCTGTCCTGCCCCGCCCCCCCACCTCCCCGCTCCAGGGCTTGGCCATCCCTGCACGGCCTCAGCTTCCCACCAGCCACGTGGGGCCTCCCCTGCCCTCCTGGCACCTGCCCAGGGCAGGCCTCTGCTCACAGCACCTTCCCGGGGGGCACTTGTGTCCCGGCCGTGACTCACTCCCGACCCCTCTCCTTCGGCTGGGGCGGGTCTCGCCCTGTCCCTGTCCCAAGGGGGTGGGGGGGCTGCCATCTGTCTCCTGCGAGGCCCTGGGACTCTCCGTGGACAAGCACGCTTCCCCCCACACCAGCCACCACGTGCATGAGACACCGCAGGGCGGACGCCCCCGTGGCCACTCCTGGGGGCCCTGCGGACACCTGCTTGCCAGCCCACTGTGGAACAGGAGGGATGGCTGAGCCCCGACTGGATGGAGCCTGGGCAGGCAGATCACAGCTGTGGCACACACACACACACACACACACACGCACACACACACACACACACACACACACAGACACGCCCCTGTGGTCACAGCGGTGCCCGCACACACAGCAGGTCACCCAGGGCCCGCGTCCACAAGCCCTGCCGCCTCCCACTTTCCCCGGAGGGGAGGGGGCTCCTTTCCAGCCGGGACCACGGGAGAAAGAATGCAGAGGGGTGGGTGTGAGGAAGCCCAAACTCAGCGCGGGAGGGAGGGAGGGAGAGGGAGGCGGCCGCTGGACAGAGGGTGCCGGGACAGGGCTCACACAGAGGAGCGAGTGTAGACGGCCCCCGGGCAGCAGAGGAGCGAGTGTAGACGGCCCCCGGGCAGCAGAGGAGCGAGTGTAGATGGCCCCCGGGCAGCAGCGCACCTGCCCCCCGCCAGGGCCCGGGGCTCCCAGGCCACATCATGCAGCAGGCTGTGCGGCGATGGGCAGAGGAGACGCCCAGCTCAGCGCCCACCCGTGTGCTCCATACACGCTGAGCATCACGGCCGACCTCTCTCTATGGCAGAAACAAAAACAACCGCCTTCCCAACAAGCGGCTGACAGGAGCTGGGGCAGGACGAGGGCGGCAGAGGCCACTCTGGGTGACCGGATTTCAAGCGTAGCTCTCCACCCTGGCTCCCCGGCTCTGCAGTGACTGTCGCCAGCAGTCAGCACAGCTGGGTCTGACCTTCAGCGCTTCCAGCTGGTGTTACTGTGCGTGTCTGTAAAACCAGCTCGAGAACTTTGCAAATTATTTAAAAAGGGGTGTTCTCTTCTCTTCTAAAAGGAACACGGAATGACACCACGGGGACAAAAGACTAAACGAAGTGGAAATGAGCCACGTCCCTTGTCATAGTTTCCTTCCAGGAAGGAGGGCTGCTCACCCAGGGAGGTTCTACCAGAGGAAATGTCTTGATCTGCCTGGATTCAGACGATCCTGCCTTGGGGCCCGATGGCACTGTACCCGATGTCCGGGGGTACAGGCCCTCATGGGCATCACCAGGCCACTGCCAGCCACTCTGGGATTCCACCAGCATCGTCAGCCTTCGGGAATGGACACCTCAAAGGGCTGTCTGGTGTCAGGAAACCAAGATGGTGCCCGGAACAACAGATCTTGGGATGAAGAACCTGGAGCTCTTGGTATTACCGATCCCCGTACACTGCCCACACACAGCCGGGCTCCCCTCAACTGCTCAATGCGTAAACGAGGCACAGGCAGAAATCTGCTGAATCTGGTCTCACAATATTTACGTTTCAGGCAGAACCCAGAAAAGGAAAGAGAGCTTTCAATTATCATTACAAAGAGACTGGAAACAACCACCCTAGATCCCGGTGATTAAAATTCACAGGACGACAGAACTCGCAGAAAACGCCTGTTGCGCAGTTTAATGAAAGGAACGTTGAGAAACCAGGCCTCTGGCCTCCCCGGCATCATGGCGCGAAGGAGAAGGGGGCGGCAGAGGGTGAGATGGCTGGATGGCATCCCCGACTCGATAGACACGAACTTGGGCAAAGTCTGGGAGATGGTGAGGGACAGGGAGGCCTGGCCTGCTGTAGTCTGTGGAGTTGCAGAGTCGAACACGACTGGGCGACTGAACACAGGGGTCCAGCATGTCTTCTGCCCCCAAGCTCTCGTGCCCACGCAGGAGGGACGCACGGTGAGCCGTGGTCTCTGCGCCTGGCGCGGGCCCAGGGGAAAGCGGAGGCCGCTGGCAGCTGCCCATCTGCTCCAGGCCAAGGGCCGCTGGAGGCTCCCCTGGCCCGTCTCAGCAGGGCTCCTGGTCGCAGGTGGTGGGCACCGCCTGCTCCTGTCGTTCCTCCTCTGCTGATGGCTCAGGCTGGGGAGGCCCACACGGCACATAGGACAGCCTGGGTTGGCAGGGCCAGGACCAGAGAGCCAGGCCAGGCTCCGTGGGGGCTGAGCCGTCCCCCGGGGCTAGGACCACCAGGGGCCCAGGCCACACCTGAGCTGAGCAAGTGGGCCGGCACAGGGCCCTCCCGGCTCCTCTAAGCCACTCGTGGGACTGTCTCCTGGGGAGGCTCTACCTCAACACGCAGCGGGTGCACCCAGGGTGCAGGCGGGGAGCTGGCCGAGGCCTCTCGCCCCCACCTCCGGCCGACGCGGTGGCTGCTCTTGCCACCCACTTCCTGTGTCACTGTGAAAATAAACACACGGATTTCAGGTGGCCCCTCACCACAGAACACGAGGTGCTATCACAGCCTGGCGTGGCTGGGGCAGAGCAGGGGTCACCCTGGGGGCATGGGGCTGCCATGGTGAAGCCCACGCCCACCTGGGGCCGGACCCAGAAGCCCTGTGCATCGAGCCCGACAGGCGGTGGTCATGGAGCTTCTCCAAGATGGTCAAGGAGCTTCTGATGCTCAGGTGGCCCGCTTCTGGGGAGAAGTCCAGGGCAGACCACTGACCCCCAGGGGCCAGAGCACCAGTTTGATGGAGGAGGCCTCCTCTAGGCTGCTCATCTCCAGGCTCACGGGCTACTTGGCCATGGTGGTCAGGGCCCACTCGAGACTAAAATATTCTTGCCTATGGGGTCCTCTGAAATAGAACCATGTGGATTTACTGGCTCAAATCAAAGAGGCACCCTCATTTCAGTTAAGTTCAAAATCACCCTTCCCTCCAGCCTCATGAAGCACAACAGCAGTAATCAAAAGGTCCCGTGGACGTGTCACTCAGGTTCCCCCCAAACTGGACACTCAAATGCCACAAAGGGTCTGCCATCCACAGGTGGGTCAGAGAGAGGAGGGCCTGCGTCACAGACGCTCGGTGCCCCAGACGCCACGGACAGGGCACCACTGCAAGCAGTGGGGGGAGGCGGGGGGGTGACAGCGATCCAGGGGGAGCCTGCCACCCCCACCACCCCAGCTCCACTCCTGTTGCACGCTGCTTCCTCTCAGGTGGGCGCCATGAAGACCAGCAGAGGGTCCGCTCCCTCTGCAGGGCACCCCGACCCCTCCTCTCCACGGGGCTCACCGCCACCTGGACACACTTCCCGGGGCGGCTTGGAGCTGATGAAGACCCAGGCCATGTCCTCTGGCCTCTCCCTGCCACCCAGCACACAGTGGGTCTACGTGTGCCCATGAGGGTCCCGGGCTGGACCAAAGGCAGCACATGTATCAGCGAGAGCCAGTGAGGAGAGAGAGAGATGAGAGAGAAACCGCGGTGCAAGGCCACACGAGAGCCAGTGAGGAGAGAGAGGGATGAGAGAGAAACCGCGGTGCAAGGCCACACGAGAGCCAGTGAGGAGAGATAGAGAGATGAGAGAGAAACCGTGGTGCAAGGCCACACGAGACGGTTTTCTCTGCAGAACAAACTACGGCTGCCACCTCTGGAAACACGCTCAGCGCTCCTTCCCTCCTACATGCCGGGGGCGGCACAGGGCACAGCACAGCGTGGAGCGGCCATCCACGCTCCAGGGGCGGCAGGTCAAGCGCAGCCCCCCGCCAGCCCTGTCGGTGACTTCCTAGAAACGCGGAGTGTGGACTTATGAGCCAGCCCCGACCGTAAGTGCGTTCACGGGGTGCCGACGGGTTCAGGAATGACGCGGTGCTCGCGGCAGCCACGCGCCTTCCCGGGCACCGGGGCTACGGCTGCCGAAGCGTGTCCTCTGGGCTCATTACAAGTTGTCTCAGACGACCCAGAAGCTGGGGTCCAGGCAGTGTCGCTCAGCCACCCGGGGCAGGTAATAAAGACAGTAAAGACCGGCCTGGCTCCCAGGCCGGAAAAGCAGGCTCCTTTCAATTCTATCCACTTCCCTGCAAGGAAAAGTGTCACATGCTCACTAAACAGCTCCTAAAGCTCTCCTGTCCAGAGAAACAGCACCAACCACAGCAGGTTTCACACACACACGCTCAGCCTCACTAGTGAAAAAGGACGTGCAAATAAAGAGTGGAAAGCACTTTTATTTTTCACTTGTTAGATAGCCTGAGACCTGGGGAGAGAAGAGCCAAGCTGGACACAAACTCGCAGAGAGCAGGCACACTTCTGGACGGAGACCCGATGAGACCACCAAGACGTGTAACACACACACCGTAGCGTATCTTTCACAGGAAGGGGTTTATTCCGAGGAAATCTGCCTAACGGATGGTGCTGGCAGTCTGGGCTACAAGTAGGAACCGTGGAAGACCAGCCCCATCTCCCAGGATCGCGCCTGTCAGACCGACGTGTCAGGACGGGTCTCCACCCTGAAGTGTAGGCAGGGAGGGGAGGCTCAGTGTAGATGGGGAGGGGAGGCTGCAGTGTAGATGGGAGGGGAGCCTGCAGTATAGACGGGGAGGGAGGTTGCAGTGTAGATGGGGAGGCTGCAGTGTAGACGGGGAGGGGAGGCTGTAGTGTAGATGGGGAGGGGAGCCTGAAGTGTAGATGGGGAGGGAGGCTGCAGTGTAGACAGGGAGGCGGCAGTGTAGACAGGGAGGGGAGGCTGTAGTGTAAATGGGGAGGGGAGGCGGCAATGTAGATGGGAGGAGAGGCTGCAGTGTAGACGGGAGGGGAGGCGGCAGTGTAGACGGGGAGGGGAGGTGGCAGTGTAGACGGGAGGGGAGGCGGCAGTGTAGACGGGGAGGGGAGGCGGCAGTGTAGACGGGAGGGGAGGCTGCAGTGTAGATGGGAGGGGAGGCGGCAGTGTAGATGGGAGGGGAGGCTGCAGTGTAGACGGGAGGGGAGGCGGCAGTGTAGACGGGAGGGGAGGCGGCAGTGTAGGTGGGAGGGGAGGCGGCAGTGTAGACGGGGAGGGGAGGTTGAAGTGTAGATGGAGGGGGCACTGCAGTGTAGATGGGGAGGGGAGCCTGCAGTGTAGACAGGGAGGCGGCAGCACTCGGGTCATGGGGTTCAGCCTTGGCTCTGTGGTGTTACCCACGCCAGGTGTGTGCGGGCTCTACCAGCCCCTGACGGCATCCCCAGGCTCCTGTCCATCCACGGCCAGTGATCCCATGGGGTCCTGGGGCCGGCAGGACAGAAGCACCTATTACCCTCCTGGAAGCACTCTCTGAAGACGCCTGTCTCCTCTCTATGCTGGAGCCACAGTCATCGAAAAATCCACAAGTAACGACTAGAGACTGACAGAAGGCAACCGTTGGCTAGAAGGTCTATTAGCAAGTGGAGCAAAGGCTGCTGAGACTGCCGACGAGAGCCCCAGAGGGGGAGTCCCAGGTCCGCGCCGGCCGAGCTGCGGACGGAGTCGTGGTGGGCTCTCAGGGGTCGGGCGGCAGAGCAGGGAGGGCCACTTCTGCTTGTTCTCACCGCGCTGCGTTTCAACTGGAAACATGAGATAGAGGGATTCCCTCGATAATAGGTTTAGAAAATTTAAAATGACACATCAAAGTGGCAAACCCAGGGAACGCCGCATCTGCCGGGTGATCCGCTCAGCAGTCCCAGCTGATAAAAGACCTTCTGGGCATAAACACCCGCCGATACCACACTCACGACTCCCTCAACCCTGGGCCCCAGTGACCACGCTCCAGGACCCCCTTCCGGGGAGAAAGAACTAACTGTAGGGCAGGACGGGGCCAGGCTCCTAAGCGGCCGCAACCAGCAAGCGTTCAGAAGCAGTGCGACGCTGAGTGTCGGGACCCCAGTGAGAGAGAGCATCCTGACCCAAGGTTAGCAACTGCGGTTACCTTTTAAACACTCTACGTTAGTCACTCAGTCGTGTCCGACTCCTTGCGACCCCAGGGACTGTAGCCCACCAGGCTCCTCCGTCCATGGGATTGTCCAGGCAAGAATACTGGAGTGGGTTGCCATTTCCTTCTGCAGTGGATTTTTCTGACTCAGGGATCGAACTCGGGTCTCCCGCATTGCAGGCAGATTCTTTACCATCTGAGCCACCAGGGAAGCCCTTTTTAAAACACTGTTTCCTTTTAAATTATAAAATCCTATTCAAATTCACTGATGGTTTAATGACACTAATTAGATTGTGTGCTCAAGAAATCTGTCTGACAAACACCACTGCCAAATGTCACCAATAAGATGATGGCTTGTGAAGAGAGCGGAAATCGTCAAAACAGAGGCCGGCTGATGGGATGACGGTTACATAGTTTTAAATGGCTTCAGAGGAATGATCTCTGCTGTAAATGGAGAAACAATTAAAGCGCAGAGAACGCGTCACCTTGAGAAGGTTTCTGAAGTGCGTTTCTGGGGCTCCCATCCTCTCTGCGAGCTTCTGGCCTGAAGGCCTGGGGGGCTGGGGGACCCTTGGCGGAAGGGCCCTGCCTCTAAAGATGGGGGTCCCCAGGTCACTGGGAGGCCGGGTAAAGGACTTGGAAGAGACGGGCTGCCCTGACCTTTCAGGCTTCTGAGATGACATCTCAAGATGCAGGAGTCTGATGGCGAAAGTTCAAGAAGCCTGCTGGTGAGGAGGAGAGGAAACCGCATCACAGGGCCAGCAGTGCGAGTGGGCGGGGCGGGCTCTTTAGATTGCTTTCGGGAGTCACAGAAAAGGAGGCTGCAGCTTCAAGGACAAGACGGATCAGGCAGCCTGCGGGGGGCGCTCGCTGGTACCGAAAGGCAGTTACCTAGACGGATTATGTGAGGACCTAATCCCGCAGCCGCCCAGAGCTTCCTCCCAGTACTGCAAACCCAGTGTGGCTCAGGGCCAAAGACCCCCCTTGGGGCGGGGCCTCAGCGGGAAGCCCCACCCCCTCCTTCGCCCCTCCCACCCATCCCCCCTGCACGTTGTGGGGCCTCGGCTCCCACGCTGGCAGGGCAGGTCCAGGCCGCACCCCACAGAGCACCCCCGGGGGGCTCCGTCTCCTCCCAGCAGCAGGAGAACAGGTGCTTGGCGTCAGGGGGCAAAGGGCATGGCGATGGCTCTAAGGACCCCCGCCCGACCCATCCCAAACCCAAGGGTGTTGATTAAAACGCAGAGGACCACCGTGGCCGGGGGCCGTCTCCACGGAGACCAGCGCCATCGCGAGATTAGGCGGGAGCGCTCGCTGGCTCAGACCTCTCTGGCAAAGCCGTGAGGCCTGGGCCTCCAGCAGCTCTGGAGGGTGCTGCTCTCTGCTGGGCTTGTCGGACGCTGGCCTCAGCAGCTCCTTGGAGCTGGGGTGGACAGGAGCAGTGGCAGCGACAACCCTGCTGAGCCCCTGGACCTCAGGCGAGGCGCCAAGCAGCCAGGGCACAAACAGGTGGCCCAGAGGCCCTCTGCCCGCCAGTAGCGGGCACAAGCCAGGGGCACAGGCTGGTGGTGCCTGAGGAAGCTGAGGCCGGGCCGAGTGACGTCCAGCTGCAGGCAGCGCTGGTCTCCGAGGGAAGGACGTCTCAGGAGCACCGCGTACCACGTGGGATCTTAACTCCCACGTCGCTGCCGCCCAGTCCCGCAGCCACTGACCACGGGTGGGCCCGGTGCAGCTGGTCCACAGGGCAATGGGCTCTACGTGTCTGGTCTACGGCGTGCACCCAGACTCAGCATGGATACAACCACTTATGTGGATCACAGGTTGAAGTGACACTTTAGAAATACGAGGTTAAATGAAATACCCTGAAATTACTTTTACCTTTAGCAGCCAGGTCCCCAGTGGCCCCCCAAAGACTCCTGCCTCCTGGTGTCCACCCCTTGGCTGGGCCCCTGCCGGGAGGGTTGAAGCCTATGACAGCAGAGCCACGTAGCAGGGGTGGGGGTCACCTTCAAGATTTGGCCAGAAGACACCGCGACCTCCTTCTTGGTCACCTGGATCCTGGAAGCCCTGGTGAGGAGGACTTGAGGCCTCCTGCCCCAAACCAAGGGGTGAGTGAGCCAGGAAGGGGGGCCTGCAGGCCCGGCCCCGTGCTCAGATGAGCCCGCTGCCCTGACCACGCCGGACCACACCTCACAAGAGGCCCCGTGGCCCCGCCATCTGCGAGCTGCCCCCGGATTCCCGGTCCGCGGGAGCTGAGCTGTCCGATAACACACGTTCATTATTTCAAGAGGCTAAAAATCTTTTGGGTAATTTGTTACATAACAATAAATCACTCACACAGCCTGGTTTCTTTGGGTGTTTTAAGGTGGCTACAGGAAATGTAAAACTACCTATGAATTTTAACGTGTGCACATTTCCACTGAACAGCAAGGTTCTAAGTGCAGTGACACACGTGATCACAGACGTTGTAAGTGGTCCCCCAACCAAGTGACGGGACCTCTCCGTGCCTCGCTTGTGCACATTTCTTCCTAGAACGTTTGGTTTTAAAACCTGGGATCAGAGTAAATACATGAGACAGTGAATGGGGCTTCCCAGGTGGCCTACTGGTAAAGAACCTGCCTGCCAAGGCAGGAGACACAAAAGATGAGGGTTCAGTTCCTGGGTCAGGAAGATCCCCTGGAGGAGGGCGTGGCAACCCACTCCAGCATTCTTGCCTGGAGAATCCCACGGACAGAGGAGCCTGAGGGGCTACAGTCTATAGGGTTGCAAAGAACATGACTGAGGTGACTTAGCACGCACCAGGCAGTAAATACCAAAAAGAAAAAATTGTTTGTTTTTTCCTTATCCCTTCTAAATCAAAGTAAATATTAGCTCCCCCCCAATTATAAAAAATTAGTGGGAAAAATGGAGAGAAGATGAACAAGTCCCAAGAAGAAAATAAAGACAATTCCTAAACACCTCACCCAGAGGTGACCACTGCTAATATTTTGTCGTTTCTTCTTGCCAGTAATGTCGCTACTTAGGAACATATGTTTGTAGATGAAGTCCAGTGATAAGAATGCTCCCCCGCTTTAAGCTTCTACAGGGTGACTTTAAATGCTGTTTCCACTCTTGGCCACATCAGCCAGGATCCCTTCAACCAGCTTCCACGTCCTGCCATGCAGGTATAAATGGCCCGGTGAGGGACATCCCCAGGCATCAACCTCAGCCCGGCAGCAGGTCACTGGGGTGGTCCTGGGTGCAAGATAGAGGGCCAGGCGGGGCGGGCCAGCCCGGGGGCTGGGGGCTCGGGGGCGGCGGGATAGAGGGCCACACGGGTTGGGCCGGCCTGGGGGCTGGGGCGGTGGTCCTGGGCAGCGGGATTGAGGCACACACAGTGGGCCGGCCCGTGGGCTCGGGGTTTGTCCTGGGCTGTGGAATCGTGGGTACACACGGGGGGCCAGTCCAGGGGCTCGGGGTTCAGGCTTTGGTACTGGGCAGCAGGGTCGCAGGCACGCACAGTGGGCCGGCCCGGGGGCTCGGGGACGGTCCTGGGCGGTGGGGTCGTGGGGTGCACAGAGCGGGCCGGCACGGGGGCCATCGGGCAGGTCCTAGGCGGTGGGGTCGTGGAGTGCACAGAGCGGGCTGGCACAGGGGCCATCGGGCAGGTCCTGGGCAGCGGGGTTGTGGGGTGCACAGAGCGGGCCGGCATGGGGGCCATCGGGCAGGTCCTGGGCGGTGGGATCTGGGTGCACGTGGCGGGCTGGCCCTGGCAGTGGGATCTGGGTGCGCATGGCGGGATGGCCCTGGCGGCAGGATCTGGGTACACGTGGCAGGCTGGCCCTGGCGGCGGGATCTGGGTGTGCATGGCGGGCTGGCCCTGGGCCCGAGGCCGGGACTGACCTTGATGTGCTCGTGCAGCTGGGCCTCGTGCTGCCGCGACAGCTGCTCGTGCTGCCTCTGGAACTCAGCGATGAGGATCTGTCTCTGCAGCTGCTGCTTCTGCTTGAGCGCCAGGAGCTCCTGCTGCAGCTGCTGCTCGCGGAGGCCCGGCTCCGCCACGGGCAGCGGAAACTGGTGGTCCAGGCGCAGGTCCATGGGCACCCCCGGGGGGGCCACTGGCAGAGGCAGGGCCGAGGCCACGTCCACTGTGGAGAGAGCACAGCACAGAGGCGCTGGTGACCGGGTGGCCCGCCGTCCTGGCCCGGCCCCGCCTGCCCTCCCCGGGAGCCCATGCCGCCACCACAGGGACGCCCACGCTGCCATTGGGGACACCCACGCCACCAGTGGGGACGCCCACGCAGTGAGAGCCACTGCTCGCTTCAGATGCCTCCTCCCCCTTCCTGCTCAACAGGCTCAAAAGGCAGGACTCAGGGGCCTTCCGCCCTCTTCCTCCAAGAGGCCCACCCCTCAGGCAGAAGGCAGCAGGAGGTCGGACTGGGATGCACACTCAAACGGGCTCTCCTGCCTCTGCCCCACCCCGCACCAAGGGGCCCTGCTCGCTCAAGGGACCTGGGTGCAGGCCCGGTGGCCTTTTCTGACGCCGTGTTTGAAAGTCGACACAGAGAGCAAGCAGGAAAAAGGCTCTGATGAGCCATGGCCACCCGAAGGCAGAGGGGCGAGCCGCGTGCTTTTCTCCTTTGCAAGGAGCCACAGAAGAGTTGTGTGCAGGGCGCACGGAACAGTGTGTGCCCTCAAAGTGGTCCAGACAGGAGCGCTAGGTGCACAGCGCGTTTCCGTGGTGACGGGCGCGCCCTCTGGGAGACAGCCAGTGCAAGGCTCCCCCGGATCGCCTGCTCGGCTCATGCTGCAGGAGGACCACTTCTGTGCTTTGCTAAGAAACAAACCGCCTTCATCGCACAGCGGCGTGGCCCACGAACAGCCACGAGTTGGCTCTGATTAGAAACGGAAGCGGAATCGATCTAAACGCTTGTAGATCAACGCCAAATTAAAAGCGAAGAGGAGGCAGAAACCAGGTTTCCAATTACGGGTCTCACAAAATATCCCCATGTGGGCACTCCTCTCAGGGCGGGATTGTATCAGAAAAGCCGGGCCACTGGCTGTGGGCCTCCGACTTCCCAGAGAGGCTCTGGGGCGCATCCCTGAGGGTGAGCATCCTGGGCTCTGTCAGAGACACCCTCTGACCCCCAGAAGTGGAGACAGTCCAGCAGAGGCCCCGGGGCCCCGCCTCGACCAGAAAGCCCGCTCACAACCTGCTCAGTCACAGGCCAGAGGGCCGGAGGCTGGGCCTCTCCTCCAGGGGCTCAGAGGTCTGGGGGAGACCCTGCTCAGCAGATAGGGCCCCCGGGCCAGTCTCCCCTCCAGAGTCATTGCCACCCAGAAGGGGGCCTCGTCGCAGCACCTCTGCCCAGGCCCTCTGCAGTCAGGCCTTCTGACGGCCTGGACCTGGTCCCAGGGTCTCCCAGGGTGAGACTGGATCTAACCCCGTGCCTCTGGAAGTGCCCTCCAGCCCTGACCGCCCCTGCCACTGGGCAAATGAGGGGCTTACAAAAGGCAGGCAGTATGGCCATTTCGTTAATTCTCTGTGCTTATTTTCTTAAGCTAAAATACTGCTTTTTGATGAGGTAAGTGGACCGTCAGAGACACCACAGGCCGGCCCCACCTAGGTTCTGGTGGATTCTAGGAAAATGACCCAGGAGTGGAACCACCCCTCGGGATAGCCCATTTCAGCAGTCACCACGCAGGCAGGTCCCTGCCGGCCGTTCTGCTGACGAGCGAAGTGAGGTGGGGAGGCCTGGCTCCAGCTCAGTCCTGGGTCCTAGCCCCCGAGCCCACGCCAGGGGCCCTGGTGTCCTGGACCAACACGCGGCCTCGCACCTCAGGCTCGCTCACCTGGGCAGGGTGTGGGGCGCTGGCTGGGACAGCAGGGGCCTGGCTCCTGCAGTCACCACCTCCCTCTCCCCGCCGCCAGAACTAAGCCTGGATTCCACCCGAGGCCCCCAGAGCCCAGGGCAGGTTGCATGCAAGGAAGGCCTGGGCCCTGGCCCCAGGGAATGGAGGAAAATCCCCAATATTCAATCATTTTCCAGAAAATATCTAATTCTCCTCTCTCTGAAGTCCTAACAAGCCCTGGGTAAATATCAGCTCTTTGATTTTTCCCAAAATCAGTGAGGTGCAAACCCTGTTTTAAATGTATTTGTTTTTTTCTAGTTGGGTGTCAGGCTTGATGTGTGAAGGGTTTTTTATTTGATATTTAACAAAAACGGACACAAGTAACTGTTCCCATGAGCAGGCCCAGACGACAGCGGTGCCCCATCCCACCCCCACCACACACAGCTGGTAGAAATGAGGTCTTGCTGATTTCCTTTATTTTCTTTCTTTGATCATTTTTATTATGAAACATAGCAGGATGGAAAAACTGTGTAAACAACACCCGTTTTATAAAACCTCAAGATTTTCCTCCATTTGCTTCAGACTCTATTTTAAGGAATAGAACGTTATGGCAGACAGGGAGCAGGGCTCAGGAAAGGGACTCAGAGGAAAGAGAAAGTGACTTGACGTCTTAAAGGAAATTCAGCTTTCCCTTCTCCCGGGGGTGGGGAAGGGCTGTGCATCTTCCTGCTTTCACTAATGACCGCGCTGAATGCTGCCTGGAAAACATCATGATGTGTATGACGGCAGGCTTTCTGGCTCTTCTTTCTGCTTCCCTGGAAGAGGATGAAGAGGTTTTCTTCATTAACTGGTTAACCCGCCTAGTCCTTCATGGATTAACATGTGAGTTACTTGGCAGATCCCCTCAGGTTAGCTGGCCTTTACTTTGTAAAGATGAAGCCGACCTTGTCTTCCTGGGTTACAGACACACACACACACACACACACGCACACACAGAATCACCGACAGACTGAGCCTGCAAGCGTTTCACTGGGCACATCTGGGTCCATGTTCATATGTCTGGACTGGCTTGCAGTGTCTCTGACACTCTTCTTATCCGGTCAGGGAGCGTTATTTTAGCTCAAGAAACCAAGAGAATTAATGATATAACTGTATTGCCTGCCTTTTGTGAGCAGTATCACCTCACTTGCTTTGATGGCAGGGCTGGCCCCCTTAGGCGACATGTGAAGGTGACCTGAGATGTTATGCAGCAACAAGGCCAAGCCCGAGAGGCTGCGCAGAAGACGCCCGAGCGCTGCCCGCTCCCTGCGACGCATCGCCGCTGTCAGTCACCCAGTTGCATCCAGCGGTGCCCCATGCGCTGTGGCCTGCCAGGCTCCTCTGTCCGTGGGATTCTTCAGGCAGGAACGCTGGAGCAGGGTGCCAGGCTCCTCTGTCTGTGGGATTCTTCAGGCAGGCACCCTGGAGTGGGGTGCCAGGCCCTCCTCCAGGGGATCTTGCCGACCCAGGGATCAAACTCGCATTGCATTGGCAGGCGGATCTTTACTGTCGGAGCCGCCAGGGAAGCCCTCACTGTACCATACCATCTCTCCGTTTCTAATTTTTCACAGGCGAGGTCAGGAAGATGATCAGAAATGTCCAATAGTTAACATCTTAAAAAACTGAACATAAAACAACTTTGAGGGATCCGTTTTATTAACTTCAAAAATACGATGGGCCAAATGTTTCCTATGCCTGCATCCCCTCACTGCAGAAAAATGCCAGGGCCTGCTGCTCTGTGCTGTGTGCTGGGGGGTTGTTCCCAGTCCAGCCTGCAGCAGATCTGCCGTGCAAAGGGACAGGAGAGGGCAGAGGGCTTGAGGGACGCCCCGGGGAAGGGCCCACACAGGGGCCGCAGCTCTGAGTGGGAAGGGGCCGGCGAGCCAGGACCCAGACGGCCAGTGTTAAGAGGGCAGGCATGGGGGCGGAGACACAGGAGGCACCTGGACCGCTGGCTTGGGGCATGGGACCTGCATCCAGAGATCCTCGGGGGCCCTGCAGGCCCAGGTGGGGGTGCCAGCAGCAGAGGGAGGCCAGGCCTCAGAGGCAGAGGGGCCAGCATCAGGGTGCTGGGTGTGAGAGACGAGGCGGGGGCTGAAGGCGGGAAGGGAGGATGTGGCAGGCGCCCCGGCGTGGATGGGGTGGGGAGGACCGTGGTTCCCTGTGTCCACTGTCCCTTCCCTCGGGTTCCCTTTGAGTCTGGAGCTGCAGGGAACATCAGGAGGACCCCCCCTTCCCCCCCACCGAGTCATTCCAGACACCAGAGCCGGTGGGCCCAGGGAGGCGATGGCAAGGAGACCCGCGGGCAACACCATCAGGTCTGCAGAGAACAGAGGGGAGCAGGCCGGGGGCGGGGGGTGGTCACGGGCTGTCCTCACCATTTACTGCGAGAAAGGGAGGCGAGGCCTGCTGGATTTCCCTTTTTGAGGTTTCACATAAGACTTCATCCTCTGCTAAAGAAAGTCCCACGCAAAGAGAATGCAAAGCCAGACGTCACCTCCGCCCAACAGGCCATGCCCAGCGCTGGCCGTTCCGGTGCCTTGGGAGACACACGCACCAGCCCGGGGGTGGCCGCGGGCCCAGGCCAGGCGCTTCTCACCGCCTGAGCTCAGCCTCGGGAGGCCAGGCGGGCCCCTCAGGCGGCCGGAGCCCCAGCTGTGGGATCAGACCCACAGCCCCATTCATTCTGCCGCTGGAGGGTGCGTCAGACATGCCCGTGACTATTTCTGTATCAAAAACTCGCCGAAATGCCACGAGTTCCCAACAGAAGCTGCTGGTGCTTTTGACCCAAAGTGCCCCGAAGAAAACAATGAGACTTTCTCTACTTAAAGAATGCGGCATCAAAACAAAAAAGCCTGTATTCTCATGAATATTTTATGGCAGAGTAGAAAATTGCTTTTATAGGTTGTGCCTTGAGAAACATATTAATACAATCAGATTCATGACGTTAGTAAAAGCACAAAGACTATATTCAGAGTTTCAATAAGAAATGGCAAGGCTGGGCCATGACCTATAAGTTCTCAATCAGAAATAGAAAAAAATCTGCTAGTCTCTAATTTTTTTAAAAAAATAAATGATCAGGGTGGGGGAAAAAAAGGACACTGTAATTTTCCATTACATGGGTTGGGTCTTCTGTTCATAACACTATTTCATGTCATCATATAGACAGCAAATAAAGAGAAGGTCTGTTCTTTAGCAAACAGGGCCAGTGTGCAGGCTCTGTTCAAGTAAAGAACAGCTCATTCAAATCTAGGGGACAATAATAGATGTTTCATCCGTGTCAGCACGAGTTCCTCTCACACTGACGTTTGTCTGCCTGTGTGAGGGGAGGAGAGAGATGCCTGCAGGGGGCGAGGAGGAGGAGCAGGAGAAAGGACGGGGATCTATTAAAAAAGCACAACCTATCTCAAAATGTTTTCAACTTTTATGACAAAACATGTCACACATCCCGGGGACACTGGCACACCCCCGCCTTGCTCCCCAGGCCCCCAGCCCCGTGCTGACTCTTTGCTCAGCACCCCCGCGTGTCGTGGTCACAATCTCCAGGACGCACCCCTAGACATGCGTCCTCTGCACTCAGCAGCTGTGGGGGGTGGGCGGGGGGAGGCGAGACGAAGGCCCCCAGGGAAAGACAAGAGTCTTGGGGCCAGGTTGCTTCAGCTTCCAGGACAGCTGACAGGAAGAGCTCCTCTGGGGCGAGGCCAAGAGTGACCCCGGGAAAACCACGGCCACCCCCCACAGTGGGACCAAGACTGGGACCAGAACCGCCCTGCGTCCTGCTGCCGGCCCTGCCGGCCGTCCTCCAGGAGCGTCCTCCAGGCGTGTCCTCAGGTGCGCCCTCCAGCCGGCCGTCCTCCAGGGGCGTCCTCCAGGTGTGTCCTCCAGGTGCACCCTCCAGCCGGCCGTCCTCCAGATGCCCCCTCCAGCCGGCCGTCCTCCAGGTGCGTCCTCCAGGTGTGCCCTCCAGCCGGCTGTCCTCCAGGGGCGTCCTCCAGGTGTGTCCTCCAGGTGCGTCCTCCAGGGGCGCCCTCCAGCCGGCCGGCCTCCAGATGCCCCCTCCAGCCGGCCGTCCTCCAGGTGCGCCCTCCAGCTGGCTGTCCTCCAGATGCCCCCTCCAGCCAGCCATCCTCCAGGTGTGTCCTCCAGGTGCGCCCTCCAGCCGGCCGTCCTCCAGATGCCCCCTCCAGCCAGCCATCCTCCAGGTGCGTCCTCCAGGTGCATCCTCCAGGTGCGCCCTCCAGCCAGCTGTCCTCCAGGTGCGCCCTCCAGCCTCCCGTCCTCCAGGTGTGCCCTCCAGGTGCGGGGGCCCAGGAGCCCCGTGGAGAAGCACGGCCTCAGGTGAGTGAGGGCGAGAGGCAGGGAGGTCCAGACGCCCTAGGGGCTGCAGAGCTCCTCCACAGCGCCTCGCACACAGCTGCCCCCTCCCCGAGGCTGGCCCCGGCCCTCCCAGGGATGCCCAGGGTCTGCGTTCGTGCCCCTTTATTCCACTCCTCTTCCTTCTGGGCTGTTCTCTCCCTGCAGGAACTCAGCCTCCTCCTGTGTCTCGGGAAGGAGGCGCATGGTTTCCTGTCTGAATGTGTGCTCACGTCCTAGTCCAGGGATCGTCCCTCTGCCTGCACACAGAACTCCAGCGAGCAGTCACCTCCTCCAGGACGGTGAAGACAACGTCCCCACCTCCTTGTTCCCAAGACTGTTACTGAGAAGTGAGGAGCTGCTCTGACTCTGGACGCGTGCCCTTTGCTCTCCCTCTGGCAGACCAGCTCCTGGCCACCGAGTCTGAGCAGGAGGCTCTGGAAGCGAGAGCCTTCCCTTACCCGCCGCGGAGCTCCAGGCTGCCTGTCCAGTTTGGCAGCTCAGGCCTCCAGCCGTGGGGAATCTCCCTGGGTCATCGTGCGGACCATCGCCCTTTCCTCTGTTTTCCCCTTCGGGAACTTCCAGTACCTGGTGGTAAATCTGCAACAATAACTGATTTTCTTTCTGCTTCTCCCCCGTTTTCTGTGTCCAATGCTGAACTCTATTCAAGATTCCCTTAAATGTATTTTCTAAGTTTCTCACTGAGTTTTGTGTATTTTCTGTGGCTGTGTCCCTGAGGACGAGTGGAGGCAAGGATCCTAAGCTGCGAGCGGAGAGGGGACTCAAGGCTGAGCTTCGCTGGGTGGGGCTGAGGCACCCGGAGCCGCAGGGCAGGAGGCTGTTGCGGAGGGCGTGCGTGCTGTGCCTGTTGCCCTCCAGCCTCCACTCCACTCGACCCGGCCCCCTCCTGCCCCAGTCCTGTCCTGGAGGCGGGATGTGGGGCTGCTTCCCAAGGATGCCGTGGCGTCCACCCACTGGGATCTTGGCTGCACCCGTGGGTGGCGTGCAGTCTGGTTTTTTCTGCCCAAACTGCCAAATCCAGTGTGACCTGTGACTTCAATTTCTACCTTCCAGACAGTTGTTGATGCTGTGTCCTTTTCTGTTCCCCATCCTGTTTTTTTGAATGCCCCTTACAGGTCTGGCTGCACTGGGTCTTTGTAGCAGCACGCGGGGTCTTTGATCTTCACTGGGACAGGTGGGATCTACTTCCCTGACCAGGGATTGAACCTGGGCCCCCTGCATTAGGAGCGCAGAGTCTCAGCCACTGGGCCACCAGGGAAATCCCTGTTTCTCCTACCTTTGTGAGCTGATGACCTTTCTCTGGAATACAGATATAGATAGACAATTTTTTAGGGAAAATTAAAAAAAAAAAAAAAAAAACACAAAGCCAACGAAAATGGTGTAATCGCCTCCCAAGGATCCGTCAGCCAGCTCCCAACAACTGCTGCCCTGTGGCCAGCCCTTCCTTCTAGATTATCCTGAAGCCGACCCGCCAGCAGAGCGCTTTACTCATAAGGACTGTGGTATCCCTAAATAAACTCTTAAGAAAACAGTCAACCTACCCAAATAAATTAACAACTCCATGATGCTATCAAATAGCCAGAAAGTATTATCATTTTTTTTAGAGTCTCATATACATTTCTGAGACTTCATTCAACTCAAGATTCAACCGGGGACTTCCCTACTGGTCCGGTGGTTAAGAATCTGCTTTGCAATGCAGAGGATGTGGGTTTGATCCTTGGTCAAGAGAACGACAATCCCATATGCCATGGGGCAACTAAGCCGTCGAGCCACAGCTCGAGAATCTGTGAGAAGCAAAACGCGGTGCAACAAGGATCCTGTGCAGCCAAAAACAAATCAAGATTCAGCAAGGTCTGTACGCCGCAATTGGCTGACACAGTCTGTGCATTCTCTGTGACCTAAAGATCCCCCTTCTTCTCCCTCATGCCTGCACCCTCTCCAGCTGACGGGCTGAAGACTCTGGTCACCCGTCCCGTGCTGACTGCACCTGAGGTGCAGATCCACATGACGCATTCCCTGGGAGCAGAAATGGGTCTGGAGTCCCGGGGGACGCAGCTCCAGTTCCCAGCAGGGCCGCCCCCCCAAGACGGTCCTGTGTCTGCCGGGCTCCTGTGTTGCCAGCAGCTAAGGGGTTCCCTGATGATGCTGTCGGGCCTGTCAACACGGCCCTTCTAGCCCCATCTGCCAGTCCTGAGCTGCTGGCTGGGGGAGAAAGGGCCCCGAGTCAACTGTCACGTTATCCCCACAGACAGCTTTTAGCAGAGAGGCAGGGCCAGTGCTTGACGATCTTTTATTTGCCAATTTTCAACAATACTGAGCTGGCCGCACTGAGTCTGGCTTCGGGATCACAGTGAACCGAGCCTCTGCAGTCCTGTCCTGATGCTCACACGCGTCCTTGGGCAGCCTGCGTGATGGCACCAGGTCACCCAGAACCCACCAGCAGCCCTGGGGACAGCCCTCAGTGTGGCTGTGACAGCCGTCCCGAAACACCCCTGCGCTTCCTGGTCCCCAAGGGCACCTGGGCTCCTTCAGTGGGAAACACGGAGACCACAATCTGGGTTTTGGTTGCCACAGTTTATAATGTGTATATCCTTACTGGAGCTTTTGTGAATTTCAGGAGTGAGTGAAATTAGATCTATGTGTTCAATCTGTCAGCTCACCATGGAACTTTGGGTGCATAACTTATTAGAAATATCATTCAAAACGGCTGAACGGTCATAATCAAGTTCCATTCAAAATACTGATTTATATGCAGTATCATTTTCCCCAAAGGTGCTCTTAACTGAATTACAATTATTCTGTTTAATACTGTGTGTGTGTGTATAAAGGGGAAATGAGGTAGAGAAGTCAGAAGTGCTTTTTAATGTAAACATTTAAAAATATTCTGTAGGGAAGGTAAACAAGCCAAGTGGTCCCATCTCAGCTTCTCATGTAGACGGGTATGGCTCTCCCTGCTTTTTTGCCTCATTCAGATGTATGTACACAGGCAATGCCAAAGAAATGAGCTTATGTGAGCAACTCAGGAGAATATAAATTATGCTTGAAAAATAAAAATAAATAACAAATAGTATGGAGCAAGAACATACTATTATGTTTTATATTGTTTTGTTTTCAGCCGAGATCAGAATGTAAAGAAATAAACATATATAGTGGTGTTTATCGGAGAAGGCGATGGCACCCACTCCAGTACTCTTGCCTGGAGAATCCCAGGGACAGAGGAGCCTGGTGGGCTGCAGTCCATGGGGTCACTAGAGTCGGACACGACTGAGCGACTTCACTTTCACTCTTCACTTTCATGCATTGGAGAAGGAAATGGCAACCCACTCCAATGTTCTTGCCTGGAGAATCCCATGGACAGAGGAGCCTGGTGGGCTACAGTGCAGGGGGTCACACAGAGTCAGACAGGACGGAGCGACTCACACTTCACCCACGTGTTACATGGGAAGGCTCTTTGCACCTGGCCTGGGGCGGGGAGAGAGGCGACGCACGGCGCCTCTGAGCCGCTTTCTCCACGTGGGTGCCTTGCACACACCTGCATGCCACGAGGCAGCAGCATGCACCTTCAGGCCCTGGTCGGCCCAGGCTCTGCCTCCAGACAAGAGGGCAGTGGGTTACACTTCAAAAGCAAGCAGAGACAGGCCGCAGCAGGGCAAGTGCCTCAAGCCGAACGCAGGAGGGGGCGTCGGGGGCAGACACGCAAGCCCCCAGGTCGGCCCTGAGTCACTGTGGACCACACGTCTGCAGGCTGCTGGCCTGGGCTAGCTTCACATGTCAACAGGGACCCTGCAGGACACAGGTGGGTGCCAGCTCATCCCCACGGACAAGCAGGGAAGCAAGCTCAGAGAGTCTAAGTGACATGCCCGAGGCTACGCAGCAAGTGTCATGGCAAACTCGGAACTGGACACTAACCACGGGCGACGGGATGCCCACGGGAAGAGCCAGGAGGAGGGGGCACAGGGGGATGTTCTCAGGTGGGGGCACAGGTCACCCTGGGGCTCTGGTTCTCAGTTTGGGTGGCACAGGTCACCCTGGGGCTCTGGTTCTCAGGCAGGGCGGCACAGGTCACCCTGGGGCTGTGGTTCTCAGGCGGGTTGGCACAGGTCACCCTGGGGTGGGACTGTGGTTCTTAGGTGGGGTGGTGTGAGCGGCTTGGGGACTTGGGAGCCGTGGAGGCTGGGCCCTGCTCAGCTGCTGTGCTTGGGGTGCCTGGGGCTCCAGCAGCACTCGGGTGATCAGGCCCCCTGCAGCCCGAGTACGCACGCTCTGGGGCTCTGAGAGCACTCCCCCCATCAGGGCCAGCGGACCCCTTAAGTCCCTGCCCACGGCTCCACCTGTGGATTCTTTCCTGACCAAGGGCTGGGCGTCCCCCCAGGATCGCCAGCTTGCTCCAGCACCCCATAGGCCCGTGCTTTCCAGCGAAGAAAAGCCTCTACTTTTCCTGAAGGACGCACAGGGGTCCGCTCCAAGAGCCCCTGCTCATGGCCGAGACATAGCCCCAAGGGTGCAGCCAGCCCGGGTCTGCACCACCCACCCGGTCCCGGGAAACAGGCTGACCAGCACCGCCAAGCAGACCCGGCTGCCGAGCAGAGATGCAAACAGCACGTTCCTGATGGCTCACTTCCGCCGCCAAAAAGAACAAGTCACCATCAACACCAGGTAATGTTTTACTCCATTGTCTCTTCCCCTAAGCTGGGTTTCACCTTCACTCACTCACACCTCCTCCCCAAGCGCCAAGTTTTCAACGGCTTCTCCCTGGCGGAGAGTCCAAGGCCATCAGCACACCGAGGCCTGGCCACCCCTCACCCACCACCGTGAGGGCCTCTCCTGCAGCCGCCATGATCCTCCTCTTCGAGGTCCCCACTGTGCCCGCATGTCTGCAGACACCAGCGAGGACCCGGTCAGGGAACAGCTGGCGGGAGGTGGGACCCCTCGTGGAAAGCAGGCCCAGGGCCCCACTTCTAGGCACCAGGGCGTGTGTCCAGGTAATGCTACTGAGAGAGAAGAGGCTGGGCCCCCGGCACAGGCACCTGGTCTCAAAGGTCCAATGTGGGGTTCAGGGCTAATGTGAGTCCAAATCCCCATGAGGACCAGCGGCCGCCCAGGGGCCCTGCATGTGACCAGCGTCCATCGAGAGCCAAGACACAGCCTCGAGCCGGGCGACCCCATGGCAGTGTGAATGCAGGGAGAAGACTCCAGGGGAGCTGACCTGGCGGGAGGGGTGTCTGGGTGCGGTGGGCTGAGCTGAGTCCGTCTGTCTCCCGAGCTGCTGATCGCCCTCCCTCTAAAGTGGGCCCAGAAGGTGACATCACTGAGGGTGGTGAAGACCCAAGGCAAGACCTGGTGGTCAGGATGCAGGAGACCCCAGGAGGGCGCAAGCCGGCCCTCAGCATCTGCCACGTGACAACCGAAGGCTGAGGCACGAACGCGCCTGGGGACAGGCGTCCACAGCACCCAGGCTCAGGTTCCAGCACACCAGGGGCGGAGGCCCCGGAGGGCAGGCCCGCAGTGCGAGCGAGGGGCCCCGGGTCCCCCAGACATGGAGCCAAGACAGCTTCTCAACTTAAAGGATGGGAACAGGATATGGAGACACAATGGCTTCACAATGAATGAAAGGGCGTGTATTTGATGCAGACAGAGAACAAGCACCAGCCTCATCTCAGGGCGGGGTGCTGATCCCGCGGCAGCTGCTGAGGAGTGTAGGTCAGGGCCCCCTCCGCCCCCTTCTCTCCTATTGTCAAAGAAAGAAAAAGGCCTTTGTAGGACGGGAGCACGCAGGGGAGAGAACTCAGACAATGGGGCAGAATCCAGGTCATCTCACAGTTCTGCAAAAGCAGACCATCGAGGCCCTTCCACTCCCTTCTCACCCACCCCACCTGCCCCATTCCCCGGCCCGGGCCCCTGGGCACCTGCAGCGCGGCAGCCCCACCGCCAGCAGGGAGGGTACAGCCTGTGTTTCAGGCCCAGCAGCGGGTTCCAAAGTGTGGGCACGCCCTCTCCCCACAGAGAAGGTCGGAGGTCAGAGGCAGCACCTAAGACAGATGGCTGAGCATTTCCAGAACTGGTGGGAGACACGGAAGGCACAACCAAGCAGGGACCCCAGCAAACGGCAGTAATCAAGACAGTTTCCAAACGGAACCGCAGACTCGCGAGAAGAGGGCCAGCGGACCCTGAGGATGAGCAAGCTGCTGACGAGGAAACGGCCAGAGAACAGCGAGCCAGCTCCGAGAGCAGAGGAGCGCCTGCCAAGCCAGAACCATGTGCTGGGAAGCGGCGGTCACGACTGCATGCAGAGCACACACAGACGGGGCCACATCAGACTGAGAAGGCTGCAGGTGCACCGATGAGCCCTCGGGGAAGGAAGAACCCACGGCGAGTCTGAGACGCGGGAGGAACGGCGAGTGGAGAACCCAACACACACAGAAACGAGTCCACACAAACAGCAAGGAGGCGGACGGCAGCGTCCAACGTGTGGATGAAGCCACGGAGGAAACCCTGGGGCCGTGGGGAGGCTGGAGCGTCCCAGGGCCCTGGGACCCCTGCCCCCCATAGGGGTGGAGGTAGAAGACAGAGGCTCACAGGCTGCCACACAGACCTGCCGGAGACCACGAGGCGGGCCCTCAGGGCAGTGGCGGGGGGTGTGGCTAGGTCAGGAAATGATTTTAAGGAGAAAGAAAAAGACACGAGGCTGCTAAGTGCCCCCACCTACACACACAGAGCTGGTCCTCCCAATGGATGTACACGCCTGCACCTAGACTCCGGCCAGAAATAATCACAACGGACTCTGATCAAACCTCCAGGTCTAACCACTGACGGACAGGAAACGGAGGCAAGAGAGGTCCGCTTTAAATGACAACTCAGGGAGGAAATCAAGCGAAATCTAGAACCCAGGGAGACCCTGCAGGACAGACAAGCCAGTATCTTCAGAGATAGACTGCAAAGCTCAAAAAAAAGGCAGGAGGGATCTTACAGATGAGCTGGGGACAGACCAGCCACCATGCACGAACATTAAATAGACCTCGTGTCAAACAATGAAATAAAGAGACATGTGCTTTAAACACCATCAGGGTGAAGGGATAAAGAAGTGAAGTGAAAGTCGCTGAGTCGTATCTGACTCTTTGTGATCTCACACACTATACATCCCATGGAATTCTCCAGGCCAGAATACTGGAGTGGGTAGCATTTCCCTTCTCCAGGGGATCTTCCCAACCCAGGGATCGAACCCAGGTCTGCCGCATCACAGGTGGATTCTTTACCAGCTGAGCCACAAGGGAAGCCCAAGAATACCGGAGTGGGTAGCCTGTCCCTTCTCCAGGGGATCTTCCCGACCCAGGAACTGAACCAGGGTCTCCTGCATTGCAGGCGGATTCTTTACCAACTGAGCTATCAGGCAAACCAGGATAGCCGTGAAGCCGCGACAGGGGATAAAGAGGAGGCAGTATACAAATACAATGGAACTTCAGCCATAGGAAAGAAGAAAATCTTGTCATTTGTGAAAACGCGGATGAACCTAGAGGATATCATACTAGGTGAAGTAAGTCAGGCAGAGAAAGGCAAAAACCACATGACTTCACACATGTGAACTCTAAAAACAAAAATGAACTGACGTAACAGAAACAGGCTCAAAGATAAGAACAAACTGGTGGACGCAAGAGGGGAAGGAGGCTGGGGGGTGTGCAACAGGTGAGGGAGGTGCAAGATCCAGACGCGCAGATTCAGTCAGTCACAGGGCTGTAACGGCGGCCGCAGGGGACAGTCAGTGAGACGGCAGTACAGGAAGGCCCACACACGAGCAAGTTCCGTTCCCAGAGTGTGTTCCCAGGTTGAGCCACGGGAGCCTGGGCGCCCGACTAACAGCCGGCTCTGTAGCGCTGCACTGTTACAGCTTTATGACACGTTTCACACATAACACAGGGAAAACAAGCAAGACTCCTTCCACTCCACAGCTCAGCACCTTGAAAAGCGCAGCAGTCCAACACAGCAGCCGGCACACAGGGCCTGGCCTGGGAAGAACAGGGAAGAACGGTTACTGACGGGAGGAGGGAGAGGAGGGGAGATGGTAGAGCCGAAGGGGCGTCAGCAGCAGGAGACGGGGGGCGAGCTGCTGTCTCACGCACGCCTGACGCTGACGGAGAGTAGATCTGCATCTTTGAAAGTTCGCAACTTGAAGGTCTGTATGTAGGGGACTTACTGTATCTTTCTATGGTGACAAGTGGTAACTAGACTTATCATGAGAACATTTTTTAATGTATAGAACCAGGGAATTACTGTGTTCTGTACCTGGATCCAACACAGGTTTGTAGATCAATTTTACTTAAATTAACACATACACAAACTTGTATCAGGAACATATAAACACTAGGTGAACACTGAATAAAGCTAAAGGATTGTTCTGTTCACTTCATTCGCTCAGCTGTGTCTGACTCTTTGCAACCCCATGGACTGCAGCACACCAGGCTTCCCTGTCCATCACCAACTCCCGGAATTTACTCAAACTCATGTCCACTGAGTCACTGATGCCAGTCAACCATCTCAGCCTCTGTTGTCCCCTTCTCCTTCCACCTATAATCTTTCCCAGCATCAGGGTCTTTTCCAATGAGTCAGTTCTTTATATCAGGTAGCCAAAGTATTGGAGTTTCAGCTTCAGCATCAGACCTTCCAATGAACACCCAGGACTGATTTCTGTTAGGATAGACTGGTTGGATCTCCTTGAAGTCCAAGGGACTCTCAAGAGTCTTCTCCAAAACCACAGTTCAAAAGCATCAATTCTTCGGTGCTCAGCTTTCTTCTTAGTCCAACTCTCATATCCATACATGACCACTGGAAAAACCATAGCCTTGACTGGACGGACCTTTGTTGGCAAAGTAACGTCTCTGTTTTTTAATATGCTGTCTAGGTTGGTCATAACTTTCCTTCTAAGGAGTAAGCATCTTTTAATTTCGTGGCTGCAGTCACCATCTGCAGTGATTTTGGAGCCCAGAAAAATAAAGTCTGACACTGTTTCCATTGTTTCCCCATCTATTTGTCATGATGTAGTGGGACCAGATGCCATGATCTTGTTTTTCTGAATGTTGAGTTTTAAGCCAACTTTTTCTCTCTCCTCTTTTACTTGCATCAAGAGGCTCTTTAGTTCTTCTTCACTTTCTGCCATAAGGGTGGTGTTATCTGCATATCTGAGGTTATTAATATTTCTCCTAGCAATCTTGATTCCAGCTCGTGCTTCATCCAGCCCAGCGTTTTGCATGATGTGCTCTGCATATAGGTTAAATAAGCAGGGTGACAATATACAGCCTTGATGTACTCCTTTCCTAATTTGGAACCAGTCTGTTGTTCCATGTCCAGTTCTAACTGTTGCTTCCTGATCTGCGTACAGGTTTCTCAAGAAGCAGGTCAGGTGGTCTGCTATTCCCATCTCTTTCAGAATTTTCCACATTTGTTGTGATCCACACAGTCAAAGGCTTTGGCGTAGACAATAAAGCAGAAGTAGATGTTTTTCTGGAACTCGCTTGCTTTGTTGATGATCCACCGGATGTTGGCAATTTGATCTCTGGTTCCTCTGCCTTTTCTAAATCCAGCTTGAACATCTGGAAATTCATGGTTCACATGCTATTGAAGCCTGGCTTGGAGGATTTTAAGCATTACTTTGCTAGCGTGTGAGATGAGTGCAATTGTGCGGTAGTTTGAGCATTCTTTGGCATTGCCTTTCTTTGGGATTGGAATGAAAACTGACCTTTTCCAGTCCTGTGGCCACTGCTGAGTTTTCCAAATTTGCGGGCATATTGAGTGCAGTACTTTCACAGCATAATCTTTTAGGACTGGAAAAAGCTCAACTGGAATTCCATCACCTCCCTAGCTTTGTTTGTAGTGATGCTTTCTAAGGCCCACTTGACTTTACATTCCAGGATGTCTGTCTGGTTCTAGGTGAGTGATCACACCATCGTGATTATCTGGGTCATGAAGATCTTTTTTGTTCAGTTCTTCTGTGTATTCTTGCCACCTCTTCTTAATTTCTTCTTCTGCTAGGTTCATACCATTTCTGTCCTTTATTGTGCCCATCTTTGCATGAAATGTTTCCTTGGTATCTCTAATTTTCTTGAAGAGATCTTCAGTCTTTCCCATTCTATTATTTTCCTCTATTTCTTTGCATTGATTGCCGAGGAAGGCTTTCTTATCTCTCCTTGCTATTCTTTGGAACTCTGCATTCAGATGGATATATATCTTTCCTTTTCTCGTTTTCCTTTCACTTCTCTTCTTTTCTCAGCTATTTGTAAGGCCTCCTCAGACAGCCATTTTGCCTTTTTGCATTTCTTTTTCTTGGGGATGGTTTTGATCCCTGTCTCCTGTACAATGTCACGAACCTCCGTCCATATTTCTTCAGGCATTTCATCAGATCTAATCCCCTGAATCTGTTTGTCACTTCCACTGTATAATCATAAGGGATTTGATTTAGGTCATACCTGAATTGTCTAGAGGTTTTCCATACTTTCTTCAATTTAAGTCTGAATTTGCCAATATGGAGTTCATGATCTGAGCCACAGTCAGCTCCTGGTCTTGTTTTTGTTGACTGTATAGAGCTTTGCCATCTTTGGCTGCAAAGAATATAATCAATCTGATTTCGGTGTTGACCATCTAGTGATGTCCATGTGTAGAGTCTTCTCTTGTGTTGTTGGAAGAGGGTGTTTGCTATGACCAGTGCGTTCTCTTGGCAAAACTCTGTTAACCTTTGCCCTGCTTCATTTTGTACTCCAAGGCCAAATTTGCCTATTACTCCAGGTGTTTCTTGACTTCCTACTTTTGCATTCCAGTCCCCTATAATGAAAAGGACATCTTTACTGGGTGTTAGTTCTAAAAGGTCTTGTAGGTCTTCATAGAACCATTCAACTTCAGCTTCTTCAGCATTACTGGTTGGGGCACAGACTTAGATTACTGTGATATTGAATGGTTTGCCTGGGAAATGAACAGAGATCATCCCAGAGATCATCCTGTCATTTTTGAGATTGCATCCAAGTACTGCATTAATATGAAAATGGTATTGTACATATTTTGAAAACAAGAAGATCCCTGTCTTTTAGAGATGCAGGCCCTGGAATAGTTACAGATGATATGATATACTGAGTGGGATTTGCTTCATAACATCCATGGTTGGAGCTAAGAGGTGAGGTGGGGCACTGGCCAAACTCGGCTGGGCAGGACCTGACTCTGCCAAGTTGGCTCATAGGACGTGAGGAGCCCGGCTACTTGTCATTCTGCTTCTGAATGTGTCTAAAATTTTTTTATGATACAAAATTAAAAAGAAATTTTTAATTACATTTCTAAATATCTTCTGAGTCAAACAGGAAATCCTAACAACCACTTAAAAATAAGCAGAACGGAAAGATAATGAAAAAAATTACCTGTAGTAACTTGAAAGTTTCTGGTCTTACTTGGAGGAAACTGACAAACTTAAATGATTATACTTGCCAATAATAAGGATATAATTCATAAGCTAGAAAGATGTATCTTCAGAAAAAACTCTAGAATAAACCCAAGGAAAACAGATGGGAGGAGAGAGTAAATACATAGATGAATGGAAAATGTCGATCACCCTTATACATTATACAGCAACACAATTAGAAGCTGGTTCTTTGAAAAGATCAATAAAATAGACTAACTTCTGATAAGAGTGACTTAGAAAATGAGAGTAAAGCACAGACTTAAACATTAGGAATGTAAGAGGTCACCAAAATTCAGATACAGCAGAAATGGAAAATACAATGACAAATTTGAAGCCAGTCAATTAAAAAACCTACAGAAATAGACACACTTCTAGAAAAATATGCTCATCCTCTGTGAAGCTAGTATAAAACTTTGTTACAAAAACCAAAGACATTATAAAAAAGAAAAATTACAATCCTGGCCATGAATACAGCCACAAAATTCCCAAATGAATTATTAGCAAGCTTAATCCAGCAGTCTACAAAAAAAAAAAAAAAAAAATGATAATTGACCAAAACATGCAGCATTTTACAATGAGAATGCAACATCTCTAAAGAACATGTATAAATGTAATTCACTGCATTAATAATGACTTCATCATAATAAAAATAAGCATATTATACAATCCAACAACTATTCATTATAAAAAGCCTTTAGCAAACTGTGAATAAAATTTCTTTAGCCTGAAAAGGGGATTTCTTAAAAAAAAAAAAAATACAGCAAGTATTGCTTTGAAAGGTGAATGCTGACTGAGACAAGATTCCAGGCAACACCACTGCAGAGGAGCTGGCTGAGGGGTTGACAATACAAGAAGGAAGGCAAGACGCGCTGCCATGGTGCAGACTCCATAATCGTCAGGATAGAACTCCTTCCCTGCTTTCCCTGGTGGCTCAGCAGTAAGGAATTTGTCTGCCATGCAGGAGATTAGGGTTCGATCCCTGGGTCGGGAAGATCTCCTGAAGAAGGAAACGGCCACCCATTGCAGTATGCTTGCCTGGAGAATTCCATGGACTGAGAAATCTGGTGGGCTTTGGTGTGAAGGGTTGCAAAGAGTCAGACGCGACTGAAGCAACTCAGCACAATACATGCATTTACTCTCAGAGGAAAACAGAAACAGCCTCCAGAACGCATTGGCTCTAAGTGATCAGATTGTACTCGCACTGCCCTTGGAACAAACAGAGCTGATGACAGGGCATCCGCTGAGTATTTACACCTGTGCGTCGTGGGCGCCTGAACAGGGCAGTGTCCGGCCTCCTGGACGAGACGCTCTGACACCCACAGCTTTTGCAGCCCCTCCCACTGACGACTCGGCCTTCAGAACCTCCAGCGGGCTGCTTGGCGATGGTTTAGTTGCTACGTCCTGTCTCACTTTTGCGACCCCGTGGGCTTTGCCCGGCAGGCTCCTCTGTCCCTGGGATTCTCCAAGCAAGAACACTGGAGTGGATTGCCATTTCCCTCTCCAGGGGATCTTCCCCACCCAGGGATCAAACCCTCGTCTGCTGCTTTACAGGTGGGTTCTCTACCACTGAGCCACCAGGGAAGCTCTGGGTTTTAACCCTGACGCGTCGGCTCAGCAGAGGCGGAGCCGGCACATGAAAGAAGGTCTGTCTGGGGACCTGGATCCTCAACGACGCCTAAATGCCACAATCCCTGGTGTGGCTGAAGAGAAATGACAGGAGATGTGTCTAAACAAGGCTCCGCTTCAGGCTGTCCCCCCCACACCAGCATATCACCCCCAAGAGGGGTACACTGAAAACTCTCCACGTACAAACAGAACCCCGTGGCCACCTTGAGGACTGGGCCACCAGCGAGGCGCTTCAGGCTGTCCCCCCCACACCAGCATATCACCCCCAAGAGGGGTACACTGAAAACTCTCCACGTACAAACGGAACCCCGTGGCCACCCTGAGGACTGGGCCACCAGCGAGGCTCAGGCAGAGCCAGGGTCACTGGCCCCCGGGCAGGAGGGAGCACGTGGGGTAGCCCCACTGGCCCAGCCTGGCAGCCGGCAGCATCGCCCCAAAGAGCAGGGTGCCCTCCTCACCTTGGTGAGGACCCAGCCGACGGGATCTTTGGGCCCTACTGCTAGACACCTCGGGGTTAACTTAAAGTTCCTCACATTGTACAGACTTGTAATGAAACAAACCAAGGTGCTGGAGAAGGAACAACGTATTTTCATTTTCTCAGCTTTCTCAGGAATTGCCAATACTGCTTTAAGGTTAATAAATCAGCAAATGGTAGACAGTAAGGACTGTGGTGTTGGAGAAGACCCTTGAGAGTCCCTTGGACTGCAAGGAGATCCAACCAGTCCATTCTAAAGGAGATCAGTCCTGGGTGTTCTTTGGAAGGAATGATGCTAAAGCTGAAACTCCAGTACTTTGGCCACCTCATGCAAAGAGTTGACTCATTGGAAAAGACTCTGATGCTGGGAGGGATTGGGGGCAGGAGAAGGGGACGACAGAGGATGAGATGGCTGGATGGCATCACCGACTCGATGGACGTGAGTTTGAGTGAACTCTGGGGAGTTGGTGATGGACAGGGAGGCCTGGTGTGCTGCAGTTCATGGGGTCAAAAAGAGTTGGACATGACTGAGCAACTGAACTGAACTATATCATTTATATATTATAAACAGAATAGCCCGAACAAAAAATAACACTGTAACTAGCAAAATCCGAAAGTGAACAAGAAAAAAAAGGCCAAAGAGTCTGTATGTGCTAATTATCTAATCTCTCACGAGGCGTCCACGAACACTGCCTAAAGTGGCTGTGTCAAGAAACAGCCATTTAGCTAAATATATGGGCTTGTAAACAATCCCGCAGTAACATGTGGAAAGAGGATACAGCCTCCCAAGTGACCAGAAGGACAACACAACCACTCACCCTAAAACCAAAGAGGAGGCCAGAGAGCCCACAGACAAGAAGTCAACACAGAAGCACTTAACACAGAAAACAGAGCGTACAGACTGGATGAAAAGCTCAGAACTAAATGCTATCTGTTGTGTCACCAAGTGTAAATAGGATCTATTCACACAAAAATGAGCAGATTGGGTAAAAAACAAAATGACAATTACTGTCCACCTAGGAAGCACCCAGAACAGAACGGGCAAAGAGCAACCAGAAGAAATCTGAGGTCAAAGCATCAGTATTGCAAAGGTCAGCCCCAAAACAAAACCTAAACAAGACAAGGTCCATTTCACGTGTGTGTGTGTGTGTGTGTTTGTGTGTGAAAGTCACAAGACGAGGCCCATTTCACGTGTGTGTGTGTGAAAGTCACAAGACGAGGCCCATTTCACGTGTGTCTAAGTCACAAGATGAGGCCCATTTCACGTGTGTGTGTAAGTCACAAGACAAGGCCCATTTCAGGTATGTGTGTGCGTGTGAAAGTCACAAGACGAGGCCCATTTCATGTGTGTCTAAGTCACAAGATGAGGCCCATTTCACCTGTGTGTGTGTGTGTGAAAGTCACAAGACAAGGCCCATTTCACGTGTGTCTAAGTCACAAGACGAGGCCCATTTCACGTGTGTGTGTGTGTAAATCAGTCATCGTTTGTGACCCCATGGACTATAGCCTACCAGGCTCCTCTGAACGTTGAATTTTCCAGGCAAGAATAATAGAGTGGGTTGCCATTCCCTTCTCCGGGGATCTCCCTGACCCAGGGGTCAAACCCAGCTCTCCTGAATTGCAGGCATTTTTTAGCTACTGAGCCACCAGGGAAGCCCGTTGGAGCACAGCTTACCGTGAGAAAAGGGTGCCCTGGAGCTGTGTGTGTGTCCTCTAAAGAAAGCCAAGACGGACAGTGCAGAAAAGTCAGAAGGGATGAGCAGGAACGCAGAACTGACCACAGACCTGAACTTGCTCCGGTGCACCTGACGCGAGGGACACGAAACGTGGACACGGAGGCCCTGAGCCACACAGTGAGCGCTGCAGCAGGCGGGCCTCTGGAAAGGCTGTGCAAGCAGAGAATTTATGACTCGCGAACTCCCACAAAATGCTTAAGACGAGCAAGGCACATAAACAGAAAGTTTCCACGTACATACACAGGACCCAGCGTGCAGGCCCCAAGCCCTGTGCACGCTGCCACAGAAAAAGAGACGAGTGAGACCGGAAGAGAAGCAGCAGCTCAGCCGGACGCCTGGCTCCAAAGCTCCAGATCTGAGAGGAAAGTGAAGAGAACTCATAAAATAGATCTAATGAGCTCATCATACACTGAAAATTTCAGGAATGGATTACACTGAGCTCAGAGAGTAATTCATAGTCTTACACACTTAGGCAATGTTTTTAAAAAGGAATCGAAACAAGCATTGGACTCAGAAAGTTCGAAAAGGAACCAAAAAATTAAGCCATATCTCATTCAAGAAAAAAAAGAGGAACAAGATAATAAAGAGTTAAAGAAACTAAAGGAAATACTCACTCAAGAAACAGAAAATCCACAGAATTGCTAAAGCACGCCATGTGGACAAAGTTTGTCTGTGCTTAATGGGAGCAAAACTGTGGAAATGACAGGAGGTTTTGAAGAACCAGGCAGGCTGGAACATTACAAACAAAACAAAAAGCCCTTTCCCCGTGGAACAAAACCAGAGATGATTACTGGGAATACCCTCATGTACAGCTTTGTACAATGATCAACATTTTGTTTCATCTATTAACATCCATTTTTTTGGTAACTGCACAGGATTAAACTGATAAAAGATGGCAGACAATGAGTCATTTTAAAAGAAACAGATTTCTCACATCAACATCGCTGTTGTTCAGTCGCTGAGTCGTGTCCGACTCTGCGATCCCATCCGTGAGTGACGAGGGTAGGACATGGGAAAACGTCAGAGCGAACAAGAGCCGTTCCACGCACCGCTGCAAACCGACGATAAACCGGACAATCGTATCTTCAGCCGGACTGCACGGGCGTGGAGCCGCCGCTGTACTACCCGCCACCCAAGTTTAATTCTCATCTGGTGCGCGTCTTTCAAGGGTCGGATTAGATGACCCGCCGAAGCTACTGAAGCGCGGGCGGACTCTACCATCTGAGCCTCTGGGGAGCCGCTTGGAAGAGACAGGCTTTCTTTAACAGTCTCCTGAGTAATAAACACACTATCAACAGTGAAGAAAGCATTCCGAACCTGAGTCTATAGAAAATAAAGTGACTTAGATGGCACGTGGGTCTCCAGGTTCAGCCCTCTGGGTCCCCAAACCGCCCCCACCCCGACTCCCTGCCTCTCTGGGCAGTCCAGGAGGGCAGCGGTGACTCTGGCGCAGGGACACATCCACCGGCCGGCTGCACTCTTCCTGGCCTCCCTGAAGCCTGTGGCGTTCTTTTCCGGGAATCTGGAGTGCATCAACAGAGCAGACCATCTGCACTCGGCACTCTGTGAGTCCAGATGAAGCCGGGCGTCGGGTCCCCACCCCACTCCCCACTCTCTATCTCGGAACTTCTCCTTAAAGCTCTTCAGAAAATCCTTTGCCTGTTTCTAATTTGTTCTGCATCCCCCAAGAAGAGAAACTGTCTTTGGGAAATATTTGCAAGCGCAAATTGAGCAAGAGGCTGTAAATAAAAACCTGGCGAGCAGTGGGGGAACTTGGCTTTCGAGAACTGCACAAATGTGCTTCCGGGAAACTAAAAATAGAAGCAGGCCAGCTCGGTGCAAAAAAAAAAAAAAGGGGGGGTGGGGGTGGGGGGACGTGTTCTGAGTTCTCACATATAAAGGCAGCCGATGAAGACACGTGTGAGTCCCAGAGGAGGCGCCTGGCGGAGGAATCCTGCGGGGGCTCTGCCGTCGTGACTTTGGAAGCGGTGCGAGTGGACGAGAACTCACACACGATTACAATGCAGGGACAGTGAGACAGGAACAACAGCAGAAAGCCCAGCGTTTCATCCTCAAGCATTTACTAAAAGAGCCTCCCTGCAGCCCCCAAGGCCCTCAGCTGCAGTCCCAGCAGGGACCGGCGAGCCAGGCTGGAGAGTCCTCAGCACCTTGCCTGGCTGCTCAGACAGTCACTGCTGACACCTGGGTTCAATCTGGCCACACCCCTGCAGCCCCGGGCCCTCCTCACCTGCCCACACTCTGCGCCTGGGCTGTGCTCACTCTACCATAAATCAGGTTACCCCCTGAAAGCCATTTGGTTTACCCTAAACCCCATGGATAAAAAAACACATTATCTGAAAATTAAAAATAGTTTCGGTGGTCTAGGAAAGCCACAGATCTCCTCTGCAAGCGTCCTTGCCATTTCAGTTACGTAAGGTCAAGTTTACATAACACAGAGAAGAAAGCATTTCAGAATTTCCCTCTTAGCAACCCCCTAACGTTTGGTTATGGGTTTCACCTAACAGCTGGGTTGCAGTAGGAGCCAATATTACTTAATAGTAACAGTTGAAATATTTAAAAATAGAAGGTGTTTCTTCCACTTGGCAGCAGAGAGAGAAGGGAGGGCAGCAGGGGGTGAAGCAGGGAGCAACCCCAGCTTCTCGGGGGGTGGGCTGGCCTCTTTCAGCAAGCACCTCCTGGACACCAAGGTGCCCAACGAGGAAGGCAGCATCCTTTGGGGGCTCTGCAGGGTGGGGAGTGGGGCCAGTGGTGTGGGAATGCAGTGTGTGTTGGGGGTGGGGAGGGAAGGCGGTCAGGCTCAGATTTCAGTGTCTGAAAGGAACACCTGGGACGCCGGTCAAAAATTCACGCACTTGAAGCCCCTGGTGGCTCAGACGGTAAAGAATCTGCCTGCAATGGAGACCCAGGTTCGATCCCTGGGTCGGGAAGATCTCCTGGAGAAGGTAATGGCTGCCCACCCCAGCATTCTTGCCTGGAGAATCCCCTGGACAGAAGCGGCTGGCGGGCCACAGTCCATGGGGTCGCAGACACGACTGAGTGACTGACACTTAACGCATATGCGGGGACGGCGGCGGAAGTGACCGAGCCTCTGCAGCGACCAGCACAGGTCGTGGCTGAAGGGCCGGCAGGCTGGCAGAGTACCCGTTACCATGGTTACCGCCACCCCTGCCAGCAGCAGTGCCAAGGCAGGGATGCCAAGCCCTCACGGGGGCGGTGGGCGGCCTGGAGCCCCCGGCTGGGGGAGCACTGCCCGCAGGACGGCACCACGGGGGTGGGCGGCCTGATCTGCGGCCTGGAGCCCCCGGCTGGGGGAGCGCTGCCCGCAGGACGGCACCACGGGGGTGGGCGGCCTGATCCGTGGCCTGGAGCCCTCGGCTGGGGGAGCGCTGCCCGCAGTACGGCACCACGGGGGTGGGCGGCCTGATCTGCGGCCTGGAGCCCCCGGCTGGGGGAGCACTGCCCGCAGGACGGCACCACGGGGGTGGGCGGCCTGATCTGCGGCCTGGAGCCCCCGGCTGGGGGAGCGCTGCCCGCAGGACGGCACCACGGGCGCTGTCCAGGACACAGGTGGGGCGGCCTGGAGCCCCCGGCTGCGAGAGCGCTGCCCGCAGGACGACACCATGGGGGTGGGCGGCCTGATCTGCGGCCTGGAGCCCCCGGCTGGGGGAGCGCTGCCCGCAGGACAGCACCACGGGCGCTGTCCAGGACACGGGTGGCATGCGGGGGCAGGGCCCCCTGCCGAGACGTCACATCCACGTGGGCTGCATGCAGCCACTCCAGGGCCCCAGCCCCAGCCCAGCCCCCTCCCAGCAGGGGCTCTGAGAGCCCCCTTCCGGCATGCCCGTGTCCCACCCCAGCCCTCACTGGCTCCCGCGGGCAGCCCCCTGGAGCTCCCATCTCTGTTCGGCAGCTCCGCCTTCCCGACCTGCAGAGCCGAGACCTTGGGACCACCGTGCACTCCTCGGCATCAATCCCGGCCCGCCTGCCCCTCAGCGAGCCCCCTATTTACACACGCGGGGCAGCTTCAGCCTGCCCACTGCATCCATGCCAGCTCCTCGCCCCTGCGCGCAATTTAAGCTCCACAAATAACACGGATCTCGGCTTTACTCATAAATATACGTGTCCCAAGAGCCAAGGGTGCTGACGGATGCCTGGGAAGCACGATCACTGTGGAGGAGGGGTGAGCGAGTGGGACCAAACCCACCTTGACCGTGAGCCTTTCTGGACCCTGTTATTTAAAACTGCAGAGACCCTTCCCCACGAGAGTTCCCCCGTCCCTCCTCGCTTCTTCTCCTCCACAGCACTGGTGACCTTCTTGCATCTGCTCGTGTTCTATATCATCTGCCGTCACCAAGTAGGATTTAATGACCGTATTTAGAATCCTGCCTCTGACAGCTAGAGACTACAACTCTTCTAAAGCACATACTGAAGAGTCATAAGCACCGACCATAAAGCAACTCTCAAATTCAGAGGCTTGGTAATCTCTACCCATAATATTAGAAATCAATAACAAAAAGATGACTTGAAAAACTCTATACCTCCAGATGAAAAACACTTGTAAATGTCACTTTTTTCAAAGAAAAAAGAAGCATCAAACAAAGTTTCCAGAGGCTACAAACTAGCTACTATCAACTAGAACTTGAATCCTACAAATGGGAATTTACCAAAGCATCTGCACCTGTCTCCAGAGAGCCCCATGACCTCCCTCAGGAAGAAGAAAGGCCAAAACGTAAGTGAGCTAAAAGACGTTCAACCTGAGAGTTTGGAGCAAGGATATCCACATACCCGCAGCCCACACCCCCACCAAAAGCAGAAATAAGAACAGGAATGAAGGGAGGAGACACTAAATATACACAGGTATCACTAGAGGCAGAAGCTAGTTCTTTGACAGATGACAAAACAGACAAAGCCTGATCAGACAGACAGGTGCCCTGGCTCCCACGACACCAGCTCTGCACGCGCCCTGTCCCGCTGGAAACACTTGGAGGGGCAGGCGGCGGGTTCATGGGGAGACCTGGCCAGCAGGACACTGTGGGCAGCCCTCGGCGGGCCTCCTGGGCTGGACACATGGGGCACTCAGGGGGCACCTGTGGGACTGAAAGGCGCGCCCGCCTCCTCCACTTGGGCTCCCGACTCTGCTCCCCGTCCGCTCCCACCTCGCAAGGCTGCCCAAGGTCACTGGTCAGACCCCGGCCCACTGCAGCGCCTGGGAGCCCGCGTGCCAGGGACGCAGGGGCCCCGGGTGCGGGTCCGCGGCTGCGGGATGGTGTGAGTCGCTGTGCAGCTTCTCCTTAAAGGACGGCACTCTGCCCTCCTAGGGGACAAGACTGAGAAGTCACAGCAGGCTAAGTGTGAGCGCTTTCCCAACAGACAACAGACGTGGACGAGAGCTAACCCTGGCAGAACACATTTCTTTAGACACCCGTAAGGGGTTCACAGACTCTGGACACAAGCCATTCATACCCCGCAGCACCAAGAAGAGAACAGAAAACCTGGTTTAAAAGAAAAAGAGAGACAAAAAGACGAAAAGTGCCCTACCCACCAGTAACGTGCGCGCACCCCTCCCTTCCCGGCATCAGGCGCGCGTCCAGCGCCCAAAAAGAACCGAGTCCTGAGCCGGAAAAACGTCGTGTCTTCCGCCTAATCACCCCTTTCAAATACAGCACGAGGACACTAAGGTTTCATGCTACACTTTCTGTATCAGCGCAGACCGTAGGGTCACGGCGGCCGGAGCCCCGTTTTTTCCTATAAAGCGGACAGACAGCCAGTGGCCCACCTCCCCGCACCGGGCACCAGCGGGCGCAGGCCGCTTCCGCATCAGGGGCACCTGGGGCGCAAAGCCCTGCCCGCCCGCCTCCGGGGCCCGCCTCGTTGGACCGGGCCGCTCGGTCCTCAGGGCTCCGGGCCCCAGCAGGCTCTTCCTAACTCGGCATCTATGGCAACAACCACAGTAGAGACTTAATGGGGCGGGGCAGCCGGTGACAGACATAAATACGCCAAACAATCCAATCTCCCTCCCCCGCACCAGGGGTACTGCCAGGACGCAGCTGGGAGCCAGGCCCTGCCAGGCGGGGCAGAGGTGCCTGGAGGGGCGGCCGCGGGGGTGCGGGAGGAGGGCGCGAGAAGCCAGCCCGGGGCGGGGCACCCAGGGGCACGGCATTGGGGGGTGGTTAAAGATGGCAAATGGAACAGTCCTCCAGAGCCCACTAAAGCTGTGTGCGCATTAAAAAAAAAAAAATCAGCTCCACAATAGCAGATAAAAGGCAAACCAGAGAGAGCAGGGTTCTAGAGCAAAACACACACGTGGACAAGGGGTGCCTGCCTCCCAGCCCCACGGAAGACACGCCTGAGCGGGGCAGGGGGCCCCAGCCGCACGCACCCCCGGAGGGTCCCTGGTCTCTAGGTGCTCTGCCTTAAAGCAGAGCAGACAGGCCAGGAAAGCCGTCATCACGGAAGGCAGACCCAGACAGATAGACGACAGGACCTTGCAGGGAACCTGCTGCCCAAGGAGAAGGGAGCCAGCCAGCAGGGCCGTCCCAGAGAGAAGGGCGGCGGTCAGAGGCTAAGACCACGCGCCCCCAGTGCAGGGCCCGGCTCGGTCCCTGGTCAGGGACCAGGTCCACCTGCCACAAGGACGATCTGGTGCAGCCAGATAAATAAATGTTTTTAAAAATTGAGAGACATGCAGAGAGAGAGGGTGGCCCCACTGCCCGATGTCCCTCAGGGAGGAAGCTGACCTCAGCAGACAAGGGGGCCGGTCCTCAGTATCGGGAGGGAAAGCGCTCCCCAGAGCCATCAGAGCAGCCCCGGGTTTGGTGAGACCTGAGTGAAAGTGCCTGGGAAACACAAGAAGAAGGGAAAGAGACAGGAGCAGCGGCCCCAGGAGCAGCGGCAGAGCCACAGGGCACGTGTTCCCTTCTCTGCAGACCCAGCCGGGTCCGCAGGCTCCCGGCCCACTCGGAACCGAAAGATGCATAAAAGCCCAGATGGTGCAGACAGCGCAGCGGGTGCGGCTCTGCCCCCAAGGGCGCACAGCTGCAGGAACGCTCGGCTCCGCTCCGCTCAGGGCCCTGGGGACCAACTGTCAAGGCCAAGTAACAGCGGGAGGCGGGGCTGGATTTAGGTCCAGAGGCAGAAGCGCCAGCGCACGCCTGTCTCTCCTCTGGAGACGCCATCCACAGCGCGGGACCCATAGCTTTCTCCCCAGAACCACCGGGGGAGGTATCCACCTCCTTGCCTGTCAATCCCACAGCCCAGGGTTCCTCCAAGGCAGGGGGCGAGGCCTCGAGTCCCTCCTCTCTAGGGAGCTCAGTCCCCAGGCAGGTGGGGGCTCCGGGGCGCACCCCCTTGGCCCGAGCGCTGAGGGCGGCCTGGCCGCTGGTGGCTGAGCTGCGGCGGTTCTCGTGGCCGCCGCTCAAAGCCAGACGTGCACCTGCGCTGCCGTTGGTGGGGGGGGGGGCCCGCGGCAACCCGAGTCCCCCCTCTGCAGGCAGGCCCGTGCGCCAGGCTCGGCGTTAAAGACAGCTACGTGGGCATGAAACACTCAGGAGGTCTGCGCTCAGTGCAGCAGAGAGCAGGCGTGCCTCGGACATGATTCCAAGAAAAAGCCTGAGCAGGTGTGAAGCCTCGTTCTCAACCTAACTCCGAGCGCTTTGTCATTAAGCTTCTCTACACCGGCTAGTTTTGCTTCATTTTAAACAGCTGTCCTGGGGCACGGGGGCGTAATAAGGCCTCTGGGCTGGTTGTGGGGTGACACAGTCATGCTGGGGGGGGGCACTGGGACGAGCAGACCCGAGGGTATCAGTGAGCTGGGGGTCAGCAAACAGAGAAGGATGGGAAGCACTGCGGGGCCCTCCCAGTCCCCACTTTCTGGGCCCGCAACGCTCTGCCAGGCTGAGAGAGGACGTGCTGGTGGCTCGAGGTCACACGGCCTCGGAGAGTCAGGCAGATCCTGCTGCCTGGGCCCTAGGCATTGCATTAACAGTAGCTCAGCTGAGCCACTAGGGCTTCCCTGGGGGCTCAGATGGAAAGCAGTCTGCCTGCAATGCCAGAGACCTGGGTTCGATCCCTGGGTCAGAAAGATCCCCTGGAGAATGCATTGGCAACCCACTCCAGTATTCTTGCCTGGGAAATCCCATGGATGGAGGAGCCTGGCAGGCTACAGTCCATGGGGTCGCAAAGACTCAGACACGACTGAGCGGCTAACACAGCTGGGCCCAGCCCTGACCCTGCACTGACTTCCTTACCACCGAGCCCAAAGCGGGAGGGCAGGGGTGGAGCCTTGGGAAACGGGAGGAGGAGGAGGAGGAGAAACTGGACAAAAAGAGAGCCTGATGTGTGCCATGTGAGAGGCTGTGAGCAGAGGAGACAGTCCCCTGGCCTGCTCAGAACAGAGACAAGCAGCGTCAGGACGGGCCCAGGACGAGGAAGCCCAAGTCCGCTCTCCCTTCCAGCACTGAGCAGGCGGCAGCCGTGGGGGCCCCCGAAGCAGGCATCAGGCCTTCACTGAGCCCCATCCCGACCCCAGGAGCCCAGCCTTACAGGAAAAGCACACAAGGGAGGGGCCAGCGGACAGTACAAGGGTGAGGCTTTGCCGTGGGAGGATTATGATACCGGGATGAACTGCTTCCCGCGGGGGAAGGGCCGGGCCAGCTGCTTTCCCCAGGCCACGTGGGTCCTCAGCTAGGCACCTGCCCCGCCTCTCCTCTCGCCAGAGGGAACCGACAACAAGAACAGCAAGACGTGCCTGGGAGGCATCCTGAGTTCCAGCCAGCCTCAAGTGGTCCCTGCTCCAAAGCCTGAGGAGGATCAAGCAATTCAGTAACCCTTGCACGGTGCGGTGGTCAGACGCTCGGAAAGATTCAGGAATCTGCGGCTGGAGCCAGACCTCACTTTTTCAAATCGGGTTTGGGTAAGTTCTTCAGAGTTTCGGCAGTGTCTTCAAGTTTCCATAATTCTCTTTAAAAAAATGACACCCTTGTTACACAGCCTTGAAAGGAAAGCTCGGGAACTCTGATGGAAACGCACATTAAGGGTGAGGGTAACGGTGCCCACGGCGAGGCTCCTGTGTGGTTGGCACCTCGTCCTAGTAGCTGGGCTGGCCTAGAGGTCCCTGGCCTTCTCTGAGAGGTGGCCCCTGCAGAGCAAAAATGGGCCCCTGCCCCGTCATGGACCTGCCGGCTGACCCTGGGGAAGCCGCCTTGCCCCTCGCCTCCGGTGGGGAGCGGGCCCTTGGCAGCCAGCACTCTGGTGCCTCTCGTGGGCCCCCAGGGCTGCTTCCTCCACGTTGCTCCCGGGAACAGGGGCTTCTCCTCCAGCCCCTGCACCCATCCAGCTGCTGAGCGTCTCCACGGTCCGGCTCCGAGGGAGCTCGCCTGCCGGGTCTGCAGCCAGCACCGCACACACTCACCACGAGGCCTCTTTTCCAGACTAAACATGTGCTGCCTTTATGATCAGGAAAAAAAGTATCTACTTTCAAAAAAAACCGAAAGTGATTCAGGAATGGAGGACTGAAGTGTTTGTAGAGTCCCCTGGCACAGCGGGTGTGCAAGCTCTCTGCCAGGGCCCAGCTCTCGCCTCCTCCTCTGCCCTCAAGTCCCACATCTCTCCCCACCATACTGTGAGCTTCCTGGGAGCCCACAGGGTGCCCGTCACTCTGCCTGCAACCCAAGTCCCCACCCAGGAAGGAAAAGACAATCCCCCCGGGAAGGATGAGGTGGTGACATTCCACTTCATCCAAAAAATGAGGAAATACGATAGATACTAACACAGATCCCTGGGTCGGGAAGACCCCCTGGAGAAGGGCATGGCCACCCACTCCAGTATTCTTGCCTGGAGAATCCCACGGACAGAGGAGCTTAGAGGACTACAGTCCATGGGGTTGTAAAAGAGTTGGACACAACTGAGCATGCACACACACACACACACACGCACACACACACGCACACCCTCCCCCCCCCGCCCCCGCAGAACAGCAGTGATGGAGGAGCTGTTATGACCCAGTGGTAGGCAAACGGTCATATGTTTTCTCTCTTTTATAATAGAACTATTCACAACTAAAAACCTTAAAACAAGAAAAAAAATGCAAAAAAGGAAAGGCTTGTTAACATATAAAAAGTTAACGGAGAAGGTGGAGAAATCACAAAGAACCCCAAACAAAGAGCATTTTAGCTTGTGCCTTCTACAATGCAAACTTTTCTGGTGAGAGAGATTCTTGTAGGAAGGAGCTCAAGTCTTGAGTCAAGGTGGCCCACAAATAGAAAGGCTGGACGGTGCTTTCTTATTGAAGTAAGACTTCACAAGGACTGACTGTGTTTAAAGAGAACCATTGTCAGAAAGGCTGTCGAGAGGGCTGCCTTTCACAGCCAGGAACAGACAAGAAACGCACGCGGTGGAGGTGGGGAGGGCCACGTGGGCGCTTGCCCGCGCACGGTAAAAGGCGCACATTCACGGGAGCAGGTTCCCACAGGGCTGCTGGAGTAACTCCTGCAAATCATACAGTTTGTTTTCACACCGCCAAGTGTCAAAAGAGTACTTTAAGCTCAACCAGGATTGACACAAAAACGCACCTGAAAATGTCTCTACTCCCATATCACAAAAATGTGGCTCTAGGACCTTCCTGGTGGGCCAGCGGTTGAGAATCCGCCTGCCGACGCAGGGGACGCAGGCTCGGGCCCTTGGTCCTGAGGATTTCACGTGCCACGGGGCAGCCAAGCCCGTGAGCCACAACTACCTAGCCTCCGAGCTGCAACTACTCAGCCTGCGCGCCTGGAGCCTGTGCTCTGCAAGGAGAAGCCTCCGCAACGAGAAGGCTGTGCCCCCGACTGGAGGAGCCCCTGCTCGCTGCAGCAAAGACCCAGCACAGCCAAACGTAAATAAATGTTCTATTTAAACGCGGCTTGACAGAAACTGTCAATACTGATTTTCAAATTATCATATGGGCTGAGATTCGTATTTCTTTGTTGAACGCACTGTACAGTGAGTGCTTATATAAATGGGGCCTGTGTGCTCGGTCGTGTCCCAACTCTTTGGGACCCCATGGACTGCAGCCCACCAGGCTCCTCTGTCCAGGGGATTCTCCGGGCAGGAATACTGAAGTGGGTTGCCATTTCCTTCTCCAGTACAGTGCTCAGAATGACCGAAAACATAGTCTTAAAGAACGCCTTTCGCTTCAGCAGCTTTTAAGGGGGAGCTCATGGCGAAGACTCCGTGGCCAGCGTGTGGCATGGGCAGCCCCCCGGCGCAGCCCTCCTCCTGCAGGCTGGTGCTCACGGGCGTCTCTTCTCCAGGTTTTAGAGCCACACTGCACACACCGACTCGTGGGGTCACCGGCAAGTGCAGCGTCATCCTCTGACTCTGACCAATGGAATCTGGAGGTGCGGGGCTACTGGCTCCTGTGTCCTGGGGCCCCCTCCCCGACATGCCATCTCTGAAGTGGGGGGCTTCCCCAAAATAGAGAGAAGGGGGGTAGCAGACAACAAGGGCTGTGCTGGGATCAGAGCCGGCACGGCCACGGCCCTGTCCACGCCATCTCCAGCGTCTGGCCGCCTGACGCCTACCCAGGGACCACCACGAACAGGCACAGGCTTGGTCTGAGAATCCTGCAGAGACGACGTGATTATCCCATCCAGGACTGAAATCAAGACACTGGGCGGCTTGCTTGAAGCCACCCAGTCCATGGGTCACCAGGATTCCAGGCCTCCCCCCCGCACCCCCCTCCAGAACTGCGGTCAGTGTTCGTACACAGAGCTGGGAGGCCCGCACGAAGTCTCCACCAGCAGGACATGCTTCTCAAGCTGGGAGGCGAACGGGAAGCCACCCACTTCCTGGCTCACTTGGGAACCACCTTTTCACAGTCTATCAAGCTACTGAAACCCCCTCCACCCACACCTGGGCAAGCATCAGGAGACTGCCTGGAGAGGCCTGAGCTACACAAGGACTCAGTGTTTAAACCAAAGCTGCCCTGGCCAGAGGGACTCAGGGAAAGGGAAAGCGGACCTCTGACTCTGTGGGGGTCAGACAGCACAGAGGAGCATCGCCAGCTGCTAGTTTCAGCCCTCCCCTCACCCCCCGCCATCCTGGGTGAACGTAACCCTGCTGGGCAGGTGGACGCCAGCCTGGGGCCACGGCACCTTCGAGGAACACCGCAGACACCCGAGCTGCGTGTCTGGGGCGATGCCAGAGACGGCGCTCAGCGGGCCTCTGAGAGTCGCTAGTGAAGAAAGGAGTCTCTCCTTTGACGCTTCCAGCTCAGCCGCGACTTCTTTCTAGCTGGATGGGGAAGGTGCAGCCACAGGCGGTGTGGCCGGGGGCCGGGGCAGAGGCGGGGGTCCGCGTGCCCCTCCTTGTCCCAGCCGGCCCTGCACACGCAGACAGCAGGCACGGTGGGTGCAGGCAGGCTGGCATCCAGGAGGTGCCACGGAGCGCAAACCACAGAGACAGGGGCCCTGCCTTCAGGACACGGCCAAGCCAGGCCCAGCAGTGCGGACCTCAAAACGCTGACAGTGGCTCCCTGCACCCACCCCAGGCCTTCTCGGGTCGGTTTTATTCTCAGTAAGGCCAAGGAGCCCTAGAGGAACGGATCCACTCTCTGAGCTGAAATCCCGGAGGATACCAGATGGAGGGTAAGCATTTTACTAGAAGGAGAAAGAAAAGCTTCCACAGCCGTGTAGATTAGGAAAACACTGCCCAGGGCATGGCATGCAGAAATAGCGTACACGGAATGAGAAATTCCTAACCACAGCCGACGCTTTTTGCTAATGAAAGAAGGAAAGCTGATTCGAGAAACATCAATGACACTTTCCCCAGGAGCCTGGAGCCCTGGATCCAGTGAGACCTGCATGGCGGTGTCCCAGCTCCAGAGTAGGGCTCCTTCCTTTGAGGCCTGGAGTTAGACCCCACACGAGCAGTTCTCACCTTTGGGAAGAACACACCCTGTCGGAGCTCAGGACACAGAGGACCCGGAATTCTCTGCCACTTAAGCAGCATTAAGCCGCGCCCATTTCATATCCAAAACCGTCGCCCTATCTTACCCTAGGAAAGAGCATGTGACCTCCTTGGACCTGAGACCCCACCCCTTTCTCTCCACAGACCCCCCGGACAGTGGAGCCCCAGACACCCCTTTGGGGGCATCTAGTGTCCAGCATGGCTGGGGGAGTGGACTCACCGGTGCTGGGCATGTGGTTCACGCGGGCAGGGTTGAGCAGCTCCACCGGCTGGTCTCGGCCAGAAAGTCCATCTGGAGGACAGAGAAAGCATTTGGCTTCAGAAACTGCTCGTGATTCAGTGAAAGTATTTCACACGTGGAGTCTGCAAGGAGCACTTCCTTGCAGACAATGGAAATGCATGTGTCCTTCTCACTTTTATTTTTTTTTAATTTTATTTTTAAACTTTACATAATTACATAATTGTATTAGTTTTGCCAAATATCAAAATGAATCCGCCACAGATATACATGTGTTCCCCATCCTGAACCCTCCTCCCTCCTCCCTCCTCATACCATCCCTCTGGGTCGTCCCGGTGCACTAGCCCCAAGCATCCAGTATCGTGCATCGAACCTGGACTGGCAACTCGTTTCATACATGATATTTTACATGTTTCAATGCCATTCTCCCAAATCTTCCCACCCTCTCCCTCTCCCACAGAGTCCATAAGACTGTTCTATACATCAGTGTCTCTTTTGCTGTCTCGTACACAGGGTTATTGTTACCATCTTTCTAAATTCCATATATATGCGTTATTATACTGTATTGGTGTTTTACCTTCTGGCTTACTTCACTCTGTATAATAGGCTCCAGTTTCATCCACCTCATTAGAACTGATTCAAATGTTTTCTTTTTAATTGCTGAGTAATACTCCATTGTGTATATGTACCATAGCTTTCTTATCCATTCATCTGCTGATGGACATCTAGGTTGCTTCCAAGTCCTGGCTATTATAAACAGTGCTGCGATGAACACTGGGGTACACGTGTCTCTTTCCCTTCTGGTTTCCTCAGTGTGTATGCCCAACAGTGGGATTGCTGGATCATAAGGCAGTTCTATTTCCAGTTTTTTAAGGAATCTCCATACTGTTCTCCATAGTGGCTGTACTAGTTTGCATTCCCACCAACAGCGTTAGAGGGTTCCCTTTTCTCCACACCCTCTCCAGCATTTATTATTTGTAGACTTTTGGATCGCAGCCATTCTGACTGGTGTGAAATGGTACCTCATAGTGGTTTTGATTTGCATTTCTCTGATAATGAGTGATGTTGAGCATCTTTTCATGTGTTTGTTAGCCCTCTGTATGTCTTCTTTGGAGAAATGTCTATTTAGTTCTTTGGCCCATTTTTTGATTGGGTCATTCATTTTTCTGGAGTTGAGCTGTAGGAGTTGCTTGTATATTTTTGAGATTAGTTATTTGTCAGTTGCTTCATTTGCTATTATTTTCTCCCATTCTGAAGGCTGTCTTTTCACCTTGCTAATAGTTTCCTTTGATGTGCAGAAGCTTTTAAGGTTAATTAAGTCCCATTTGTTTATTTTTGCTTTTATTTCCAATATTCTGGGAGGTGGTCCTTCTCACTTTTAAAGGAGACGGGTTCTATTTTGATTTGGGGAATCAGAAAAAGAAAAGACCCTGTGCACAACAACCCAAACAGCTCGGATCTCCAATAGAGCAAACACCAGTTTCTGGCCTGCGGGCGTCTGGCCGAGGCCAACAGCCAGCTGACAGCCATGGAGCGTTTCTGGAGCGACCGCGAGTGGTAGGGCAGCACACACAGAGGAGCTGCTCACCGCCTTCCCAGACACAGCGCCGGGGCCCAGGGCCACTGAGCCACAGCCCCCGAGGCCCCGCCGAGCGCACCCAGGCTGCTCCCGCTCCTGGGACAGGTGAGGAAACCAAGACTCGCAGACCCGCTCCCAGGAAAACCCCGGGCCAGGCTCCCAGAGCTGAAGGGACCATTTCTGACGAGTTTACCTTTCGACTGTGTTCTGACCACAACGATGGCAGAACCGGAACCACACGTGCCTTTCACTCGGCACAGGCTGCCATCAGACCACATTCTCCCACGGATGAGAAGGAAACACCGGGAAGACTTCCAGGAATCACACTTGGCATGTAAAATTAGCCTCAACGATGGGTGTGAATGCCCGCAGTACAAGGGCGTCATCAGACGCTGGCATGTGGTCACTCTCGCTACTGACTTTCGCGGGAAATCACTGGTTTCCCAGAGCAGCCGTCAGCTCCCTCGGGCCAGCTTACAAACTGGGACGAAAGCAAGTAGGATAAGAGCAGGCCTACCAACTTCATCCTAAAGCGTTGCTTTTCACCCCAAATGGACGTCACCTCGTGGCCTTCGACTGCATGATTCCGTGACCCTGGTGTGTCTTTGGAGACAGTCAAAATCCAAGGACAAACACCATGACCCTGAGGAGACCCCACAGCGTCTCCTGAGGAAGCAGGGAGGCCTCTGCGGCGTTGTGGGCCTGGAGCTCTCTGCTCACGGCATGACGGACCCCACACACGAGCCGATGTTTGGCCTGCCCGCCCAGGCCAGGGAAGGGAACCGCTGGGCTCCGTTCTCGGGCTGGGCCGGCTTGTGCTTCACACGCTGCAAATCCGAGCCCTACGTGGACATCCTCCCAGCCCTGCCGAGTGAGGTCAGGCAGGAAAGCTGCGCGGGAAGACTATCCCGCCTCAGTGTGAGGGCGGAGGAGGCGTCCTGCCTCTTGGGAGGTGTCTCCGCATGAAACCCTCTGACAGCTGACTCCGCAGAGGGGCCATCGGCGGCTGGAGCCCAGCTTCGACGCCCGCAGTGTGGAGCCGGGAAGCTGGGAGAGCCCACGGTGCCGGGCACACGGCCCACATCTCCCCGCTCCTCCACAGACCACCCCATCAGCCCAATGCCACCAGCAAACTCCATGCTCCTCACTCCAAAAGGGGGATGTCAGAGGCCCAGACGTGAGAGGTCTCCTCGCAGAAGGCAGCAGACAGGATGGCAGGGGGCAGGACCTGAATCAAGGCGGGACTGGGCACTGGGAGATGAGGCCACGGGAGGACACACAAGCGCCAGGCCTCCTCTCCCCGCCTGCTGGCGGCTCAGGGAGCCTGAGGCTGCCAGTTCAGGGCGTGCGGCCCGGGCATGAGAGGAGGACTCCTAAGGTCAGGACTCCTAAGGTCACAGGGTGACGACCCAGACTGAGAACACGGAGGCGTGCAGGGCCCCCTCGAGCCCCTGGGGGATTCAGACCCGGACACAGAGGGCAGATGCATCGGGTCCACGGACGGGGGCGGCAGGGCCCCGAGCAGGCAGGCAAGCTCAGCAGGCACACGACTGTGTCAGGCACGGACATCAGCCCCGGGGACGTCACTCTGTGTCACATCGGTGACCTCACAAATCCAGGTCCTGGTCTCAGGGCTCACAAAACAAAGCTGTTCAGTTCAGCTCAGTTGCTCAGTCATGTCTGACTCTTTGTGGCCCCATGGACTGCAGTACGAGCTTACCCAAACTCATGTCCATCGAATCAGTGATGCCATCCAACCATCTCATTCTCTGTCGTCTCCCTTTTTCTCACCTTATTCTACAGCTCAGACTTAGGGTACATTATTGAACAGAATGTATTCTGGCATATTGAGTGTAGCACTCAATATGCTACAATTTGGAAAACTCAGCAGTGGCCACAGGACTGGAAAAGGTCAGTTTTCATTCCAATCCCAAAGAAAGGCAATGCCAAAGAATGCTCATACTACTGCACAATTGCACTCATCTCACATGCTAATAAAGTAATGCTCAAAATTCTCCAAGCCAGGCTTCAGCAATATGTGAACCGTGAACTTCCAGATGTTCAAGCTGGTTTTAGAAAAGGCAGAGGAACCAGAGATCAAATTGCCAATATCCGCTGGATCATGGAAAAAGCAAGAGAGTTCCAGAAAAACATCTATTTCTGCTTTATTGACTATGCCAAAGCCGTTGACTGTGTGGATCACAATAAACCGTGGAAAATTCTGAAAGAGATGGGAATACCAGACCACCTGATCTGCCTCTTGAGAAATTTGTATGCAGGTCAGGAAGCAACAGTTAGAACTGGACATGGAAAAACAGACTGGTTCCAAATAGGAAAAGGAGTTCGTCAAGGCTGTATATTGTCACCCTGCTTATTTAACTTATATGCAGAGAAAATCATGGGAAACGCTGGGCTGGAAGAAACACAAGCTGGAATCAAGAATGCCGGGAGAAATATCAAGAACCTCAGATATGCAGATGACACCACCCTTATGGCAGAAAGTGAAGAGGAACTCAAAAGCCTCTTGATGAAAGTGAAAGTGGAGAGTGAAAAAGTTGGCTTAAAGCTCAACATTCAGAAAACGAAGATCATGGCATCCAGTCCCATCACTTCATGGGAAATAGATGGAAAACAGTGGAAACAGTGTCAGATTTTATTTTTCTGGGCTCCAAAATCACTGCAGATGGTGACTGCAGCCATGAAATTAAAAGACGCTTACTCCTTGGAAGGAAAGTTATGAACAACCTAGATAGCATATTCAAAAGCAGAGACATTACTTTGCCAACAAAGGGTTCGTCTAGTCAAGGCTATGGTTTTTCCTGTGGTCGTGTATGGATGTGAGAGTTGGGCTGTGAAGAAGGCTGAGCGCCGAAGAATTGATGCTTTTGAACTGTGGTGTTGGAGAAGACTCTTGAGAGTCCCTTGGACTGCAAGGAGACCCAACCAGTCCATTCTGAAGGAGATCAGCCCTGGGATTTCTTTGGAAGGAATGATGCTAAAGCTGAAACTCCAGTCCTTTGGCCACCTCATGCGAAGAGTTGACTCATTGGAAAAGACTCTGATGCTGGGAGGGATTGGGGTCAAGAGGAGAAGGGGACGACAGAGGATGAGATGGCTGGATGGCATCACTAACTCGATGGACATGAGTCTGAGTGAACTCCGGGAGTTGGTGATGGACAGGGAGGCCTGGCGTGCTGCCATTCATGGGGTCGCAAAGAGTCGGACACGACTGAGTGACTGATATGATCTGATCTGATTGAACAGAAACAGTGAAAGGGAACACCATTGTCTGGCTTGCCATCTTACTGGGAATGTTTGCACCTATTTCACCAGCAAGTATAACATTTGTTGTCGGTTTCTGACATAAGTTTATTAGTTTAAGAAAAGTTCCCTTCTATTTCTACTTTGCAAAGACTACTTTAAAATCATGTGTGTGTGCTTAACTTTATTAAACTTTTCTGTATCAATTCATACAGTTAAATAATTTCCCTTTTCATCTGATAATTTCCTTTTCTTGTGTCTAACCAACTTGCATTTCTGGCATAAATGGACTTGGTCAGGTCCAGTGAGTTCTGAGACAAAAGGAAAGGCCGAAGTCATACAGATAGATGGAATTTGAGTGAGGTCTGAAATCTGTTCTACTTTCGATTCCAAAGCATTGGCAACCCCACCTCGTGTTTCTGCCTTAGTTCCACACTTGCTCTGTTGTCATGTACGGAAAAGAACAGGAACAGGTACTATTCTGAAAGGCGCTCAGTGGGGCTTTTTCAATGCAGGTCTCCAACATGAAGTGGGGAAGACAAGGCTGCCTGTCACCCGGTTCGTTTTTTTAATTTTTGGAATTGTTTTATTATCCTTATTGCTGTTTTATTCATCTTTATTTTTTGGCCATGCCACAAGGCACGTGGGGTCTGAGCTCCTGGACCAGGGACTGAACCGTGCTGGCGCTGACCAGCCGGGTGGACGCCCGTCCCCCAGGCCTCTCCACAGTGGGGGTGCTCGCTCGTTCCCCTTCCACACAGTGCTCATTGGAAGAAAGCCACGATGAGCTGCCCACACGTGTCAAAAGGGCCCAAGCTCTCCTCCCCACACTACCCAGGAGCTAGGAAGAGTGGACCTGCTCCTGAGGAGGCGGCAGGAACACAGGGACCCAGGGGAGCCCGGTCGTGGGACCCCCGGGAGGAGGCAGGAGCGGGTGCAGGGCGGCAGGGCCAGGCCGGAACCCTGGCTGGGGCTCAGCGGGGCGGGCGGGAGGCCGGCCGTCGGTCTGCGTCTCTTGGACGCACGCTCCCAGAAGGTCAGCGTGCGAGTTACTTCTGTACCTCCAGGGCTCCAGAGCCTGGTGAGAAGCTGGTACATCTCAGTAAGAATGATGGTCTTAGTCCCCCCTTTCCCCTCCCTCCCCGTGAACTTGGTATTACAGGGAACTTGCTAGAAGGTCTGCAAAGGAAAGGGGGTTCCTTCCCAGCATGTGTCTGAGTTTGGGGTTTCCCTCTGCCGCCTGGATACTGAAGGCTCCCGGGCACACGTCTGCAATGAGGGTCCGAGGGTGAGGTGGCCCCGATTCCTGGACGTGGGGCCTCAGCCGAGGAGAAGGCTTCCAGATCTGGAGCCACACGTGGGCCGGGCCTGGTGGACTGGGGCTGTCTGAGGGAAGGCGCTCAGTGCCCTGGGTGTGGGGCCACCACGAGGGCCGATCCTCCTGGACAGACACCCCGGGTCCTTCCAGACGGACTCGAGGAGAAAAGACAGGCTCCTGCGGTGGGGATGTGTGCGTTGGTGAGCACACGCTCCAGGATGCGTGCGTTGCTGTGTGTGTGGTGCTTTCAACTTGACAGAAGAGAGCTTTATAAAAATCGGTCCCGCTTTATAAGAGGACAAAACCAGCAGGCAGTCCTTGTATCTGGTCAGAAGCTTGCTGACCGAGCCCCAGTGAGGACGGAAGGGACCGGCCTGGGCGGGAGGGTGGGCGCACAGGCCGGGGTCTGCGGGCCAGGCTCACCTGCTGACCCCCGCCCTGGCCCGGGGGCTGCTCAGCCCCTCCTGTGATGTACAAGTCTGTGCGGAGCGGGTGGGTGTCACAGGACACCAGCGTGCCCTGCCCCTGACCCATGGACTGTGGCACCCTCTCACTGGGAGCCTGACCCTCTTGCTCATTCACACCACGGAAGGTGGCTCAGTAGACTGAGATGTCACAGCCACAAACGGCTCATGAGGTGAGAACACACTTTCCTCCCCCCAGGCCCCTTCGCCTGACATGGAGGGGTCTCTAATGCCTGCTCGGGCAGGACTTGGCCCCTCCTATCCTGGCCTCCAGGCTCTCCGCTCCCTGCCTTCTTTGCCAACAGGCCCTCGGGCACCCCTCTCCCTCCCAGTCCACGTCCCACGGGGCCCCCACCCAGCTGATACCAGCCCCGCTCCAGGCTCCATAAACTGAGGACGGCCAGGCGGGCGCCTCCCCCGCGAGCTCTGCTAAGAGCCAACAGCATCCCGAGCCATTAGATGCTTCTTGTCCTCATCATGCAAGTTGTGGAAGAATAGCCCAGTTCTATAATAAAGCTTGTGTGTGCCCATTAATGTGAATTAAACTTTAATGAGCTAAGTGTTATGAATTCCTGAGGCACGGCCAATACCGTTTGCGGATATTTATTAAGAGAAAATAAAAACAGAAGCGGGACCTTTTTCCTCTAGAGCAGTATTTTTCCCGCAGAAAAAGCAGGCAAACTTCACAAAGGTCAAGGCTGATCTATGAGGTTTTCTTGCCCTTCCTCTGAAAATCAAATCTCCTCCAGCTAGCTACCAGATTATAGTAAATACGCATTGAAAGGAACAGGTTCAGTCAGGGCCACCAGGAGGCTCCGATCCGGCAGGCGGGAAGGAGAGGACGGCAGGTCAAATGCCCCGGCTCCCCAGGGTGGTGGGCAGGCCACTGCAGGCTAGGGACGGCAGCTCAGGGCTCAGGCCCAGGTCTGCACCTCGACCTGAAAAAGCGACAAACACAAGGAGCCAAGTGGGCCACAGCTTGGGTGTAAGGTGATATTTGGGAATTATTATTCATTTTGTTGAGTGTGATAAGGGGATTCCACCTGCTAGAAACACACACCAAAGTGTCTCTGGGAAAGTGCTGTGACATTTGGGATTTGTTTTAAATTCCCCAGGAGATAAAGCTTGGGGACGGGGGCCTGATGAAGTGGGAATGCTCAGAAAGCCTGGGGTTTTGATGGGCACAGGGGGCTCTCGCTGCACCAACTAAAGCTCATCTTTTTTTCCTGGAATTCTTCACAGTAAGAGTTTCCGAGAGGCACCAACACAAGTCCGTGCTTCCTGTTCAGTAGCGTCTGTCCTCACTTCACAGAGGCCGGCGCATCAGTCTAACCAGTTCTCTCAAGAGCATTCCTAACCATCTCCAGCGATTACCAGCCCCTAGCTGTGCAGGCCGGAGAAGGCGATGGCACCCCACGCCAGTGTTCTTGCCTGGAGAATCCCAGGGACGGAGGAGCTTGGTAGGCTGCAGTCCACGGGGTCGCTGAGGGTCAGACACGACTGAGCGACTTCACTTTCATGCATTGGAGAAGGCAATGGCAACCCCCACCAGTGTTCTTGCCTGGAGAATCCCAGGGACGGGGGAGCCTGGTGGGCTGCCGTCTATGGGGTCGCACAGAGTCGGACAAAACTGAGCGACTTCACTTTCCTTTTTCACTTTCATGCATTGGAGAAGGAAATGGCAACCCACTCCAGTGTTCTTGCCTGGAGAATCCCAGGGACGGGGGAGCCTGGTGGGCTGCCGTCTATGGGGTCACACAGAGTCGGACACGACTAAAGTGACTTAGCAGCAGCAGCTGTGCAGGCAAGCGTACCCTCCAAACACACATTCAACTCAGCGAAGGGGTCAAGAAATGGGTATTTCCTGCTGTATCAGTAAACACGGATGCCATGGTCATCAGCGATTCCGGCCCTCCAAAAGTGAATTTCTGAGTCCTGAGGGCACTCAGGAAGGAGAACAATACCTGCAACGCGGCAGCCACCGGGCTGCAGCCACGCCCTGCAGGCAAGCACCCAGGAGCTCGGGATGCTGGCCCCAGAGAGCTGGGGTACATGCGAAAGGAGTGATTTCAGTGAGCCCAGACTCTCCCATCTTCCCGTAGAAAAGCACTAAATCCCTGAAACTGGGTTATCTGGTTTCCTTTACTTAACAATGACCTCGTGATGTTCAGACCACCTGCCCTTTGTTGTAAAACTTCTACATAACCTGGCTCCTCCCCTTGCCTCCTCAGAGCAGCTCTCTCAGGGCTACTGAGATGCTGTTTCCCCGACTTGAAGTCCTAAAAATCCTTGCGGACTAAAGTGTAACTCTCAACTCTGAGGCTGTGACCACTTTGCAAGGTGATTGGATCCTGGGCTCCTGAGACGCATGGGACACAGACCCCAGCTGATGTCAGGCTGACCTCAGCCCTGGTCAGGGTGGACTGGCCCTCACCTATGTGAGACATGACCCACAGACCAGAAAGCCGGGTCATGAGGAAGGACATGCAGTGAGCATGATCACGAGCTTCCAGGAGGGGCCTGGACCACCGAGCTGCCGGCAGTGGAGCACACGCTGTCACATCCCCGGGGTTCACATCCAGCTGGAGCTGCAGGAGGGGAAGGAGGGAAGGCCGGGGAGGGATGCTTCGCGGGTGGGCAGTGCTGGAGCCCTGGAGGCCAGACAAAGGCCGGCTCTGTCCTCCCTGACCCAGGGCCGCGTTTCCTGGAGGGAGTTTCCCAGCCCGCCTTTCGGACGACGGTCCTCCAGGGACCGTCTGCCCCTCCGCAGCCTCCCCAGGTGGAGCCCACAGCTCTCAGCTGTCCCCACAGCCTGGCCCAGCTCAACCGTTAATAAGTGATTTAGAAAATCAGGAGAGAATATCCTAAGCCCGCCTTTGAAAACAGATCCGTCTCTGCTCTGGGGAGGATGTCCATCTGCCCTGCGGGGAGGACGCGATTGGGTGAGTCATTCCAAAGCTGCTTGCTAGAGCTCCGGAGGCAGACAAGGGAAATGACCTCGGAGGCAGAATGTGCAGATTCTCGGAGTCCGAGTAAGAAATCATAGACGACAGAAGGTCCACAGGGGCCCGAGCAGGCGCATACGGTGAACCTGAATCTCCGTGACTTAAGAAGAACGGCAAAAAGTAACACAGCTCTGAGGCCCACCTGTCGATAAGCAGGCTTCCTCCAGCTGCTCAGACCAGCCCGCACGCCTCTGAAAAGCCACAGGCAAACCCGCCTCCGTGAATTCTGCAGGCTTCCTACTTTCTGACTAACGACCTCTGAACTGCCGAGCAGCCTAATGGACATAACTCCCCGAGGCCACCCCCTCACTGGGACACAGCGGCCCTCTGCGTGGGACAAGGCCACGTCCTGGAGCATGCGTGGCCCCGGGGGATTCGGGGTCCGCCAGGCCAGGCTTCCCCCGAACACGGAGGGTGGTCAGTGGTCATGTCGCTTCAATCCAGGCTCAGTTTCCTCGTGTGTCAAGTGGGGATGTAAACTGACCCAGGGGTAAATAAAGGAACGTGAATGAAGGACGAGGCACATGACATGCCCTTCCCACTTCACCTGCCCCTCTGTGACATGCGCGGCCCTGTCTGCATGCAGAACCAATGCACGCCCAGTCCCACGGCAGCTGATGGGACGAAGCATCTCCTGAAACCCTGAGTCAGCGAGGAAAACCACTGGACGGATGAGCCGGTGCCCAGCCCGCCTTCCACACCGCCGAGCGTTAAAGACTAGCTGGAAGGTGTTGGTGGTTAAGCAACAGGAAGCCAGAAAAGAGGTGCCTGTTAATAAGCAGCTTGTGAGAAGTGAGTCACAAACGCAGAACAATAAACCCACAACGGCCATTTGGAGTGCGTTCATGGGGGATGCAACCCTGCAGGCTCTGGGGGCACGGACTCCTGTGCTGGGAGGTCACGGCCCGAGGAAGGCAGCAGAGGACTGGCATGGGAGTGGCACCAGGCACCATGCTCCTGCACCAGCTGCAGGAGCTGCCCGGACCTGGGCCGCCTCCGCCGGCGCGGCACCTGCGCCAGCCTCCCCTTTGCAGCCATGATCATCTCAAGTCAACTTACAAGTGCAGCTGAGGGGCCACTGCGGAGTGGACGGGGAGGCCTGCAACACGGGCTTTGAACCTTCTCAGGATGTCTGCCTTTCTCTCATGTTTGTGCTACCTAATAATATACAGCTTGTAGTTTTTTTTTTTAATGATTTCCATTGTCTTAATTTTCTAAAAGGTAAGTTTATAGAAACAAGAGGGGACGTGCAGCCACCCCTGCGGAGGCACAGTCCCCTGGAGGGTTCCTGCAGCCGTGGCTGCACCGTCACCTGCTCTGAACCGCACGTGAACCCCTCGTGGCCGAGAGGATGCTGTCTCGCTGCACTAGCTGCGGGTCGTTCAAAGGTGTCCACGCACGCAAGAGAATGGCATCATTATGTACGCAAGAGAACGTCATCATTATCATTTAACTCAAAACTCCCCAGCACACGCCTTCCTCCAGTAAAGCTAGCTTTCGCAGGCCCTGTGAAAAGCTGGTGTACAAGCAGCAGAATCACCATTACATTTTGTTACACACAATATGGATCCACTCTACGGAGCGCAGCTTCTCCTGAAACAAGACGAACTGAACCTTATCATTATTCCTCTTAGAACCATTTTTATACAACGCGAACTTCAGTTTCTAAAAATACAGCGATTGCACTCCACTGTGTTCTATTTTAACCTTCTAAAAATAGAGCTACTGACAGGAGCAGCAGTTTGCTGTTAGACACTAGCTGTGCGGATGTCGGTGACAGGATATGGATTTCTGTCCTTTGCCTTCTCTTCCGTGGGTGGCCTGAGCGATTGCCGGGGAGCCCAGGCACGCTGGTGGGCGGCACCGAGGCTTGGCTGGGTTCACCAAGACCGGGTGCCCGGCCCAGATCTGCTCCTGGGTGCCCCTGACCTCACACGAATGACCTGACCTCACTTTCCACCTCCGTAAAATGGGCAACGCGGCGGTCCTCACCCCGCAGGGCAGAAGGGATGAGAAGAGGCTCCCAGGTCACCCTGAGTGACCCCAGGCCCACGGGGCAGGCTGCCTGGGAAACCCCAGCCCCTGGGCCAGGCATGCCCCTCCCGCCAGCAGGCGGGTTAGTTCTCAGAAGATTTAGCCGTAACTCAAGAGGCACAGGGAAGGAGCGGAATAGGAGGGCAGCTCTGCCCCTGGAGCCCCGGAGCCCTGTGGAGCCCTCCTGGGCCAGGCCCAGGGGCCCCTGCCGGCCACCCCCACCCTGCTCCTCCCAAGTACAGACGTGGCCCCCAGCCACACTGGAAAGTGCCAGACTGCTTCCCAGTCGGCAGTATGTTAAAAATGGCTGTTTCAAACAACCTTCCAAATTTTGAAAGCTTCATAGTTCTAAAAACAGAGAGATATCCAAATTTTTAGATGATACTCTCTATCTTCTGTATTCCACATGGACTAATTTTTGAAAGAAGAAGAAAGTAGGAACAAAGCATTTCTCTCCTCCTCCCCTCAACACAGACACGCACACTCTGGCCACGCAGACGGTGCTCTAAAGGCATGTCACCCGCGAACGCTCACTCGCCCTCGGTTTGGAAACCGCACACCCCAGGCTGGGACTTGAACTCACTGCCTTTTAAGTGAAATCACACAGGTGGTCTCTGGACTTAATGAAGCTCGGGTTTTTTATGTCTTTTCACAGGAAGAATTCAGTGAGAGACAAAAGTTCTAGGTAGGAAAGTGAATTTATTTAGAAACACACCTCGCAGACAGTGAGCGAGCCATCTCTGAAGGCAAGAGGCCCTGAAATACGAGGTGGGCAATTTATGGGCTGGGTGATCTCATAGGCTGATGAGTGAGGGAGTTATTCAAACTATTTTGGGAAAAGAGGTGGGGATTTCCAGCAATTGGGTCACCACCCACTTTTTGGCCTTACATGGTCATGTTGCTTACATTTGTGCATTATTTAGCATATGCTGATGTAAGTTTGGGTAAACTCCAGGAGTTGGTGATGGACAGGGAGGCCTGGCGTGCTGCGATTCACGGGGTTGCAAAGAGTCGGACACGACTGAGCGGCTGAGCTGACTGGACTGATGTATCACAATGAGCGTACAATGATGCTCAAGGTCTCAGTTCAGTGCAGATCAGTCGCTCAGTCGTGTCCGACTCTTTGCAACCTCATGAATCGCAGCACGCCAGGCCTCCCTGTCCATCACCAACTCCTGGAGTTCACTGAGACTCACGTCCATTGAGTCAGTGATGCCATCCAGCCACCTCATCCTCTGTCGTCCCCTTCTCCTCCTGCCCCCAATGCCTCCCAGCATCAGAGTCTTTTCCAATGAGTCAACTCTTCGCATGAGGTGGCCAAAGGACTGGAGTTTCAGCTTTAGCATCATTCCTTCCAAAGAAATCCCAGGGCTGATCTCCTTCAGAATGGACTGGTTGGATCTCCTTGCAGTCCAAGGGACTCTCAAGAGTCTTCTCCAACACCACAGTTCAAAAGCATCAATTCTTCGGCGCTCAGCCTTCTTCACAGTCCAACTCTCACATCCATACATGACCACTGGAAAAACCACAGCCTTAACTAGACGGACCTTTGTTGGAAAAGGTCTACAGGAAGTCAAATCTTCCACCATCTCGGACCTACGTGGCTCTAATCAGCTTTTGTCATGCCCTATGGATATGGATATTGTTTTAAATATTGTGCCCTGCTCCCTGCCTGCCTATTTCAGTTTCAGGATGAACAGCCCCCTGGCCTGGGAGGCCAGAGGCTCCACCTGGCTAAGCTGCCTGAACCTCTCACTGCCCAGCAAGCGTCCTGGGCGCCCATAGTAGGAGGAGCAAAGCAAGAGCCTGGGGCATATTTCTATCCCCAGAGTTTACCTCCTTGATGGATTGCACTGAACTAATGACATATCTTCATTTTCTCATAAAATATTATAATCATTGGAACAGAGTCATTTCCTATCCCTCAAAATTCAACACAGATGTGAAATCATGTATGTAGCCCTCCACTGTATTAATTTACCAACAACAAATAGAATCACGAGACAAAGGAAATCTGCAGAAATTTCACCAAACCAAAACCAAAAAAAAGGAGCCTTTCTTAATCTATAACCAATTCCTTTGGTTCTTATACCTATACAGACAGATTATGTCTGACTGCTTAGGCATGAGGGCAATCTGTAATGAAATGAAAATGAGCACCGTTAGGTGGGTACTCAGTTATGACTGATGGAGCATTAAAGTAACCGCAGACAATTAGAAAGACTGGCAAACCTTTTAATGCAACTGCAGGAAAGAGGAACTGGGAAATAACAGTGGTCAAATCTGGGCTGCTTGCTTGATGATCTGAATTAACAGGGGCACCTGTAGCAAAATCCGATTCACGCTTTGGGAAACACGGTTACCATGAGCACTCAATGCATAGAGGTGAATAAGACATAGAATCGACGACAAATTGACTAAGACACAAAATCGGGAGCCTCTGGGCTTCTGAGCCGGGTTAGGTTTAAGTCATCCAGAGAATTCTATACAATTCTCAGATTACCTAAGAAGAAACACCGGACTCAGAGCTAACATTTCAACCAAAAGATCCAAGAGACAAGAAATATGCCTTAAAACAGCTGAGTGAAATACAAGTCACCCGCAGTTCTATACCCCGCTAAACTATCATTCAAGACAAAGAAAAGGACATTTTTCTGACAAGCAGAAACTGAGAAAGTTTACCCCAAACAAACTCCTGTTGAAATGACCACTGATGGTTTATTTCAGAAAGTCACTTCCAGCGCGGAAGAGCATGCTGCTAGGAGCAAGGGTGAGGAAATGGACCACTAAGCATGTAAGTGTGTACAGATAAGGCCTGGCCACTGAGCTACAGGAAGGTCACAGAGTTACCAAGATGGCTTTCCTCACGCGTCATTCCGCTTCCTCAACCTTTGCTTCAGTGCAGCTGTGTGCGTGTCAAAACCACTGCCTCAATTACCTAGTTACTTTCCTCTTAAAAACGATGAAAATCCTCAACATAAACAGGTTTCCCCTCTTCGCTCTGTTAAGGTAGGAAACTAATGACCAAATTTTAGCTCATTTTTGAATAATTTCCTGGTGGTTCAGTGGTTAAAAAAAAACCCACCTGCCAATGCAGGAGACACAGGTTCAATCCCTGGGTCAGGAAGATCTCCTGGAGAAGGAAATGGCAATCCAAGGAGCATCCACTCCTGGAGGAGAATCCACTCCAGTATTTTTGCCTTGGAAATCCCACTGACAGAGGAGCATGGCAGGCTACTGTCCACAGAGGTCACAAAAAGTCAGATATGACTGAAGCAACTTAGCAAGCTGGTGTGCAGGACTTAAAAATATACATTTCTGGGCTCTCCTTCTCTCTGATGGACCATCATCTGTACTTTGCTCGGATTTCTGTATCTTTAGTCATCTACCCTTGTTAATGAAATAAGAATTAACGATAGCTACCTTTGAAACTGCACTGGCTGGGCCCCAGAGTGCTCCACACACGGTCTGGCTTCTTCTCCTCACAAAGAGGAGGCAACCAGTGAGACATGGCCCAGCCTGAGTAACTCTTTACAAAACTCTTTGCAGAAGCAGAGTCTGGTAGCACTGAGAACACAGTAATAGCTCATCAATCCAACTTTTAAACACAAAAAGCTACAAGAACATGACTGACAGCAATCAATACGGAGTTCCACTTGACACTGTATTTGCATATTGGAGAGCCCTTCTCTGGAATCAGCTACACTTGTGCAAGAGCAACTCTTTGTGAGACATAATCAACAAAAGATTGCTTATCCTCTGCTACATTCGGAAATTAGTACAAAGTAACCAGCTCTTGGAAAAGGATAAACCACTTTATGCAAAGACTTTTGCAAATGCTCTCTATTAATGCAAATATTATGTTTGTCTTTTATTTGAATGCAAACAGCATCTGTTTTGCACAGTCAATGCCACAGCTTTGTAGTTTGTGCTGAGCAACTCAAGTGTGTTCCAGCTGCTTTTTAGAGCTTGAAGCAGATTTCCAGAGAGCCAGCGTCACAAAAGGAAGGGCAGGGAAGAGAGCAGGAAGCCAGCAAGTGTGGTACGGTTCCTGCGGCTCTTGCGGAGGCTTCTTCGCTTTTAGGCAAGAGAGAAACAAATCCAAGACTGAATTCCAGAACTTGCTTCTGAAGCAGTTGGGCTTTCTGTGTGGGATTTTCTTTTTTAATGGTTCTGACTAAGGAAAAAATTAGGATTGCCTTTTATAAATTCCTTTGTTGGGAAAATACACTCAGAAGAGAAACGCATGTTGGAAAGGAGACACTGGGTGGCATGAGGCTGCTATCAGAGCACCCAACGCAGGAGCAAGGCTGCTCCCCTCGAAAGCTCTGCCCTCACCCCACTGCGTCCTCTGCTTGCGGTGAGAGTGCCGATGTGGGAGGCTCCTTGCTAACACCTCCATCCTAAGATCACTGGATCCCTCTGCTGTCTCTGCCACAAAATCGAGAGCTCCTAACAGGGACGAAATCTTGATGGTGTTTCTTTTTAAATCCATGACCTTAAATCAATGATCAGTTCAGTACTGGTAGAGGCTGGATGGATGGATGGGTGGATGGGTGTGTGGATGAAATAAATCCTGCTCTAAATGAGGAAACAGATAATATGAAAAAACTGGCCTGAGATCCTTCAGATTTCAAATACAACCTCCAGATCTCTACCCAATCAAGAGTTCTTGGAAACAGTGGGATCTCAAAACATTAATAGTACTAATTTTACCATTCCATTGGTATGGAATGCAGACATATTACCAATCAGACACATTAGACGGAAATCTCCATGGAGTGGGCTGGAGAGGAAAGGGGGAAAGTCTTGGTACTTTCAGAGGCCTCTCAAAATGAACATCTGCTCTCATATAAGCTTGGCATTAAAACTCCAGAATGTCTCTTTGGACAGATAACTCTAAACCTTCTAACAATCCCTTTAATGGTCAATTTCATTATTAATTACATTTTGAATTGACTAATTTCCCCAGATAAACTGCTAAACATCTTCTGCTACTCATTCTTCCGTTGGATTCATATAGGAAGAAATTTGGTTAGGACAAAATACACTCAGAATGTCAATATTTGAAGGATATTTGAAGGACGGATAAATTTGACTTCTCCAAAAAACACAAGGTGCAACTTAAGATGAAACAGGTCATTTGAGTCTCAGCCTAGTCTCAGCCCACTCCAGCATTCCTTCCTGGAGTCCCAAGGACAGAGGAGCCTGGCGGGCTACAGTCCATAGCGTCGCAAAGAGTTGGATATGACTGAAGCGACTTAGCATGCAACCTAAATGACAACAAGAAAAAAGCTGAAGCTGTGGAGAGAAGAAATCAGCCTTTAAATGCCTGTGTTAGGGTCCATCCAGTTCAGTTCAGATCAGTCGCTCAGTCGTGTCCGACTCTTTGCCACCCCATCAACTGCAGCACACCAGGCCTCCCTGTCCATCACCAACTCCTGGAGTTCACTCAAACTCATGTCCATCGAGTCGGTGATGCCATCCAGCCATCTCATCCTCTGTCGCCCCCTTCTCCTCCTGCTCCCAATTCCTCCCAGCATCAGGGTCTTTTCAAATGAGTCAGCTCAAGGGTTTATGAAAGAACAGGAAGTTGAACTCAGGAAAAGTGAAAGGAAATTATAAAGAGTAAACATTAATAAAACAGAAAAGAGATACAAATAACTTAGGATCAACTAAATAAAAAAAAATGGGTTCTGTAAAGAGACTAATAGAATATAAAAAGCTGTGGTAAGACCAATGAAAGGATTTTGACTGTCACAGCTGGGACCGGGGGCGTCACTGACACCCACCTGGGAGACGCCAGTGGTTGCTGTTGGTGTTTAGTCACTAAGTCGTGTCTGACTCTTTTACGACCCCACAGAGTGGAGCCCGCCAGGCTCCTCTGTCCATGGGACTTCCCAGGCAAGAATGCTGAGTGGGTTGCCGTTTCCTTCTCCAGGGGGTCTTCCTGACCCCAGGGTTGAACCCGAGTCTCCTGCATTGGCAGGCGGGTTCTTTCCCACTGAGCCACCTGGAAAGCTGGGGGAGATTCCAGATGTGCTGCTAAATATCCTATAATGTGCAGGACAGCACCTCAAAACAAAGACTTAAGTGGCCCCAAAGAACAGCAGTGTCACAGTGAAGGAACTCTACTATAGCTCCTACGGATATGAAAAAGGCTAACCAGGAGGGCCTTAAAACAATCTCCAAGCAAATACTGATAGAATCTGAAAGCTGCTTGAAAACCACAACTTACCAAAACTGGTATCAGAAGAAATAGAAGACGTCAATAGTCCAGTTACTTTGAAAGAAATAAAATCTGTAATTTAAAACTTCCCCAGAAAGAAAACTCCAGACATAGATGACTCCACCTGAAAGTTCTATCAAGCTTTCAGTTAAGAAAACTTCCAATCTGACACAAAGCCATTCAGAGAAGATAAAGGAAACAATTCTTGACCTTTTTCATGAGATAGCATTACCCTGATATGAAAAATTGGCAGGAAAAAATTTTACGTGTTAAACTTATTCACTAAGACAAAAGCAAAAATCATAAACTATTAGCAAACCAAATCCAATAGCATACAAAAGGATACTATATTTTGGTCAGTGTGAATTCAGTTCAGAAATGAAAGGTGGGTTTAATTTATTTTTAATCAGTAAAATTAACCACATTAACAAAATAAAATTTATATCATCTCAATAGAGAGAAAAGAAGCATTTGATAATTCTGCATACATTCATGAGGAAATTAACAAAAACTAACCTCGTATGAAACCAGAAACAGACAGCCACAACACCGATGTGACGATGGGCTCTTAGAAAAACCAACCAGCCAGCAAGACCCACAGCGACATCATATCGACAGTGATACCCTGGAAGTTCTCCTCTGAGACCGGAGCCAGGCAGAATGACCACTGTTCAAGCAGTACCAGGGCTCCTGGCCAACGCACCGAGGCAGGAAAGAGACAGGCAGACACGAAAAATGGAACAGAAACACAGAAGTGTCACTGCTTGCAATCAGCATGTAGAAAATGACAAAGAACTGACAGTCACGGTACTAGGATTCAGCAAGGTCAACCAAAGGCCCGTGGCTCAGAGGGAGAGAAGTCTCGCCTGCACTGCGGGAGAGGTGGGAGACGTGGGCTCCTTCCCTGGGGTGGGAAGATCCCCTGCAGAAGGAAACAGCACTTCACTCCAACATGCTTGCCAGGAAAAGGCTATGGACATAGAAGGCTGGAGGGCTAAAGTCCATGAGGACACAGAGAGCTGGACACGACTGAGCGAGCACGCACCAGCACCACCCGGAAAGCAGAGGTTACTAATGGGCACCTACGCAAGAGCACCGACCAGCCAGGGGCACGTCTAACAAAGGGCGTGCACCGCCTCTGTGAGCGAAGCAAGGGAGCGAGGCTGAAGGGCACAGGAGACCGGGCAGCCTGGTCACTGCTGCGGTTCCGGCCCCCTCCCCCCACACACCCCAGGCCTCCCCTGAGTCCTTCCCTCCTGCTAATCCCCTGAAAACTCTCTCGCCAGCACCATCGTCCTGAAACAGCATCTGGGACACCCTTTGACCACAACCCACGGTGCACACATTTCTAGGTGGAGAGCCCGGGTCCTGAGGTCCCAGCGCTCGGCACACCCAGCAGAGGTGCAGGGGGCCCAGCTGATAATGCGGGGGCCGCGTGAGGACACCCCCAGTCCTCCCGTGCAGGAGGAAGAGTTCGGGGCCTGCTCTGACACACTGAAGCAACTGGACAGCCTGTTTCCAGCGCTACGCCGGCCTCTGTTCCATCGGCTGGTGTCTCGGGCGAGGAGGAGAGTGAGGCCCTCTCAGTGGGTGGGGTGCCCTCGCTCAGTGGAGGTCCGGATGTCCACCCTGAGATGCTCTGGAATCCTCTATTCTCCAGGAAAGGCTCCCCTGGGCAGGGTGACCATCAGCCCCGACTCCCAGGTGGTCCTGTGAGGCCGGTGGATCTACTGTGCAGGACAGGGAGCCAGGGACAGGAGTCGGGGGGGAAGGCCCCACCCACAGCGCTCACAAGGAACCACTGAGGGTGCGTTCTCGGCAGGCACGGGAGAGGACAGCCGTTGGGGTCAGCACGTCTAGGGGGGCTTAGAGGGCGTCAACCACCCGTGCAGGGGGGAGGCTAACGCTGCAAGGGCTCTGTCCCTGAGATGGGACTGGGGAGCTGGGACCTGGCCTGGGTTACCGGGCCCCCGGCTGGGCACTACCTCCAGGCGGCGGGATCCCTCATGCTGCCCAGGGCCCCGAGGAGGGCTGGGTGAGGGCGAGATGGCGGTGCATAGCCCGGGAAGGAGAAAGGCTCGCTTCACTGATCCAAACGGGGAAGCCGGTGGTGGCATGGAGGAGGGGAGTCAACTCAGCGGGGCCTGAGGTCACTCCTGTGCTGTGCCCAGTTGTCTGACTCTTTGTGACCCCATGGGCTGTAGCCCGCCAGGCTCCTCTGTCCATGGAATTGTCCAGGCAAGAATGCTGGAGTGGGTTGCCATTTCCTTCTCCAGGGAATCTTCCTGACCCAGGGATCGAACCCACATCTCCTGCATTGGCAGGTGGCTTCCACCTGGGAAGCCCCTTTAGGAAGGGGAGCTAGGGCTCCCTTTTCCCATCTGCCCAGCTGAGCTTCCTGCAGGGCTCCCTGGGACTCCGGGGAAGAAACCAGGACACCCCGGTGCAGCTGCCTCTGTCCATTCAGCCGAAACTCTGGAGCGTCGCTGAAGGATACATCAGGTGTAGGTTTTAAATGTAAGCACAGGCATCTCCAAATGTGATTTTCACTTGTGAGGGCTCTGAGAGAGCGTGGGGGCAGGAAATGGGTTTCCTTGGGTTGGCTTTCCAGTGTTTACAAGGAGTGTGAGAATGTGGGGCTCCATGGAGGTCACTCAGCAGCCTGGACGCTCTGTCCTGGCCAGAGAGACATGGTGTCCGCTGCACTGCACGATGGCCAACCACGTGACTCACCGAGAACACGCCCTATGGGTGATGTAGGCTCTCCGTTCCACGCAGCCCACAGAGGACCCTCTCACCGCGCAGTTGTACACGCCCACTCCAAACCCCGCAGAGGAGGAGGTGGGCACTGGGGCCACAGGGTGGCGAGAATACACACCCACTCCGAACCCCGCAGAGGAGGAGGTGGGCACTGGGGCCACAGGGTGGCGAGAATACACGCCCACTCCGAACCCCGCAGAGGAGGAGGTGGGCGCTAGGGCCACAGGGTGGTGAGAATAAACAACCATTTCTCAGGAGGACCCTTGGGTCTCTGTAGGCACCTCTGTCCCCACTTATTTCCCCCAGAGACGAAGTGTAGTTTCCAGGCCAGGCAGGGTCTGTCTCCTCGGAAGGCTGTGCCACGCTTTTCCACCCAGGGTGGCAGTGCCCACCTGGGGGCCTGGGGTCTGCCGTCACCCTCGGTGCAGGGGGAGAGCTGGGGTGGCCACACCTGCCCTGTCCTTCCTTCCTGGATGTGACACTGATCAGGACGCCCCCACGCTGTTCATGTCAGTTCGTTTCCCTTTGGTCCATACGCTGGAAGCTGGCTCAGAACATTCCAGGTTCAGGAAACACCTCTCCCTCCACACGGCAGGCCAGGGGCCAAACATGGATGCTAGGGCCCAGGCCACTGAGGCAGGCGGGGGCTCGGGGCCTGGCGGCTGAGTCCCCACCGAAGCTGAGGGCTGGCAGTGAGTTCTGGACCCCCTGGTTCCCCGGCCTGGGGTCACCCGAGGCCAGCCTGTGCACCAACACAGAGCTCCCTGACCCCGGGGACAAGAGGCCCTCTGCACAAGGTGTGCTGACCCCCAGGGTCAAGCACGCCTCTCAGGAAAGGAAAAAAATCACAGCTTCTAACAAGGCTCCTTCATAAAAGGAACTGTGAACTGCTTCCTTTCCAAACGTGATTTCTCAGCAAATACAACTGACTTTCTTATCAGGAAATCACTCTGAGACCAACAACGGGTGTGGTTTCAAAAAGAAAATCACTCCTCCCAAGAAGCCAAGGGCTCACACTCAAAAACAGGCTTTCTGAAAACAAAAACCGCAGTGTTCGACCCCAGCCCGCAAAGCCGGCCAGGCCACTCAGCTCTCCCGGTGCCAGCATGGCGGCCGCTGGACTAAGGACAGCCCCAGGGGGCAAGAGAATGCTGACTGGACAGGCACCTGCTTCTGGGTTTTTGCCCCCATCTGGACAAGTGTCCCTCTCTTGCTGGAGGCGCCCAGACCCCCTCCAGCTGGGAGCTGAACCCTCCCAGGGAAGCTGATCATATCTGTTGGGTATCATGTTCCAATGGCCCCACCAGGGGCATCTGGCCACACCTCAGCCCAGCACAGCCGCAGATTCCAGAGCACAGCCACCAGCAGAGACGACCTGACCCCTCAGGACGCCGTGGAGACAGCTACAATCTCTAACTGTTCCGGGAAGGGCTCCACACACGCCGACGGCTATAGAGAGACTTGTACACTCACAAAACTAACCACGAGCCGGAAATGTCAAACCACAGCTCTGCAGCACTCACTTCCTCAGGACAGTGCGGGGAGGGTGTGAGTGTCCAAGTGGACCATGAGAACTGTCACACGAAAGGGCCTGTGCACCAGCAGCCCTCTGCCTCCATGTGGTTGCCACAGGGCTGCAGGGATGAGATCCTGGGGAGGAGGCGGATGGCAGCCCCTCCCTCCCCAGAGCCTCTGCCTCTGGGCACTGTCCGTGCGGAGGACCAGGGACTGGGCTAGGTCAGCTGGTTACTTTTCATCACAAAGTCTGCTGCTCATAGTTTCCAGCTTCTGGACTTTTAGAGAGTAACTCCTCATATTACTAATGCATAGTCTTTCAAATGCCATCTTGCCAAAGAATAAAGGTGTTCTCCCAAAAAGACAAAGATCAGCAAACATTTAAAAAACTGTACACCAAACTACAAGCTATGCTTCAACTGCATACATAAGTCAGCATTTTCTTTCCTGCCTAAATGAAATCAAAGGTTTATCAAAGTAATCAGGAACGATCTATTTGACTGTCATTGTTAACTTTACCTAACTTCATTTGTTCCCTCTCCATTTGAGGCACAAATGGGTGCCGGGTGGAGGTGGCCGGGTCAGGCTGCTGACCTCCCACAGCAAGCTTGAGCCTCTCGGGGACGGGCAAGGAGCCTCAGACAAGCCAAGAGATCAGAGAGAAGATTGGAAGAGGTTTAGAATTTCTCGGGTTAAATGTGATTCTGGAAAGATGCTGAGTCAACATGCTTGTATGTCAAGCATGAAGATATTCATCAGAAAAGTGAAAACATTTCTGTCCTCGAGTCTGAGTTATCGCAAAGAGGAATCAACATACTTCATCGTGCTGACGTTTACCAAGTGTTCCACAAACACACACGCCTCATGTCCGAACCGCCTGGGGGACGGCCCCTCCCCCAGCAGACAGAAGCAGCTGGAGGCCTCAGGACAGCAGGGGTCCCAGCCGACCGCCGGGCCTCCTCTCGGAGGCGAGGACCCTCTCTAGGCTGCGACAGAAAAGGGAACAGGATTTCCCAGGAACCACGTCACCCGGGGCAGGAGGCAGAACTTCCCTTTGCTCTTTCATCCCCATCGGCCAAGCATAGATCAGAAAAAACTGGGGAAAATGAGCAGCTCTGGGAGGAACCGAGTGTCTGGCTTCGAGCAGAGGGGCCAGCGGGGAGCCCCTTTTGGGGCCGAGGGGCGGAATGACCGCCCTGGCAGCTGGATGTGAACCCTGCAGCCTGGAAGGAGGGAGGGCACTGGCCAGGGGGCCAAGGGCCAGCTCCTCCCGCGGCGAAGCTTAGAGCAGCCTCGTACTTCCTGTCGACAGCGTTGCTCAGAAGCACCCCGACGTGCATATCTGCACTTAGCCCACCAACGGATGAAAGGCATCCACGTGTCCTCGCCGCCCACCCTGGCCACCAGACGGGCTCCGACAGGGGCGGCTGCACTGGGCAGCCTCTGAGTGACGCCCCGGGACTGGGGGGCCTCCCGGCCCCACGTGGCGGTGGCAGAAAGTGCCGAGTCCCCGGGCCCGGTACGCTCAGGCGCTGAGGTCAGGACGTCACCCTCCTGCCAGCTCAGGCGGGGTTCGGTCTCGCCCGAGGCCCTGGCCACCGGGATGCCTGCCCCAGGCCCACCCGCCTCGCCAGCCCCACCAGCCCCCGTGTGTTCAGAAGCTGAGCTGGACGGAGGCTGGACACAGGAAGGTGACTTCAGCTGGGAGCACCCGCCCGGGACACGGCGAGGGTGTGCGAGCCACGCCACGTGCAAGGACGCGCCCACGGCCACAGGCCCGGGGCGCGTCCCGCCGCCTCAGCCACGGCTCAGCGGGACCTGCCAAGGCCTCCTGGCGCCCGCTCCCCGAACCTGCTCTCTCCCCTTAAATGAGGAGCGGACACAAAACACAAGAGATGACTCTGAGCCGAAGAGCTCGCTGCGCAGGGCGGCCCCAGAGCCAGGGTTCCCCAGAGCCCAGACACCCCTGGGGCGGCCCACGGAGCCCAGCCCAGTGGCGACACCGACCGTCAGCTGTCGTGAAGCCTCGCCGGGACGCCTGTGCCAACCTTCGCTGCCTGGACCACGTCAGGACCTGTGGGAACGCGGACGACAGCACAGTGGTGACAGGGAGGGATGTGCTCTGCCAGTCGGGGGACCGGGCCGTGGCCCCTGCGTGTCATGCTGGAAAGGGAAGGGCGAGCTGACCAAGTGCAAAAAAGAGAATCAGAAACGCTGCAGCACAGTGCGGAGACAAAGGCTTCCAAACGAGAATCGAGAGAAAGTACGAAGTTGCCGGGGGCTCAGAAACTCAACAGGTGCACCTTAATTAGGGATTTGATAGCTCCTGGGAATTGGACCACGCTCCTTGTCCCCAACAAGTAAATTCTGCACACACTCAAAATCTTTCTAATGTGTTATGCATGCAAACAGGGAACGACCTGCATTTTTAAATCACTGAAACAGTCACTTAATACGAGGAAGTTAGCCAGCTGGCTGACAGATCACCATGGATGTGAGTATTACCTGTGAGGTGCCCGGCAGCTCATGGTTCAGACCGATATATGTAGACTTGGAAAGACTAAATACAGAGTAAATCACATACGACAGTCTGGCTTTTCATAAAGAAAATGCAAAGGGACCCTTCTTCACTGTGGGAAAACAAAAACAAAAACACTAAATATCTGGATTAATACTAGTTCAGTTCAGTTCAGTCACTCAGTCGTGTCCGACTCTTTGTGACCCCGTGGATTGCAGCACGCCAGGCTTCCCTGTTCATCACCAACTCCTGGAGTTTGCTCAAACTCATGTCCATTGAGTCGGTGATGCCATCCAACCATCTCATCCTCTGTTGTCCCCTTCTCCTGCCTTCAATCTTCCCCAGCATCAGGGTCTTTACAAATGAGTCAGCTCTTCACATCAGGTGGCCAAAGTATTGGAGCTTCAGGTTCAGCATCAGTCCTTCCAATGAATATTCAGGACTGATCTCAGGATTAACACTAACTAGATCCAAATTGGAAAAGACCCTGATGCTGGTAAAGACTGAAGGCAGGAGAAGAGGGCAGTAGAAGATGAGATGGTTGGATGGCATCACTGACTCAACGAACACGAACTTGAGCAAACTCCGGGAGACAGTAGAGGACAGAGGAGCCTGGCGTGCTGCGGTCCATGGGGGTCACAGAGTCGGACACGACTTAGTGACTGAACAACAACACACCTGAATTAGTTACACTGCTCAAAAAAATTCTTGCAAAACTTAACCCTATAAAGACACATGCTCTTTACTTGCTCATGAAACTGTATCTGCAGGAAATGAAAGATGCAGAATTCATCCTAGGAAGAAACTGATGTTTAGTGTTTTGCTTTCAGAGGGCCAGAGAAACTGCAGCTGACTTGGAAGTCACCCACATTTCACAAGCTGCTAAGTGTACAATGTGGTCACTTTCTGAGTGGCCAGAACACTTAAGGGGACTGAAGAACAGTTCAGAAAGTGCCACTGAATTGGGGGTGACCGTTCCCAAGGCCAACAGCTTCCATCCCTAACAGTGAGTCCTCCCGACTTTCAGGCAGAGGCTGCTGTCAGCCCTGTTTCACAGACGTGAGCCTGGGTGGCCGAGCCTGGTGACATCGAGCGACTGACGGCCAGGGCCCCCGCTCCCAGCCTCCCCCAGGATGCCCGGCTCCCTGTGTGGAGTTCGATGAGTGTGTGCCCCATGGTTAAACTACCAGCAGAGGAAGGGACCTCTGTACGGTACCCAGGGCCTGCAGAATGTTCTGGAGTTTTTGTCTGGGGAGAGAAGGGACCTCTCTAATGCCAGGATAGTCAGCAAGACCAGCAACATCACTCTCAATGAAAATTCACAACAGGGTGCCAAACTCCAACAAACTGCACAGTAACGACCAAAAACACGGTTGAAAGAAATCAACGAGGAAACTCGGTTCTCTCTGTGAGACTCAATTCACTTGGCCATTTTCCCACAGACATTCAATTAAAACCAACTGTGGGAAAAGAGGATCGTGGTCAGAAGGCTGCAGAGCCCATCAAGGCAATGAAGAAAGTGTCTCGTAACAGTCAGAGAAGCCCTTTAGCATCTACATTCAACACAAGCAAGCGGACCGTCAGGAGCCCTAAGAGGGGGCCGTACCGTCACCATCAGTCAGATTCGACTCAACAAACAGCTCTGGTATGACACCAAAAACACCAATGACAAGAGAAAACGACCTCATCAGAATCGAAAACCTGTGTGCCTCCAAGGACACCAGTCAGAATGTGAAAAAGCAACACGCAGAAGAGGGACAGAACGCTTGCAAATCATGTATCTGACAAATGAGTTGCATGCAGAATACACAAAGAACTCTTACTTCTCAACAGCAAAAAGGCAAATAACACAACTTAAAAAAAAAAAAAAAGCAGGGGATTGAAACAGACATTTCTCCAAAGAGGATATACAAGTGGCCAATAAGCTCGTGAAAAAACACTCAGCATCATTAGTCGTCAGGGAAACTCAAATCAAAATTACAGTGCTGCTGCTGCTGCTAAGTCGCTTCAGTCGTGTCCGACTCTGTGCGACCCCACAGACGGCAGCCCACGAGGCTCCCCCGTCCCTGGGATTCTCCAGGCAAGAACACTGGAGTGGGTCGCCATTTCCTTCTTCAATGCATGAAAGTGGAAAGTGAAAGTGAAATCGCTCAGTCGTGTCCGACCCTCAGCGACCCCATGGACTGCAGCCCACCAGGCTCCTCCGCCCATGGGATTTTCCAGGCCAGAGTACTGGAGTGGGGTGCCATTGTGTGGGACACCACCTAACACCCACTAGGAAGGCTACAGTCAGAAAGTGAGGCAAGAGCCAGTGCTGGTGACTATGTGGAGAAACCAGAGGCCTCACACATGCTGGCAGGAACGGAAGGTGGTGATCAGTGTGACGGTCCCCCAACAGGTAAACAAGTTTACCATCTGATCTAGTAATTCCACTCCTAGGCATATCCCCACAACAGCTGAGAACAAATACCCCACAAAAACCTGGACAAGAATGCCCCGTACCTGGAGCAACGGGAAAGGGGTGGGAAGTGACGCAAGCTACAGTGTGGGGACCTGAAACTCGCTGATGCAGGAAGCCAGACACAGAAAGGCCGCTCACTGTTACTCTATGGAAAGAAACGCCTAGCACAGACACCTGGGTAGAGGTGCCCGGGGCTGCCCGGGGGTTGGGCGGAAGTGGCGGGGGAGTGCCATAAGGCAGAGGATCTAACGTGACCAGACTGACGGCTGCAGAGCCCGAGGACACATTGCCAGCCCCGTGAGCTCAGCTCAACAAAGCTGAGGCCAAACACCAGTGAGTCAAGGTCCCCGCTCCATCCCTGCTAGTCACAAGCCAAAAGGCGCTTCCCTTGGCCTTTCTGCCCAGGGAGCCCTTCCCCTTTGTCAAGGTTCACCCAGAGGCCCGGGACCCCACGTGAGGAGGCCAGACAGGTGCTGGGGGCAGAAGCTGGCCCCTGGGCTCCACCCTGCCCATCACAGAGCCTGCAGCCGGTGTGTTCCTGCCTCCAGAAGGGAGCCCTGAGCTGCCAGGGACACACTGCGGGCACCACAGGGTGTGAGCAGTGAGGTCCCCCCTGGGGTCACCCGACAGGCCAGGACAACCAGCCAGTTTCTTCAACAAACACACTGCAAGGAAAGAGACCGCATGTGGACCCCAGTTAACTTATCTGAAAAACACCCTGGTTGGGGGGAATCTTTTAAGATAAGGATTTTAAAAAGTGACTACAGAATGGGAAAGACTAGAGATCTCTCAAGAAAATCAGAGATACCAAAGGACCATTTCATGCAAAGATGGGCTCGATAAAGGACAGAAATGGTATGGACCTAACAGAAGCAGAAGATATTAAGAAGAGATGGCAAGAATACACAGAAGAACCATACAAAAAAGATCTTCACGACTCAGATAATCACAATGGTGTGATCACTGACCTAGAGCCAGACATCCTGGAATGTGAAGTCAAGTGGGCCTTAGAAAGCATCACTACGAACAAAGCTAGTGGAGGTGATGGAATTCCAGTTGAGCTATTTCAAATCCTGAAAGATGATGCTGTGAAAGTGCTGCACTCAATATGCCAGCAAATTTGGAAAACTCAGCAGTGGTCATAGGACTGGAAAAGGTCAGTTTTCATTCCAATCCCAAAGAAAGGCAATGCCAAAGAATGCTCAAACTACTGCACAATTACACTCATCTCACACGCTAGTAAAGTAATGCTCAAAATTCTCCAAGCCAGGCTTCAGCAATATGTGAACTGTGAACTTCCTGATGTTCAAGCTGGTTTTAGAAAAGGCAGAGGAACCAGAGATCAAATTGCCAACATCTGCTGGATCATGGAAAAAGCAAGAGAGTTCCAGAAAAACATCTATTTCTGCTTTATTGACTATGCCAAAGCCGTTGACTGTGTGGATCACAATAAACTGTGGAAAATTCTGAAAGAGATGGGAATACCAGACCACTTGATCTGCCTCTTGAGAAATTTGTATGCAGGTCAGGAAGCAACAGTTAGAACTGGACATGGAAAAACAGACTGGTTCCAAATAGGAAAAGGAGTATGTCAAGGCTGTATATTGTCACCCTGTTTATTTAACTTATATGCAGAGTACATCATGAGAAACACTGGACTGGAAGAAACACAAGCTGGAACCAAGATTGCCGGGAGAAATATCAAGAACCTCAGATATGCAGATGACACCACCCTTATGGCAGAAAGTGAAGAGGAACTCAAAAGCCTCTTGATGAAAGTGAAAGTGGAGAGTGAAAAGGTTGGCTTAAAGCTCAACATTCAGAAAACGAAGATCATGGCATCCGGTCCCATCACTTCATGGGAAATAGATGGGGAAACAGTGGAAACAGTGTCAGACTTTATTTTTCTGGGCTCCAAAAATCACTGCAGATGGTGACTGCAGCCATGAAATTAAAAGACGCTTACTCCTTGGTAGGAAAGTTATGACCAACCTAGATAGCATATTCAAAAGCAGAGTCATTACTTTGCCAACAAAGGTTCATCTAGTCAAGGCTATGGTTTTTCCTGTGGTCATGTATGAATGTGAGAGTTGGATTGTGAAGAAGGCTGAGCGCCAAAGAATTGATGCTTTTGAACTGTGGTGTTGGAAAAGACTCTTGAGAGTCCCTTGAACTGCAAGGAGATCCAACCAGTCCATTCTGAAGGAGATCAGCCCTGGGATTTCTTTGGAAGGAATGATGCTAAAGCTGAAACTCCAGTCCTTTGGCCACCTCATGCGACGAGTTGACTCATTGGAAAAGTCTCTGATGCTGGGAGGGATTGGGGGTAGGAGGAGAAGGGGACGACAGAGGATGAGATGGCTGGATGGTGTCACTGACTCAATGGATGTGAGTCTAAGTGAACTCCGGGAGTTGGTGATGGACAGGGAGGCCTGGCGTGCTGCAATTCGTGGGGTCGCAAAGAGTCGGACACGACTGAGCGACTGATCTGATCTGATCTGAAGCATCAGTGTTTCAGCAGGGATAATGGTACGGTGACTACAGGTCACAAGGAGTCCTGATCTCTGAGGACAGACGTATGACAGCCGGGGCCAGGCAGAGGAGCCACAGACGGGCAGGACTGGCCTTGGAGAGGGTCTGGAGCCTGTGGGGTGGCCACCTGGCCACTCGGGGTTCTGTTCTACCTTTGTGGGCGCTGGAGAGTTTACGTAATTGAAAACAGAAGGGCTGGACCTGGACTTGGCGGCTCCTCTGTCGCTTCCCGGCTGGTGCTGACGGGCTGTTGGAGGCTGCTCAGAAGCAAACCTGGGCTCCAGGTCTGGACCGGCCACCCTCTCTAAGCTGGTCCAGAGAGAAGCTTCCAAAGACAAGCCTTCGGGGGCACCCACATTCTTTGCCTTCCCTGGAGCATACTTCCGGTCATGGCTGAAGCAGGCAGAACAGGGTAAGCTGGGCATGCCTGGGCCCACCACCCTCTGAGGTTAGAGCGGGATGTGCTGGTGGTGATGCCAGGCAGCGGGGCAGGGTCTGTGCTCCCAGACGCAGCTGGAACTGGGAGCGGCTGGGAACGTGGACGTCAGCTACGGTCTGAACGACGAGAGCAATACCAGTAACCTTTACAGTCAAAATGAGAACCTCATGGGCCTGCTTCAGACAGAACTAACTGAGCCAAACCAGGAAACCAGCAGGGCCCTGGTCTCGCCTCAGCCAGCCCCTGGCTGGGGGGCTTCCTTGTGGGCAGAGGGCACAGCTGCTGGGCAATGCACGGGGGCAGAACGTCCACCCAGGGCTGCTGGACAAGGCTCAGCAACCCTGGGGTGGCAAGGTGGGGGCTCCGGTCGCCCGTGGTCCCACCAACTCCCGGGCCGTGGGGCCCTGCCTCCCGCAGCCAATGGGACAGTCCCCTCCGCCAGGTGCAGATGGGCAGGAAACGGCCACAGCCCCTCCTTTTTAAAATTTTTGTTTTCTGTTGGAGCACAGCTGATTTACAGTGTTGTGCTTCTTTCGGGGGACAGCAGAGCGATCCAGTCATACACACGACAGCCCTTTTGAATTAAGCTGTTCTTACGAGAGATATTTTCAAAGAGAGCCAAGTTCCGACATGATTTTCCCTGGGCCGTCAGCATTCCCAGAACTGTGACTCCATCCGCGGCTGTGAGGTGGTGGGGAGGGGACCGGGAAGAGCAGAGAGCGCCTGGGTCACCGCGGTGGGGAAGGGCCGGTGGGGTGTGGGGGGCCGCCCTGGGGCCGTCTTGGGCCAGCATCCCCGAGCAAAACCTCCCTGGCTGCTGCTTTCTTCACATGTGGTTTGACTGACGCAAATCAAGAGGCAAGTGGGTGATTCACGATGGTCCGGACCCAGGGCACACGCAGACGGGGCGGATGCGAGCCTGCTGAGTCACTGGGAAATGTCCCCCTTTCCAGGAGGCGCTGCTGGGTCGAACTTGCACGTGGATGCGTGCCCTCAGCCGCTCAGAGTGTGATGGTGTGGCCGGACACAGCACAGAGCGGGGATCGCAGGGCAGATGCAGGGAGGCGTGCAACGGGGCAGCCTCCAGAAGCCCGGGCCAGCCCCGGTGCCCATGTGCCCAAGTGCAGGGTGCCCCCGGCCGGGGCACTGGGCCCTCTTACACCAGCTCCCTGGTCCGACTTCCCAGCACCCCCCCAACCCCCCTGCCAGGGGGTGAGGAGGGTGAGGGAAGGGTGAGGAGGCAAGATGAGAAGCCAGGACCCTGCCTTCCAGGAGGCTCAGTGGTAAAGAATCTGCCTGCTGTGCAGGAGGCAGGAGATGACGGTTCGATCCCTGGGTCAGGAAGATCCCCTGGAGGAGGAAATGGCAACCCAAGCCAGTATTCTTGCCTGGAAAATCTCATAGACAGAGAAGCCTGGAGGGTTACAGTCCGTGGAGTCACAAGGAGTCGGACACGACTAAGCGACTAAGCAACTAAGCCACCACCCCTGGGGAGGTGAAAAGAGGGGGCCCCAGAAACTCCCCTCAGTGCCAAGTGCCCCCTCGAGGGGCTGTGTGAGGGGCATGGAGGACGCAGCCCCCGGGTCCTGCCTCGGTGGGGGTGTCCCAGAGGAGCTGGGAACCGGAGCCTAGCAGGTAACAGGTGGGCAGGCTGCTTTCAGGCAGACAGGGAAGGGGGTGCAGGAGGCTCAGAGAGGGGGGACGGGGCTGGGGGACCACTTGCAGGCATGGGGGTGCCATCTCCAGGGGTGGGGAGAACCAGGGAAGGACCCGACACAGGAAACACTCAGCCCGATGATGCTGGGAAGACCAGCTGGCAACAAGGCCACAGCCCGGGACCCGTGGGCAGATGTAGCCGGCCCCACGGAGACGGGGAGGCCTGACCCCCAGCACGGAGGGGGCCTGGCAGGGAGCGGACGATGTACAAAATGCCTGTGAGCCAGGCGTCTGCTTTGCTGACTGGGTCTCCTCGCCCCTTCGTGCCTCATTCCCTGGCAGGGCCGTCAGACCGCAGCTCCGCTCGCCGGACCGGGTGGGACAGGTGCCCTGGGGGTCGGTAGGTCCCCCCTGCGCTGCCCTCGCACGGGCTCTCATGGACCCCCAGCTGGACAGGACAGAGCGTGTCAGTCGCTCACTCCTGCTTGACTCTGTGCGCCCCGGTGGACCGCAGCCCGCCAGGCTCCTCTGTCCCTGGGATTCTCCAGGCGGGAACACTGGAGTGGGGTGCCGCGTCCTTCTCCAGGGCCCCGGGAGCCTCCCCCAAAGCTGGTCGGGAGCGCCGGGGGAAGTGGGAGCTGCCAGCTCCGTGCATGCAGCCCGGGTGAGCGGGCTGAGCAGCCAGGCCCGGGGAGGACAGAGCCGGCCAGGGCTGACGTCATCGCCACTCTCAGACCTCTTTCACAGAACGCCCCCAAAGACCCCAACCCCTGCGCAAACGCCCAGATGCAACCCCCGGGCGCTGGGGACACGTCCAGAAGTCTGTTGCCTCCGGGCTCTCCGTCTGCCTCCGCGGACGCCCTGGGACGCACTCGGACCCGGCCCGGAAGGCGTTCTGGGACCATCTCCTTCCTCGCCGTCGGGCCCGTGGAAGCAGGCTGGGGACAGCCCCTCGCCGGGCACAGCGGGGGCCGCAGGATTGCGGAGGAGGAACAGAAGCCGCCACACGCGGCTTCCTCCGCGCGGCTGGGGGGTGGGCGGCGGGGGGCCGCCGCTGATGGCCGAGCGCCAGCATTTCGGTTCCTCTCGCTTCCCCCAGTGGATGGCACAGCGGTTTCTCTCCCATTTCCTGTGTCTTACTTCACACGGGTGGGACCAAGGCTGGGAGGGGAGGTGAGCGGTGGGGGCGCAGGGTGGGGCCAGGGTTCGGTTGGGGGCAAGGGCCACTCCCTCCAGGGCGTGGGCAGGCCTAGCAGAGACGCTGACATTTCCAGCACAACCGCGACCCACCTTGAACCCGCCACACACCCAAAGGCAAGTTTCTCAACATCCTTGATGAAATTTTAGGAAACAGTCCAAAGCAGAGACCTCTGTTTCTGGGGTGCTTTCTGTACGCTCCCGGGCCTGTCTGGGCACCTTAAAAGCCGGCCCCGCCCCCGGGCCCCAGGGCACGCACGCCCCCACCCCCCCACCCAGGCCCCCTGCTCCCACCAGCACTCCGCCTGGGGATGGAAGGCTGGGTGGTTCTCCTACAGGGAGGCCATCCGCCCCAGACGGTCTGTGGTGACTCTAAGAGCCCAGGTTCTCTGGGCTGGGAGATACATCAGACAACTCTTCTCCCCACGACTGGGGCCACCCGCACCCTGGCTCCCCACCTGCCGGGCCCACCTGGAGGCTGCGGCATTCCTGAGAAACGGTGTGTGCTCCCCACGGGCTTCAGACAGTCACATCTTCAAATGGCAAGAAAGAAACACAGACCCACAAGAGAGGGCCGGGGGCCAGGAACGGTGTGGCCCAGTTATCTCTGAGTGAGCTCCCGCAGAGAGGGGGTGTCCCCCGAAAAGAGGTGCCTCTGATACCAGGAGCATTGTAGAAATACTGACGATCTCATCTGCAAAGAAAAAAACTACTCCCATGCAGTGACGTGTCTAGGACCTTGTGTCCCAATAACATGCCGGGCTTGCTGTAGCCTGCCTCCTCAGACAGTTCTAGACCTCTCTGCAAAGCCAGCTTCCCTGCCTGTAGATGCACACGCAGCATCCCTTCTCTTTAACCAGAGAAGGCCGTCGTCAGGGGTCACTGCAGGCGCCAGACGGGAAGGGCAGGGCAGGTGCGAGGCGGGGAGGCGCCCAGGGCAGTCTCAGCACAGCAGTGGCCCCCCAGGGCCTCCTCCAGACCCCAGGGCACAGGTGTCCGGACACTTTCACTCAAAACCAGCCTTCACCTGCAAAAACGAAGTCGTGATTTGCAGTCCTTCTTCCAGACCCAGGCCTGAGGTTCGAGCCCGCGGAGGTGATGGAGACGCAGCAACTGACCGAGTCATTAACGATCCAGGGGACAGACTGTCTACACTGCACCGGGGTGCACGCTCACACCCGCCCCGAAGCCTCAGGATAAACGCAGGCTGGGTCTCATTATGCCCATCTTACAGAGGAGGGTAGTCGGGGCTGCAAGGAACTAGACATGCACCCGCCATCTAAACAGCAGAGCTGGGCTTCAGTCCCGGTCTCATGACTCCAAAGCCAGTGCCGGCAGAACCTGGAGCCCCTCCCCACATGGAGCACAGACGGGGCTGGTCCAGCCAAAGGCCGGGAGAGGCAGGCGGGGGAGGAGTGAGCCTGAAGCAGAAACAGCGGCGGCAGCGAAGCCGTGAACCTGCAGCGCATCCTCTCTGTGCTGACCAACGAAGGCCTCCGGGGAGCAGATGACCCTGGGACCTGAAACCGCCCGGGCTGCGGGGAGAGACGGGAAAGCAGGGAAGGGAAGGTGCGTCTCCCCCCCGGGGCAGACGCGCCCGGACCGCGCAGAGCCAGCTGCCTGAGTGACTGGAGGGCGGCCTCCAGGGAGAGAGGGCGCATGCCGGCCGGGCGCCGGGCCGCTCCGCGCCTTCTGGAGGACAGCTGAGAAGCATCTTGCTGAGGCCAAGAGCCGTGAGATTCTACGTTTCCCTCCCCATGCCCCAGAGTCCCTGGCGATGGTCTCCACGTGGGGAGGGCACAGTCCCTGCTTGCAAGTGTCTCCTTGTTACAGGAACCCAGAGAGGGGAGGACTCTGAAACCCCCCACCCAGAGCACCTCGTCTCCAAGAGCTCTGGGATTCCAGGCTTGTCTGCGGCTTGCACGGTGACCAAAGTTCTGACACACCCGAGACACGCCCGGCTCCGCTTTGTCAGCCCTGGAAGACATGTTGGTCATCTGGAAATTCTTCCTTCACATTCTCCCATTTGTAATCGAGCCGACGGCCCCCGAGGCAGGGACAGAGGCAGAGGCCAGCGTGCCGCGTCCCCCGTGATGCTCAGCCAAAGAAGCCAGCCTCAGACCCAAACACCTTTGCCCCAAGTCCCCTGCAGGTGAACGTCCCCCAGGGATGTGGAGCAGCACAGAGCTGCTTCTGGGCATGGCCTGGGTACGATGACTGAGTCCAGCCCGCTGGTCCCTCCAAGGGGCGAGAGCACGTGACGGATGACGCGGGCTGCTGCCGGCCCCCACCAGCCCCGACTCAGCACCAGCTCACAGCAGCACAGAGGGTGGGAGGAGACCGCCCTGCGAAGGGTCACACACGGGCCTTCCGCCGGGACCAGGAGTCCCTGCTGACCCAGAGACATCCCCCAAGCTGCCCTTGTTACCAGTGACTACAGAGTCCTCCACGTCTTGTCCCCGTGTGTATCTGTGCACATGTACGCGCGTGTGTGTGTCTCTCTCTTTAGTCGCTAAGTCGTGTCCGACTCTTGGGACCCCATGGACTGTAGCCCACCAGGCTCCTCTGTCCATGAGATTCTCCAGGCAAGAATACTGGAGTGGTGGCCTTTCCCTTCTCCAGCGGATCTTCCCGGCCCAGGAATTGATCCGGGTCGCCTGCATTACAGGTGGATTCTTTACCAGCTGAGCTCCCAGGGACACAGCATTAGTGACGAGTGAACCAGCAGTGACATGCCATCGTTAACTGAAGCCTGTACTTTGCTCAGGATCCTCTGTTTTCCCCCAACACCCTCCTGCCGTCCCAGGACCCCACCCAGGACTTCAGATGATGTTCAGTCATCACGTCCCCTTGGTTCCTCAGCTGTCCCGGGTCCCAGGACACTCCTTCTTGCTGGCGGCCTTGGCAGTTGAGGAGGATGGGTCAGGTGGTCTGTCGAATCCCTCAGTGGGGGTGGCCTGGATGGAGGTGAGTGCCTTCTCCTGCCATCACACCACAGGCGGATACGATCACGGTGACGGAATGTAAAGAAAGATGCTGAGCGTGGATGCACAGCACGCTGCACTCCAAGGACATGTGCGACTTTCTGCAGAAGGAGGGCTGGGAAGGAGTGAGCGGTCCACCCAAGCCCAGAAACGGGAGAAAGAACACAGACGACACCCAGAGCAAGGAGCAGGAAGACAAGAAACCCTAAAACCTGGCGCTCACTAACAGCTAAGCCCACCAGGCATAGAAACCTGGTTCCTGAAAATTTAACAGAGATTACTCAGAAAGAAGGATATGGGCGCATAACTACAAATCCAGCAGAGATTCAAAACAATAAGAAAATACCACTGAAAAACTCCATTGCTACCAAAGTGAAAATTTAGATGAAATGGACAAATTGCTTTAAAACAACAAAAAAAAAGGTATCTTAACGTTACAGGGCTTCCTGGTGGCTCAGACAGTAAAGAATCCACCTCAGTGCAGGAGACCCGGGTTCAATGCCTGGGTCAAGAAGACCCCATGGAAAAGAGAACGGTTTCCAGTATTCTTGCCTGGAGAATTCCATGGACAGAGGAGCCTGGCAGGCAGAATCCTGGGGTTGCAAAGAGTCGCACACAACGGAGTGACTAAGCACGCACACACATATTTATATATATTTGTACATAAATATAACCTAAAATGTGCAAGGTCTGTATGGAGAAAATTATGAAAAATCTATTAAAAGATCTAATCAGTGAAAAAGCAATCAAAGAAAGGGGAAGATGTGATAAAGATGCCAATTCTCCCCAAACTCATCCGTATGTTCAATGCAATTCCAATGAAATTTCCAATTCAGTTTTTTAGAGGAACATGTCCAGTGAACTCCATCTGTGGGGTCAGGCCAGGGGCGCTGGGACCCTTGGAGGAGAGGGAAAGAGCAGGGAGGCGTGGGATAGCTCGTGATCAAGAATATGGAACCGACCCCTGCCTTGCGCAGCCCACAGCAGTCAAAGACTTCCTGTGAGAGACACAACGAACAGTCACAGGAGAGACTGAAGTTCCCTCTTGGTACAGTTCTGCGGGTTTTGACACATGCATAATGTCATGTGTCTATCATTATAGAATCACATAAAATGATTATGCATCAGTATTGGTTCACTGGGGCATTCCTGGTAGCTCAGATGGTAAAAAATCTGCCTATAACGCAGGAAATCTGAGTTCGACCCCTGGGTGAGAAGATCCCCTGGAGAAGGAAATGGCAACCCACTCCAGCATTCCTGCCTGGAGAATCCCACGGACGGAGGAGCCTGGCGGGCCTAGGGCCTCAAAGAGTCCGATACGACACAGAGTCGGCACGCACACATTGGTTCCTGATGCTGGGAAAGATTGAGGACAAGAGGCGAAGCGGGCCCCAGAGGATGAGATGGCTGGATGGCATCACCGTCTCAATGGACATGAGTTTGAGCAAGCTCCAGCAGATGGTGAAGGATAGGGGAACCTGGCGGGCTGCAGTCCCTGGGGTCGCAGAGTCGGACACGGCTGAGTGACTGAACAACGACAAACGTGCCATACTGATGCAAGACGTTAGTAACAGAACTGAGTACCAGGGAGCGGGTCTATGGGAATTCTTTGTCATGTCTCAATTTTCCCATAAAGCTAAAAGTGTTCTAAAAACCCAAAGTCTAATAAGTTTAAAAAATGGCCAAAATGGTAAATTTTATGTTGTGTGTATTTTATCGCAATTTTAAATAAGAAAATTCACTGTCAGGAGAAAAAAGTTACAGAAGGGAACTATCCAACGTGACCTCCATGACCTTGAGGTTTGGCAGGTTTTCTTTGGTGTCCTGTTTTTAATAAGCATTAACTACAAAAGGAAAGGCTCTTTTTGGTGCAGGCAAATCATAATTTTGGACGAACAAGTTCTGCACACCACTTGTCTGTATTATGAACAGTATGAAACAGTATGAAAGGCAAAAAGATATGGCAATGAAAGGTGAACTCCCCAGGTCAGTAGGTGCCCAATATGCTACTGGAGAAGAGTGGAGAAATAACTCCAGAAAGAAGGAAGAGACGGAGCCAAAGCAAAAGCAACGCCCAGCTGTGGATGTGACTGGTTATGGAAGCAAAGTCCGATGCCGTAAAGAGCAATATTGCATAGGAACCTGGAATGTTAGGTCCATGAATCAAGGCAAATTGGAAATGGTCAAACAGGAGATGGCACGAGTGAACGTCGACATGCTTGCTAAGCCTCCAGTGAACCCCAACCGTGTGCCCAGGACCATGCTGCAGAAAATAAAGGGACGAGTGCGATTCGCAGCGAGGAGCCCCGGTCGGGAGCAGCGAGGCCGCGAGGTGGGCCCTGACTTCACCCGCCAGACATGGGAGCCCACGAGGGCCTGGAGCAGCACTCCAAGCCCAACACGGGGCTGGCCGCCCCAGGTGACTCTGCCTGGCCTCTAAAGACACCCCTCCATACACTCGGTCTTCCTGCTCCCAACACCCCACGGGGTTGCAAAACAGTCGGACACGACTGAGCGTCTAAACGACAACAACAAAGTGAACAGGGCTCCGTCAGCCGCAGAGAAGCGTGGCGCTTTCTACTTGGAGCGCCCCAAAGAAGCTACCGGGACTTAAGGATGCACGTTCGTGGCGCTTTCTACTTGGAGCGCCCCAGAGAAGAAGCTACCGGGACTTAAGGATGCACGTTCTCGCTCCAAACACAGGCTTCACCAACAGAAAGTCTCCATTTAAAATCTCAAATGTGTCAACGACTTCCAGTAAATTTAATTTGCTATTTCTTTTCCAAGTGTGAGCTAACATTTTCCAAATGATCAGACTTCCTCATACCCACTTCCCTACCTTCTGAGTCAACTTTGAGACCATAACACGGTCAGGCTATGGGACGCCCAGCAGCACTGATGCGGAACACACAAGAGCCACGAGCAGCCTGTCTCACCTGCTGAAGGGCAGGAGCGGGTGAAACCGATGACCTGGAGATGTCCCCCCCGAGAGTATGGAGGGACGAGGACAGAGGACGTGGAGGAGTGGTCTGCAGAGCAGGCAGGACAGACAGGGCGAGCTGCAGCCAGGGAGGGCCGCCCGCGTGCACACATAGGCGCACATGTGCACATACACACGTGCACAAGACCCATGTAGGCACACACGTGCACACACACGACTGCATCCACCATCACACTGTTCCTGCACAGCCGCTGGGAAGGGCTGGGGGAGACGGGCCACATCATTCACCAGCGATTATTCACCACACAGGGAGCACTGGGGTTGGGTTTTCTTCTCCTTCAAGGCTTTTATCCAGTAAGGACTGATGAAAACAGGAAAAAAGCACCTCAGAAGCCAAGCCTACATCTGGTGGTGCTGCACAGGACACGGCTGACCCCACATTCTAACGGCTCTTCCAAATAGAAAGCCAAGCTCCTGACAAAGAAAAACCCCAAGAGAACCGTCCCAGGCCCGCTGGACACGATCCTCACCGTGAAGCCTATTCCAAGAAGGTTTTAGGTCATCGCCGCCTACCAGCGCTGGGCCAGCCCCGCACAGCTGTGACAGCGCCGGGGCCGAAAATAGCCGCCTGTTTCTCTATGTCGCCTGTGTTGCAAGGCAGCCTCGTAGCCCTTTGCTGGGGTTTGCTGGGCCAAGGGGTCTGCGGGAACACGCAGCTGGCAGTAGGGACTTGGGGAGCATCCGTGGAGCAGGAGGCTGGCTCGGGAAACGCCCGGATTCGACCGCTGGCTTCTGGAACCCGGGCTCCGGGGCCCCAGCGTGCAGGAAGGCCCCGGCGGGCCCGACGCCAGCCTGCCGCTGAGACCTCACAAATGAAAACAGCTTTAGAGGACAACCTGCAATTAACATGGGAACAATTATCTTCCTAATTTAGGTTAATTTCTACTTCGCAGCCCGGGTTGGCAGGTTTGGGCGGGGGGGGGCAGCCCTGGAGACATCTATGTGGGTGCTTTTTCGCTTTGTTCTCCCAAGTCCACACATTTTAAATATCGTCAAGAAGGTTTCAAACATCCGCCTGCACCTTGGAGAAAAGGGCCTGGGAGCTCCAGAGAGTGGGTGCCGCTCTGGGTGCCAGCTGGCTGCCCTGCATGAGGATGGAGAGCCTTGACCAGGGGAGTTCCCAGGGTGCTGCTCAGTGCCCGCAGCACCAGCGGCTCCCTGAGCAGGAAGCTGTCTCGGCCCGGCCCAGGCTGGAAGGCGGGGTGGGGCCGAGACACGGGTGCTGGGGCGGCTGTGAGCCACTGGGCCCTGGGGTCCAAGAGCAGAGCCCTTCCCGGGACACCCGTGCAGACGGCCCGCGGCTCAGCACCGTCACCGCCTGGCTGGGCCCAGGGCCCCGCCGGCCACGCAGTAAACCCGGGGCTCTGGCTGCTCCTCTGGCTGAGAACATAAACCCTTTCAGTGTTTGTTGTTTGTTCGAGGCGTGACGCCAAGGCTGCCGGAACACCTGGGTGCGGACGGCAGCGGAGGGTGAGCGTGCCAACGACGGGCCGAGGGAGGGGGCGCCGGGCCAAGGCGTTGCTGGAGCAGGCGTCCCGGCCCTGGACACAGCTGCCGGCCGCGGCAGGGCCTGGGAGACACAAGGCACCACCCCCCGACCCCGACATTATTTAAAATGTTTAACTTCAGTTGCAGAAGAAACTGATCTTTAACCTGGACGTTAAAGAGCAGGCTAGTCAAAAAAACATGTGTCACTCTGGACCACCCCGGTTTTCCACTCACTGGTAGCAGTGAGTTGGTGGGGGGGCAGGCAGGGAAAACACAGGTTCCAGTTTTTCTCTCTGTACTTGGAGTAGGAGAAGCTCCCAGGAGCCAGGAGGTGTTTCCGGGCGATGTGGGATGGACGGCCCCCTTGAAACGTCAGCCTGTTAGCACTCAGAGCAGAGCGCATGCAGGACACCGGGTGGGAAACGAACTTCCTGCGTTAGTTACCATCCAAACAACAAACGGGAAGCCCCACAAGATGTACTTTTACCTTTAGAAGTAAAAATAATAATAAGGAGCTGCACACCCCTCCAGAAATGAGGCAGGGCTGCCCACCCGGCAGGCTTCCCAGGAACTGGCCCCAGGTCCCTGCCAGCCGGCCCTGGGGACAGCGTCCCTCTTGCTGCCGCCTCCTGCTCAGTCGCCCCTCGGACTTGTCCTCCTTGAGAGGACCAGGAGCAGGCTGCTCCAACAGCAGGCTGGAGTGGGTCCTTTAAGAAGGACTCTGCTGGGTTCAGATGCCCGACCCGGTCCCCTGGCGGCTTTTCAGGTGAGGGTAAACATCTTGTAAGATCCGGGGTCCCAGAAAACCCCGTCTTAGAAGAGCCGCCCTGCAGTCCAGGCGGATAGGAACCTGCCAGGGGAGCACAGACAGGGCCCCAGATGGCAGGCCTGCAATCCAGGGCTTCTGGGGCCCTCAGACTTGGGGGCCCTGGCACTGCTGAAGCAGTGGACCCCGCCTCTGCACCTATAGGAGCCAGGACCTGAGCATGGCGGAGGCGGGGGACCACGGAGAGGAACAGGGTCCAGACAGGCCCTCGGAAGCCGCTGGGGCCGCCAGGCTGTGCCTGAGGTCCGTGGCGGCCCCCTCCACCAGGGCTCAGGGAGCGCTGGGCATGCCCCCCAGCCCCTGCCCTGCCGCCCAGCACCCCCCGGCACTGAGCCTGTGAGGCTAACAGGTCTACATGGGCAGCACGAGCACCCCGAAGACAGGCACGCCAGCCCCATGCTTCCTCGGACCTCAGCGAGAAAACATCGAACTACACTCACTCGCTAAGCACCTCTGGGGCCCCGGCAGCTAAAGGCAACAGGGTGACATCAAGTCATCCAAGTACTGCAGCGAGAGGGGACACAAGCTTCTAGAAAGTGCTGGGCCGTTCCAGCAGTCACCCCGCCACCATCTGCCGCACACGGAGCAGGCCCCTCTCATGAGCAGCGGCCCGTCCATGCGCCCATCAGGCCAGATTCTGGGGGTGAGCTGTCATTTCCGCGGTGGGGGAACAACGGCGGGAACAGTTGGGCACACGAAGCCCTGTCCCCAGGCCCCAGAGTCCACGGCGGGCGAGGCTCAGGCCAGGGTGCATGGAGGGACACAGAAGGGCCTGGGGGTGAGGTGGGGGCAGGGGGGGGAACCCGCTCTAGCCTCGGCTCCTCTGCGTCTCCCTCACGGTCACCGTGGGTGTCCCTGCTCAGTCCTGGTGACACCGGGCAGCAGGCAGAAGGGGTCTGCTCCTGTTCGCATCCCACAGGTCACCCGCAGACTGCCCATGCCCAGCGGCAGGGTATGTGCCAGGCCAGCTCGGGATGACGCCCGCCAGCACCGCTCTGGAGGCCAGCTATCATGGAGGGTCCCCTGGCCCTGATAAAGGTGATAACGGCAACCGTCCATGTGAGGGGCAAACTAGCAAACCTCACAGTCAGCCAGAAGCCGGCCTGCAGAAATACCAGAACAGGGAGGATGCGAGGGAAGGGGCTGCAAAAGGCCATCCCACGTGGTCGCAGCGCTGACCCCCGTGATCTGGTGAGGAGGGGACAGGAGGCACCAGCTTTTACACTCTTAAAAATGTCCTGCAATAAACAGTTCCCATCTTTACAATCAAAAAAGGACAAAGCACCCTTGCTTCTTCAAAGAGAATGCTCTCGTCTTAATTATCGTATAATCTCTCACTTCCTCCATGCTTGAACTTCCCTAAAGCTTTCCTGTTTTGTGTCCAGTTGACTGTTCCCGTTGAGCTTCATTTAATTTCTTAAGTAAGATGTCCTCGCCCAAACCACCGACAATTTTCTCCAAGAATAGACCGCAGGGGCAGCCACCTGTATTCCAAACCAGGTGGGGAGCGTCTCGGGAACGGAGAGCCCTGTGACCTACATTCTAAGACACTTCCCTGCTTGGTCACACACTCGCGCTTCACTTGCAGTGGCTTCTGATGGGTCCCCGGGTCCAAACCAGCCCTGAAGTCAGGGGCAGGGATTTGGAGCTCCCAAGCGGGGACTCCAATCTTTGAGGACGTGAGCACCCATTCTACAGATGACCCCACTGAGGCCCAGAGGGTCAGTGGAAGGCAAGGACAGCACCCTCGCAGGAGCCTAAGCAGGGGGGACCAGCACCACCCCGGGCCCTCCACTGGCATCGACGGAAAGGAAGCACGCGTGCAGCACACACGCCACACACACAGGCACACGTGGCACGCTCAGGCATGGAGGGTCTTCACCCCGAGCCCCGGAGCACGGTGCTGCACCGAGTCTGCAGAGGCCCGGCCCGGCCCGCCACCTGCAGCGCCACGGCCCGAGGGTTTCTCCCGGTCCCGCTGGTTGCTGTCTGCATTTTCCACGCAGACGGCCGGCTGAACTGAGCAACACTCAGCCTCTAAAGGTCACCGTCTTTCCTGGGGCCCCTGCAGGGCTTCCTGCAGTCAGGGCCACAGTGCTGGCTGGCATTTAAGAGAACCTTCACTGCTTTTTTTTTTTTTTTGCACTTAGCATTTATCTGATAATTTCTGACTCTCTTTCTTGAACATCAGTCATTAAATCAGAAACCTAGGCAGGACTCCCTGACCGCCCGGGGATAGTGGACTGGGTGTTGGTCACACACTGGACCCTGCGGACCAGCTCTGTGGGGCTGAGGAGGAGCCCAAGGGTTGGGGCTCTGCACCTGAGCAGAGGGGGCTGGCGGACACGTTTAGAAAACACTGGATTGATGGTGAAACCTGCTCATCAGGCCTGTATGAATCAGACGGTCTTGAAACTATTTGCTCTAATTTTCCTTGACATTCAATATTTGATTACTCTTGCCAAAGAAATGACACAGTGATCTCGATGGCTTCCAAAAGATGTTCCCTGGGGCTCAGGAAAAAAAAATAACAAAACGTTCATTTCTGTTTATTTTTGTGTTTAAAAAAATGAATTAATTTTATGCTACTTAATATAAAGGCTGGGCTGTGCTCTCACCCCGGGGGGGAGGCCCCCCCAGGGCAGGAACATCAGACGGCCCTGTGAACCCGGGTCCCCTCCCAGCCTGGACCCCCTCCCAGCCTGGGTCCCCCTCCGGGCCCAGGTCCCCTCCTGGCCTGATCCTCTCCCAGTCTCGGGTCCCCTCCCAGCCTGCTCCCTGACCCAGCGAGGCTCTTAGCTCTGCATGGAGTAAGTGGGGATCAGAATGAGTGGCCAGGCAGCCTCTACACTTCCCATTTCCCACGGGGGTGTGCACTTTCCCCAATACGGGGACCAGGGGCACCCAGACTCCACGGATGCAGGGTCTGCTCAGAGAACGGGCCTCGCAAGAGGGACCCCCGCCCTCTCAGGGGCTGTGCCTGGCAGCCCTGCCCTTTGGGAAGCCACAAACCAGCCTGCCGGACGCCGTGAGCTCAGCACAGGTACTCGGGGACCAGGGCTCGGGGTGGGCACCGCATTCTGTGCCCAGGTGCAGCAGGGTCACAGCCTGCAGAGAGGGGAGCACTCGGCCTTTACCTGTGTGTCTGGTGAACTGAGCTCGTGGTTTCAGATATGGAACAGACCAGGGCAGAGACAGAGGCTCCGAGCCGAGGTTCAGACCAGCGGTCAGTCTTTGTGACCACGAGCCTGTGTCCACGGCCCCTCTACCCAGAGGACAGCATGTCCGCAGGAGCCCTCTCCACCGCTCCAGGCTCATGAGCTGATGAAGCTCCGTGGGGAGCAGGCCACGCCAGCATCCCCCAGGCCCGCCCCGCAGAAACCTCGCTGCCCGTGGAGATGCCGGCCACTGCGGCTCCAGACTTCCCTGCTGAGGCCCATCGGACTCTCTGACCCACCAGGCTGCCTGACCTCAGACACGGAGAGAGACTTTCCGAAGGCTGTGTTCACCCCCAGAATCCTGGAGCAAACTGAGGCCCAGCGAGTGGCAGCTAATTCCCAACGCAGCTGGGTCGAAGGTCTCCTAACCGCGGGGCGGCTGCCCCCATTACGCCCACTGCCGCTGTGCACGCGTCTGCCCACAGCACCACAGGCACGAGAAGATGCCCAGGAGGGACAGAGGTTGAGGGAAGCACAGGAGAGAGACCCACGTGGCCCGGGCGTGCGAGTCTGCTGAGGCCAGCACAGGTGGACGCACATGCAGCACACCCTCAGGATCAAATGCAAACGCCAAAGACTAAACCACGAACCAGAAACACCAAACCAAACACTTCTCACCAAACTCCAGGAGGGCAGCGAGCTCGGGGCACCGCAGGGTGAGGGCGGGGCATCCGGAAGCAGCCAGGCCGGGACCGCAGCCAGGCTCTGGGACTGGGTTTGGCTGGCCCCCGGGTGAGCGGCGGCTGGCAGCCCACCCGGGCATCACGAGGGAGTGGGCAGACGCTTCCAGAACCTGACTCACACTCAGAACCACAAACACCCCAGCCTTCGCCTCTCAGGGGGCACCCTGGGGCTCTTCAGCTCAAGTGTGCACACCCTGAACCCTCCAGGGCTGAGGCCCCTCTGTCACCATCATCACTCGAGCGGGCGAGTCCCCCGGTGGGACGCACTGTGCAGGAGAGTCCTCACTTATCTTCACAGCCGTCCTTCTGCTAAAGTCTGCTTTATCTAAATGCCAGCCAGCAGCCTGGGCCTGAGCGACACAGACGGACATCTGATCACGTCCACAAGCCCCGAAACCACAGCCCAGCTCAGGTACCCAGAGCCCGACGATGCACACGTCAACACACTTCGCCCGCAGGTGCCGGACACTCACCGCAGAGGAATACAACTTCAGAACCATTTCCACGTAACTACTGAGATTCTCTCATAGACTTAACCGTGTCATGCAGTGGACGACATTCTTCCCTTACAGACACACGAGTCGGGAAAACCCCCTCCTTTGTCACGTATTTAGAAGTTGGGATTGGCTGGCAGCCTGCCACCAGAGAAGAGCCCCCACAACCTCTTTTTCCTTTAGGAAGGGCGGCCGCGCCGAGCACAGCTGCTTTGGACAGAGGCCTCGCAGGGAGCGCAAAGGGCTGGAAGTGATCTCGGCACCTTAAGGAACTCTGTGCGGGGCCCGGGCGCACACAGACGCTCAGGCATCAGAAACGAGGGGCGGCGGGCGGGGCTGGGGCCTCCGGCCACACGCGCGCAGCGGAGGGACACCCGCACGTCTTCGCCGGAACCGACGCCTCACAGGCTGGTGGCTGGCGGTCACTTACGGGCCGAGGAACTGCCGACCGTCCGCACAGCCGCAGCAGACGCCTCCCCGCGTGAGAGGGGCCCGGGCGGGGCCCACGAGGTGGGTCTGTCTCCGCTGGCCGTGGCTCCTGCGGGCTCAGTGGCTCCGGCCGGAGAAGGCCCATCTGGACGCCGTCTGCCTGCGCGGCCGGCGTCCCGCCCTGCTCCCGCTGTAACCCGAGAGGGCCGCAGCGACGGGCCGGTGACAGGACACAGCTGAGACGGGGCAGAGGGGTGGGGCAGGCGCCGCGGCCCCAGGACTTCTCCCCGGTCCCTCAGCGACCCCCGCTTCCGTCACACCGCTGGGGCCAGATGGCCGCGCCCCAGAACGGGGGCGACCCCCCAGGGGCTCAGGACATGCCCTGCCCGCCCTCCTAACGGCGGTGAGAAGGAGCTGCCCAGGCGGCCCCTGTCAAGAGCGCCCCACTCCCGGGGCTCCCCTGGTGGTCCAGGGGTTACGACTGAGCACTCCAGTGACGGGCGCGAGTTCAGTTCCCAGTCAGGGATCGGGATCCCGCCTGCCACAGCTAAGACCCAGCGCAGCAGGATCATTTAAAGAGCGTCCCATCCCCACACAAGCCCCCTCCTTTTTTATCCCCATCAGGAAACTCAAAAGGAGTCAGCGGGGTATTTTCCAATAGCTGGAGAAAGCCCTCAGCCTGGAGCCCTGCTCACAGCTGGAGTGTGGGAGCCACGAGCCACCTGTGACAACTAACCCTGAAATCAATTAAAAGGAAAATGAAAACTTGGCTCCTCGGTTGCACCGGCCACACGTAAGTGCTGGACAGCCACACGCGGCAGGTGGTCTCCACTGTGGAGGTGAGACCCCCACCCCCACCTGGACGTGGACGGCCTGGTTCGGGGGGGGGGGGGGCTCTTCCTCACTAAGCACCACTCTATCAGGGTCTTTCCTCTTCTTCCAGGTGAGCAGGGAAAAAGCCCTCTCAAAGAGTCGACTCTGCTGCACACACGGATTAATCTGACCGAGTTTGCGTGCAGAATGGGCATGAGAACCCCGAAGTGCAACCAGCCCATGGTCGGCACGCGGCCCTCCCCTTCCGCCCCATCCATGGTTGACGCTGGCAGCGGCGGGGGCCGCTGGAGAAATGAGGGAGCCTCACCCTGCCCGTCCGCTCCCAGCTGCTCCAGGACCCGCCTTCCCAGGCGAGGGCTCCTCACCCCCACCCCGCCCCCCAGGGGTCCCCCAACCTGGGAGCACCCTTCCAGGGCCGCCCCGTCCCTTCCCCGCCCCCCACAGGGCCAGACGCCTGCACCTCCGCCGCTGGGTACCAGCACCTCCGCGGTGGTGGTGGGGAGCTATCTCCATCGCCTGTAAACACCAGCCCGAGGCCCCCTGGTGAAAGAAGGCCCCCTCCCCGCGCCTGCATCCTGACAAGTCAGCCTCTGTCCCGGCCACTATCAGGAGCAACTGTGGGCTTCTCACTCCTGCAGGACATCCCTCCTGCCTGTGTGTCCCCCCAGAGGGACTGTCCTCCTCCTGCTCCTCAAGTCCCCACGAGCGGGAGAGGCCACGCTGGGCTCTCCACACCGGCCCGTGTCTCTCAGTCCTGCTGGCGCTTCATCCATTTGCTTCTTTACAAAAAAACGCAAGCGGAAGACGGAGCCATTACCAAGGGGCCGCTGCTGGTGAGGCTGCTGAGCAGAGCCTCCGACCAGGGCTCGTTCGTCCTGCAGAGGCCCGCGTGATCACAGCACCCGAGAGACAACACCCACTCTGCCCCAGGGTGGCCTGCCTCGAGTTTAGCACGTGAAGACTGGTGCCCTGGGCAACGGAGCCAGAGAGGCCTGGGAGGGCACCCAGACGCCCGGGCAATGGGGGGGACCCCACCTAAGTGTGGGGGATGCTGGCCAGGCCTGTCCCCCCGCGCTCAGCCCCGGCCTGGGGACTAGAGCAAAGACAGGTGTGCGGTGGTCTAAGGACCGGGCTCAGGAAGCCCTTAGGGCTTGACGATTTGAAGGAGCTCTGTCTTACTTTTTATCTACTCCAGCGTGTTTATTTTTGTCTTTCTGTAGTGCCTGCTTAAAATTCCACTTCCTCTCCTCGAGACCTGTCCTCTGTAAAGGGAAATATTTCCCACTCTTTTGCAATCAACCCCAAAGGTCTCTGGTGTGGCCTGCCCCAGGGTGGAGGCTGGCCGGTACTGAGCACAGAGGACGAGCCTCGGGGGCCAGGTCTGCTTTTCTGTTGATCTTCCAGCTGTTTTGCTTTGTTCTCTTCTTGAAATCACTTGTCATCAGAGAGTTTTCAGCTCTTTTCTTTTTTTAACTCACAGTTGAGAAAACCAACCCACTGAGTCGCTTCCACGATTTGCCCTTCAAGTGCAAGTGTCCTGGTGGACCAGAACACCATCCCCGTCATCGGTAAAAACAGCTCTTCTGTAAACTGCGTCCCGCAGCGACCAGGGGCCTCGTTCCTTATTCCTAACGGATGCTCTGGCCGCCATGTGTCCTGCATGGACGCAGGCCCTGCCCTGGTGTCCACGGCACAGTCCAGCGTCAGGGCCTCACTCCCTTCTCCACTGCGTCCGAGGTCTCCCAGGTCCTCCCTGACCCGTCTTGCCTCACCCCCCGCCTTGCTGAGCAGCCATGGAGGGCACAGCCCAGCACTGGGACTGAACGGCCTGCACCCCAGCCCGGCTGCCCTGCCAGTGACCGCTGACCTCAGCCAGGTCTACCTAAGCGGTCCCCAGGCGTGAACAGGATCGGCGCAGGATGGGGAGCACAGCCCAGGATGGACAGGGAGCACACCACAGGATGGGAGAACAGCACAGGATGGGAGCACAACACAGGACGGGGAGCACGGGACAGGACGGGGAGCACGGGACAGGATGGGAGCACAGGACGGGGAGGACAGCACAGGACAGGGAGCATGGCACAGGACAGGGAGCACAGTACAGGATGGAGAGCACAGCACAAGATGGAGAGCACAGCACAGGATGGAGCTGGGGAGGCCCTTGCTCCACCCAGCGGGAGCCCACAAGCCCAGCCCCTGGAGCAGGAATCTTCTTACCTCCTATGAGGATCACACGCGCTAAGCTGTGTAAACTGGTCGTGAGCACGAAGTGATACTGGATGGCGGCCTGGTGTCACTTTCATTATTAACAATTTGAAAAAGCAGATTAACGCACCAGGCCCGGCTTAACTCTCTTGGGGCTCCCACAAGGCTCAGGTGGAATAACAGAACACACAGGAGAACATCCTAAACTCTCGGTGTGAATTAACTGCCCAAGTCCTCTAAACGCCCTGCCCCTTCCAGAGGCTGTTTTAAAAGAGGAGCTGACCCAGGAGCGTTTCCCCCTTGCCAGGCTCCTGTGCCGGGGCCCCCGGAGTCAAGAGCCCCAGGGCTGCTCTCCATGTCTGTGGACAGCAGGTAACTGTTTTCTAAACTGTTGAGGATTAGGAAGGACAGTGAGAGCCTCTGCCCTCAGAGGAACAGGATTACACATGGGATCCTCTAAGTTAGCAAAAAACAAACAAACAAACCAAAAAAGCTCTATAAAAATGCAAATGACTTCAAGCCAAAGTCTTCAGGGTAAGCCCCTTCCCTCTAGCCTAGCAAAGGGCATTTGGAGCGGTTGGCTGGGGGCATGTAGAGGGTAGGACCTGGCCTGCAGGCCCCGGTCTTAGCAAGACCTGCCTGCGGGGCAAACACACCCACTGCCTCGAGGGCACATGCTGAAGGCAGTCAGGGTTCCTTCCTTCAAGTGCAGACAACGCACACGTGTATGCTCAGTCACTTCAGTCCTGTCTAACTCTTTGCAACCCCATGGACTGTAACCCGCCAGGTTCCTCTGTCCATGGGATTCTCCAGGCAAGAATACTGAAGTGGGTTGCCATGCCCTCCTCCAGGGGATCTTCCTGACCCAGGGATTGAACCCTCGTCTCTTACGTCTCTTGCATTGGCCAGTGGGTTCTTCACCGCTGGCGATAAATCCATCTAAACGGCATAAATGTAGTCATGTTCATCTGACTGCTTCTGCCATGTTCTGTAACTGTAAGGACAACAATCTAGTGGGCAGCGCTCACACCCACTGCAGGGGCTAGGTTTCTCACGGTGAGGGCAGACACATGGGCAGCTGATGCAGGAGGCGGGCTGTCTTTCTCTATAACACTTTCTGTGTGAACTATTTTCAAAACAGTATTCCAAAATGAATTCTAGAAGTTTACAGATTTGTAGGCAGAGTAAATAAAAACTTTGGTTTTCAATAATGTTCAAAGTATTGCACACGTGCAGCTTCGCTTCACTTCCCTAGACCAATGGGGCTCTCGGGACAGTCAAAGCTGGGGTCTTTCCAGTGGTCATGTATGGATGTGGGAGCTAGACCATAAAGAAGGCTGAGCACTGAAGAATTGATGCTTTCAAAGTGTGGTGTTGGAGAGGACTCTTGAGAGTCCTTTGGACTGCAAGAAGATCAAACCAGTCCATCCTAAAGGAAATCAACTCTGAATGTTCATTGAAGGACTGATACTGAAGCTGAAGCTCCAATACTTTGGCCACCTGATGCAAAGAGCCGACTCACTGGAAAAGACCCTGATGCTGGGAAAGACTGAAGGCAGGAGGAGAAGGGGGGCGACAGAGGATGAGGTGGTTGCATGGCATCACTGACTCAATGGACATGAGTGTGAGCAAGCTCCAGGAGATGGTGATGGACAGGGAGGCCTGGCGTGCTGCAGTCCACGGGGTCACAAGGAGTTGGACATGACTGAGTGACTGAACAATGACAGACCAATGGAACGATCAAGCCTGTATTTCGAGTGTAAATACACATACACACACACACACACACTTCTGAGTTTGTACAGGTGAATCTTCGGCAAACACTTTTCCACCTCCCTTTATCTGGAGGCTTTTGGGGACACAGCGGTCACTGCCCTCACAGGCCATGAAGCTAGACAGCAGCAGGCTGAGCCTTCGGGCAGCTGGGACACAGAAGCATCCAGATGAATGGACACCTGTGGGTGAACTCACTCGACGGTGATCCCAGAGCGGGGATTATTCCCAGTGCCCTGGGCAGTCTGGCCTAATGTTTAAGTATCGAAACGGTGCTTTGGGGACTCAAGCTCTAAGAATTTGGCAGATCAGTCAGTCTTGCTCCTAGAAACAAGACGAGTGTGGGGTCACAGGCATCCCAGCTCTTCCCCCAGGAAGTCACTTTTCTGAACAAATCCCTGGTCTCCACTTGTTTTGCTCTCGTTTCCCACCGCTTCGTGCACTGTGCTCAGGCTTGGAGTGGCTCCCAGGGTCCACTGGTTGGATGTGAGCTGCCGACCAGGGCCCTGAGGTCAGTGGTGATGACCCAGGAGCTGACTTCCATGATGGGCACCAGGACTTGAGAGGTGACCTGGCCAGGCTGTTCGCTCGCTGAATGCCAAGGCGCAGCAGCCTCTCTGACCCCTGCTCCAGGCCTGCGGGCTCCTTCCTGAGTGAATACATGTCTGGGCCCCACACTCGGCCTATCAGTGCAGAGGCAGCTCTGAACACACCCCAGCTTCACAGCCTTCACGACTGCACGTGAAGCGCACGTTGGAAAACACACTCTTCACTTCAAACAAGCCACAGGACATCTGCTCGGCGCCAGGGCGGGGCCCCTGCCCCGCGAGCCCCAAGGGCTCGGCTGACAGCAGGACGGCGGGACCGAGGCCGCCGGACACAGCAGAGCCGGGCCCCAGCGCCCGTCTGCTTCTGAACGGTGAGCGGGGGTGGGGGGCAATGAAAGTCAAGGCAGGACTCCCCGCACCGGATGACGACTGATGACCCAGCCTTGTGTCCCACCGAGCCCTGTGCTGGACAGGGGCTGCTCACAGGGAGAAGCTTCTGGAAACGGCTTGAGATGCACCGGATGTTACGAGCCCGGCGTTGAGCGGGCAGTAGCAGGGCTGTGGGGCTGCAGGGCTGGGGGCGGCCCGTCCGTGGCCTCCGGTCCACGCTCCAGGAGCGACAGTGCAGGGCAGCCTCCACGACCAAGCGGTCAGCTGTCCCTTTCCAAGCCAGGCCCCTGCACGCTCTGCTTTCTTCCAGCCTCAGGTGCCCAGCAGGGTCTGGAAACCTGACACCAAGGGGGAGAAGGGCCCTGGGCGCACAGCCCAGGTCCTGGCATGGGCTCCATGCCCGCAGCCAGGCTGCAGCCAAACCCAGGACCCTTAGGGGAGCAGGGCTATTTTTGGGAATGTGAAGAAGGGGTCACATTTAGAAACAAAACACCACCAAGCCTGAGACCTAGACAACAGCGGCCTCCCAGCGCTGTGTAGCGGCCACTGCTGGGATCCAGGCGAGGGGCCCGCGAGGGCGGAGGGCCGCAGAGGGAGACCCCGGGACCTGGGTCAGAAGGACGCGTCCGCCCGCCACCTGGCAGCCCCCACCTCGTCTACAGAACGCGGGCTCCACAGCACCGTCACCATCTGCAATTCTAAACACGCTTTTCTTCCGTCAAGGGCAACGCCTGCTCAAGAAAATGGCTTCAGATGTTCTCCTTACTCAGAGCATTTCCTAATGACCGCATCTGGCCTACCGAACGCTGCTGGTGGGTTTTTTCGAGCTCTCTTTTAGAACACACAAAATGGAATAAAGATGTCCCAGTGTTTCACATCCTCCTCCCAGGACCTGGATTAAGGAGTCGCTGCACACACAGTTCCACAGCATCCCGCTCCGTCAGCACCAGGACTCCTGACCTCATTTCTGACGTCCACAGGTGGACAGCACACAGGCCCAGCAGCAGATGCCCAGTGAGGCCCCTTGTCCACCTGGATGCAAGTGACCCCACTACCTCCAGGCCCTTCCTGGGCGGGACCCCGCCATGGGACGGCCTGGGCCAGGCCTTCACTGTCCCTGGGCCTCTGTTTCCTCATCTGTGAAATGGAGTCCTAAAAGCACAGATTGCCCTTGACTTACCATGGGGTTACATCCCGTTAAGTTGAGAATATGGTCAGTCAAACACGCACTGAACACCGTGACCTCCTGACCATCACAGCCTAGCCCCCTACCTTAAAGGTGCTCAGAACACTTACGTCAGCCTACAGTCAGGCAAAACCGTCAAACACAAAGCCCACTTCACAGTAAGACGCTGGCTATCTCGTGTGACGTACTGAACACTGAGACTGAAAAACAGAATGGCTGTCAGTGTATCGGTTGCTTTCCCCGGGATCACGGGGCTGACGGGGGGCGCTGCACTGCCCAGCATCACAAGAGGGGGTCGGACCCACCGCTGACCCAGAAAAGAGCAAAAACCATCATTCAAAGTACAGTTTCTGTTGACCTCAAATGACTCTCACGCCATCGTCAAGTTGAACCTCCTATGTCGGGGACCACCTGCGCCTTTTATAGGAGTGCTCTGAGAACTGTGTAAGAAGCTCTTTAAAACACACTGTAGCCCAGCACCCAGAAAGCACTCCATGCATTGGTGGTCACTTTATATACACGAGACTGAGGACCCCGAGGGGCGTCCATACTCAGGACTAGGAGCCCGCGTCCCTCTGTGGCTCTGCAGGACGGCCCTGGACACAGGAGCACGCTGTGACCTGAGCGGCTCCCGGCCGGGGCTTTCCTACTGGGAAGGCAACACTTCCGCGAGCTTTTCAAGCAGGCTGGGCACGAAGCTCACAGCCAAGAACACAGGCCCATTTCCAGAAGGGTCTCCACAGAGAGTCCGGAACCCGTGGCCCACTGGAGGATCAAGTTCCAGAAAATAACAGTGACGGGCATCTTCTCGTTTGTTAGACGAGGGTGACAAACTACCACCCGTGGCCGCCTGACGTTTCCTGGAGGAGGCTCGACGTGGTGGGCAAGCTGAGTTTGTTTATCACGTTTCACAGAGTCAGGGACCTGCACCCCGGGTGCGGGCCAGGCAGAGGTGCTCAGCGAGGCCTCCGGGCATCCAGGAGGGGCCTGGCCTGGCGGGAGGCTGCCCTGAGCCGCCCAGAGTGGGCCCCCCCAGTCTTTCCGCCAGCTGCCAGCAGCCCCCACTCGACCCCACCAGGCGCTCTGGCCGCTCCCCAGCCCCAGGCCCACACCCTGCAGTCTCGGTCTAGGCGAGCCCCGGCACACGAGGCCGGCGGGGCAGCAGGGAGCCCGCTCACCCCCCGCTGGCCTCATCATCCAAGAGGGCCCTCGGGAACAAGTCACGGGCCTCCCAGGACCACGAGCCGACACGGCACGGAGGAAGCCCCGCGCAGTTCCCGGTAGAGAGAGGCCTGCGCGTCTGCTCCCTACCTCCCACCAGGCCTCTGTCTCGGGACTGGGCCCTCCGGAGCCGGGCCTCCCAGGGCACAGGGCTGGATCGCAGCAGAAACCCCAGTGGTGCCGCGGCGCTCGCGGGTGAGCGACTCCCGGCTCCGCCCCGACATCTGGTTTCTATTTCATGCCCGTGTTGTCACGTTACATAACGAGCAGATGAGACGCGGGGTCACCCTAGACTCGGGCTCAGGGCTCCTGGAGCTCAGCCGGAGTCCTGTTTACACAGGGCCAGGGCCACCAGACCAGGCTCAGAGCCAAGGCCACACAACCCGCTGACACCCCACACCCGGCTGATCCTGCACAGCCCAGCTGATGCCCCACATCCTGACCGAACCCCACACAGCCCGCTCACACCCCACACCCGGCTGATCCCTGCACAGCCCAGCTGACACACCATACAACCTGCTGACACGCCCGACACCCTGGCTGACACCACACATCCTGACTAAACCCCACACACTCTGGCTGACACCCCACACCCCAACTGAACCTGTACACCCTGACTGAACCCCACACCCTGACCAAACCCTGTACAGCCTGACTGACATCCCACACCCTGACTGAACCCCACACATGCTGGCTGACACCCCACACCCCAACTGAACCCTGTACACCCTGACTGAACCCCACACAGCCCGCTGACACCCCACACCCCAGCTGATCCCTGCACAGCCCAGCTGATGCCCCACATCCTGACCGAACCCCACACAGCCCGCTGACACCCCACACCTGGCTGATCCTGCACAGCTCAGCTGACACTCCATACAACCTGCTGACACCCCACACCCTGGCTGATCCCTGCACATCCAGGCTGACACCCCACACTGTGATTGAACCCCACACACCCTGGCTAACACCCCACACCCTGACTGAACCCTGTACACCCTGACAGACACCCCACACCTTGGCTGACACCCCACACCCTGACTGAACCATGCACACCCTGGCTGACACCCCACACCCTGACTGAACCCCACACCCTGACTGAACCCCGCACCCTGACTGAACCCTGTACACCCTGACTGAACCCTGTATATATACCCTGATTGAACCCTGTACACCCAAACTGACACCTCACACCCTGGCTGACACCCCACACCTTGACTGAACCCTATACCCTGACTGACACTCCATACCCTGACTAAACCCTACACCCTGACTGACACCCCACACCCTGACTGAACCCTGTATACCCTGACTGACATCCCATACCCTGACTGAACCCCACATACCCTGGCTGACACCCCACACCCTGGCTGAACACCTCACACCCTGACTGAACCCTGTACACCCTGACTGAACCCCACACCCCAACTGAACCCTGTACACCCTGACACCCCACACCCTGACTGAACCCTGCACACCCTGGCTGACACCCCACACCCTGACTGAACCCTGCACACCCTGACTGATACCCCACACCCTGACTGAACCCTGTACACCCTGACTGAACCCTGTACACCCTGACTGAACCCTGTATATATACCCTGATTGAACCCTGTACACCCTAACTGACACCTCACACCCTGGCTGACACCCCACACCTTGACTGATCCCTACACCCTGACTGACACCTCACACCCTGACTGAACCCTGTATACCCTGACTGACATCCCACACCCTGACTGAACCCCACATACCCTGGCTGACACCCCACACCCTGGCTGAATACTGTACACCCTGACTGAACCCTGTACACCCTGACACCTCAGACCCTGACTGAACCCTGTACACCCTGACTGAACCCCACACCCCAACTGAACCTTGTACACCCTGACACCCCACACCCTGACTGAACCCCGCACACCCTGGCTGACACCCCACACCCTCACTGAATCCTGTATACCTTGACTGACACCCCACACCCTGACTGAACCCTGTACACCCTGATACCTCACACCCTGACTGAACCCTATACACCTTGACCGAACCCCACACCCTGACTGAACCCTGCACCCTGACTGAACCCCACACACCCTGGCTGACACCCCACACCCCGACTGAATCCTGTATACCCTGACTGACACCCCACACCCTGACTGAACCCTGTACACCCTGATACCTCACACCCTGACTGAACCCTATACACCTTGACCGAACCCCACACCCTGACTGAACCCTGCACCCTGACTGAACCCCACACACCCTGGCTGACACCCCATACCCTGACTGAATCCTGTACACCCTGATACCTCACACCCTGACTGAACCCCACACCCTGGCTGACACCCCACACCCTGACTGAACCCTGTACATCCTGATACCTCACACCCTGACTGAACCCTATACACCTTGACTGAACCCCACACCCTGACTGAACCCTGCACCCTGACTGAACCCCGCACACCCTGGCTGGCACACCACACATGCAGTAAACACCACGCCGCCTGCTTGCAGCTCTTCACTTCAGCCGAGCTCTGTTCTTAATCCCTCCACCCACGTTCAAACATGAGGGATGGAGGAGCCACCTGAGGCCACACCTGGGACGAGGCCTCAGCCCCGACAACGTGCAGAGGTGAAGCCTGGCCAGAAGGGGTGGTGGCTGGCTCTTGGGGCACGGGGGAGGGTGGAGCCGGGGTCCTGGGGCGCACACCACCGGGAGGCTGCGGGACTGGCTAGGAAAGCGCACGGACCCACGCCGCAGGAGGTGCACGCTGCGATGCCCGGTGTAGGAGCTCCAGCAGCTGCCTACTCCCAGCCTGGGCGGCCCTCTGCCCCCTTCACCCACCCCCATCAGGCCACGCTGCAAACCCATCCACAGTCATCTCTGCAACAGACCTCAAAGGTGTCCACCTAGTTAAAAAAAAAAATCACACAAGGCACGGGATAGACTGACTGGCTCATAATATTTCTACCGGTTCAGGAAGAACACATTCTGTTTTACAAAGAAAAAAACAGAATCTCCCAGAAAGGGTGCCCAGCCCCCCAAGGCGAAAGCTTGATAGTCTCCTTGGGACGTTCTGTGCACCTGGACGCCGGGACACCCAGGCTGGCTCTCAGCAGCCCCCACAGCATGTGAGTAAGGACAACTGCAGCCAACGGCACGCTGGCTCTGCCCTGTGTTGCAACGTCTGGCACGGGCCCACCAGGAGGCACGTGTCACGGGCTGCACAGAGGGCAGGATGAGGCGTCCTCACGGGTGTCAGCTGTCCCTGTCCACAGATACACGGGACATCTGTGTCCTGTCCACTGGCATCCGGGAACATCCGGGAAATGCAAGGCCCAAGTGTTACCGGCAAGTTGAAAATGAGACTCCAGAAATGAATGACGCTTGAGTGTAGAGGGCCGGTGTGATCACTGCTCGAGGAAACGGCAAAGGGCCCGGCGGGAGAGGAGAGCCCAGGCCCTCAAGGGCACACATGAGACTCAAGGTTTTTACAGAACTTCATGCTTCCGTCTTAAACAAACAGTAAAAAGCGGGTGTTAAGCTGCGTTTTCATGTGAGATTCCCCCGCGGAGACTGTAACCGCGCTTGCGCTATAGATGACGAAGCAGCATCTTCTCCCTGGCGTGCTGTGTGGGGGCAGGGGGGAGCTCAGGGCCAGGGCCAGCCTCATCCCAGGGGTGCGCCAGGCTTCCCCGGGGACACGGAGCTCAGAGAGGAGGGGGGATGGCGTGGTTCCTGCAGCGCTGAAGTAACAGACAGAGAAGACTGCTCCACGAACGTCTCAAGGAAAAACCCCAAGTCACGAAGACCACAAGCAGATATCCTCAGCTGACATTTGAGGGAGCTCAGCATTAAGGGCCTTCCCTGGTGGCTCAGATGGCAAAAAATCCGCCTGCAACGCAGGAGACCTGGGTTCAATTCCTGGGTCAGGAAGATCCCCTGGAGGAGGGCCTGGCAACCCACTCCAGTATTCTGGCCTGGAGAATTCCATGGACAGAGAGGATCTGGCGGCTACGGTGCATGGGGTCACAAAGAGGCAGACACGAATGAGCGACGTCCACTTTCATGTGCAGTGTTAAGATAAAACCCTCACCACCAGAGAGGCATCCAGACACCCAGAGTGCCCACTGCCACCCAAGGAGGCCACGCAGGGCGCCACCTGGACAAGGACTGGACACTAGACCCGGCAGGTGAGCCTGCTGCACGGAGGGACCTGGGTCTGGGGGCCACTCCCCTCCTAAGTGACCCCAGGGCCAGGGTCATGACCCGCCCTGCTCTCCAGGCTACGAGGGGGCGACAAGGAAGACGCTGTCACCACAGCTAAGAGACACCTGGTGCCCCACAGACGGCCTGCGGGCCTGTCTTCCCAGACCACGAGCCCTGCGTGGAATGCAGCCCTGAGGGCGGAGCGCAGGCTCCATAGCCTACCCTTTCCTCCTCGGTCCTCTGCCGGCCAGCCGGAGCTAGGTGTGAAGTCCAGAAGTAGAAACATCCCCTGCCGTCCGCAGCAGGGCTGGGCTGCACTGCTACTCACCGCAGCTTTCTTCAGAAGGATGAGCCTGTCCAGGGCCTCACGGGAGAGCCAAGCCCACCCTTCCCTTTGTGTGTCCAACTAAAGCCCCTCATTCACCTATGACGAGGACAACGGCCCTGAGAAAAAGGACCGCGGCGCTTCGCCAGCTTGGCCCAAGGGTGCACGGCCATGTCTGACCCCCGGGAAGGCCCCCCGCACTCACACGGCAGCAGGCAGCAGGTGTCTCCCGGAACGTGGCCTGGCCTGAGGGCGAGAGGGCGGCGGCGGGCACACCCCCAGTGCCAGGCCCGGGTTGGCTGGAGCACAGGGCTCAGGCCTCCTCTGCAGAATGCAACTTTCCCGTCCCTCCTAGATGTGAACCCCAAGGAGCGCTGTACTCATGGGCTCTTGGAGGGCCCTCACGTGCTCCCCACCAGCAGGGGTAGGGGGCAAGGAGCCAAGGAGGAGACGAGCCGGGCAGACAGGGCTGGGTGCCAGGCCAGCACAGGGGAGCCCACAGGCTGAAGAAAGAGCTGGTGGTCAGGGGTCCCCTCGCTCAGGCTGCACCTCTGTACATGGAGGGTCTTGAGTCTGCCCCCAACCCCGGCCTGGCCCCTCCCTCCGACTGGCAGATGGATGCACTGAGCTCCAGAGTCCAGCTGCTGCCTGAATTTATTTTGTATTTTTAGCTACACTGGCTTCTCCAGTGGCTCAGACGGTAAAGAATCTACCTGCAATGCAGGAGACCTGGATTCAGTCCTTAGGTTGGGAAGATCCCCTGGAAAAGGGAATGGCAACCCACTCCAGTACTCTTGCCTGGAGAATTCCATGGATGGAGGAGCCTGGCCAGCTACAGTCCACAGGGTTGCAAAGAGTTGGACACGACTGAGCGACTAACACACTGAATGCAAAGCAACAAAAGTAGGTGCAAAACCATTCGATGTCAACATCCCTGCAGCAGCCAGTGACTACCTGCAGCAGTGGAAACATGAGAGGCTTAGAACCCAAAAGGGGATCGCGCCCTGGGGATCTCCTGCTCTCCAGTACGAAAAGGTCAGGACTGAAGCTCGGGGCATGCAGCTCCCCGGGGCCCCTTCTCCACGTGACATTACCCAGCCCTGGGACAGGGCAGCTTGGCCTGGTCATGAGCTACCAGGAGGCCGAGGCAGTGGTCACCGGCGTCTCTCCATGTCTCTCACTGGCACGCCGCACCCCGGATCTTCCAGGCTCTCCACCTGACATCACTTCTTCCCTGGTGGCCTGAGGCTAAGACTGCGCTCCCAGTGCAGGGGGCCCAGGTTTGATGCCTGATCGGGGAGCCAAGATCCTGCATGCCTCAGTGAAGACCCGGTGCAGCCAATAAACAAGCAGAGTAAATAAATAAGCATCTTTTAGACAGCCAGCTTAGAGCACTGGTGACCGAGCCCTACGTGAGAGAAGTCTGTGTCTCGCCAGATGGCCGGTGACTGTCTGAAACCTGCGTCCAGCTGAGTCGGCAGGACAGCAAGGAAGCCACTCCAAGGGCAGAAACTCATGGAGAAGGAACGGCGTGGAGCCTGGGGCCTCTCCTGAGGCTGTCCCAAGGCTGCCCACCTCGGCCACAGCTCACAGGGTCACTGTCACGGTTTAAGGACCCTCGGGGAAGGAGGACAAGTCATGCAAGGGGCAGAGAGACTGCAGCTCCTCTGGAGGGATGCGTCCACGCCTGTGCCGGATGCTGGCTGGGAGGGGATAGACCAAGAAGGAAGCCCCCATGGGAGTGGGGAGTCACAGATCACCTCACGGGGGCCAGGGGAGACCCGGCGGTCACAGATCGCCTCGCGGGGGTTGGGGGGGACAGTCACAGACCGCCTCGTGGGGGCCGGGGGAAACCCAGCGGTCACAGACCACCTCGTGAGGGCCGGGGGAGACCTGGCAGTCACAGACCACCTAGCGGGGGCTGGGGGAGGACAGTCACAGACCCCCTCGCAGGGGCTGGGGGAGACCCAATGGTCACAGATAACCTCGCGGGGGCCGGGGGAGGAGAGTCACAGACCGCCTCGTGGGGACCGGGGGAGACCCAGCGGTCACAGACCACCTCGTGAGGGCCGGGGGAGACCTGGCAGTCACAGACCACCTCGCGGGGGCTGGGGGAGGACAGTCACAGACCCCCTTGCAGGGGCTGGGGGAGACCCAATGGTCACAGATAACCTCGCGGGGGCCGGGGGAGACCTGGCGGTCAGAGACCACCTTGCGGGGGCCGGCGTGACCTGACCGACACCAGGGCGTAGCACTGCACCCACAGGGGCTGCTGCTGCACCTGCGTGAGGCACACGTCCTCCCTGGCTGAGCATGCTGTCAGCCGTACTAGGATGCCCAGGGAACACTGCATGGGCGGAAACTCACAGCTGAAGATCACAGCACAGGGAAAAAAAAAATCCAGGCAGCGGGAGTCAGGCCAGAACAAACTACAATTACAGGAAAATCTAATGTGACCACAAAATCATCTCAACAACAGGTCTGAGGAAACAGGGCCATCGAAGGGTCACGGAGCACAAAGTGGATGATCCGGGGCCACCACTCAGCAGCTGTCAGCCCCGGGTCCCAGGCCCTGCCTGCGTCTCAGTCTCTCAACAGCCAGAGAGAAACTGTGAGCTGCAGCTGCCCCAAGAAACAGCTGAGGGAGGGGTGAATGAGACCATCAACGTAGGCTCTGCTGATCGCGAACGAGCGCTACTGTTGCAGAAAGCGGCCGGGCACATTTGAAAATGACCTGAACGGAACCGGTAGCGATAAAAACGCTGATGATGAAAGGCCGAAGATGAATGAATGAGCGACATGATCGATTAGACAGAGCTGGAGAAAGGACGGGAGAAGAGGGAACTGGCACTAACGGAGGGATGGGTGCCCCCAGGAAAAGATAAAACTAGATCCAAACCAAGCACACCCAAGAGCAATCTCCACACGGACACAGGCCCTACAAGCCCAGGATGGAAGAGACGAGCCCAGGAGAGGAGGTGGCCTGGGAACTCAAAAGCCAGATGCAGTTGGAAAAACAGAACTTGGTAAGTCTGAACCACCACGGGGGGAGGCGAGAGAGGCAGTTAAGAGGGCAAAAATATTCTTTATGTGGAGAATTCACCATAAAGAATTCACAAAATGACTGACAAACTGGGAGAAATTGTTTGCAGACTAGCGCAGATAAAAGCTAACACCCCCTGCATATAGAGAAGTCTTAAAAACTGTGGGAACAGAGACGAAAGTCCTGACCGAAAACCAGGTCAAAGGCATAAAGATAGAGAAGAGGCCTCACGCCATGGTATCCCCTTATGGGTCAGATGGACAAACGGTAAGGGCATCTGCCCGCGCGGTGTGGGAACAGAGCGGGCCGCCTGCACGCCGTGCCGGGAACGCACGTGCCCGCACCCGCTCGCCCGGCACCGGCCCGTGGCCCCCGGCCCCGCACGACGCCTGCTCCTCCTCAGTCCATGGTCACTCAGTTCGTGAGTCTGGAGACACACCTCCCACAGCAGGGAAGCGCTCCAGCACCAGGGGACCACGGGGCACGGCTCTCAGGAGCGATGCGGGCCCCTCCTGGAGGTCTGACCGTGGGACGCAGGAGCAAGACCCGGCGAGCTGTGAGCGCACCCTGAGCGCACCCGCAGGTCGGGGACCGGGGCGGGGAGGAGCCCCGGGAGGGATGGGGCGAATGTGCTGGGGTGGAAAAGCCGAGTGCACAGGAGTGGCCTGTGGGATGCTCCTCCTTTGTCCAGGAGGCAACGTGGGAGGGCGAGGGTGGGGCTGGGGAGGGCGCAGGGCCCAGGGACGGAAGCCAGAGGACTGGGGGGATGGACACCACTGCTCAGTCCAGGCTCCTACACAGCACTGGCCTCAGGGGCCACACTCATGTTCTACGTACTCAAAAAGTAAAAATAAATGAAAATACTGCACAGTGAGATAAAAGCAGTAAGGATGACCCCAAACCCACCACAGGTGAAGAGCGTGATGCCCTGGGCCGGAGGAAGGGGCAGGTAAGAACCGGCCCACGCAGCCTGGGGACACGGTATTTGGACGACGCTTGCACTGCACCCCTGAGCAAGGACTCAGCTCCAGTTATAAGAGTGTTTCTCACAGAGGCATAGATTAACAACTTCTGGGCATTCTGGGGTTGAACAAATGAGTAAATACGTTGTGGAGACCAGGAGCCACGCTTTCTAGCGTCAGACGAGGAGTCGGTCACATGCACGGCAAAACGCAAGGGCCTTTAAGGGGCCTGTGAGGCTGGACTGGAGCTGGGAGCGCAGTGCGCGTTCACGGGCTGCGTGTGCGTGTGTGCCTGCAGCTGAGAGCACAGTGCGCGTTCACGGGGCTCTAGGTGAGTGAAGGGCCCTGTGAGGCTGGACTGCAGCTGGGAGCACAGTGCGCGTTCACGGGGCTCTAGGTAAGTGTGTGCGCGTGTGTGCCCGAGTCAGAGCAAGGGCCTTTAAGGGGCCTGTGAGGCTGGACTGGAGCTGGGAGCACAGTGCGCGTTCACGGGGCTCTAGGTGAGTGTGCGTGTGTGTGTGCCCGAGTCAGTGCTCACACGGACATCCGTGTCCCGGCGCTGGGCGCTGGGCAGCACCTCCAGCACGCCAAGCCTGCTTCCTCAATACCAGCCCCTGGAAACAGACCCCAGCCTCTGCGGAGAACCAGCTCACTCTGGGGCGGGGCACGCGGAGACGAGAACGCCTCACTGTGTCGCAGAGAGTAAAGGGCTCACAGGTGCGGGGTCAGCCCGGGGGGCTCCCACCAGCCAGACCTACACAGTCTGGGCACCAAACGACATCATGGTGACGACAGGACTACAAGCCAGTCAGTAAAACAGCCCACTAGTCCAAAGGAACCTAAGTACGATCTCAGGCCGGAGAAGTCTGTCAGGTGGTTCAGTGGTAAACAATCTGCCTGCCAAGCAGGAGGCGTGGGCTCGACCCCTGGGTCGGGAAGATCCCCTGGGGGAGGAAATGGCAATTTCCAGTATTCTTGCCTGGAATATCCCATGGACGGAGGACCCTGGCATGCTATGGCCCATGGGCTGCAAGAGCTGGACACGACTCAGCGACTAAACAAGAGCAAAACGTAAATACGTAAGCAAATATATAAGAAAGGGAGGTTCTTTTTTACAAGAAAAAGCCAATGGCTGAATTAACAAGAAAGACGGGACTAGAAAGATCACCGAGAGTACCATCATCACAGTGACAGCTTCAGGTGCCAATCATCACTGGATTCAGAAACCAGAGTCATAAACTTGGGGCCCTGAATGCCCTGGAGGCCCCTCTTGAGATCGAGGGCTTTATTAGGACACCTGGCAAAACATGCGTCAGGCCTCCGGGGAGATAACGCTGCGACGTGGTTGGTATTAATAGCTCCCTGAGGTCGGCTGCCATGCTGGCTGCTGACAAGCTGCCCTTGTTCCTGGGCGACGCATTAGTTGGGGGAAGGGTGTCATCTCAACCACTCACTTTCAAATGAGTCTGAGAAAGTTCATTTTAAAAAATACAAACATATACAGTAATTTTCTGTACTATTCTTGCTGTAAGTCTGAAATTATAGCAAAATTCAAAGTTAAAAGGAAAAACAGAAAAAGGGCTAAAATTTCCCCAGAACTTTTTGAAAGACATTAACCCCCCCACCTTCAGTAACTCCAAAAAAACATCAAGATGGATAAAATGAAAACACTCAGTGAAAATGGAGCTGAAAATACTTGAGACTAAGACCACAGAAGCACCGAGAAGAACTGGCAGGTCCTTGCAAAGATAGGAGTGTGGGCAGGGACATTTAAACGGCGGCGGTGCAACTCTGCGGGCTGACAGTGTTTTCAAAGTGCTGGAAGAAACAGCTCTCCACCCAGAAGTGTCCACCCCGGGGCAGCAGGCCACGGTGCTGGGGACAGAATGCCGTTTTGGACAGACAGAAAGTGCAGGAGTTTATTACTGCAAGAACTGATAGAGAGACTTCTTAAGGATGTCACTGTTGTCAGAGTAAGATCCAAAGAGAAGCAATGGCATGCAGAGTAAATGTAAGATTAAAATTAGGAAGCTGCACGTGTGTAAAAAGCAACATACACGTCTAACAATGGCTTTGCATCCAGCTACTGGAAGGAAATACACACATGTGCGTGCCCCACACAAACACACACACACGCACACAGCCAGAGAGAGAGGTTCTATAGATGAATAAGAAAAGAGAACACACAGCTGAGCAGAAGAACGGGGACATCAGAAGAGAAGCTATCAATGCCCAAAGCAGGCCGCTCCGTTCCCTGGGACCTAAGGTGAACACGGTAAGGTCCAGTTTCCGACCCGGGTGGGGGTCAGGGAAGGAGGGCGCCAGGCAGACCCTGGAGAGGGACTGGCGCAGTGGCCTGGCACTCCACTCCTCAACAGGGAACCTCAGAGGACCCCCCACATGTGCCAGAAAGCACCGCGGAGGATGCCGAAAGCCGCGTCTGAAGCCCACTGCAGGGCCATCCACGGGCAAACGGGCACGCTGTGAAAACTCACAAAACTGATCGCTCAGCACCAGCGAAAATCAGTCACAGCTACATGCATAAACGTGAATCAGCTCCAAAATAGTCGTGTTCCAAAAAAAGAAAAAAACCATGAAACATACAGTATGATTCCGTTTACATCCGGTTCAACAACACGTAAAATGAAGTTGCGTTGTTGAGGAACATGGACAGATGAATTTCTTAAAGCCAAGGGATGAATTTCTTAAAGCAAAAGCACAGAAGCCCTGCCAACGGCCCCTAGCTTACAGCGGGGAGGGAGTGCATGGCTCCGGCTTGTTTTCTCCTTTAAATGACACTCCCCACATTCTTCAGGAGGTAAAATATTCCATAATCAAAATTAAAATAAATATGTGTGGGAAAAATTTTAAAGGTATACCTGAAGCAGGCTAAGAAAGTAATAAGTGAATACAGAAAATAAAAGTGAAGGGAATCACGGAGAATTGACCGCCGCACTCCACCAGCCCGGGACAGAAGATACGGGCAGGTCCAAATGTGCTCAACAGGGAAACAAGGGAATGTAGCATCTGAGATCCTTTCTGCAGAAATCAGGAATCTCATGTAATCAAAACTGTCTACTTTGTTATTGCACTTTTCTATTAATTACAGGCAAATGCAAAATAGACAGATTATCATGGGTTTCTTACAGTCTGAGAATATGTTGAGAGTTTCCTGTTTCTCTCTGCTGGTTTTTCACATCTTACTGACACTGTCGACATTTCAAAGTGAAAGTGAAAGTCACTCAGTCGTGCCCGACTCTTTGCCACCCCATGGACTATACAGCCCATGGAATTCTCCAGGCCAGAATACTGGAGTGGGTAGCCGTTTCTTTCTCCAGGGGATCTTCCCAACCCAGGGATCGAACCCAGGTCTCCTGCATTGCAGGCGGATTCTTTACCAGCCGAGCCACAAGGGAAGCCCAAGAATACTGGAGTAGGCAGCCTATCCCTTCTCCAGCGGATCTTCTTGACTCAGGGAACAAACTGGGGTCTGCTGCACTGCAGGTAGATTCTTTACCAAGCAAGCTATGGGGGAAGCCCTGTCGACATCTCAAAAGTAATGAACAGGTGACTTACTAAACTGCTGCTGTGAGGACAAGGCATCTAGAAGTTCCCACTGTGAAAAAGGCTTGCTTCTGCTTTCAAATAATCCATAACTATTTATACAAACTGTTCATTTCCTCCAAATTTGGGGACTTTGCGGTATTCATTACGAAAACCGGAATATGTATCTCATCGTTTTTATTAAAATTAAAAAAAAAACATTCTCACATATTTCGTAAGTTCTCTACTTTCCCTGTGCCACAACGCTCTTGCAACAGAACCTTAGGTTGGGAATAACCAGAGAAGCTGCTCTCGAAGTCTTTCCCCAATATTGCGTGTAGGGTTTTACATCTCCACATGTAAGTACAAGCTGCACAGAATTTTTGTCTCATTTTTGTCTCCAGCAGGTTCTAGAATGAAGGCACTTTCAGTTTCACGGAATTTGATAATATTTTTCTAGGTTTAGAGGCACTCTTGAGGAGGGTCCCCAGCACATAAACTTTGGGGAAATACTGAGTAAGGAGCAGGTGCTTTTAAGAAACATTCAGGCAAACTACCATCTATAGGACGGATAAGCAACAAGGTCCTACCATATTGCACACAGAACTATATTCAATACACTGTAACAGAGCACAAGGGAAAAAAATGCAAAACAGAATGTATATACATGTATAATTCAGTCACTTTGCTATACAGAAGAAATTAACACAGCAGTGTAAATCAAATATACATCAATAAGCTTTTTTTTTTAAGAAAAGAAACATTGAGATGGGTCCTTTACCCCCAAACCACCAGCCCCTAGCATACTCTCACTGCCTGTGAAGGCCAGGAAGGCTGAGCTCAAAGTTTCTAAGAGCAGAGCAAATGCATTTGCACTTTTACGGAAGGCAGAAAAGGCTATTTACTCAGAGTGTTTCTGTCTAAGCTTCTTATTGGAGATTTCTCCCAGTTCCTCCTGGAACTGTTTTCTTTATGACTCGGCACTTCGAACATTGGCATTTATTGTCAAGGTGACTGTATTTATTCTGAGAACCTGGGTTCAGAAGCAGCTTTCCAAAGATCCACACGGGTCCACTGTCTTCCCTGAAGTTCGTCTTTTTGCAAAATGACAAAAGGTTCAATGAGAAGAAAAATTCTAGCAAGTTCCTCTGCATCAGCTAGCACCTATTTATGGGATAAGCGTAGTAATCCCTAATTCAATGTAACGTAAGTATACTGCATGTGCAGGCAGGCAATCGCTTTAAATAGCTGCAAGTCCTATGCGGCAATGCCTATGGGCCTGCCGCAGGGCTCCTGTCACCCTTGAGACCACCTGCCGCTCAGGGAGACCATGGAGAAATCCTGACCTGCCAGGCCTATGCGCCCCGCAAGCCCTGGCATGGCACACACACCCAGGGAGGTCAGCACTCCCCCCGACAGCCCATCACACCCCCTGGGGCCTCAGATCACGGAGGACCAAGTCTTTTTAAGTGCCTTAAGAAATATATGCTTGTCCACCCCAGATGGCTTAGAATAGCAGCTCCCACAACTTCAAGTCTCAGGGCCCCTCCACGCTCTTAAAAATCACCCAGGACCCCAAAGACCTTTCAATACGTGGTGGGACCTAATGGTGTTTGTTGCTGTTTAGCTGCAAGGTCGTGTCTGACTCTTTGAGACCCCATGGCCTGCAGCCCGCCAGGCTGCTCTGTCCATGGGATTTCCAGGCAAGAACACTGGGGTGGGCTGCCATTCCCTTCTCCAGGGGATCTTCCCGACCCAGGGACGGAACCCATGTCTCCTGCACTGGCAGGCTGGTTCTTCACTGCTGAGACAGCAGAGAAACCCAATCAATATTTACCGTATTAGAAGTTAAAATGGAGGGTTTTTAAAAAACATTCACCTAATTCATTTCAAAATAGTGATGAACACAAATCACCTATTTTTAGCGGGGTGGGGGTGGGGAGAAGCACCTTTCCTAAAACCAAAAAAAGCTGTTGGAAGGAGGCGCTGTCTGCCAACCCGACAGGATCGCTCAGGCGGGGAGCCGTCACCTCTGCTTCCGAGCTCCGCATGTTGTGACAGGTGTCTGGGCGGCAGTGACGCGGGGAAGCGCCGCGGAGACGCGGCTGGATCTGGGGGAGCATCTCTGCGGCTTCAGGATGGCCGTGGGCGGGCCTGTCTGACGTGACGCCCGGAGTAGGCCCGGGCACACAGGGAGTGCGGGAGGGCCATCCCGGGTGAGCTGTGCACCCGGCCACACCCACCACCCCGGTGCAGCCCCGCACCGCTTCCCCCGACGTCAGCACTTGTCCCGGGAAGAGGCTGCTCCCGCCGGGGCTGCCCAAGGCGTCGCGCGCCAGCAGACACCCGGGGGGACGCACCGCTCCAGGACGCTGACTTCCAGCTGAAGGGTCACCGTGGTGGCTCACACGGGTGGCTCTTTTCCTTCATGTGACGGACTGACTTCCTTCTAAGGGGAATACCTGGCAGGTCCTCAGGTCTGAATAACCGCAGTTGATCTGTGGTGGTTCTTTCTGGCAAGGACTGTGTCCCGTGAAAAGAGTGGTTAGGTCAGCTGGCAACTCGCTGGCTGAGCGGATCATGGTGCTTCGGCTTTGGTGCAGGAGAAGGGCTATCTGTGCACGTCCCCTCATCGCCCAGGATGTCAAAAAGACGTGCGCCCCCAGGCTGGAGGCACTGCACGGAAGGAACAGCCGTCCTGCCTCGTCCAGAATATTCCTAACTGACACTGGCTCCTCCGCCTGACGCCCGGCGGGGAGGAAGCCCTGGGCGGTGTGCTGTGGCACCGCTTTGCTGCCAGCTGGGGCCCAGGCACTGTCACGACTGCTGTTCCCGGCCACCAGCAGACACAGCAGCATAGTGAGAAGGAAACGCTTCTCTTCTAACTCTTACAGGCCACCCCCAAGGGGCTAGGGGACCCCTGCCCATTTACGAAATAAACTGCTCTCATGAAAACAAAAGCCATCCAGTAAATCTGGCCAACTCCTAGTGAGGCTGCTCTGTGGAGCCTATCTGCTGGGTGCCGGGCAGGCCTACAGAGTCACAAAGGTCAGCCTCCACTTTCCAAGAACACAGAGCCTAGCAACACAACGGATGGCGCAAAAGGACGGGGAGGCCTGCAGCCACGCCTCTGCCTCCAGCTCGTCCCCAGCCGGGCCTGGAGGGGGAGGAAGGTCCCACAGGGCTGACGGGAGCATCTGAAGGACGGCAGCTCGGGCCCAGGCCCAGGGAGGGCTGCGCCCAGGGACAGCCAGGGCACGAACCCACAGGGCCTGTGCAGGAAGAAACACCCACTTCCGAGCAGGGGGAAGTGGCACAAAAATTCAGTTTAGGGATTTCTCTGGCAGTCTAGTGGTTGAGACCCCGCCGTCCAGTGCAGGCAGTGCAGGTTCGATCCCTGGTCAGGAAGCTAAGATTCCACATGCTTCCACGAAAATCCCAAAGAATAAAACAGAAGCAATGCTGTAACAAATTTAACAAAAACTTTAAAAATGGCTCACTCCAAAAACAAACAAACAAACAAAAAAAACCAAACAAAAGATAAAAGGTAAAACTCACTAAAAATAAAAAAAGGTAAGAACTGTGCATTGCTCTTAAAATGTTTCACTTGTAAGAAACGCTAACAATTTCAGAATGAAATACAGCTTCTGTAGTGCCCTCTATAATGTAAGTTACAAAATGTCTATCTGGACCAGGATACATACACAATGGTGTGCATTTATTAAGCACTGAGGAAGTCTGATATAACTCTTCAAAGGCCAAGGATTAAGATAATTGAAAGTGTGAAACTGGATGGCAGCTTTTAAAAAAGAAAAAGAAACAGCTGTAGTATAACAAGGGGAAACTTCTGGCATCTGAGGAATATTTTCAAACAGAAAGTGTTCAGAGAACCTGAATTGCAAACCCAACTAGGACAAGCAAAGGCCAAAATGTAACCACAGCCGGCGGAAAGAAACACAGCCCAGAGGCACCCGACAAGAGAGCCAGCCCTGCTGCAAATCACCAGCGTGAACAGAGAGGCCGCTCTGCGTGGTCTCGGAGAGTTGGGAAAAGAAGAAAACCGGGAGCCAAGAGGACATAGCAACTTGGGTCTCTAAATAGTGTCGATTAAATATGAGAACAGCAACGCTGAAACCCATTAAAATAAAATAAATAAACCCTGCATAAATAAAGCTCTCCATGAAGCCCACGGCTCTGTGTGCGCGCTCCTGGTGGGCCCTGGGCGAGGCTGGGGGTGTGTGTGTGCCCCCAAGGTGCTGGACATCGCCAGCGTGCACATCATGTCCTGGATCCCTGGGCAGAAAATCATGAGGATGTGGCCGGCAGGGCCCTAATCCCATGAGGCTATGATTAAGAGGGGGCGTCAACCGTGAACCTCGGCTGAACTCCGCCTGCTCTGTCCCCTGTATAGTCGAGCCCGCCGCCCTCAAACTCTGCATCCCTGGAGCATCTCTGGAGAGGGGGGCACCTGAGTGGGGGAGGGTAAGGGAGGTGTGGATTCGGGGACACAGTGGCAGGGACTGGAGCCAGAGAAGGAGAAACCGTGACTGTGGAGCCCACATCTGTTTAGGAAAAGCAAGATCCAGGACGTCCCTGGTGGTCCAGGGGTTCCGTCCCCTGGTCCGGGAAGATCCCACGTGCTATGGAGCAACTGAGCCCGTGTGCCACAACCCCTGCGGCCCGTGGGCTCTGGGGCCCACCCTCCCCAACACGAGAAGTGACGGCAATGAGAAGCCCCCCGCACCGCGACACAAAGAAACCCCGGCCGCTGCAACTGGAGAAAGCCCAAGAGCAGCAGTGAAGACCCAGAGCAGCCAAAGATAAATCAGTTATTTAATCAGGTTTTTACAAAAAGCAAGATCTATACTGATCTGAGATTGTAGCTCTGAATGCTTTCAAACAAAACCTTTAAACAAGCCATGTCCTCTTCAACCAGTGATGCTGAAACAAAGGGATACCCAAAGACAACGCAGCTGGACCCCGACTCCACCCCATGTGCAAAACTGAACTCAGAACAGATCAAGGACCGAAATATAAGAACCAAGACCAGAACACTCTTAGAAGAAAACAGAGGGGAACCTTCACGACGTTCGAGTCGGCAGTCGGAGCTTCGTTACGACCCCAAAAGGATGAGGAACAAAAGAAAGTAAATAAATAGACTGGACTCCATCAAAACTAAAACGTCTGCTCATCAGAGGACAGGCATTACGGAGTAAAAAGACAACCCACAGGACAGGCGGAACCATCTGCAGAGCGTAAATCCAGAATATATGGAAAACCCCTCCAATTCCACAACAAAATACAAACCACTCAATTCAAAAATGAACAAAGGACTTGAATAAACATTTGTCTGAAGGAGAGACGCACATGGCCGACAAGCACGGGAAGAGATGTTCAGTCTATTAGACGTCGGGGCAGCGCAAATTAAAACCACACTCAGACACCTCTTCACACCAGCAGAAGGTTATCATCAACAAACAAGCAAACAAACCAAGAAGGAAAATAACAAATGTGGGGGAAATATGGACAAACTGGAACCCTCTGGTATCGCCAAAGAGAATGCAGAACGGCACTGTCACTGTGGGGAACCGTTCAGTCGTTTTCAAAAGTTAAAAACAGAATCCCCGTGTGACCCGGCGGTTCTATTCCTAGGTATCTTCCCCGAAGATGCAGAAGCAGTGTTCCCAGAAGCGCTGTTCACAACGGCCAACGAGTGGAGACAGCCCAGGGGTCCCTCGGTGGTGAATGGGTACACAAAGTGCGAGCTGTGCACGGTGGGGCGTCACCATGCATAGTGCAACACGGATGACCACCGAAAACGCCAGACACAGAAGGATAAACATCTATGATTCCACCTGTATGAGACCTCCCTCCAGAAGAGACAGGCTCACAGGACAGAAAAGCAAACCAGGAGCTAACAGCAGAGAGGAACGGAGCTAATCCTTACAGGGAAAGGGCTTCTGTGTGGGATGAGGAAAACGTTCTGGAAATAGATGGTACTGATGATGACACTCTGAAGGTACAACACTTAAAGACGGTTCAGATCGTCAGTGTTATTTATATTTCACCACAATTAAAAAAGCACAGCAAACAAAGAAACTGGCATACGTGTTGGTAAAGGGACTGAGATAACAGCCAAGCATCAAGAGAATGAGGAGTCATTTTATTAACTGATACGGAAAAAACTTGAGGACGGAAGGATGAACACAGAGAGGGGCTGGTTGGGAAAAGGAAACAGGTGGCTCTTTAAAGCCCGGTGATTTTTCTCAAGAGCTCCCTGGCCCTCCTGCTGAGCACCGCCCAAGCCAGCGGCCCCTGCCTCCACCGCGGCGGCCACCTGGGGCGGGTCAGCCAGCGTCTCTCCAGGAACACGCCTGGCCAGGTTCCCGAAGAGACACAAACCAGAGGCCCCCACACAAGACGCAGAGAACAAGGCGACCACAGCCCTCAGCTGCAGCTCCTCGCAGCTGCACCCGCTGCCAGGCTTCAGCCCCAACGATGAACCAACGGGCTTCCTGCGCAAGTGTCTGCAAGTCTCTGATGTGCGGAGCCGCAAGGAAGCGCGGGCCGGCCCACCAGTGTCCCAGGGGGGCAGCGCCCAGCCCCGTGGCTGAGCTGATGCTCTCGGAGGCTCCTTCTGGGGTGATGGGGAGCACAGCAGGGGAGCAGAGGGGCCCTGCCCCCCGCAGCAGAAGGCACACTAGCTTCCAGATCCTGCTTTCGGCCACGGTGTGGAGCCCCGAGGCGCAGGCGGCAAGACTGGCCTCCGCTGCCCACCCAGTACAGGGCGGTCCTCTCATCAGCCCGGCAGGGAAGTCAGCATCTCATACACCTGGTCTCTGCTGCTCACTCACGGGTGCTCCTGGAAAGTGTGGTCCTTGCTCCAGCCTCAGCACAGGCCGCAACACGCAGAGACGGAGGGCCCTGCGGCCGGACAACTGGATTCAGCCTCTGGCTGGCGTGGACTTGGCCCAGTGGCTGCCCTTCTCCCTAAAAACCTGTGCCTGTTTCACAGGACTGGAATCAGGACACAGGGCCTGGACACAGGACCCCAGGGAGCATTCTGGGCCCTGCGGGCGCCTGGAAATTGGAGCAAGCCTGCAGACCCACTGGCCGAGCCCAAGGGAATGGCCACACTCTGCCCACACCTCCTGCACCTGCTAGCAAGCATCCCACAGGCCACCCGGGTGGCCGGTACCACCTTCTTAGGGCTTGCCTGCACACCCTCCAGTCAGGGGCCCAGATGGCCCATCGCTCCTCCTCCTGAAGGTGAAAGCAAGCCCACTCCCCCAGGCCCATCCCCCTGGACCCCTCGCCACGCTGGTTAGGAAGGCAAGCTCCTTGAAGACGTCCTGGAGGCCAGGATTTCTGCAGGACTCACCTGCAGCTGGGCTCAGTTACACCATGCCAACTGCCTGAATGACCCACGGAAACACTGGAGGCCCAGGCTCTGTCTCCGAGTCACCCTGGAGGAACCATGACGCAGGCCCGAGCCTGCTCCCTTGTAAACTGGGGCTTTGGGGATGGCGTGTCATTTGGTTTCCAGCCCTTTCTGATGACATGGGGGGAGCACTGCCAGGGCGCCTCGGCGGAAAAACTTCCACAGAGAGAATTTCGGGATGGGACTCAGCCCAGGGACTCGCAGAAGATGGCACGTGCTGATGTAAAGCATCAGAGGAGTTTTACAGGAGGCTACACAGGCTTAGGGTCTGAAGGGTGAGGGCTTCCCAGAGGCCAAAATGAGACTGAAACCTCATGCACAGACGACCCACTGGGGGGAGGCAAACATTCCTGACAGCGAAGCCATGGTGTCACTGACACGGGAGGCCGGGGGAAGAAATGCACACTTCAGTACAGAAGGCATGTCTCTGCCAGCCCCATCCCAGTGACCGTCTGGGGAGCTCGGGCCCTCAGAGGAAGGGCCTGGCCGCACACAGAGGCGCTGGGCGCCTTCCCCCGGCCGCCCCTGCTGGCTCTCCCAGGGCCGCCGAGCTGGCCGGGAGTCAGGAACGGCGGGGCTGGGCAGGCTGTTTATGTCTGATCCGGACAACGGAGGGCTTATGACGACTGACTGACGCGAGAGCGCCCCGACGCTGCATGCCAGAAATCCACCGGGGGAGGAGGAATTCTTTTTAAGAGACCACTCGGCGGCCACGGCCCGCCTGACGGGCTGAGAGTGTAAGCGGAGCTCTCCCTCCAGGCCCCGGGCTGCCAGGGAGCGGCAGCACGCCCGGGGCCCACAGGCCACAGGGCCGAGCGTGGGCAGAGCTCCCAGGCCGGGAGAGCGAGGCCCAGAACCGGGTGCGGAGTCCAGCCGCACGGCTCGCCCTGCCCTCTGCGGGCCGCTTCTCCCCAGACGGAAGCCAGGGCCTCTGCCAGCCCTCCTGGGGCCCAGGAGACTCCAGAAGGTCCTGGGGGACCACGGCGGGCTGGGCAGACCTGCAGGCAGGTTCTCCTGCTGGGGCAATGCGTGCCCCCCATCTTTTATGATGGCAAAATGCCTTCCTCAAGAGCTGGCCTTTAAACTTTGCAATCACTAATTACCAAGGAGAAAAACGTGAAAACACAGACGTTTGGTCCCGGTCCATGGTCTCAGGGCAGCAGGCCCGAGAGTCGTGCGCCGGAGGGAGCGGGGAACAAGGTCACACAGCCCCCCACCCGTCCGCTGGCCTCGCGCGCCTGCCCCCTGCCTGCCGGGGACCCCCCCTCGCTGGCAGCCCCACTCTGTGCCGCCTGTGCCCGGGCAGCAGCAGGTGGGACCGTCTGGACCAGGCCGGCAGTTGGTCTTGGCCGGGGGGAGGGGAGGCCGATGGGCAGACGTGTGCAAACACCCTCGCTGGAATCTGCTTTCAGAAATGATGTCAGCGGTTCTCAAGTTTCAAACACGAAAAGACACGGGGTGTTTATGTTTATCAAAAGGGCCTGAGCCTGACCAGGGTGATGAACGTGAGACGTGCCAGACGCTTGGGGCTGGGCCTGGGCCTCGTGACAAGCACGGCAGCTGCCACTCTGGGCGCAGCCGGGCCAGGCCACATGCTGGCCCCGCCCACCCCGCCCCCTGGCCCCGCCCCCCTGGCCCCGCCCCCCTGGCCCCGCCCCCTGGCCCCGCCCCCTGGCCCCGCCCCCTGGCCCCGCCCACCCCGCCAGCCCTCACGGCAGCCCCCAGGACTAGCCTCTCCATGTGACCTCAGTTCTCAGAAGCCGAGCCCAGAGGGACGGTCACCGGTTCCCGGGGGGGCCAGGGTGGGAGCCCTGCAGCCCGCTTCTAGAGGGCACTCAGACAGTGCCGGGGAGCTCGGCGGAGGAGGTTGTGAGCGCCCGAGGGCGGCTCCGCAGGCCCATCACGAGCACCTCATCCTTCCAGCTGCAGGGGGCACAGTGAGAAGGGACAGGGAGGCCACACCACTGCCAAGCCTCCCCCTCCCCGAACTGACGACCCACCAGCTGCCACCCCCCAGGGAAGCCCCTGCACCGTGTCACAATGGCACTTCACTCGCCAACACAGATGCTGGTTTCAGCACCTCCCAGACCATACGGGGGAGCCTGGTTGTGGCGTCGTGGTGACCTGGACCAAGGCACCTCAAAAGGCCAGGGAGGGGGAGTCCTGTGCAAGAGCAGGAGCCGCCAGGCCAGCAGCAGCGGCATGTCCTGCCTGGGTCTCTGGACGAGAAGCACCGGGCCCCATCAGCTGCCTGAACGCAGGCCTCAGCGCTCAGCAGGGCAGGCAGGGCTGCAGCAGCCCACCACAAGGCATGTGGCCAAGCAGGCCTGTCGGGGCCCCGGCCCTCGGAGAGGCTGCTCCCTGCCACCAAGAAGGTTCGGATCTCCGCTGACCCCAGGGAGGAGCCGGGGCTCCCAGGTCAGCCAACCCTCAGGCTTGGTTATCTCTAGGCAGGACGTGCATTCCAGAAAAACAAAGTAACTGACTGCAGTGCTGAGGTGGTCTCCTGGTCATAAAGCCTCACCTCCTGCAGGGAGGGAAGCGCTGGCTTCCTGAACACTGCTGCTGCTGCTAAGTCGCTTCAGTCGTGTCCGACTCTGTGTGACCCCATGGACTGCAGCCCACCAGGGTCCCCCATCCCTGGGATTCTCCAGGCAAGAACACTGGAGTTGGTTGCCATTTCCTTCTCCGATGCATGAAAGTGAAAAGCGAAAGGGAAGTCACTCAGCTGTGTCCAACTCTTAGCGACCCCATGGACTGCAGCCTACCAGGCTCCTCCGTCCATGGGATTTTCCAGGCAAGAGTACTGGAGTGGGGTGCCATTGCCTTCTGCATATCCTGAAAACTAGCAATCTGTAATTCAACTATCTGTAAGTAAAATTATGCGTTGAAGCTGAAGCTCCAATACTCTGGCCACCTGATGTGAAGAACAGACTCTGATGCTGGGAAAGGCTGAGGCTAAGACAAGGAGACGACAGAGGATGAGATGGTTGGATGGCATCACCGACTCAGTGGATGTGAGTTTGCGTAAACAACGGGAGTTGGTGATGGACAGGGAGGCCTGGCGTGCTGCAGTCCATGGGGTCGGGTCACAAAGAGTCGGACATGACTGAGCAACTGAACAACAGCAAAATTACTGACGGAAGAGCAACAACAAAATTATATTTATTTTCAAAAGGTCTAGATTAGCAACTACAGGAAGAAAATATACTTCTAAAAAACCAAACATGGTATTTATAAGGTAACCACATTATATGCAATGCATGTGTTAGAAAACAGAAAAAGTGAATTTTAATGGGGAAAGTAGTTTCCACCCACAGCCTCCCCTGCACACACAAAAAAACAGAAGCCATGAAAGAGATGCTGTCTCACAATGCTGCCCCTAAGTATAAAAATCCCCAAGTCGCTATTTGCTGACCTGTGGCTTACTTCCAACCTTGCCAGCCTTGGCTGCCACTTGAACGTGAGAACCATGGAATCTCAGAGGAGGAAGGAGCTGAGGGACCCTTTACTACCCGACCCCACCCCCTTCTCAACACACAATGCAAATGTGGCCAGGGCTGTGTGAGCTCCACCCTGCCCAGTGCAGAAACCATCCCCACTACAGGCATGACAGGCAATGTCCTACAAAATAATTCTCAAGCTAAATCTGGAATGAATTCTTTATTCACTCTGGGGGGAAAAAAAAAAAAAGTAAGTTAAAAGCAAGGGGAGGAGGCGGGGGAGGCAGGCTGGCAGGAAGGCGCTAGCCAAGTGTGCGCTGCACTCAGATCTGGGACTGGACGTTTATAAGGTGTGACATCAATCACCTCGTAAAACACCCGAGCAGAAGTGCTGCGAGAGCAGCCCCGGGCCGCAGGTACACTTCGGTCCACTATGAAGTGTGCCCGGCAGTTACTTCACTGGAACAGAAAGGTCAGGGCACGCCGGGACAGTCACCCGGGAACCCTTCCACTCACTACGTGGCACCTTCCTCTTCGGCTCCGGCCAACTAGCCCACGTCGGGCCAGCCCTGCAGCACAGCGGTTAACATAAAAACATACATGTGTATCATGAAGGCTTTGGAGTCAGAGAGCTACCAAGGCAGACTTGAGGGGCCAAGACAGGAAAGAGAAAGAAAGGGAGAGGAGGGCACGGTTTGAGCCCATTTCCCCCAAGAGGCATTTGCTGACATACCAGGTTCCACGCGGAGGGTGAGGAGCAGACCCTGGGAAGTAAAACGCCTTCAGAGCCTGCCCATGCGGAGGGTTCATGCGTGTCTCCTCGCTGGGACGCTTACATATTAGCTGACTCATTGGAAAAGCCCCTGATGCTGGGAAAGACTGAAGTCGGGAGGAGAAGGGGGCAACAGAGGATGAGATGGTTGGATGGCATCACCGACTCAATGGACATGAGTTTGAGCAAGCTCCGGGAGATGGTGATGGACAGGGAAGCCTGGCGTGCTGCAGTCCATGGAGTCACAAAGAGTCGAACGGAATTAGCAACTGAACAAGAACAACAGCAAAAGAATGAACACCAACTCACAATCAGAACGAGGAACTTTAAAGTATCCTTCTCAGTAACTGACAGAAAAAGCAGACCACAAAAATCAGGAAAGTAACAGAAGATCTGAGCATGCTGATTAACATATTTGACTCAATAGACACACGCAGAATTGACGAATCTCAATTATTCTCTTCAAATAAATATAAAAATCTATAAAATTGACTATATCATGATAAAGGAAAATACAAAAAGTTTTTAAAAGCTGAAAGTAAATAAGAATTCAGTGACCATAATGAAATTAAAGTAGAAATCAGTAACAAAAGCAAAATACTAAGAAACGCACAAAAGGCTGAAATAAAGAAATAAAATAACCCGTGAGTCAAAGAAGAAATCAAAAAAGAAATTAGCTATTATTCTAAACTGAATCATAATGAAAATGACATTAAAATACCTATGTGATCCAGAAAAGTCAAATATAGGTGAAAATTACTGCTTTAAGAGCATGCATTATGAAAGAAGAAAATTTGGGAATAAATTCAATGACATAAATATTTGTCTCAATTACTGAAAAAAAATAGTAAATCCAGAGAATAAAAGGAAATACTAGCAATAAGATCAGAAATTGATTTTTTAAAAGAATATCTAATAGAATGAAGAAAATCAAACCTGGTTGTTTGCAAATATTAAAACAACTGTCCCAGAAAGTCCAGTGGAGAAAAAAAAGAGAAAGAATGAACAAGAGATGTGAATGAAAGAGACATCAGGATAAATCCTACAGACACCACACAGATAACACAAGGGTATTTAAAAACCTACACCAGTACATTTGAAATTTTAGACAGAAAGAAAAAAATTCTGAGAAAAACTAAACACATCAAAACTGACACAAGAAAACTAGAAACTTTGAAGAGTCCTACATCAGTTGAGGGTATAATTTAGAAATCATCCTTTAGAAAACTACAACATGGGTTCACCAATGAATTCTTCCAAATATTTAAAAAAGAAGTAACAACACAACCTTAGATAAACTCTAATCCATTGAAGATCTGACAACTATGGCCCAAGGCCGTATCAATCTGTGGCCTCACTTTGTACAAGTGAGACTGATTTTTACAAGTTTAAGTGCCTGTTTTTTTTTTTTTTTTTTAAAAAAAAGGAAGAAAAATATGCAATGGAAACCATATATGTTCCACAAAATATTTACCATCTGACTTTTAAAAAAAATTCTGTCAACTCTATGAATAGAAAAAGAGGATAATCTCATTCCATTTTAAGAGGCCAGTATAAACTTCATATTAAAATTGAACAAAGACATTTCAAGGAGAGAAAACCACAAACCAATTTCACTCATGAATTTAGATGAAAAAAATTAAGCAAAATAGAAGCAAAATGAATTCAGATAAAAGAAGGATAATATATTATAATCAAGTCAGACTTACTACGAAAGGTAAGGCTGGTTAACAGAAAGTATTCAAGAAAATTCATCACATTAATGAAACAAAAGGGGGGAATCATACAATTAACAGATGCAGAGCAAAATGTAATATATTGTTGTTTGTCGTTGTTGTTTAGCCCTAAGTCACTTCTGACTCTTTGCGACCCCTTGGACTGCAGCTTGCCAGGCTCCTCTGTCCCTGCGATTTCCCAGGCAAAAATACTGGAGTGGGTTGCCATTTCCTTCTCCAGGGGATCTTCCCGACCCAGGAATGGAACCCACATCTCCTGCATTAGCAGGTGGGCTCTTGACCACTGAGCCACTTGGGAAGCCCTATAATATATTAAGTCCAACCAAATCAAAGTGTCATTTTCGTAGATTGAAAAAGATCAAACATCTGCATGCCATGTGGTTCAACCTAGTATTTTAACACTGACTCATGAGAAAATTCAACTAATAAGGACAGAAGAGAACTGCATTGGTCTGATTAAGACTGTTACAGAAAACCTAACGATGAAATGTTGAAAGTATTTCCCTTGATATTCAAACAAGACATAGATGTTCACTACCACTAATTCTGTTTAACATTTGATTGAAGGCCCTAGACAATTCACTAAAGCAAGAAAAACACATAAAAAGTTTAAAACTTGGCAACAAAAAAATAAAACGTCTACTATCCACAAACAGTATACATTAATATCCCAAAGAATCTACAGATAAACTAGAATAATAATAAGCCAACTCTGAAAGCTGTCTAGCGACACAGTGGCTACACAAAAACTAACTGTATTTCTAAATACAAACAAACGGAACAATTTTTTAAAGGCAGCCCATAAAATATCTAGAAGCAAATCTAATAGACAATGTGAAAGAACTCTGCCCCGTGGAATACAAAACAAAAAATGTGATTGAAATAATTAAAGAAGACCCAAACATAAAGATGTATCATATCCACGGATTGGAAGATTAAAACAAACTGATTTTATACACAAACCAGTGAAATGCCAATTGAGATCCCAGTAGGTATTCTGTTGAAATTGAAAAGCTGATTTTAAAATTCATATGGAAAGGCAGTGGGCCAAGAAGAACCAAGACAGTCTTTAAAATGATTCAAAAAAGCTGGAGGACACACAATGCCAGCTGTTAGAAGCAATCATAAAGCCCCATTAGTTACTCTGTGTTCACTGACACACAGAGAAAGCCCAGGAACAGACCCACATGTGTGACCGTGACTGCGGACACGGTGGCAACACGGAGCAGTGGGGGAAGGATGCAGCTTTTAACAAGCTGACGGGCCAGCGGAACATCCTAACGGGAAAACCAGCCCTCGGTCATTACTGCACATCCTATTTTCTTAAAAAATCAATTATAGGTAGACCACAGATCCATTTGGTAAAATGACACTTCTAGAAAAAAATAGACTGCAAGATCCACCAGTCCATCCTAAAGGAAATCAACCCTGAATATTCACTGGAAGGGCTGATGCTGAAGATGAAGCTCCAATCCTTTGGCCACCTGATACGAAGAGCAGACTCAACTGGAAAAGGTCCTGAAGGTGGGAAAGATTGAAGGCAGGAGGAGACGGGGACGAAAGAGGATGAGATGTTTGGATGGCATCAGCAACTCAATGGACATGAATCTGAGCAAACTCCGGGAGACGGTGACGGACAGGGAAGCCTGGTGTGCTGCAGTCCATGCGGTCATAAAGAGTCGGACACGACTTAGCTACTGAACAACAACTACAACAGGAAATAACAGGCTCTTTCCAGTGCACTCGAGCAGGCATAAATAAAATGACCAGTCGCTGGACAATGTGAAAATTAAGAACATCTGTTCATCAAAGAGCATCATTAAGAAAGTGAAGAAGCAACCCACAGCCTTAAGAGAAAACAGCCAAGGAAACAATCAACAAAGGATTCATCTCTCGCCTATGAAAACAACGACGAGTCAGTAGGAAAAATAAAGACAATCGAGTCTCTTAAACGAGCAGAAGACTTAAACAGCCACTTCAGCAAAGGGGACATCTAGCTGTTTGATAAATATACGACAGGATGCTCAGCAAATTCAGTACTTGTGGAAATATGAGATGTGTCGCAGTGGCCGAAACAAAAAAGGAGCCAGAGTGCCATGCGCTGGCCAGTGGGCAGCCAGTAGGTCTCTCAGAGCGTAACCTGGCACAGGAAATCCGAACACTGGGCTCACGCACACCTTATCAAAAGAATGCGTGGGAGGATTGCGTGTAAAAGCCCCAGCCTGAAACCACCCAGGTGTCGTCAACAGACAACAGATGTGATCTGCGTATACAATGAAATGTCACACACCCAGGCAAAGGAGCACACAGCTCTGAGTCACGTGGTGTCAGTCTCACAGACAAACCGTTGAGGGAAGAAAGCCGGACAGAACAAGCAGATGTTCTGTGGCTGTGTTTATATTAGGTTCAAAACCAGGAGAGACTGATCCAAGGTGTGAGAAGCTGAAAAGGAGGTTCCCGGGGGGGCAGGGAAGGGGCTGCATAAGGGCTCCTGGGGCCCCCGAGTTCCCCTCTCCCACTCTGCACAGCGCTCACCAGCGTTTTCCTCTCGTGAGAATCCAAGAGAAGCACCGACGGCTTGTGCGTCCAGAGAAGACGCGCGTCTTACCCCAATACCAAGTGCACTCAGCAGTGGGAACCCTCAGGTAGTGCTGTGCGCGGCGGCAGCGGCAGTGAGAGGGCTGGAAAGAAACCCAGGATCCACCCAGTGCCTCCTTAAACGAGCAACGTCACCCCCACGCACAGCCATAAAAAAGAGTAGGAGATTGTTCTGTACTAATTTGGGCTTCCCTTGTGGCTCGGCTGGTAAAGAATCCGCCTGCAATGCGGGAGACCTGGGTGGGGAAGATCCCCTGGAGAAGGGAACGGCTACCCACTCCAGCCTTCTGGCCCGGAGAAGTGCATGGACTAGTCCATGGGGTCGCAAAGAGTCAGACACCACTGAGTGACTTTCACTTTCACTTTCTGTACTAATTTAGAACAATCCCCAAAGAAAAAAGTTTAAAAGCTGGGTGCCTAAGCATCTGCAATCTACTATCATTCATAAATAGAGATTGGGCAAGAGAGAACACCTAGGCATTTATTTTTTTAAAGTTTATCGATAGACTTCACTAAAAACGGAGTAGACAGGCAGAGTTCCCATGTGCCCCACCAACCAGCACCACACTCCGCTCCCCCGGCAGGGACTGTCACACAGCTTTTTTCGGGTTAAACTTCCTTCTGATGGCTGCAGGACAAGGCACACTGACAGACACGTTCTTGGTGAAGTGCCGGTGAGTTACAACGCTTCGGGCGTGCAGCCGAGTGACCCAGTTTACAGATACCTACTTTTTCAGATTCTTTTCCATTACAGGTTATTGCAGGACGCTGAACACACTTGTTAAGAAGTTCCTGTGTATCACAGCTGAGATCGCACACATAAGGGGGATCCTACGGTATTTTCCGTCTGCCGTAGTTCACCTAGTGTGACAATCTGTAGTGTGCCCATGTTGCTGCCCGCGGCAAAACACCATTCTTTATGCTGATAACAGTATTTTTAAGTGAGGTCACTGCTCCCTTCAGATCCCCTCGTATCCACCCCAGGAGCCTGTCCGGGCCCCGCGCTGCTCTGAGTCCTCACATCTGTCTCCCCGGGCTCCCCGGGCTGTGCATCTGGCTGCCGACGACGCTGATGGTCTGGAGGCGTGGGGCAGGGGCCTGGGCAGGAAGATCACAGAGGTAAGGCGCCATCGTCTCCACACAAATCAATCGGAAATTCCCGGAGAACACACACGCCCTCACGCCACCGCACGGGCGGTACCGAAGGGTGAGCGGGCACAGCAGGAGCCCTGAGGGGACGGGGCAGACGGCTCCCCGAAGGCACGGCGACCAGGCACACGCTGGCCTCAGTGGCCTCACCACAGGACACACAGCCCAGGTTCAGGTCGTGGGGTGTCTGCCGGGCTCGGACCGACACTGGCACGCCTCGGGGCCTCCCTCCCGTCTCACCAGCAGGAAGTCCCATCGACAGAAAACTCCAGGGAAAGGAAGCTGGCTACCTCTCTGAAAGAGGAGGAGATTAGGACTCATCAGAGTAAACAACGTGAGCCCAAGTTTGGCAGACGGGGAAAAGAGCTGGGGCTTCGTCCCAACTGCGTGTTTGGCGACGGGCAGCCGCGTCCCACGGCCGCTGCTGCTGGTCCTCCGCTGGGGCCCCACGAGCTTCCCACCGCAAAGGTGTGCGAGCAGCGCCCGCATCCGCAGAGCCCGCTTCTGCCCCTAGACAGACGGGCGCACCCCATGGCCCTGCCTTCCCAGGAACGGCGCGAGCCCAGGGGGAAACGGCTGCTTCGGCCCAGGGCCACAGCCCCAGCCCCGACAGGACCCACGAGCAGCTTGGAAGCGGCCCGGCTCGGGACGAGTGACGACTCACAGAGCGTGAGCGCTGCTGGCTTGCCTTTCCTCACTGCTGTCTCTGCTGGGAGGGAAAGCAACAAAGGGGAGAACGGCTCAGATACCTCCTCCCTGCGACGGGCGAGGACAGAGAGAAGTGGAGGTGGGTTTATGAGTCTCTGGCCTGGAGTCCAAGGCAGGCTGGAGGAGGGCACCCCACAATGCCCATGCCCTGGGGAAGCGGCGCTTCCATCCCACCACCCACCAGGTTCCGGCTGCTCACAGAGGAGAGCGGGTTGCAAGGGGGGGTTGCAAGCTCAGCTCCCAGCTGGGGGTCCAGGACCCCAGGGGCACGGGCTCACCCTTGTCCCCAAGCAAACCCCCCTGGGGCCCCCTGGTGTGCCTCGCTGGCACCCCGAAGCTGCTGTGTCCCAGGGGCAGGGGCTTCCTCTCCCTCGCCTCCCTGCTTAGCCCCTTATTCCTTCCTCACACCCCAGCAGGCCCAGGTCCCCGCTCCCCTTCACTGGGGCGGGACCTGAAATGCGTTTCCAGCCCCTGCAGAGCATGCGGGACTCTGTACTTCTCCAGGCTGACCCTCAGCCACACCTGCCACCAGGACGGGTGTCAACATCCAGTGGCGTGAACGTTGCAACTCCCGTGCTGCTAAACAAGGAACCACTCCACACGCAGAGTCTTTCCGTGTTTCTTTTTAAATCCAAAACTAGAATTTGATCATCAGAATTGAGATATCACTCTATAAAACGCGAGACAAATTCGTACTTTTTCCAGGCCTTTTCTTAAATCTGCTGCAGCTGTCACGGAACGTCTTTGGGTTTGGATGAGTATAGCTTAGAAGTGACAGAGGCCACTGCAATCAGGGAGGCTCTGAGCTCAGTCAATCTAGGAGATTCCAGAAGCTTCCAAAGGATGAGGGAGGCTCAGCCGCGAACAGCACTTCAGCCAGTGGTGGAAGGTTCCAGAGCCAGACGCTCAGGTCACGTGGGGCAGGCCCAGCAGCTCCTGTCCCCGTCTGGCGTCCACTAGGACCTGAGCTTCTGCTTCCTAGGGCAGAGTTTTGTTTCTAGCAAGCGTGCTTGTGTAGAACTCACTTGAAAGGGAGCCACAATAATTGTGAAGGCAAAAGAGGATGAGATGGCTGGATGGCACTGCTAATTCAGTGGACATGATCTTGGACAAACTCTGGAAGATGGTGGGGACAGGGAGGCCTGGCATGCTGCAGACCACGGGGTCACAAAGAGTTGGACACGACTTGGCGACTGAACAACAAAATGGGAAATCTATGGATTTAGTTGACATAAAACTGGAAAATATAGACCCTGGCTTTGTACAAAATATGGGTGAAGATGTTGTCTTGATCAGTGATTTTAACCAATGTCTTCAAATGAATGTAAAAACTCATACCTCGAGCCACCTGTCTGCCCCATCCAGGTGGAGTCCAGCCGCCCTCTGGGGGCAGAGGGTGATACGTACCCCTCCAGTGTGTGGCTGTCCATGCAGGGGCGGCAGGCCAGGCCCACCCCTTTCCAGGGTAGAAAGGTCTGGATTTTGACCATGAATACGGGGCCACCTTACACGGATCCCTGTGCCCCTCTGCCCCAGTGCGGGGCTCCCAAAGGAGGAGACACAGGGTTGTCCACCTGCCACATGGGCAGGTACCAGGCTGAAGGCAAAGTCCAGTGGCCAGTGTCCTCCTCAAGGGCGAAGGCCTGGTACAGTGCAGCCCCCACTGGGAGGCACCACGGCAGGCTCAGAGCCCAGCCGTCCTCCCGCGGAGGCGGCCCGGCCAGCACACAGGAGCCGGGGGACACATGGCTGCTCGGCCCAGCGGCTAGGCCAGCCTCCCTGCCCACCCCCAGTGCCTCCAGCTGTTCCAGAACTGGAAACGGTTGAGAAGCACTAGAGTGATGTTCTCTCAGACAACACGCAATGTGAGAAAGGCTCTTTTCTTCTCACAGATAACATGGATGTTTGAAACCGTACCCTGAGTCAGCGCAGGCTCACCCCGTAGGAACACACACGGGAAAGGCCTTAGAAACAGCATCTCCTTTGGAACCACAGCTGCTGAGGCCGTGTCTGTGCCAATCGGTCACCGATCCACTCATAAGAGGGTCCACGTAACGTGGACTTTAGAAGCTGGAGTTTCCGGTTTAGAAAGTGGAGTGCCTGTAAACGCAAAGAAACCCTCTTCCCAAGGGTCTCAGGCGCCAAGTCCTTGGCCCCATGGGAGCTCAGAGAAAGCCCAGCTGAGAACTGAAACGTCCACGTCTTGGTCCAGGCCAGAGCCAGCGGCCGTGTGAGCCTGACCCTGGGCAGAGGGGCCAGCCAGTGCAGCACGAGGCGCTGAGACGAGAGAGGAAGGGGCAGGAAGGCTGGACACCGGGAGGGCAGAGCGGGGAGCACACCCTGCCCGGGGGTCTCTGTCTACAGCACATCTGGGCAGGGATAGATGGATTCCCGAGTCTGGGGTCTCCCGGCTCCACGCAGCGACTCATGACCCACCAGGCCCTGCTGACCCTGCCTCCGGGACCGCTCCGGCCCCTCCGTGGAACCCAGCGTGACCAGCTGGCCTCTCACCCGCTAGTGTGGCCCCAGCCCCCTTTCCACACCACCACAAATGCCACAGATCACCAGGGACGTAACAGAAGGGAGCCTGATCCCAGAGATGGAAGGGCAGACAGACAGCTGCCCTCTTCTCAGAGGCCCCAGTGGCCCTGGTAGGGGTGGCTGAACTGGGCGCCTTGCCGGCCACTCAGATCTCAGGCAGTGCGTTTCCTAAAGGCTGGGCTCCTTAGGACGGAAAAACTTCAGTGGGGTTTCAGCACTTCCAGGCCAGGTCTCCTGCGGGCACTGGGTTCAGATTTTCCCCTGCGATCCTCCAGCCTTCACCTGCCTTGGCTCCTTCCCAGTGGAGCTGATGAACTGGAGACTAACATCCACACCTTCCAAAAAGTCTTTAAGGACATGGACGGCCAAAACCGTATCCAGTAAAGCAGCAGCTCCCCAGGGTGCAGCGTCGTCTGGGAGGACGGGGACGCAGGGACCCCACAAGGGCCCAGGTGATGGGGACCCCACGTGCATAGCCCCCAGGCAGCAGCCGCCTGCACCCCGCCCCCACTCCAGAGCCTCAGACCCCCCGTGAGGAGCGCCTCTCTGACCTGTCCCTCCCCGGCAGCCACAGCTTGTCCCTGCTCACGTACCGGACCTACAGCTAACAGGCGACCACAGACACCCACCAGCAGCCGATGCAATCCTGACCCGCCACCCGGTCTTTGTCCCATCACCCTCAGTGACTTGATTCCAACACGCACTGAGCGTCCGGCACGGCAAAACACAAAGGCCCTCATCTCCAGCTTCGGCTAAACCTCCTAGCGAAAACCTCTGCCCTCCAAGGTCTCCGCCCTCCCCAGCGCCTTCCCAAATTTTCTAAAAGCCCTTTCCGTGTATTAGCACCTAAGAAAGAGATCCATGACCCCACCTTCCTCCCATTCCCTGATTCTTTCAGTGGGAGTGAAATAAAGCAGCCAGCTCCCCGGGCCCAGGCGTGACGGGTCTGGATGAAAAGCTACGTGGAGACCGCAGGTGTTCGGGCAAAGCGCTGGGATGGGCAGCTTTTCAAGCACAAAAAGCGGCAAGCAGGCTTGCATTCTGTGTGTCAGACCCTGGTGGGGGCGGGGCCGTAAGAAACAGTCAGTCAGCTCCTGACCTGGATGAAATCAATAAAACGTGTGAAAATGAGGAGCATTAAGAATTCTGAATCACGCTGTTCAACCCTGGAGGAACTTTCGCTAAATACATCTACTGCAAGCAATGTGAACACGCCAGAGAGGGCCCTTTGTACAGCACAGTCCAGTGAAGCTGTGCTAAGAGCAGACTCCGTGGACTCTCTTGCAACTCCAGCAGCACCGCACAGATCCTACTGAATCAACAGGTCAGCGAGAGCCGCAGCTCTAACAAACGCCCAGTTTCTACAAAGGACGTCACAGGGAAATTCAAAACAGTTAAGAAGGAATAAACTTGGCTATGAATGCAAACAAGTCAAAACAGAATCTTTAGCTCCTGGAACAGGAGGCCTTCCCTCGGCGTCAGCACCTTGAACAACTGCACCATCAGAAGCGATCTTCTACCAGACGGCCTCGGAGTTTAAAGGCAAAAATAACTCGCCATCAGACACAAAAGTTCCCTCAGCGAAAGAGGCTTGAAGACAGGGCTCAACAGCAACAAGTCATCAAGACCCAGCAAGGGTACAGTATCAGAGGGCACGTGGGAGCCCCAGGAGAACGTGGTCTTGTGCAGAAAACGAAGCCCCCAGGTGCGAGCGCGCAACAACCTCTAGCAGGATGCTGACACCATGTCACAGAAGTCCTTATAAACATTATTGCAAACAGAAAAAAGCAGCAGATGTAGCATATACGTACTTTTCTTAATATCACCTTTAACCAAGCCTCCCTGCTACCTTTCAAAAGTATCCAGTGTTTGTAGAAGCGAGAGAATGGCTGTGACACGGAACACTGCTTTTCATCCTAAAACCCCAAAAGCGCTGAAGGTGCGCTGCAGCCTGGAATGCTCCGGTTCTGAGTCAGGATCGTCCCATTCGAGCAGCGGCAGCAGGAACCCTGTACCAAGGAGGAGAAGGAGGAGGGCTGGGGGACACACAGCCTAAAGCCCAACAGGGCGAGGCCGCCGTCGGACGGCAGGGCTTCTGACCTTGACAACGGCCAGAGCTGAGAGCCCGATGCAGCTCTGCCGGGAGCCTGCCGGGACCGAGTGCGCCTGAGGACCAGTGTCTGCACCAGTGTCTAAGAGGAGCCAAGTCCACCCCTCTCATTTCTGCTTGTTTTGTGGGGGGTGGGGGGAGATATGAAAACCACACGATAAGGTCTCTCCATCACACCCCGCTTAGCACTCCCTGTCACAGGCTGATACCCCTCCTCTCACCAAGTGGGGACGAGAAAACCCATTTAAAAACACAAAGCCAGAGACAGCAAGGAGATCCAACCAGTCTATCCTAAAGGAAGTCAGTCCTGAATATTCATTGGAAGGACTGATGCTGAAGCTGAAACTCCAATACTTTGGTTACCTGATGCGAAGAACTGACTCCTTGGAAAAGACCCTGATGCTGGGAAAGATTGAGGGCAGGAGGAGAAGGGGACGACAGAGGATGAGATGGTTGGATGGCATCACCGACTCGATGGACATGAGTCTGAGCAAACTCCAGGAGTTGGTGATGGACAGGGAGACCTGGTGTGCTACAGTCCGTGGGGTCCCAATGAGTCGGACACGACTGAGCAACTAAACTGAACTGAGAGACGATTCAACAAAGTTCACAGTCATTTGCCTCATTTGATTTTTTTCTTAATCATTTTCCAAAAAAAAAAAAATGTTCAGTTTTGAATCATGGTCTCGTGAAATAAGCAAATAAAGTGGAAATGAAACAAAAGGTTTCAACCAAAATCTCTCCCGTTAACCTGTCCAGGCCCTCAGCCAGCTCTAAGCATCAGCAGAGAGAAGCTCAGAGAAGTTCAGAACCACACTCGAGACACAGTGGAAACATGCTGGGAGGGGACAGGCCAGGGTCCCTTCTCCAGGCCAACACGTTCTCAGAACAGCCGGGGGTGGGCCCGTGTGAACCTGGGCACAGCAGACACGCCTGCCTCTCCACCCTCTCCCTCCTCTACCAGCCCACTTTCACCTCCAGGCCCTTCTATGCCCCATGGGGCAGTGGAGCTCCTGCCCTGCGCCCAACTCTGCTCACACGTGCCTTCCGGGGGCCCCTACCCCCGGCCCATCTCCTCTCTCCCCGTGAACCCCACTGTGTCGAGGTGGCTTCATGCTTCTCTCCACCTGGCCCGGCCCAGGCACCCCACATAAATGGTCGGGATCCACTGCTAACTGGTCCAGGGTGCCCAGCATCTGTCCGGCAGAGGGGCCCACGTCCCTCAAGGGCAGACGACCAATTCTGGTTCCAGTTTGGTCTCTGAGTAGATACCTGGCCTTGCCCCAAGCCCTGAACGGCCGTCAATACTGGTTTCCTCGTGGCAGAACAGGAATGACCGAGTCCTATCTCACTTCCCGGGCTCCCCAGGTGGTACCAGTCGAAGAGAAACTCCCTGCCAATTCAGGAAGTGGAAGAGAGGGTGACTTGATCCCTGGGTCAGGAAGACCCCCTGGAGGAGAGCGTGGCAACCCACTCCAGTATTCTTGCCTGGAGAATCGCCATGGACAGAGAAGCCAGGCGTCCATGAGGTGACAGAAGAGTCAGACACGACTGAACGCCTTAGCACACATGCCCGCATCCCACTGGCCAGGCTCATCGTGGAAAACCACGAAGTAACCATAAAGCACCGTTCAGAACCACATCGCTCTTCATTCCAGGCCCCTAAGAGCACAGCAGGGTCTGACTAGCAGTAAGCAAGTAACCAATGTCGATTTATTACTATTAGAAGCTTGAAACATCTATTTTTTTTGCAGACAGAGCAGCCCTGGGCCTTCACAGCCCAGCACCCACCTGTCCACCTGCCCCTCTGCTGGGCGCCTCAATCACCGCCCTTCTGTTCCACCGACAAGCTGTGTGCTGTGGTTTCTAATGATCCTGGCTCAGGGCTTTCTATGTCAAACACATACCGGGAGTTCATTCTTAAGTTTCAATATCATTAATCATCCAACATTCAGCATCTCGGAATTCAGAAATTTGCATTTCTACAATGGTGGTTTTGAAAAAGAGGACATAAATGCAAATGTTCCACAAACCGTATAAGAATTTTCAGAGAACTGCCAAAATAAACCATCAACGCTCCATTGACAGAGAATTTTCTCAGCTCTTCATAACGACTGAGCATTCGTGATTTTTAAAAGACAAAACACAATTTGAGGATTTAAAGGAAAAAAAAAAAAAAGAGGCTGAAAAAGAAGCTGTTATGTCTCCATGATTTCCAGAACAAACCTTGACTGATTAAGATCCTGGATAATCATGGCATGGAGGATCCGGGCCGCAACAATTCAGGAGCCGAAACTGCGCGGGCGGGCACCCGGAGGAGCCTGGGGCCGCACGCAGCTGGGAGACTCGCAGGCCGTTTCTGCACCCGCCCTGGAGGAGGCAGAAGCAGGTGCTATGAAGGGCCCGTGAGCGCCTCCTTCCCCAGGGTCAGGCTAAACAGCGAGGCTGCCCCTCCCACAGGACACCTGCCTCCACTGGTCTCCAGAGCCCTGGGCTTGCTCTGCTGGATCTCGAGTCTGTTTCTGTGCTCCACAGGACACTGGGGACCCGGGCTCCTCTCCCTGTGTCCCCAGCCTCGGTCTTGTCCAGAAGCCCCTGGGCCTGCCCGCCAGCGGCTGGGGACTCGGATGCGTCAGGAAGAAGCTCTCCTCCGGCTCCCCGAGGGTGTGAGCACAGGTCTCCTGGCCTGAGCCCCGAGGACTCCATGGCTGGGGACTTGCCACACCCAGATCCGTCCTGAAGAAGCTCTCGCCCCGTCCCCCGTCTCCTGGAGGCCGTGAGCACAGGTCTCCGGGCCTGAGACCCCAGGACTCCACGGCCGCACCTGCTGGCTGCACACCCGCCCCCCGAAAGCCCTGGCCTGGGCCTCCCGTGGCCTCGTCTGCAGCTTCTCCCGGGGCCCCAGCTCTCCCTGTGGCCCAGCGCCTCACACAGGGCCCATGACCCACCACCAGCAGCTCAGAATCAATGTTCCCTTTGTGTTCCCTGCAGGTCCTCAAAATTCATTTCCTCCCCTTGAAACTTTGCAATACTCCTGAAACATTCCACCCTTGCACAGCACAATCTAAAAGACAGAAAAATGCATCCTTCTGAGGCCATTTCTAAATTGAAATATAATACAACCCTGATGGCCAACCGAGTGGAAAGAAACAAGACTCAAGATCCAAGAGGCCAAGACCAGGGCTCGGGCTTGGGCCGGTGGAGCTGAGAGCCTCCTCCCGGGACCTGCAGGATGAGAACTTCACGGTGGTCAGAAGAAATCAAACTATGTCGAACTCATCAATCACCAAGTTACTGTCGACGCAGACGTTCAGCTGCTTTCATGTGGATGAGGCATTTCAGAGTGAAGAGAATGCTTACAAATCAGAGTGTGGTCCAAACTAAAACACAGGTCTAAAATATACAGGTTTCCCTCAAAATGGCTCATCATGTGTTTTAGCAGTACGCAAGCCTCTCACCTAGCTCCCGGGAGGGTCAGGACACTTGAGTGACTGGATCCCAGTCCTGCTCGGCCAGTTTCCTGTTGAGAGTGGGGTTCGGATGCCCACGCGTGGTCCAGGGGACTGCACACAGGCTCCCTAAGGTCTACAGCCCTGCCTCCAGACGCCCTCTGGGCGGAACTGTCACTGCGAGGAAGCTGAGCTGCTCGGGGTGGGGCGGGGTGGTAACAACGTGGCCGAGGGACAGCCTCTGGTCCCGCTCTGAGCCAACCCAGGCCCCCACCTCCCAGCACACTCGGGCTACGGGGACGACCACAGCCTGTCATCTGAGGAACACGAAGGCAGGGAAGGAGGGGAGCCTGTGCCCGGGCCCTCAGTGTGGGAGAGGGACTCGCCTTCCACGTGGAGGTCCCGCGTCCTCACAGCAATCCCCCAGCCCCGCACAGCCCCGCAGAAGGGAGTGCAGCGCTGGGGCGGGAGAGGCATCGCGTCTCAGCACCTCTCCTCACTCCTCCTGCTCTCAGAGAGTTCTCTCGGCCTGAGTCAGGCCGGGCCGCTTCCTCGGGCCGCTCACAGCATTCGCAATCATTATTCAGAGCAATAAAAGCCGCACCAGTCAGCAGTTTTACGTCAGAGCGCCAGGGCCGGGCTCTGGCAAAGTGCAGAAGGAACAGCAATAAAACCATAACACGCGCCTCACCCAGCACCAGAGGGGGTCAGCGCGGGGGCCGGGGGAGAAGACCTCCGCTCGCCAAGTGAAAAGCTCGTTTCATCACCGGGGCCAAGCCGGCCGGCTCCGCGGCGCCCGAGGGCCACACAGGGGCTGTGGGGCTGCGGCTGGGAGGGACGGGGGATAGCCAGTGACGCGGCGGGGCTTGCGGGCGGCCAGACAGACGGACACCGCAAGGCCCAGGGAGGCAGAGACGGACGCGGGACCCAAGGGAGGCTGGGGCCGAAGACGGGACGGGGAACCCCGGGAGGGGCCCTGCTCTGAACAGCAAACCGAACATGTTCGGTGTTAACTACTCTCCTCCTCCCGCAAATCCACTAAAACGACAAGACACAAACACCAACACGAGACTCGCAGCGAGTCTACACGGTGGGAACACAGTGGTGTCAGCCGAGGGACAGGGAGGGACTTCCTAGGAGATGCCTGTCTGGGGATCCAAGTGATGGGGGATCACCACGAGCGAGCAGGCAGTCACCCCGGCAGGCCACGGGCTTGCGGACAGGGCAGATGGGCGTGCAGACCATCGCTCAGCCCAACCCCCAGCCTGCACCCACCCGGGGCGGGGATGAGGGGTGGGCTGCAGAGCAGCCGGGAGAGACACGCCAGCAAGCCCACCCTCACGTCAGTAGATGCTACTGCTGGGCGTCAGCTACCCAGGCTGCTCCAGGACTGCCCTGGGAGGAGGGGGCGTCAGACAGAGAGGAGGATGGGGGCCAGGCCCATCCACTAAGAGGGACACGTGCAGCAGACAGGACCCGACCACAGTCAACAGCCACGGGCGAGGCCTCTGCGCAAGACACAAGGACCCTGGGAAGGAGGGGAAAGCAACACCCTGCTAGATCTCTGCTGCTCACAGGGACCAGCCTCGAGGAGGAGGTCTGTGATGCGAAGATGCTGCTGCTGCTCAGTCGCTTCAGTCGTGTCCGACTCTGTGCGACCCCACCAGGCTCCCCCATCCCTGGGATTCTCCAGACAAGAACACTGGAGTGGGTTGCCATTTCCTCCTGCAATGCATGAAAGTGAAAAGTGAAAGTGAAGCCACTCAGTCGTGTCCGATTCTTAGTGACCCCATGGACTGCAGCCCACCAGGCTCCTCCGTCCATGGGATTTTCCAGGCGAGAGTACTGGAGATAAGTGGGTGGAGAAGTGTTTGTCAGCCAAGAGAACCCAAGGGCAGAAACACTTTTAGGAGACTGATCAATTCTGGGGCAAAGGGGCACGAAGCAGAGAGAAACAAACACACAGTATTTTGTTAGGAGACTGGGGCCACCAGGACACATTTGTTAGATTTTAAGCACTGAAAAACAAAGCCACAAACGTCTTATTGTAAAAGAATACCAGAAACTATAATCATAAGAGAAAGTACACGCTTCTCTAGAAATCAAAGAGACAAAGAAGATAAAGTTACGCTGATGTAATCAGTTAATCACTGATTTAAGTAACTGAGGTTATTATGTATAGATAACACATACAGAAAAATGCATACATCCACTCCTACATACAAATACACTTGGCCTTTGGACAGCATGTGCTCGAACCACCACACAATCTGCTTATAGCAGGGTTTTCTATGGTTAGTACCACGCACAGCACCACACCATCCGCAACTGGCTGAATCCACAGACTTGGAATCACAGATCCAGGGTAGCCAACTTCCGATGCGGGGAGCCAACTATAACCCACACGTGGATTTTCCACTGTGCGGAGGCTTGGCACCCCTGACTCCCAGGCTGGCCCAGGGTCAACTGTACATAATGCACATGCATGAGAAAACTTCACAGACAGTATTGACGCAGACACATAGACTTCATTAGATTCAAAAAAGAGTGAGAAAAAAAAATCCTCTTCAAATGCCTACTGGCATGTATGAGATTTATGTCTATAGCAGCTCATAAAAAATCTGGTATCACCTCACACTGGTCAGAATAGCCATCATCAAAAAGTCTACAAACTATAAATGCCGGAGAGGGTGTGAAAAAAGGGAACCCTCCTACACCGTTGGTGGGAATGTAAACTGGTGCAGTCACTATGGAGAACAGTATAGAGGTTCCTTAATAACTATTGACAGAACTGCTATATGACACGGCAATATGCGGACGTAGATCTAGAGAAAACGGTAATTTGAAAAGATACCAGCACCCCAGTGTTCACCGCAGCACGACTCACAACAGCCAGGGAGCAACCTAAATGTCCATCAGCAGAGGGCTGGATAATGGGCAATGGAATATCACTCGGCCACTAAAAAGGATGAAATCATGCCATTTGCAGCGACGAGGATGGACCTAGAGACTGTCACACCAAGTGAAGTTCAGTCAGAGAAAGACAGACATCATACAAACTCATTTACAAAGCAGAAGCACACTCACAAACTTAGAAAACAAACTTCTGGTTAACTAAGGGGAAAAAGGTGGGAGGGACAAATTAAAGAGTTTGGGATTAACATACACACGCTACTATACATAAAATAGATAACAAGAAGGTCCTTCTGCATAGCACAGGGAAATCTACTCAAAATTCTGTATTAACCTAAGTGGGAAAAAATCTGAAAAAGAATAGATATGTGTGTGTATATGTATAACACACACACACACACACATATATAACTAAATCACTTTGTACACCACAAATTAACACAACACTGTAAATCAACTACACTCCAATATAAAATAAAACTTCTAAAAATGTGCACCCTCATTTATACAATAATGCAAATTCAAACAATAAATTTCACCTGGCATGCTGAGAAGAATGAAATAAACTGAATCTACCTAGTGCCTGTGCAAATGTAGAAAAATACATATGATCATAAACTAGGATTAAGGGGAGAAGTTGAGACAGAGCTTCTGGAGCCACGTGCAAAGTAAACAAAGTTTCCAATGCAGGTGCCCACCCACCCAGCAATTCTACTGCCTGGAACTGATCCAACGGAGATAGTCACAAAGTGTGTGAACAAAACATATGTATAATAATTGTCTGATGATGATCTGGGGCTGTTCTAAATACCACATAAGTATCTACCTGTAAGCTACCAAAAATAAGTTAGGTTTATGTACATACTGACATCAAAAGATGCTCATAAGGTACTAAATGGAAAAAAAAAAATGAAACACAGAATTCCACAGATAGAATGATTATCCTCTATTAAAACATTTCTTCACACACCCTTATCTTCAGACACAGAAGGAAGGCAGGCTCCCCAGCTGAGTGGGAGGGAGTCCACGTTCACCCCTTTTGATCCAGACTGTTAATTATATTTTACACTCTGTATCAATCAATAGATGAACAATTTAAATCAATAAAGGCTTCGTATCTAAATACAAGTGGGAACCCTGCTCTTGGAACTTCAGACAACTCTGTTCAGGCCAGGAGAGGATGTGCAGGGGTCCGATCCCCAGGGAGGAGAGCAGAGCAAGCCCCTCACTCTCATCCAGTGGGGACCCCAGCCACACTGACGGAGGCAGGGCCTCCAGGACACCCCACGCCTGCCCGAGTGGACTCAGGACGACAGATGTAAGTGGCCCAGAGGCCACACTGCAGTGGACGGTGAGGCTGGACGAGCCAGGGCTTGCTGCCACTGGGTGGCTGGGTGACTCAGTGACGGGGCTGGAGAAGCCTGAGCATGTGTCCCCGCATGCTTCTGAACCCGAGAACCGCACAAACATGCTCCCCGATCCCACCCAGCCACGAGCTCTGTGACCCTGGACCGGTCACCTCTTCCCACCAGGTGGGGGACGTCGGGGCCTGTGAAGACTCGCTGTGTGCAGGATGCGAGCGCCGTGCCTGGTGAAGCCCTGGGCACCAGGACTGATGCCCGTGGGCGCCCACCACCGAGGGGCACCAATCGTGTCCAGCCCAGGGGCAGCCCACCCCCACGGCCCCCAGAATCAAAGCAGAGGGAGAAGGAAGCGGCTCTCCAGACCACACATGGCCCTGAGCTCATCGCCTCCCTGAGGTACTGGGGAGGTGTGTGCTGCTCAGGTCAGCGCGCGGGTCAGGGCCAAGCCTGGACCCTGACTCCTGAGAGGCCCCATTCGTCTTTCTGCTGCTGAGATGGAGAGCCGGCTGCCCGGCCCACGGGGCAGACCTAAACCAGCCGCGCTCGTGATCATGAACACAGAGACAGACCCGGGACCCAACCGCCACAAGGACCCGGGGTCCGGCTTACCTGGATGGCTTTGCGAGCTCATTGCGAGCAGCGGCTTCTCCTTCAAAAGATTCAAAATGGCTCAAAACTTCCACGTAAACAAGAGCTCCAAGGAGCCCAGAGTCCGAGCGGCACATACAAGTCCAGCAACGGGCAGGGCCGGCCCTCAGCCACCAAAGCACCCTGGTCTCGCTGACCACGTCGTGGGCCCAGAAATGAGAGGCGGGTGGGGATCTCCAGGGGCTCTTAGAAGACAACCTGTGCGGGCAGAGAAAGGGGCGGCTTCGGTTAGGAAGTGCAGCCAGGACTCAGTCAGGTGTGTGCCTCCCCGCCCCTTCCGTGGATTGCTAAAACACTCGCGTGGACTCACTGTTTCTAGTCCGACAAACTACAGAAGTCCTTACATACAAACGAGTTCCCTTCTGAGAGCCCATTCGTAAGTCTGCTTTGTTCATAAGCCCAACCGAGTTCATCTACGTACCCAACCTTACAGATGTCAGACACGTGAACTAACTTATGTGACTTGACGTGTAAACGCACATTTGCATCTTTGAAGAGTCAGAGTTCTAAGGCTCATAGGTGGGGGACTTCCTGTACTTGAGGTTCTGTTAGTAAATATATATATGTGGATATGTGTAATAATGTATCTGTAGTGCAAGCTCGGAACCATTGACGGAAAACACTTTAAAAGAGAAATCACTTGAAGCCCACCCGATCCCCCCCACACACATTTTTCCATTCTCGCGATATCCCCAGCAAAATTTCTATCTTACACGGCGGCAATCTGAGAGTCTGTCTAAATTCAGCTTTGCTCATTTGTGCCCGAAATAGTTTCCCAGGTCTCCACCTTCATGATAACCATTTCCTCGATGCATTCTTATACTCTGATTTTAAGAGGACAACACACTCATCACAGGAAGTGTCTAAAGCACCATCCCAATGCCGTGACACACAGGGAGACGCTGGGCAGCATTGTGACGCGTGTCCTTGCAGCTGGGCTCTGTCACCTTTCCCCGCACAGACTGCCGGCTCCACAGCCGGGCACCCTGCCCTCTCTGCCAGCATGATGGCTGGGAACTCCCCAGCGTCAGGATCCGCGCTTGGGAACACTGCTCTGAGGCTGTGCTGGGAGCCGCCTGCCTCTTCCCCCACCGCGGGCGGCTCTGACAGCCCTGGCCGTCAGATCACAGGCCCCGTCCCCAGACCCCGGGAGGGTGACACCTGACGGACACCAATCCTCTTCCCAAGTCCAGCCTCTTCCCCAGATCACAGTCACTAACGGAGGAACCCGCAGAAACAGGGGCACGCACACCCACCACTGAGCGTCTGCCCTGCAACGCAGCATCACCTAGGGCTCTCTGAAGTCCTTGCTGTGATGAGCATGTGTTACAGCTGGAATGTAGACATAAACTGAGAACACAGTACTCATGAAAATCCTCATCCTGACCCTGGCCAGGGTTCCTCTAAGGCTTATTATCTGCTCCTGCAACAGTGTGACAAATCCCTGTTCCTGATTAAACTGTTCAAGGATTTCCCCCCCTATTGCTTATAACCAAAGGCCTCTAACCTATTTATCATGTAAAGAACTAAGTCCCAAAAGGTGTCTGCTTAGGTGGTACCCAATAACACATCACTGACCAGCATCTTTACGATTATTATTCTATACATGGTTACTTCCTCAGGAAACACAATGACTTATCTCACGTTCAGAGTTTTTATTCTTCTCTTGAATAGATGAAGGAGATATAGTACACATATACAACGGAATATTACTCAGCCGTAAAAGACAGCAAAGCAAAACAACACCGCTTGCAGTAACACGGATGAACCTATAGGTTATTGTACTAAATGAAGTTAAGACAGAAAGAACAAGACAAATGCCATCTAATACCACTTACATAATCTAAAATAAGACACAAATATGTCTGCATAACAAAAACAGACTCACAAAGAGAACAGACTTGTGGCTGCCGACTGGGGAAGGAGGCGTGAGGGAGGCACGAATCGGGAGTCCTGGGTGAGCGGATGCCGACTATCAATATGCACAGGAAGGAGACAAAAGGCCCTGCCGTGTAGCACAGGGAACCACATTCAACCCCCGTGACAAATCAGAATGGGAAAGAGCATGAAGAGGGACATGTCTAGGTATAACTGAGTCACTCTGATGTACAGCAGAAATTCACCCATTGTAAATTAACTGTACTTCAGTAAAACTTTAAAAATAAACAGAATGTTTATTCATCTCTTGACCAGAAAGAAACGTCGCAGTCTTGAAAGCAATGTAGGTGGTATATTTTGCAAACTCTTACAAATCTCAGACTGCAAGGAGATCAAACTAGTCAATCCGAAAGGCAGTCAATCCTGAATATTCATTGGAAGGACTGATGCTAAAGCTGAAGCGCCAATACTTTGGCCACCTGATGCAAAAAGGCAACTCATTGGAAAAGACCCTCATGCTGTGAAAGACTGAAGGCAAAAGGAGAAGGGGGCAGCAGAGGATGAGATGGTTGGATAGCACCATCGACTCAATGAAAATGAATTTGAGCAAACTCCTGGAGATAGTGAAGGACAAGGAAGCTTGGCATGATGCAGTCCATGGGGTCACAAACGGCTGGACACGACTTAGCAACTGAACAACAACAAATCTCTGTATCCTCCACCCAAAAGTCACGACTTGGCTGGGTATAAAAGTCTTGCATCACAACTATTTCTCTCTCAAGGCCTTGGCTGCCGTCCCGCCGTCAGACACAGAAAACCTCTGACCAGCCAGGCAGCACTTCCTTTCCAGGGAACCTCTGGGGGCTGATTTCTGATGCTTTCTTCTGTCCGCATTCTGCCAGGATTTTGTTGTTACTTTAATCTTGAAATTCAAAAATGTTGTCAGAAGATGTACGGTAAGAATCTCTTTTCATTTATCTTGCTCCAAACATGAACCTTTCAGTACACACAGGTCTTCTCTTCTGCTCAGGAAAATGCTCTTTGATCGCGTTTTGGTGACTGCTTTGCTACACCTGTTTTTCGTGTCTTCATAGCTTCCCACACCGTCTGGCGGGAACCAGAAACCCATCGTATCCAGCTTCTAGGCACTGGTGCCTCATGCTTTACTCTGCACCCCAAGTGCCCTTGCCCGAGTGTTCTCCATGTCACTGCTGCGAATTCCCATGATCTCCACCTCATTCCTATGGCTTCTCATACAGATTTTAACTAAACCTTAAGCTCTTTGTCTTCAACCATCTCCTTTATTGACTCACTCCAATACCTTTGCCTCTCAGCTGAGTCCCTCCTTATGGCCTCTGCTCTGTGTGTATTTCTAGCCAAAGCCTTCTGAAATGTCTTTTTTTCTGATTCTGATGACTGTTCTCTTCTGCTTTCAGGAGAGTTGCCTTTCCACCACATGCCAGAATACCTTTTGACACTCGGTGGTAGGGATTTACTTCTGTTTGTTTATCCTCAAGTGAACATAACTGTGGTCTAGATCTGAGTTTTGCCCAAAGACTGTGTACCTCCGGTCCTACCCCTTCTCTGTCCACGGTAACAGTGGCTAAACACTTCTCAGAGCCATCCCTCTGGCAGCTTACATGCACAGAACCCAAGATAAGTGCTCAGCGTCAGCAAGCTCTCAGCTAGCACAGGGCTGGGAGGCTGGGACAAACCAAATGCAGACAGAACGGGACACAGAAGGACTGCTGCAACAGTTATTATCTGTATAAGCTCCTTCTGTATTAAGAAGCTTCTGCTATAATACAATAACACACTCTGGGAAAAACTCACGCTCCAAAAACTTGCATAAAAATACCAGGGTTTATGGGGAAAAAAGAAAAGGTTGGAGCAGACTCTCAAAAACTGCAGATTAATAACTAGGATACTACAAAATCAATACTAACTCTAGTTTTAAAATCATCAGTTTTTAAAAAGACATGTAAAATTCCTGATAAATACAACGTCCAGCAAAGGCAGAGTTTTATAAAAGGTGGCAACAGTTTGATGAGAGAGGTTAAAAGGAAGAACTGAAGCTTCTGGGTCATGGAACAAGGGACAGAATGCATGAAGATGGAGAAAACCACGCAATAACCAATTTCGAGAAAGAGCACACGGCCAACACGAGCAAGAAGTAGGAGCCGTGGTGGCGCAGGGGGAGGGCGTGTGAAGGCACCTTCCAGGGTCCTCAGTGGTCACACCCCGTTCCTTGAAGTTAAGAAGCATCGCTGAAGCAGGAAAAGCCAAGTCAGACCCAGCTCGACGTCTGCATCACACCAACACCTCCCCACCAGGTACAGAAAGGACACGAGCTACTCTGAGTCACAAAAACATGCCGTGTTCCAGGGCGGGATGTACGTGAAAGAACCTTCCCAACCCCAGTGGATTTGCTTCTTGCTGCCGCAGGAACAAAGGACCACAGACTGAGTGGCGTGAAAACTACAGAAACGCATTGTTCACGGTCAGAAGCCGTGAAGTTTCCAGAAATCTGAAGTCCGGGTGCTGGCGAGGCCGACCTCCCTCCAAAGCTGCAGGAAACCTGCCCTGGCCTCTTCCCACCTCTGGGGACTGCTGGCATCTTTGGGGTCCCCGGGCCAGCAGCTGCAGGGCTCCAGACCCTGCCTTCCTCATCTCTCGTGTGTCTGCCTTCACTTGGCTAACTTTCCAGGACACAGTCATCCAGGATTAGAGGCTCAGCTGACCTCAGCACGACTTCGTCTGTGTTACATCTGCAGGGACCCTGTCTCCATACGGGGTCACACTCTGAGGTGCTGGGGGTTAGGACTGCAATGTAGCTGTTGGAAGGGAGGCACAGTGCCAGCCCTAATGCCCAGGACACAGGGTGCCCAGGCCTTCCCCAGGGGCTCCCCGCCAGCCTCGCCAGCCTTGTGTGAAGCTGACGGTTCCCCCATCTCACAATCCCCTACACTGCAACCAGACCACATCCCACACAGGTCAGCTCCCGCTGGATGCTCCTAACACCACGAGGCAGAGAGGCAGAGGGTCTGGAGAGCAGCCCCACGTGGCACAGGGACCGACAGAGACTCTGTGCGTCCAGGGAAGGCAGCGGGGCATGGTGTCCCGCCCTGCTCTCAGCTGAACCTCCGGATGCCTCATTTGGCCCGGGTCCTCCGACCTCAGCCACACCGAGCCTGTCGGGAGACTCTGCACCCTGGGTCTCTGATAGGACTCAGAGTCCTAACCAGAAACTTCCGGCCCACAGCTGAGAGCGCGAGCAGGAGAGCCAAGGCTACCAGTGCGCTGGGCCCCAGACTCAAAGCTCAGAAACAGCACTTTAATATGGACGTGACCGCAAGCAAGAGACCTGAGCTCATTCTGTCTCAGCGGCTCGCCTGTAGAGATGGGGATGACAGAGAACACTGCACTGCGAGCGCCACGGGGTGTGAAAAGACGACACGATGGTGCCGGCGCAAGAGGAGCCGCGTGTCAGGCCCGGCACATGGGGAGCATCCAAACGCCAGCTACCGACACGCCGTCATCTACTCCAAACCAAGAGCTTCTAATAAGGTTTTGACAACCTCCTTGGGAAACATCAGAAGTCTGCTTCTAGTCAAAATAGAATAATACAGACCAGATTTAGTCTCCCACACGAAGCACCTACAAAAGACAAAATCTGTGTGGTTTCCAGACACTGACATCAGGCGTGGGGCCCTTGAGGAGACACACACCTGATGAACTGCCCAGGCGACTGAGAGCGTCCACACAGCAGCGCTGGGTGGACACAGAGAATGCCCAAAGAGACAGTGGCTTAGAAGTTCCCAAACTTGACGAAAACCATAAACCAACAGGGCTTCCCTGTGGCTCAAACAGTAAAGAATCTGCCTGCAATGAAGGAGACCCACGTTCGATCCCTGGGTCAGAAAGATCCCATGGAGAAGGGAATGGCTACCCACTCCAGTACTGTTGCCTGCAAAATCCCATGGATACAGGGCCTGGCAAGCAACAGTCCATAGAGTCACAAAGAGTCAGACGTGACTGAGCAACGAACACTTTCACTTGCAAAAACCCATTGATCCAAGAAGTTCAAAAAACTCCAAGCACAAACACGCTATGAAGATTACACCAGGCCAGAACATAATCAAATTACTTAAAACCAATTTTAAGATAATGTCCTAAAAGCAGTTGGGAAGGAAAAGTCACATCACAGACAGAAAAAGAAATAAGAGGAACAGCAGATTTCTCAGTGGAAAGAATGCCAGCCAGAAGACAATGGGGCAACACCTTTCCGTGGGACACTCATGCACACGTGCACGCACACACACACACTCTCTCACACACACACTCACACACACACACACACATGCACACACACACACTCTCACACACGCACACATTCACACACACACACACTCTCACACACACACACACACTCACACGCAGTCACACACACACACACTCACACACACACTCACACTCACACACTCACACACACACACACACACACACTCACACTCACACACACACACACTCACATACATACACACACACACACTCACACACACACATTCACACACACTCACACACACACACACACACACACACTTCCTGCCTCGGATGCTGCACCCCCACGAAAAAACTCTTTCAAAAACAAAGGTGAAATAGAGATGTTTACCAGCAGACCTGCACTAAAAGAAATCTCAAAGGCAAAAGGAAAACAATGTCAGATGGAAACACAGACCCATAGAAAGGAGAGAGGAGTTTCAGAAATGAGAACTGTACATGTATATATAAACGATTCTTCTCTGATGCTGAATCTCTTTTAAAGAGAACAGTTTAATGCAAAAATAACAATGTATTAAGAAGTTTATATCATACGTGCTAAGGAAACTTGTGTCAAAAACAACACAAAGACCAGGAGGGAGAGAGAGGTACACTGTTGCATGTCGCTACACGAGACACGAGCGGGCTAACCTTGAAGATAAGACCGCGATCGGCTGAAATGTAGACCATAAATCCGAAACCCCACTTAAAAATGATCAACCAACTAGTCAACAAGTACCGAACAAGTCCATAAGGAAAATATAATACAATCGTAAAAAGGCTCAATCCAAATGAAGCCAGAAAGAGAGAAAAAAGAGCAGAAAAGTGACAGACAGAGACACAGAGCAAGACGGCCGCTTTAAACCAAACGGTGTCAGTGACCAAACGGTGTCAGTGACCAAACGGCCTAAACGCCCCAGTTAAAGGGCAGACGCTGTCAGAGCGGATAAAACAGCCAGACCCTGCTTCCGGAGTACGAGAGGACTTGTGTGGGGGAGGACTGAAAACCGGGGAGAAGAGGGCACGCGTTTCCCTGTAAAACAAACCTTCCCCAAGACGCGTGGCCCCAGCTAGAGCTGCCTACAAGGAACAGGTTTTATCTATAAAGACACAAATAGGTTAAAAGTAAAAGATGGAAAAAGATACAGCATGCAAATACTCCTCAAAAGAAAGCTGTAACAGCTAACATCTACTCAGACAAGGTAAATGTTAAGGAAGAATATTACCAGGGACAAAGAAGGTCATTTCATAACAATCAAGGGGTCAACTCACCAAAAGGACATAATGTTCCTAAACACGTATGCAGCTGATTCCAGAGCTTCATACATGAAGCAAAAGACAGTAAAGGGAGAAAGTCTGTGTAAGGAACAGTGGACAGAACTGTAGCTGTAAACTTCAGCACCCTGCTCGTGGCAGTGGTTAGAACAAGTGACAGAAAATTAGTAAAAGCATATAAGATGTGGACAATACCATCACCCAACCTGATCAAAATGACATTTATAGAACACTGTGAACAATAGCAGAAGACATATGCCCCATGTTCTTTTTAAATACACACGCTATTGACCAAGACGGACCATCTTTGGGGCCATCCAACCAGTCTCAATAAGTTTAAAAGCACTCAAGTCAAGATATAGAAAGACTGTCCTCTGACTAAAATGAAATTAAATTAGAAATCAGTAACAGAAAGATATCTGGAAAACCAAATATCTAAATAACAAATATAATAAACCAGATATCTAAAACCAAAACTAAAGAATACACTTCATGGGTCAAAGAAAAAAGTAAAACAGAAATTGTGAAGTATTTTGAAATGAACAAAAATGAAACACAACATATCAAAATACATCATGCTGAAAGGGACATTTACTGCAGTGAAAACCTGTGTCAGAGATGAAGGTCTCAAGTCAATGACTTCAGGGTTCACTGTAAGAAACCAGAAAAAGGATAAATCAGACCCAAAATAAGCAGGAAAAAAGACAATAGCAAAAAGCAGAAATCAACAAAATATAAAAACCAATCAAAGTAAATGCTGATTCTTTGCAATAGTAAAGCTGCTCAGTTGTGTCCGACCCTTAGTGACTCCATGGGCTGTAGCCCACCAGGGTCGTCTATATCCATGGGATTCTCCAGGCGAGAATACTAGAGTGGGCAGCCATTCCCTTCTCCACGGAATCCTCCTGACCCAAGAATCAAACTCAGGTCTCCTGCATTACAGGCAGATTCTTTACCATCTGAGCCTAGCTAAACAGACCAGGAAAAAATCAGAGAAAGAAGCAACAAATCAACAAAATCCAGAATAAGAGGGGATGAACCACAGACCATGCAGATGCTAAATGGATGATAAGGGGAGATGAGGAACAACTTTATGTGAATAAATCTGACAATTTGGATGAAATAAATAAATGCCCTAAAAGACCCCAACTATCAAAGCTCACTCAAGGAGAGAAAGACCAGAATCAGTGCCCTGGGCTTCTTCATGGCTACAACACCCACCGCATCCCATCTGAACCCTCCTGTCCTGGTTATCTGCCCAAGGGTGATGTCTACGTCCCCTCCCTTCTGCACGCATCGATTACAGAATCCCGCTGAGAGGAGGGCCTGTCACGTGCCCATTTTGCCGTTCAATCACCTATCTGCATCATTATGAAATTATGGATTTTTATTTTATTCCGTGCGTGGTCATCACAACCATCATTATTTACTTTGTTGTTCAAGCTTTGGCCACTGGAAGCTCCTATGTTTTTCTGACAAGCCCCCATCCCCATCTTTTATCTTTTCTTAGCACTTCCTTACTTTCCAGTTCCACGAGATACCCTTGTCACAGCCTGGGACTCAACCACTTCTCCCGGGAGTCCTGGCTCCCTTTTCTGGAGAACTGCGTGTGGGCAGCAAGAGCTGGGTGCCGGGGCTGCAGGGTTACTGCCGGAGCTGCTGCTGTAGGACCCGCCGGCACACGGGACGCTGGATGCCAGCTCACACACCCATGCTCTGCACACTGGTTAAATCATGAGTTCACACTGACACCTCAGATCCAGCCCAGTGTCACAGACCAAGTTTAGTCTCCTCCTGTCCCGATTTTCACTGATTTTTCCAACAATGAGAAACCTGGTTCTTACTCATTACAATGCATCTGCTTGCTTGTTCAGCTCCAGGATACAACTCTAGTATAAAGTGCTTTCAGAACAGCTGGCCCACACACACGTGGCACACACGGGACGAGACTCAGAATTCACGCCCGTTCTTGCCTCCAGCCTCGCAGCGTGTGGTCAGGACACAGTCCCCAGGCCCCACGGTGACCCCGGGCAGCTCTTCTGCACAGGCTCACATACCTGTGCTAGAACTCGGTTCATTTGCCACTGTGTGTATTTCACTTTGGTTTCTCCCACATCCTGGTTGGTTTTAACTGTTTGTTTTTTGGACATATGAAGAGTAAGAAATACAAACTTTTTAAATATAAAAAAAAAAACACACCACACACATGTTCATATTAATGTTTTAAATTTAAGATTTTACAGGGTTTCATTGTGAACTTCTCTTGCTTAAAGAAAGCAAGCTTTGGTCTTACGGAATATTCAAACCTACACGAGGTAACCACAGTAGTAATAACAAGTCTGTAGCACCCAGACCCAGGGACTGTCGGCAGGCACCCTGCCAGGCTGGCTTCCCCTGCAAACCCTGCGACATGCACTGGAGTGCCCAAAGGTGGCTGCACAGTCTTGACAGGGGGCACCCAGGGAACCCTATTACTGCATGAGACATTTCCTTTGATCTGGTGTGTTCAGGATCCAGTTCTCTTACCAACAGTGCACTCTGCATGACACCATGCCCTCTATTTCGGGGGAAACAGAAGGGCACTGAAGCAGTACTGAGACGTGGGGCCGGGCCAGGACAGGCCAGAGCGACAGTGTGAACGGAGATGCGCCTCCTCCTCCAGAGGGCACCTCCCTGGGCCAGGGGTCCGCTGTGGCCATCAGCGGCCCCTGCCAGCACAGGGACGTCAGCCCCTGCTCGGTGCTGGTTACTCCCGTCTCAGAGCAGCTTGCGCCAGGGCCCCTGGCTCCCCTGGGAGAAAGGCAGGGGACTGGGGCTGGAGGATAGACTCTGGAGTGAGTCTGGAACTGTGGACCAGGAGCCAGGAGGCGGAGGAGCCAGTTCTCGAACCCGCGAGGCCAACGCTGGTGCCTGGACGGTGAGCCCTTCTCTCCAGAGTGCAAAGCAAGGCAAGAACCCAGGTTCCAGAACACAGGCCTGTGAGGAGGAAGGTGTACCCGCCAGGGATGCAGGGTCACAGGCGACAGAAAAGGCCCCTGAACGATCTGGGCAAACAAAGACCCCCGGAAGGATCTGGAGAGCGCAGGAGGGGGAGGTCTGGAGGCGGGACGCAAGGGGCGGCCCCCAGCAGCCGGCGAGACTGACTCCCAGGGGGCCCTCAGGGCTCAGCCCTGATGCACGCCTCCTGGCCAGGCTGGGGCCGGGCGCCTCAACTGGCAGCCCCCCAGAGTGAACCCAGTGAGAGAGGGCTCACTCCCCAGAGGCCAGCTGAGGTGCTGTGAGGGGGCAGGACTGGGCCCGAGCGTTACACTCAGGGGGCTGAGGCAGGTCCCCCGAGAGGCAGCACCGCTGGGGCCTCCCCCGCTCCCCGATGTGCCCCCGTCAGATTAGTGTCTGCCTCCCGCGCTTACAGGAGGTACCACGGAGTCAGCAGGCACTCGTCTGTCCCTGCACAGCGCCCAGCCATCTGGAGCTGGGGGCTAAGCTCTGTCTGGCCCCGCATCTCCCAGCGAGCGGTAAGACCCTGGACCGGTCTCCCGCCCTCTCTGAGCGGTATGACCCTAGGTTACATGAGGACCCCGTGGGTGACTGAGGTGCCTGTGAACCCTTGGGGTTCCTGGGTCACATGAGGACCCCGCTCACTGTCATGAAGATACCAGGGCACAGGAGAAAATGACAAGTTAAGAGCAAACTGTTTTACAGCTGAAAACTAAATTAACTCCTAACAAAGGAAGCAAACCACCCCAACCCCAGAAGGAGAGCAAGTCTTTTCTATTCAGTCTAAGAGGATAACCCACCAATACTGTGACCCACTGGTGTAACCACATTTCTCCTCTGCCCCTGTCCCACTGCATCAGTATCGCTTCAGGTGGACAACCCAACGTAAAAATTAACTAGGAATTTAACCTCTTCACAAAATAAAATTCAAGTGTGAATAGTTCCTTTCCTCTTGATGTAAATGTCTGATGACACTTTACTAACCAGTAGATTATTGTTTTTCTAAAACAAAACAAAACACACATAGGCAGCACCTGGTATTAAGATCTCAAAAGTTAGAGGAGTTTAAGGTTTGTGTGTGTCAGGAAGCAACAGTTAGAACTGGACACGGAACAACAGACTGGCTCCAAATAGGAAAAGGAGTGCGTCAAGGCTGTATATTGTCACCCTGCTTATTTAACTTCTATGCAGACTACATCATGAGAAACGCTGGGCTGGAAGAAGCACAAGCTGGAACCAAGATTGCCGGGAGAAATATCAAAAATCTCAGATATGCAGATGACACCACCTTTATGGCAAAAAGTGAAGAACTAAAGAGCCTCTTGATGAAAGTGAAAGAGGAGAGTGAAAATGTTGGCTTAAAGCTCAACATACAGAAAACTAAGGTCATGGCATGGGGAAATAGATGGGGAAACAGTGTCAGACTTTATTTTGGGGGGCTCCAAAATCACTGCAGATGGTGATTACAGCCATGAAATTAAAAGATGCTTACTCCTTGGAAGAAAAGTTATGACCGACCTAGATAGCATATTCAAAAGCAGAGACATTATCTTGCCAACAAAGGTCCATCTAGTCAAGGCTGTGGTTTTTCCTGTGGTCACGTATGGATGTGAGAGTTCGACTGTGAAGAAAGCTGAGTACCGAAGAATTGATGCTTTTGAACTGTGGTGTTGGAGAAGACTCTTGAGAGTCCCTTGGACTGCAAGGAGATCTAACCAGTCCATCCTAAAGGAGATCAGTCCTGGGTGTTCTTTGGAAGGAATGATGCTAAAGCTCAAACTCCAATACTTTGGCCACCTCATGCGAAGAGTTGACTCATTGGAAAAGACTCTGATGCTGGGAGGGATTGGGGGCAGGAGGAGAAGGGGACGACAGAGGATGAGATGGCTGGATGGCATCACTGACTCGATGGACATGAGTTTGAGTGAACTCCGGGAGTTGGTGATGGACAGGGAGGCCTGGCATGCTGCGATTAATGGGGTCGCAAAGAGTCAGACACGACTGAGTGACTGAACTGAACTGAACTGAAGGTTTGTGAGAACTATTCATGAATAACATTTTAAATTTAGATCTGTACAGCTCTAACTGAATTATATATTTCTGGTAAATATTAGACAAATGTTGAACATGTGATGACTATAAAAGCAACTGCATTTATATTTTCATTCTTTCCTGATTTGTCATATAAATTAAAGCCCACATTTGTGAAGGTGAACACTAGCAAGGAAGATGTAATTCTAAGTCACTAACACTTTTACAAAGACAGGAATGATCATCCACAAATAAGCCGTCTCTGACACTGTGCATGTATTTATATGAAGACATCTCTTTATTTATTTGTGCTCCACACAAAACAGATGAGACCAAGTGTGTCACCACTGCCTGTGTGTGCTCACATTTCCTTCACCAAACCCTTTGAATCAAGAATCACCTACAGTTCTTCCCTCCTGCAGCGGCCCTTGGAAATTTCAGTTGACCTAATTTCACAAAATAAGCCATAAACTTTCCAAAGGGTAAAAGTCTTAGGAACTATAAATCCTTAAGAGAACATTCTTTATAAAATCTTATTAAGCGACCACAAAGAGGACATGCTCTGCCACTCTCTGCAGTCCTCTGCATCCCGTCACATGGACAGGCAACCACCGCAGCTCACAGTCCATGCTCTTCCCCACCATGGCCTCAGCCTGCCAGGCTGGTGGAGAAACAGCACGCGGCCAGCGAGCCCAAAAAGAGAATCAAGAGCCACGGCCTGCAGCCCCAAAGCAGGACGAAGGAGACAAGTCATCAGCCGAGGACAGCGAGAGCCATTCCCGGCATCAAGAGGGAGGCCAGGGCGTCCCCTCACGCCACGTCCGCTCAGCACCGCACTGGTACTGCTCGCCCACGCAACGAGGCAAGAAAAAGAAACGCAAGGCACAGGAGGGGAAAGGCAAGACACGGCACTGCTCATAGACGCGTGCTGCAGACACAGAAAGCCCAACGTAACGGACTGACAACCGTCAACACTGCTGCATGAGCTGAACAAGATGACAAGGCTGCCACGCAAAAGCCACTGCCCTCCTACATTCCAGCAACAAGCACATAGAAAATAAAAAGGTACCATTGACAATAACATCTAAAACCGCAAATATCCAGGGCTAAATCTACCAAAATATGTATATAAGAGCTCTGCACTTAAACTATGAAACATTATAATAGTAGTGTCAGTCGCTCAGTCATGTCCAACTCTTTGTGACCCCACAGACTGTAACCTGCCAAAGTCCTCTGTCCGTGGGATTCTCTTGGCAAGAATACTGGAGCGGGTTGTCATTCCCTTCTCCAGAGGATCTTCCCAACCCAGGGATCAAACCCAGGTCTTCTGCATTGCAGGCAGATTCTTTACCATCTGAGCTACAGGGAAGTCCATGAAACAAATGACAAGTCACAGATGCAAACAAATGGAGGGATATACCCTGTACAGGAGAAGGCAATGGCAACCCACCCCAATATTCTTGCCTGAAGAATGCTATGGACAAAGGAGTCTGCGGGGCTATAGTCCATGTAGTCGCAAAGAGTTGGACAAGACTGAGTGACTAACACACACATTATAAACCTATGTAATTAAGACATTGTGAAAGCGTAGATAAATAAAACAAGGAGCAGAATATTCTAGACTGAGCCCATCAGACACATAGTAATATGGTTATAGCAGAGGCTGCATTCCAAATCCACAGGGAAATAGGCAGGTCTTTTCAATAAACAGTGCTTGAGTTACTAGGAGCTTTATGGAAACAGAAATGAACTATGACCTGGACAGCACATCAACAAGAAAATCAGTGTGAGACGGAGCACAGACGTACATGTTAAAGGTGAGACTAGAAAGCCTCACCTAGAAGACAAAATTTTAAGGAAAAGATTTCTCAAACCTATTCAATAATTTAAAAATGTAAGGCATTAACCGTGGAGGAGAGAAAATGACATATTATACTGCATCCAAATGAAGAACTTCAGTCTGTCAAGAGATCCAGCAGAAGAGCAAAAAGGCAACCCAGAGAGAAGATAATCTGCCCAGTACATCCAACAAAGGGTCAGAGTCCAAAATAAGTAATTCACTAATCATAAAGAAAAGGCAAGCAACCCAAATAAAAAATGGGCAAAAGCTATGAACAGGCATCTCTACAGAAGAGAGTTCCAAAAGGTCAGTCATCACAGGAAGAGGTTCTCAGCAACTGCAATACTAAGGAAATGCAAATCAAACCCACAACAGGATCCCACGAAAGGCTAAAATATAAAAGCAGAGCAGAACCCGGCACCGGCAAGGGTGGAGCGACCAAACCTCTCAGGTGCTGCCTCGAGAGTGGGCAGGAGAAAACAGCTATGGGAAAGTGATGCTCAACCGGCCTGTGAGGCTCACGCGGGCTCCCCAGCCACGCACGGGCGACGCAGGAGCATCGTCTGCGGTCGGTGAAAACTGGAAACCTGCCATGTGTCCATCAGCAGTAGAGTAAATAAACTGTGAATCAAAATACAGTCCTCCAGAGAACACACTCCAGCAACAAGACCAAGCAAAGCACACCTCAGGGCAGCAGCACGGATGAGCTCTGCGGCTGGGGGAGAGCAGGCACGGGAGTGCACAGTGCGTGACTCCACGGCGTGAAAGGCCAAAGCAGGTCAAATGACCTGTGCTGTCAGAAGCCGGCACAAGGGACCCTTGGGTGTGGAAGGAAGAACCAAGGGGTGTGGGTAATGTTTTGTTTCCTGATCCAAGTGCAAACTCCATGAACGGGCAGAAATTCACCCCCTAATGCTTTGGGCTGCTAAACAGAGACAGGGAATCAAGCACTCGGAGGTCATCGTGCACGGAAGAAAGACTCGGAATCATACCTACTGGGCCGGTCTATTTCACCTGCAGTGCCAGCAGGACACTGGCTTTCTGGGCTACCGTACTCTCCCAATACAGCAGGCTCCTGCTACTGTACTCACAACCACTGTGTACTCGGGAAATATTTACCAAATTACCTCGTCTGGAAACAGCAAAAGCTCACAGAGACCGCACGGGATGCACGAGTTCGAGTCTGTAACACAAATACGGGTGTCAGGGGGAGGGGGGATTCAAACTGAGGCAAGTCCCAGGAGGCCCCAAGCCAGGCTGTCAGACAGAAAAGCGTATGGTGGGATAATTTTAATTCAAATATTTTTCAATTAAATAGTAAACTTAATTTGAATTAAGATTAAGTTTAAATAAGTTTCAGTGAGAAAACAAACTGTTGACCGTATGAGTTTTCTGAGCCCTATTTATCCATAGCCAGCTTCTTAAATAAGCATCGTTTTGTTCACCAGACACCCTTCATGAAATACGGGCCATAAGGTTGAGCAACTATGTTTTGTAAGAGTGACATTTGATGATGGACGGTCACACAGTCAAAGACAAGATGTTTTCCCATAATCTGTTGGGACAGTTTTATATTTTAGTTGCGTAATAGGCTCTATGTGTGCAGCGTTGCTTCAGTCATGTCCTACTCTTTGCAGCGCTATGGACCGTGGCCTGCTGGGCTCCTCTGTCCATGGGATTCTCCATGCAAGAATACTGCAGCGGGCTGTCATGCTCTTCTGCAGGGGATCTTCCCGACCCAGGATCAAACCCGCCTCTCTTACGCCTCCTGCATTGGCAGGCAGGCTCTTTACCACTAGTACCACCTGGAAAACCCCAGTAGGCTCTATACTTGAATAGGAACTTCACTAACTCTGTGAAATTAGGCTCTGTGGTGAGCAGAGGGCTAGGATTCCATCAGCCCTGACTCCTTCCGCCTGTTCTGGAGAGGCCAGAAGGTCTAACCCCGAGAGGACAAAGGGGACGGGCACTGTGTCATCCTTCGCACACGCGTCTGCACACACCGTCAGCAGCATGACAGCATCTACCCTCTCCCCTGAAGGAGGCAGCCTCCCAGCACCCTGGATCGCTTCTCCACACGGCCGTGTCTGTTGATTGATAATTAGCCACAAAAACAAACTTTAGATTAAGCGTCCAAATGGATAAAGCATCCAGATAAAACAACACTTGTTTCCTGAGCTGCTGAATAAAATAATTTTAGAGGAAAAGTTTCCAGCAGTCAGGCAGGCGGCTGGAGATCTGACTCATGAGCAGAGAAGTCAGATGGGGCAGGGGGCAGGCAGGCGCAGGCCAGACACTGCCATGGCCAGAGCGCCCAGGGCATTCCGCATCAGGATGGGGTGCTAAGCCCCTGTGCGGTTCCCCGCCTGGTCTCACTAAGTGGGGGTCAAGGGAGAAAAGCAGTGCAAACCTAGGACCGTGAAGAATCCCCGGGGGGGGAGGTACCGGCGGTCCCATGTCCCCAAGGTTCCACTAAAGGCCTGAGGCTATCCCAGAGGCCAGGAGCGAGCAGGGACTCAAGGGTCTACTCCGACCCCCGGGCCCCTCATCCCCCAGGAAGCCACCCTTCATCCTTGTCCTTCCTTCACAAAGCGCATCGATGCAGCGGAGACGTGCAAGGACTTCCATCATCCTGCAAATGGGCCCGCAAACTCCCCCGCGGGCTCCCCTCTCACCCCACCACCCCAGCACCACCCTGTGACCTCAGGGCCGGCCCTGTCTGCAGGAGCTGTGCTGCGTCTCCCCTCCTCGTCGTTTACATGTACACGCGCGCGTTCGGTGCACATAAATGGAGGGTGTCTGCACGCTCCGTCTTTGGAGCCCTTGTCTTTTTTCCTTCTTTTTCCTCCCCTCTCCACCACCAGCCACAGCAGGTCATCTCTGTGTGGGTACGGTCCATACTTTTCTCCGTTTTCTTACACACACAGATTTACACACAGAGATGCACACACATACCCACACACGCAAACCCCAGGTGTTCACGCTCTGCCTTACAAAAGTGAGATTTTATCAACACAGACTTCTCAGTGTCTTGCTTCTCTCCCTCGACAGTACTTCTTGGGACGTCCCATCCATCGTGTGGGTGTACCAAAATCTGGCCCGTCACCGCCCTACTCAGGGGCGCAGGCTTCCTTCCGCAGGTGTCACTGCCGGACGGCTCAGTACAAATATCCTTACCTGCGGGTGCCCAGGCTCCCTGGGGGAGGACGCTGAGTTGGGGACAACGTGTCTCCCATCTCAGGACGCAGCCGCAGGACGTCTTTCAGAGCCGAGCCACCGCTCACACCTGCTCCAGCCCCACCCAAGGTCACCGCCGCCCCACAGTCCCGCCTGCTGCAGACGTCATGTCTCTCTCCGCTCTGGCTGAAAAGCAGAGTCCCCGCCATCTATATCTCCTCATGCTGCTGACAGGGCATCTGACCATCTCTTCACTGTGATGTGTTCTCTGTGCTGCCCAGTCTGTGTTCACTGTTTTTTTAAGTTATGTGTATATATATATATAATTTTATGCATTTATTCTTGGCTGTGCTGGGTCTTCACTGCTGCTCGGGTGTTTCTCCAGCTGCGCAGGGCGTGGGCTCAGCCGCACTCGGGCTTCAGTTGTCGCAGCTCCTGGGCTCTGGAGTGCAGACTCAGGAGATGTGGTGCACGGGCTTGGCTGCTCCACAGCCTGCGGGATCTTCCCATACCAGGACTCGAGCCCGTGTCTCCTGCACAGGTGGGCAGATTCTTTGCCAGTGAGCCGTGTTCACTTCCTAAACTTGTCTGTCTCTCCAATTTCTAAGAGGCCTCTGGAGAACAGAAACATTCTTCTTTAGCTGTCAAATGTTACACACGTTTTCCCCAAACCTCTCATTGACTCCTGGACTTTGTTGATGGTATCTTTATCCGATTAAAAGTCCTAAATTTTAAACTGTCAGAGGTATCCTCTGAAGCTTCTGGGGACCCTGGGCCCAGCGAGGAGGTGACTGTCACTGCAGATTCCTACGGTTCTGCTTTTTATATTGACACCCTGAATCCTGCTGGAATTCACCTTCCCTTCATCTTCTTTAAACATGAACAGGCAATTCACTGGCCATTTAAGGAAAAGTTGAAATAAGAAAAAAATACAACCAAGATAAATAGAAACATTGACCCCAGAAGACACCAAGGTAACTGGAGCCCCTGTAACAAGTGACACAAAGAATGCACACCAGGGGCAAAACACGGCCCTGAAAACGCCAGCAGGGGTGGCCGGGCCACAAGGAGAGTGCTGGGACTTCAAGCAGGCAAGCGCCAAGATAAGAAACCCACAGAGGAACGGGGTGGGAGGGTTCCCAGCCGAGTAAACCTCAGAGGACAAAGCTGGTGCCCTGGATGGAGTCACGGGAACTCCACCAACGGGCAACAGAGACAGAGGGGAGCGAGGAAATGACGACAGTGATGACGGTGGTGGTGGTGGTGGTGATGGTGGTGATAATGGTGATGATACTGATGATGGTGGTGGTGATGGTCATGATGGTGATGGTGGTGATGCTGGTGATGATGGTCATGATGGTGATGGTGGTGATGGTAGTGGTGATGCTGGTCATGATGGTGATGGTGGTGATGGTGGTGGTGATGCTGGTGATGATGGTCATGATGGTGATGGTGGTGGTGGTGGTGGTGGTGGTGATGGTCATGATGGTGATGGTGGTGGTGATGGTGATGGTGATGATACTGATGATGGTGGTGGTCGTGATGGTCATGATGGTGATGGTGGTGGTGATGCTGGTGATGATGGTCATGATGGTGATGGTGGTGACAGTGGTGATGCTGGTGATAATGAGATAATGGTGGGGATGGTGGTGGTGATGGTGGTGGTGATGGTGGTCGTGATGGTCATGATGGTGATGGTGGTGATGGTGGTGGTGATGGTGATGGTGGTGATGCTGGTGATGATGGTGATGCTGGTGATGGTGGTGATAATGGTGATGATACTGATGATGGTGGTGGTGATGGTCATGATGGTGATGGTGGTGATGGTGGTGGTGATGGTGATGGTGGTGATGCTGGTGATGATGGTCATGATGGTGATGGTGGTGATGGTGGTGATAATGGTGATGATACTGATGATGGTGGTGGTGATGGTCATGATGGTGATGGTGGTGATGGTGGTGGTGATGGTGATGGTGGTGATGCTGGTGATGATACTGATGGTGGTGATGGTCGTGATGGTCATGATGGTGGTGGTGGTGACAGTGGTGATGCTGGTGATGATGGTCATGATGGTGATGGTGGTGATGGTGGTGGTGATGCTGGTGATGATGGTCATGATGGTGATGGTGGTGATGGTGGTGGTGGTGGTGATGGTCATGATGGTGATGGTGGTGGTGATGGTGACGGTGATGATACTGATGATGGTGGTGGTCGTGATGGTCATGATGGTGATGGTGGTGGTGATGCTGGTGATGATGGTCATGATGGTGATGGTGGTGATAATGGTGATGATACTGATGATGGTGGTGGTGATGGTCATGATGGTGATGGTGGTGATGGTGGTGGTGATGGTGATGGTGGTGATGCTGGTGGTGATGCTGGTGATGATACTGATGGTGGTGGTGGTCATGATGGTCATGATGGTGGTGGTGGTGACAGTGGTGATGCTGGTGATGATGAGATAATGGTGGGGATGGTGGTGAATGATGACGGTGATGAGGGAAGGAAAAGAAAACTCCCCTCCAAATTAACCCACAATAAGAAAGAAGGAGTGCCCTGTGTGCCAACCAGGATAAATCTAAGCCCCATGTTACAAAATGTCAGAACACCAGTGTGAAGAGAAGCTCCTGCAGCTTCAGAGGGAACCACGTCACACAAGAGACCATGAACGTGAGTGAGAATTGGGCAGTTCTGCGCTTCTCATCAGCAACAGGGGACCCGCTGCCTGCTGCACTGGCTCCCGAGTTCTGAATGCTCCTTCTGCCCCAAACAAGGCACGTCTGGTCACGGCCCCCTCGGCGAACCTTCTAGACAGGGCCTGTCGCTGTGACAGTCAGGAGATGCTGGCCCTAAGGTGTGTGTCTGCTGTGGTAAGTGACGCGGGCCTCCCCAGCCAGGCCCAGATCTGTGACCTCCTGGCCACTGCGCTCGGTGGCCAGCCAGAGGCGATGAACGCCCATCAGTCACGGACCCGACAGAGAGCAGACGGGTCCTGTCCAGGGCCCTCCTGATGACTTCGCTTGCCTCAGACCCTGATGCTTCTCAGCTCCATGTGTCCCCAGATACAGCCTGAGTGGCCAGACATGAGAGAGGGTTAGTTAAGAAAAGAGCAGGGAAGGACTTCCCTGACGGTGTGGTTGTAAGAGTCCACCTGCCAAGGCGGGGGACACGGGTTCGGTCCCTGCTCCAGAAAGATTCCACATGCCACAGAGCAGCTAAGCCCGTGTGCCACAGCTGCTGCGACTGTGCTCCAGAGCCTGGAAACCGCAGCAAGAGAACCGCCACCAAGAGAAGCCTGCACACCGCACAGCCCTGCTCGCCTAGAGAAACCTGTGCAGAGCAACGAAGACCCAGGACAGCAAAGAATCAACATGAGCAGCAGGAAGGGGCGTAGTGACGACACCTCCAGTCCTAAGACGGATGAGCGCGGGTCCGACGTGCCGGGTGGCGACCTTGGTCAATCACACCACGCTGAGCACTGGCAGTGCGCTGAGATTAACTGTGAGCAGCGTCCCCACACGGGAAGAAGGTGACTCGGTGAGAAGGTAATGCATGAGGGGACGCTCATGTTAATCAACCTGATCATGGGAATCATTTCAGCATGTACACAGGTTACACGCACAAAACTTCGTCAGCTACAAGTGAAGCAGAGTGAAGACCCAGCAGAGGGCAAAGAAACCCTACGCTGCTGTACAATCACAAATCACAATCACGAATAAGCCCCAGGCAAAGACACTCCCGGCAATCGAGGGGGCTGCAGCACGACAGAGAGAAAACACCTGCGCGGCACACACGTGGCTTTTCAGAGGAGGTGGGTCTTTACTGACGGGGGAGGTGACTCCGAGTCGGCCCACTCTGGACAGAGGCTGCCCCCTGCTGCCCCTGACACCCAGCCGCTGGGCCCGGACACCAAGACGCGCGGATGGACACCACAGGCCCCGGGACAGGCCCGCACCTCCTCCCCGGATGCCCTGGCCGTCCCACAGCCGTGGTGACGGCCATTTCGGGGCCGGCGGTGCCTCCAAACAACACCCTCTCTGGCTCTGTCCGTGACCTTGTCACTGACCTAAGTCGCCTCTGAAAACGTCATCGACACGAGCCCAGGAAAACGTCACCAGACAGACCCGCCCACCTACGCCCGCTGCCTCCGCCGTGTGTCCAGGCGTCCGGGGTCCTCCCCACTGCATGAGTCCACGTGCCGTCGGTTCCAGAAGCACCGTCCACCCCAAACACAGCACCCCATCCAGCTGGCTGCACCCAGCCGCAAGGCCCTCCCAGTCACTGGCAGGACCTACACATCTCTGTCACCTCCAGCAAGGAAGGCGGGCCCCAGGGGTCCTGCCCTCAGCAACCCCAAGCATCCCCAGTGTGACCCAGAGGAGACAAACCCCCTCGGCCCCGAGGTGAGCAGGCAGGGAGCCCAGAGCCCTGCTGCCCAGGGAGGTGCAGGACAGGCAGCACGTCCAGCTGGTGACGCCTGTCCTCGGCACAGCGGCCAGGGCGACAAGGGCACCCAGCACCCTCGGGCACACCTCACTGATACGACCCACGCGCAGGCCGGCAGGTCTGGGCCCCGAGACAGAGGCCCTGGCGTCCCCCCTCCACCGCCCCCGCTGAGCCCGGAAGCGGATGCCATCCCCCACACCGGCCCAACGCTGCCCCTCTCCAGGACCTCCGCCTTCCTCCAGACACTGACCTGGGCAGAGATCAAACTGACCGGTGTCCAAACTCTCCTTGAGTTTCAAGAAAGGCAGGAAGGAGAGAGTGAGACACAGAGGCAGCCGCAGGGGAAACCGAGCGACACCCAGCTCCCGACGCCCCGGCCTGGCCCGGCCCGCACCCGGGGCGCATGGGGGGCCCTGGAGTGCAGATCTGAGCGGCCCCCAGCCCAGCCAGGCCATCCAGCGAAGGGAAGGCGTCCGGGGTAAGCAGTGTACTGGGCCTCGGAAGGAGACGGACAAGCAGACACGGCATGTCGGGGTGATGAGGGCTGGGAGGCAGCCAGGGCAGTCAGGGCAGGGTTGGGGGGCAGCCAGGGATGCTGGGGGCCGGGGGAGCCCTGGGAGCCTGGGGGCGAGGGGCCACTCACAGCGGGATGCTGACTGGGCTGCTCTCAGCCACCCCACCTTGTCCCCAGACCCCGCTTTTCACCCAAAGGTTCGCCTGTGGCCCACCCTCTCCTTGGCCTCCTTGGGTAAACTGCCTTCCAGAAATGAATAGGAGACAGACCTCTCTGCAGACTTCCAACGTCTGTCCGGCGTCCCAGGAACCATTTTTTTCCCTCTTTCATCCCGAAGGAAAACGACCCCACATTGCAGATTAAGAGAAGGTGCGGCGTGGGACCCAGAGCCGCAGGGCGGGAGGGCAGCTTGGAGCAGGCCCCCCAGGCCCAGGGATGGACAGCACTGTAAGGAGGAAGTATCGTCATCGGGACAGGGGGCCCCAGGGGGCAGGTGTCCCCCAGGGAGGGCTGAGCTGAGGGGAGAGGCGAGCCCAGAGGAAGGCTGGGCCTCAGGAAGGAAGGGGGGCCGCCCCGCTGGAGTGAAGGGGCTGCACAACTGCTAGGGGGCGGGCGGGGAGGTCAGCGGTGGGGACCGGGGGCCGGCCTGGCCACGGGGCCTCCTGCAGCCCTGGGGCCTCGCTGGAGGTGCGTGAGCGCCAGCAGACAAGCAGGCTGCGATTGCGAGAGGAGAAAGCACCGTGACATCTGCCCTGTTGGTGACCATCGGGCCGGGAACTCAGATGCCACATGTCCGCAGGGCCCTGCTCACCTCCAGGCCTCCCCGTAGGCCCCGAACTCCAGTCCCAGCCACCCACACCCTTCTGCTCTGCACCCATGGGAGACCGTGGGGCCCACCCAAGCGCCGGGCTGAACCCCGGCCGGGTGCCGCCCTTCCTTGGGGCGCCCGCCAGCTGAGGGGCTGCTTGGCCACTGCCTCCCCGGGACCCCGGGAGCCTCCGCAGCGGTGTTGTCTGAGGGATGGGGGCGGACAGGAGTCTGTCCTGAACCAAGGCACCGATGGGCCTGGCCGTGTGGCATCGGGTGTGGGAACCCGGGGGAGGGCCCAGACCCAGGGCTTCAGCCCCGGCCGGGGGCGCGCCTGCTTCTCTGGGCAGTTGGGGTGAAGAGGGAGGGTGGGACGTGGGGCCCTGGACCCAGCATAGGCCTGGCTGGTGCTGGCACCCGGGTCACTGAGGGGAGAGGATGACAGGATCAGGCCCAAGAAGATGGACCACGGTAATAAGGGGGGATGCGCTACAGCGACCCTCACAGAGACAGTCCCCAAAGGCTCCTCATAAAGGGGGTTTGACAAGGCTCCTATGCACGTGCTCCTGTGTACATACACACACATGTGCACATATACACGTGTGTGCTCAGTGTTTTCACTTAATATTAACCTCATGTAGAATGTGTAAAGCAATATATATTAATCGCACGCCTTATATTTTATATAGTTCCATATACATATAGTTACTGTATATATATTTGTCTCTCACCATCTTTTCCTTTAGAGCTGGCAAATGTTAGAGTAGGAACCACACGTCTTTTAAAAAATCTAACAGAACTGATGTTTAACAGGTACAGAGCTGCAGTTTTGCAAGATAAGGTTCTAGAGAACTTCTGTATGACCCTGTGAATTCACCTAACACCAGTGACCTATATACATTTAGAAATGGTTAGGATGCTAAAGTTTATGTTAAATGCTAAGTACCACAATTAATAATTTTTTTTTTTAAAGCTGGACGTGGTGCAGGGAAAAAATGGGGCTGCGAGAGGGTGGTTGTTCCCAGACCAGGGTCAAGCGAGCCCCTGGGATGAGCCTCCAAGCGAGGGTCCTTAGCTTCACGCAGGAAAGAAAGCAAGAGCAAGGCAGTGAGGGGAAGCAGATTTATTTAGGGAGAAGCACGCTCCATAAGCAGAGTGTGAGCCATCCCAGAAGGCGAGAGGCAGCCCCAGGGCACTGGGTCATCTTAGAAAGGGACAGAGTGTGGGGTGATTCAGGTTCACGGCTGGGCAATTTCAGGGGATGACAAGAGGGAGGGATATTCTAACTGTCTTGAAGAAGGGGTGGAGATTTCCTGGAACTGGGGCACCACCCACTTTCTGGCCTTCCAGAGCAGCTGCCCCTGTAGGTGCGTCATTTAGATGCTAAGGTATTACAGTGAACAGGTACTGAGGTTTGGGTCTCCTGGAGACACAACGGCCTGCAACCCTGGGCTGAGCTGGCTGGAGCCAGCTGCTGCGCCCTGCTGCTCTCAGCGCTGCGTCCTTTTGTGAAGCTGTGTCCTGCCCGCTTCCTCCCGGTCCCACTCCTGCCTCGGAGGCTTGAGTCCCACGACCGTGAGAAGCAGAGGGACAAGGGTCCATCTTCACCACGGCTTCTCCGGGGGCTGAGTGGGGGTGACCCTGCCTGTCAGGGAGTAAAAACTCTCTGAGTGCCTCCCCTGGCGGCCCCGGGGGCAGGAGGGCATCTGGCTTTAAGTCTGGGCAGCAGTATGGGCTGGAGTCCTCGCAGACGTCATCTTGGTGTGGAACTCTCGTAAGTGCTTCCAGAGCCTTCCTAAGGGTCTTCACGGGGCTCCTGTGCAGCAGCATCGGAGCCCAACAGTAAAGGTCTATAAATGACAGGAGACTTAAAAGGCAGGTTAAACATCTGACGGCCGACGCTGTAACTGATAGAGAAACTTGGCAAGAACTGCCAGAATTATGACTCAACCTTATGGAAACTTCACATAAATTCTACAGAAGTCTATCGCTATGAATAACATCGACCCAGGGTGTAATCAGAGGCTTATCACTCCTTTGACAATGCTTCCCATGTAATTTAACATATTAAATAATGCTAGTTAATTTAATATCTCAGGGCCTCTCTTCCATGAACCTTCTACAACTATCTGTATCCATATTATTTGTCCCTAATTTTTTCCCATTCTGAAACAACCAGCTCCAGGACAAAAGACTGGCAATTTCTTTCCCTTTAACAAATGCGTTCCATTCCTCATCTTCTTTCACTGAAATTCACACCTTAGTTTCCCGACGCACTGAAATGGTTCTTCTTTTTTACTAGCTTTAATTCCCTGATAGCTCAGTTGGTAAAAAAAAAAAAAAAAAAAAAATCCGTCTGCAGTGCAGGAGACCCTGGTTCAATTCCTGGGTCGGGAAGACATCCTGGAGAAGGGATAGGCTACCCACTCCAGTATTCTTGGGCTTCCCTTGTGGCTCAGCTGGTAAAGAATCCGCCTGCAATGCAGGAGACCTGGGTTCAATCCCTGGGTTGGGAAGATCCCCTGGAGAAGGGAAAGGCTACCCACTCCAGTATGCTGGCCTGGATAATTCCATGGACTGTATAGTTCACAGGGTTGTAAAGAGTCAGACATGACTGAGTGACTTTCACTTTCACTTTTCCCACGTTCGCTTAATGACATTATATCATTTTACCCTTAACGACCTTACCTCCAGCAAAACTGATGAGCAGAAAGTAACTGTAAACTGTCATGTCCATATTTCCTGGCTGGAAAACTTAGGTTTTAGTCTTCCTCTCCTAAGGCAAAGTAAGTGAATTTAGACGCCACCCCCCCCACCACCCACCCAGGAACTAATACTCTAATACATATCCTATCTGAAATGACCCAGAGAGTCAGTGAGTTCTCCCCATTTAATTTAGTCAAGTTTTAAGCTACCAAAATATAGAGAGACTATTTTAGACCGACAGTCCCAAAACAATTATTTCTACAGAGTTTACCTAAACCTTATCTCATTTACATTTACTTTCTTTAAATGTTTTTTTGTTTTTTACTTACGAGTTACTTACTTTCCTTGCTGACAAATTTGCAACAGATATAATAAGGTCTTACTACACTTCTAATAAACCTAGGTACTCTTGCCTGGAGAATTCCATGGACAGAGGAGCCCAGGGGTTGCAAAGAGTCGGACACAACTAAGCGGCCAACACTTTCACTTTTTTTCAAACCTAGGTATAACAGAAGTGTTCTTAACACTGATGACTCATAAAGACATGTCTATATGAATCAAACCACAAGCTTAAGCTACCTTCAGTACCAGATATCAATTCAGTACTGAGTATTTCCCAGGTCGTGTGAACCTGAAATGCATTCTGGCCAGATTTTTTTTTTATTTCTGAGTATTTCTATAAGCTCTTAGTTTCTTTATTCCAATTAACTGGAGCCCTTTTATGAATTAGTTTTGGCAGTACCACACATGGACAACACACATATAGATTCGTATAAACACACAAAACATAGAGACCTCATAGTTCCCATTCCAAAACTTCAGCCACAATTCAGGTTGTTGTTGATTCAGTTGCCCAGTCGTGTCTGACTCTTAGCGACCCCGTGGACGGCAGCAGGCCAGGCCTCCCTGTCCCTCAGCACTTCCTGGAGTTTGCCTAAGTTCATGTTCATTGCATCGGTGATGCCAGCCAGCCAGCCATCTCATCCCCTGGCGCCCTCTTCTCCTTCTGCCCTCAATCCTTCCCAGCATCAGGGACTTTTCCAGTGAGTCGTCTGTTCCATCAGATGACCAAAATACTGGAGCTTCAACTTCATCATCAGTCTTTCCAGTGAATACTCAGGGTTGATCTCCCTCAAGATTGACTGGTTTGATCTCCTTGCCATCCAAGGGACTTTCAGGAGTCTTCTCCAGCACCACAGTCCAAAGGCATCAATTCTTTGGTGCTCAGCTTTCTTTATAGTCCAGCTCTCACAACCATACGTGACCACTGGGCAGACCACAGCCTTGACTATATGGACCTTTGTCAGCAGAGTGATGTCTCTGCTTTTCAGCACACTACCTGGGTTTGTCATCGCTTTCCTGCCAAGAAGCCATCGTCTCCTGGTTTCATGGCTGCAGTCACCATAGTGATTCTGGAGCCCAAGAAGAGGAAATCTGTCACTACTTCCACCTTTTCCCCTTCTGTTTGCCATGAAGTAATGGGGCCTGATACCATGGTCTTAGTTTTTTCAATATTTAGTCTTAAGCTGGCTCTTTCACTCTCCTTCACCCTCATCAAGAGGCTCTTTAGTTCCTCTTCGCTTTCTGCCATTACCATGGTATCATCAGCATATCTGAGGTTGTTGATGTTTCTCCTGCCTCTCTTGATTCCAGCTTGTAACTCATCCAGCCCAGCATTGCTCATTATGTGCTCAGCATATAGATTAAACAAACAGGTTGACAGGAGACAGCCCTGTCAGACTCCTTTCTGTATCTTGAACCAGTCAGTTTTTCCATACAGGGTTCTAACGGTTGCTTCTTGACCCGCATACAGGTTTCTCAGGAGACAGGTAAGATGGTCTGGTATTCCCATCTCTCTAAGAGCTTTCCAGACTTTGTCATCACCCACACAGTCAAAGGCTTTAGTGTGGTTGATGAAACAGAGATAAGATGTTTTTCTGAAATTCCCTTGCTGTCTCTATAATCAGCGAAAGTCGGCAATTTGATCTCTAGTTTCTCTTCCTTTTCTAAACCCAGCTTGGACATCTGAAGTTCTTGGTTCACATAATGCTGAAGCCTAGCATGCAAGCGTGACCTTACCAGCACGGGAAATGAGTGCGACTGTTCTGCGGTTATCACATTCTCTGGTACTACCCTTCGTGGGAATTGGGAGGAGGATTGACCTTTTCTAGTACTGTGGCCGCTGCTGGGCTTCCAGATTTGCTGACATAATGAACGCAAAACCTCGATGGCACCATCCTTTAGGGATTTGAATAGTTCCACTGGAATTTCATCACATCCACTAACTTTATTAATAGCACTGCTTCTTAAGGGCCATCTGACTTCGCACTCCAGGATGTCTGACTCTGGGTGGCTAACCACACCATTGTACTAATCCGGTTTATTAAGATCTTTGTTACACAGCTCTTCCATGTATTCGTTCCATCTCCTCTTGATCTCTTCAGCGTCTACTAGGTCTCTATCATTTTTATCCCTTATTGTGCCCATCTTTGGGCGGAATGCTCCCTTGATATTTCAGATTTTACTGATGAGATCTCCAGTCTTCCCCTTTTGTTACTTTCTTACATTATTAAGCACTGTTCACTGAAGGCCTTCTTGTCTCTCCTAGATACTCTTTGGAACTCTGTGTTTAACTGGAAGTAGTTTTCCCTCTCTCCCTTGCTTTTTGCTTCTCTTCACTCTTCTGCTATCTGTAAAGCCTCCTCAGACAACCACTTTGCTTTCTTGCTTTTCTCTTTCTTGGGATGGTCTTGTTTGTGGCCTTCTGCACAATATTACAGAGCCCTGCCCATCATCCTTCACCCACACTGTTAACTAGACCTAGCCCCTTGAGTCTATTTGTCTCCTCTACTGTGAATTCATAGGGGATTTGATGGAAGTCATACCTGGCTGGCCTAGTGTTTTTCCTGGTTTTCTTTAGTTTAAGCCTGAATTTTGCTATGAGAAGCTGATGATCTGAGCCACAAGTCAGCTCCAGGTCTTGTTTTTGCTTTCTCTATCTCTGGCTACAAAGAACGTAATCAATTTGGTTTCAGTACTAACCATTTGGTGATGTCCCATGTAAAGTCGTCTCTTGTGTTGTTGAAAAGGGGTCTTTCTATGACTAGTGCATTCTCCTGGCAGAATTCAGTGAACCTTTGCCCTGCTTCCCTTTGTTCTCCAAGGTCAAACTTGCCTGTTACTCCAGGTATAATCCTGACTTCCTACTTTTGCATTCCAATCTCCAGTGATGAATAAAACATCTTTTTTAGGTGTTAGTTCTAGGAGGTCTTCAAGGTCTTCATAGAACTGATCTACCTCAGCTTCTTCAGCATTGGTGGTTGGGGCACAGACTTGGATTACTGTGATGTTGAATGGCTTGCCTTGGAAATGAAGAGAGATCATTCTGTCATTTTTGAGGTTGCACCCAAGTACTGTATTTTGGACTCTTTGGTTGATTATGAGAGTTACTCCATTTCTTCTATGGTATTTTTGCCCACAGTAGTAGATACAATGGTCATCTGAATTTCGCCCATTCCAGTCCATTTTGATTCGCTGATTCCTAGGATGTCGATGTTTATTCTTATCATCTCCTGCTTGACCAGGTCCAGTTTACCTTGATTCGTGGACCTAACATTCCAGGTTCCTAAACAATACTGTTCTTTGCAGCATCGGATTTTACTTTTATTGCCAGACACAACCACAGCTGAGCATCGTATCCGCTTTGGCCCAGCCGCTTCATTCACTCTGGGCTCTTGGTAATTCTCCTCTGCTCCTCCCCAGTGGCATACTGGACACCTTCAGGCCTGAGGGGACTCATCTTTTGGGCCTTTTATACAGTCCATGGGGTGCTCACGGCAAGTATATGGGACAGTTTGCCCTTTCCTCCTGCCGTGATCGCGTTTGTCGTGATTCAGGTACAACAATGTACAGTCTATCCGTTACAAGGAGCTGGATTCAAACTGGGCTTCAGGCAGGTGAAACGAATCACGCTCATCTGTCTAGACGACTAAACTCTTTTTACTACTATTTATGGAAAAGGTACTTAGGATTCCTATTCTTCTTGAACAAGTCCAGTTCCAAATCACCTACCCCCTTTCCTGACATGTGAGCTTTAAAAGGCTAGGGGAAATAAGGGATCCTGGAGGAAAGTGGTTGGAGTATTGGCATCTCAAAGGCATAGGAGAAATGCTAGTTCCTCCTTGGATCACCTCCTCAGATCACCTCCTCCTCTAAAGCCAGGAATTTTTTTTTTTTTTAGTGCTTACTAGTCTCTGAAAATAAACAGGGGAGGTCTTAGGAGTGGTAAAAGAATTGGTGGGCTTTGGATTATTTCAGGAGCCACCCATCTGTCTGGTATAGCCTAGATTTTTAAAACAAGGGCCGTTTTTGTTTCCTCAAAGGAAACTGGGTGGTTTACCTCAATGATTATCAAAGGACAGACACAGCCACGCAGCTCTGTTGGCAAGTCTCGCTGACCATCATTCAGCATAGGGAGAAGGCCTCCCCCCAAATTCCTACAGGCTCCGAGTCTCAGCTCTGGCCAGTTCTGTCAGATAGTGGCCCCCCACTTCAGTAATCTGCTCATAAACGCTTCCGAGGGTCCTCTCTGGATCTAAGAAGTGTGGCCTGTGAGCTAAGAGGCTTGCCTACAGCCTCAGATGGTCCCATCTCTAAAGGCAGCCTGACAGTTTTAGCCCAACTTTGTTGTCCATTCCATTTCCATCTCAACCTCAATTTTATAAGCACACAGCGTGTGGGCATTCCTGCTGTTCATGACTGTCTGGATTCGTCCACTCAAAGCCAAAGAGATTCTGGGAGTCTGGGTGCAGGGGGCAAGCAGAAGAAAGTGACCTTTAGTTCCAGCTCTGTGAAACGGTTTAAAAATGTAGATGGGGTAGAATGGAGACCTCCTCTGGCTTAGGACCAAGAGGTTCCCCTGACCAAGGGCAACCATTTTCCTTGGTAAAGTCTCCCAAAAGGAGCGGGGGGTGGGGGTTGGGGGCAGGGCAGGGTCAATCACTTGGCTTGGGGTCTTCCCTCCATCTCCATTATTACACAGGACTCAGGGAACAAGGGCCCCAGGATACCAGCCAGCGAGGAGCGGGCAACCACGTATCTAGTAAGGAAATAACTGTCTCACCTGTCTGTCGAGGGTCATCTGAGGCTCCACTGGAGAAAAGACCAGGTGTCCTTTGGGAGCCAGGGAAGGTCCTGGGCCCGTCAGTCTCTGATCCTCTCGGCCATCACTGGCTTGGGAGCCCTGAGTCCCCCTTGGGACTGGGGAATGCGCTGCTTCCAGTGGCCCCAGAAACCAAGCAGAGCCCTGTGGGGTTCCCATGTCCGTCTCTTGTTTGTAGGGAACAGACTCGTCTCTGACCTTCCCTGAGCTCCAAAGAGCAGATTCAAACAGCTGCTCATCAGGGACAGGAGAGAATGCAGAGACAAGGGAGGGACGGCCAAGAAACAGTGCAGCCTGGGGCGGGGTCCTGACTCTGCCTCACGGAACGCACATCACAGTGTCTTTGAGCTTTTTACAGAACTAAAAACCCTGACAAATGGAAGACGTTAGTATTTTTCATTCCAGAGGAAAAAAACCACAGTTTCATGTCCCTGAGAGGCTCATCAGGACCCCTGAAGCCAGATTAAAGGGATGCAGGCCCTGCCCTCATCCTTACCCTTACCAGCAGCCCTGCCCTGAGCCGCTGCTGGAAACTCCTGACCACATCCTCCCGGGTTGGGACACACAGCTTTTCAGGGCAGGAGCCTGCTATGTCCCCTCTGCCTGGCGAAGCAATAAAGCTATTCTTTTCTACTTCATCCAAAACACGGTCTCCAAACTTCAGCGCGGCTCTGGCACACGGAGGCTGAGTTTCTGCCATAGCCCTGTCGTGTGTACTGGGCAGGGTCCCGACGGACTTTTCCCACACGGGGGCATTCGTCTTTCCAGCGGCCTCTTGGCCGCACTTAAAACAGACTGACCCTTTCTTGCAAAGACAGTGGCTCTGATCCAGGCTGCATGGACCCTGTCCCCACCATGGGCTTCTGTATGGATGGTAAGCCTGAGATGGTGCAGGTGTTAGGGCCGCCACCAGTAATGGTGACTTTTGCTGTTGTCCCTGAATCGTCCTGCTTCTTCACCTTATCTCTATCATTGAACGCTCCAAAGGCCAAGTCCATGAGCTGATTCTCAGGGGTCTGGGATCTCCAGCTCCCTGGGTGTGACGTTAGGGGTAGACAGTCCAGCAGACTGTCAGCCTCTCAGAACTGTGGCTGGCATCAGTTCCCAGTGGCGGACCTTGGGGAGGTGGTCTCATAAAGGGATTGTGTAAAACACCAGGCTCCTGCTGGGAAAGAAAGAACCTTCCAGGGGGTGTGAGCCAGGCACACCCAGCAGGAGGTCTTTAGACCTGGACTGTGGGGCAGGTTTGTGAACATTTGGATGTACGGGTCTTCCCCATTTTGGTTAAGGTGCCACAAGACAAGGGTCTGATGGATCCTGGGCAGATAGTGGCCATTTGTCCCAACGCTCTCCCTGATATTCAAAAAATCTAAGGGAGTGTGCTGCAGGGACCTTCGTGGGTGGACCCCCTCAAGGGAGTGCCATGGAGAAAAATTCAATGGCAATTCAGGAGACGGGACAATTGGACTGATCTGTAAAAACCCTGACTCCTGGAATTCAGCAGAAAAGTACTTAATTAAGCAACCAAAACTGGGAAAAGCAACAGTGGGGTCCTTGTGGGCACCCCAAAATCTGCCTGTTTGGTGAGCCTGAGGAGGCCCCTTGGATTAGTCAAGGAAAGGAACAACAGTCAGTGGAAGAAAGGCAACCAGAGTCCCAGGGCTGGAACTCTTCAGAGACGGACGAAGGGAGAGCTAGACCCCGAGTCAAACAGATGACACAGCTCAGTACAAGCCCCAGCCGCCCTGCGCTGAGGGGAGCCCTAGCCCAATAGGGGGATCGGATTATGCCCTTTGGGGTCCCTTCATGGTCGCCAGAAAAGACGCTGCAGGGGGAAAATGGGGCACAAGAGGATGGTCGTGTCCCAGGTACTGAGTGATTCCTGGGACGGGCTGCCAAGTGAGGGTCCTTGCCTCATGCAGGAAAGAACTCACGAGTGAGGAAAGCAGGCTTATTTACAGAGATGCACGCTCCACAGACAGCATAGACCTTCTCAGAAGTCCAGAGGCAGCCGGAGGCACGGGGTCACCTTGGAAAGTGTGAGAGGGCCCCTAGCGTGGGGGGTTGGTGTTTATGGGCTGGGTGACGTCACAGGATGACAAGTGGGAGGAACATTCCGTCTTCAAGAAGGGATGGGCATTTCCAGGAACTGGGGCACCACCCACTTTCTGGCCTTTTATGGTCGAGGTTCCTGTGGGTATGTCATTTAGATGTGAATATATCACAATGAGCTCTCTCTATATTTACATATTACAATATAGATAACGAGGCTCGGGGTCTACTGGAAGCAGGACCTTCTGTCGTCTCGGGCCTCGGTGGCTGCTGTCTGTTCCCGTCTCCTGCCGTTAACGGCTGTGTCCAGCTCCCTTCTTTCCTCAGATCCACACACACCCAGTGAACTGCCCGATCTCTTCACAACGTGGACGATTTCCCTTCTTGGTCCCCAACTTCACGGATGCCTGCTGAGCACCATTCTCCACCTGGCCTTGCAATCCCGTTTCAGAAACTAAGGAAATGTGCGAATCTGAACTTCCCAGCACACAGTGCTACTCACTGCTCATCAGAGGCCCCTCTTCAGCATAACCTCCAGGATGTGACAGAGCGAACAAACGCCTGTGTCCCAACAACTCGACAAAGTGACCAAACGTGACTAAAACCCCCTCATCCAGCAAACACAGCGTGAAAAATACCTGTGGCAACAGAGCGGTCACCTGAGCAGGTGACAGACACGCACACTCCTGATGAAAGCAGCAGATCCTAAGAATTAAGAGCAGGGGCGTGGCCTTCCCGAACGGCCTTTCTCAATCATTACAATGAAAACATGAAGCCAGCTGAGCTGCAGCGGGAGACAAATGACCCTCGCGCTTTGGTTTAGCATGTTCTAAAAATACAATTTAAAATTCAGCAATATCTTTTTTTAATGTAGTCACTACAACACAAACATGCCTCTTTGTTATCTAACTGCATCTGCATGCAAAACACGCTTTAGCTAGGAAAATGTAAGGTCTGGGGAATTGAAACCCATTTTTCAAATTCAAAAGAAATGAAAAGGAGAGAATAAAGGTGCATTTTATTCACATGCAGAAAAATATAACTGCAAGCTGACCTCAGTTCCTCACCCCAACCTGGTAAATGACGTATGTAACTTGTCCCCAAGTGGTTTCAAGATTACTCTTTCAAGTCACATGACTGTGCTGTAGAACCAAATCCGCCTTGAACCAAATGCAGTGCCGTTTGCCTTCACGCTTAAGGAAATGGTATATTCTGCACTCGATGGGAGGGCTTCTCAACCTTGGCTCTGGAGACCTCCAAATCGTCTTGGGGCGAGAAACCGCCTCCCTGAGGCCACCACCCAGAGCATCGTGCACACAGGCTCTGCCCGCTGAGGCCGGCGCTCCCGCAGGGCAGGGAGCAGGCAGAGGGCTGCCAGGCTCTGATCTCACCCGAGGTCCCCCGGATCTCTGTACTCTTCACCGCACACGACCACACCAACGGGAGCTGGGTTCCCAAGCTCGGCGGGGCATGCACCCACGTAACGGATTAAAATTAGGCACCCCAATCATTAAACTGTCACTGTGAGAGCCGGGAGTACCATTTATTTTAGAAAAGGAATAGGAGAATTAATGGATTTCTTTATTTGCTTCAATGTGATAGTCAGCCCATCTTTTATTATCAAGGCAGTCATAAAAAAATGCTTCGGCCACGTATGCAAATTAAATCATTAGTATTTTCCCAGTTACAGTGACTGCTTGTTTATATCTCTGATCTCTTCTCCCAGTTTTGTTCCTTTAATATTGGCTGCTCAGTCGTGCCCGACTCTTTGTGATCCCATGGACACTAGCCCATCAGGCTTTTCTGCTCATGGGATTCTCCAGGCAGGAATCCTGGAGTGGGTTGCCATTCCCTTCTCCAGGGGGCTCTTCCTGACCCAGGGATCGAACCTAGGTCTCCTGCATTGTAGCCGAATTCTTTACTGACTGAGCCACCAGGGAAGCCCAATATTAATGATACTGGAAATGCTTCAGTAAAACACTCTGAGGCCCTGCAAGAGAAACCCTCTCTACTCCCCACCTCTCTGACCCCAGAGCTGCAGGGTCACCCGGTAGTGACCTAGACGGCCCCCCAGGGACTGGACAGCCCCACCACCACAGGGCCCTTGGGCACAGAGGGCCATGGCAGAGGGTCTCCCTGGCTCCTCCCCTGAGCTCCTGGCAATGGGAGGCCAGGAGAAGCCAGCCCACTGCAGGTGGGAGCTTCAGGTAACAGCTTCTATTTTACCTAAGAAATCAGGTAAAGCATGCATCCTGCTTCAAAACACACCCACGTTACCTGCGTTTTGTATTCACATTAACGTGTCTCGCCCACTGATTTCGCCGGTTTCTGGCCGGGCTGCCAGTGCCCAGGAACACACGCCTACTTCTGGTGCCCACCACCCCCAGCTGCTCCCCCAGCAGCCTCCTGGGGCCCGCCTTCCTGAGATCCTGCACTGCTCTGAGCCTCGCTAAGCAGACCCGTCACTCACACTGCAACTCTGAGGCTTGAGTGTTCATGAGCAAACTCCTCTGTCCTGAGCTGGGATCCCAAAAGAATGAAACTGGCTGTTGGGAGATGGAGCCAGAGCAGGAACAGATGTGATGGAGGCAAGGCCAGTGGCCAGCTCAGGGTCAGGGGCTGGGGGTCGGGACAAGGCCCAGTTTCTTAACCACCCAGCCAGAACAGGTGCCTCAGCGCCTAACTTCTCTGAAAATCACAGCGAAGTCCTCAACACGCACACAGTCCACGGTGACGCCACAGAGAAATGTTCGCTTTCCAGTCCGACCCCTGAAAGGCTGCCGGATAACCCATGACAACTGACTCCTTTCTGCCCCACGTGCTCCCCAAGGCTGCCAGCGCTGCAGCTGGAAGGCAGGTGCACGGCCCAGTGCCCTGACCCAGCTCGGAGCACTCAGCGGGGACGCGCCTGGACACTGGAGCCCGAGAAAGCTGGCCACGAGGCAGAAACAGGGGGCAGACAAAGCGAGGCTGCGGCGATCCACCCCACAGCGTGGGCAGGCTTTCCCGCGCGCGACCCAAGCTGGGGGCAAGGACGGACATCCTGAGCGTGTCGGCGGCTGACAGAATGAGACCCGTGTGCACCTCTCAAGACGGGAAGCCACGAACACCCTGGGACAAGAAAGAGTGACCCGGGCACCCCGTGCCCCCAGGCAAGGCCAGAAAGCTGAGGCTCTCTGGACCCAAGGAGTCGTCGGGCTGCTCGCTTCCCATCTCCCCTTTATCAGGAAGCTTAACCTGGGCCTTGATGGGCTGAAAAGGTCCAGGAAGTCCCCAAAGTGGCATGCAAAACGGCATTTTTTAGTATGTCTCTCTCACAGAGAAACATTAATAAAAAGAAAATGACTGCATGGTTAAGACCCTAAAGGTGGGTCAGCTGTTGTCAATCCCAAGGGCCCCGCCCCACCTCTGACCATTAGAGAACACACCCAGATAGTGTTTTCACAACAGCTTAAACAAAACCCCCGAGTAAGGCAGTCCGTGGAGCAGGAAGGCCGGCGACGCCCAGCTCCCCCCATACCCCTGGAGTGCAGGCCAGCACGGCACAAGGTGAGCCCAGGGGAGGGAGATGGCAGGGCCTGGGCAAAGGGGCGGCTGCGGGGACCCCGTCCCCCGTTCCTGATCCTCTCACCAGCCCAGGCCCTCGGCACTGCATGCAGCCCCCGCGGGACTGGCGTAGTCCCAGGCCCAGGGCCCCTCCTGCTGTGGGAGCAATCCCTCCCCCAAGCCCTTCAGGTAACAGCCCGACTCCAGGCCTTACGGAGAAATCCCGACCCTCCGCTCCCCTAGTTCAAGGGCCCCCAAACCTCTTCACGTCGTGGTGGGCAAAGGAAAGTGCCCATGCTCAGCACCGCCACTGAGCAGCTGAGGAGCCGGCCCAGCCGATGGTGGGGCCGGGGCTGGAGGAGGCAGGCCCAGCCGCGGCTCAGCGGCAGGCAGCTGTCCTGAGACCGGAGCTGGGGCAGGGACGGTCCTGGGGAAGCGTGGATGGCGCCTGTCCTCTGATGATGGGTCACAGGGAAGGGCCAGCGGCTCCCCACGGGGCTCAGCTCAGGAGACAGGCGGGAGCACGCACACACAGGCCCCCGTTCCTGCGGACCCCGCCCTGGGTGCGTCTGAAGGACAGTGCGACAGCAGGACGTGGAGGCCCCACCAAGATTCACCTGCTCCTCGTGACGGCCCCCGGAGGGCACCGGCGGGCAGGAGAAGCAGGGGCCAGGGTCACAGGCTCTGGGAAGGGAGGACACCTTCCTTTGCTCCCAAAGCTGAAGGGGGCCACCGCCACCCCTCAGAGGCAGCCAGGAGCCTCCTGTGGTGGCCACGCGGCCCTGACTTGGGCAGGAGCGTGAGCCCGGGACAAGGGAGTGGTTCAGAGCAGCGACAAGACGTGGCCCTGCCCACGTTGGCGCCACTCGGGGCCCCGCTGAGGCCAGGGCACTCCGGCAGTCGGTGCTGTCAGAGCAAAGAGCAGAGACGGGCAGCGGGAGTGGGTCACTGCACTCACGTGACAGCTTCCTAGCCACAGGAGCCACGCAACACGCGTCCGCAGCCCCCCGGCGCAGACTTGTGGGCTGGGGCTGCAGGGGAGAAGGGCACCCCCATGGGTGGGCTCAGAACAGAAGAGGGCGCAGGGCCCAGGGGGCCCACTGACTGACGGGCCCAAGGCCCCCGCCGCACCTGCCCTGCTCACTGGGACGCGCCTCCAGACCAGCTGGAGCGCTGGCACGTGGCGGCAGGAAGGCAGGACAAGAGCCATGCGGCTGGAGGAAGCCCTGCCACGCAGCAGCCTCGGGAGCTCAGCCTGCCAGGAACCAGCAGGTCCTGACCCACCCAGCCCCCAGCCCTGCGCGGGGACAGCTCTCACAATCCTCGTGCCCAAGGATGCCGGACTGGCAGGGATCAAAGCAGAGAGCCCCTCCGCTCGGCAATGAGGAAGTGGGGAGGACTGTGCCGCGAGGAGGGGGTTCAGCATCCAAGCGTCTGGGTGCCCTTGCCCCGGAATCTGCTCCTGGGAGGGGGAGGGGCGGGGTCAGCTCGGCCAGCGGCTCCTGTACACCCGACGGGACCACGACAGGAGCTGGCTGACCTGTGTCACAAATGTTCACGTGTGTGCCCGTCTGTGTGCGTGCATGCCGCCCTCGCCAAGGCTGCACCCCCAGAACCTCACGGTGAGCTGAAGAAGGGGGGCCCGGAGGAGGTCGCCGCGGCAGGGCCAGCCTACCCACAGCTCCAGCGCCAGCACCAGGCGCCTGCCCACCCCCACCCCCCTCCCCTCTCCAGCTCCCTCCACAGCTCAGGCTGTGCCTCCTCACACCATCCCACGGGGCCTGCCCGGCAAGGACCCCAGGGCCAGCCACACCACCATGACGGCCAGGAGAGCCTCCACCTCCAGGCTCAGGGAAGAGCCCCACCCCCCCCCCAGAAAGAACTGCTCCAGGCAGGGAGGGTACAGGCCAGAGGTTCTATGCCTCCCCCTCGGGGGCACCTCCCACCCCAGGGAGGGGACAGCACCCAGCACAGTGAGTAGGGACCAAGTGAAGCAGGCCTGCGCCCCCCGCTGTCATGACACGGCCAAGCCAGGGCTCCCTGCTCAGACTCTACAGCAGGGGGCACGGAGGCCGGGGGCGAGGGCAGAGCGCCCTGAGGTGGTGTGGACCTGTCTGCAGCAAGGCCTGCACACTCCGCTTTTCCCACCCAGCAGCACAGCCCAGGACGAGGCCTGCGCTTCCGACCTAGGGTCCCACCCTGCGCGTGAACACAAAGGCGCAGGCTCAGGCTCGCCGCCTGGCACAGGGGCAAGCCCCGTCCTTCAGGCTCCCTGCCTTGGTGTCAGCTGCCCCACAGTCAGCCGGGCGCAGGAAGGGGAGCCAAGCCACACGGGCACAGGACGAACAGAGCGTGTTTAACCACAGCAGGGAGCCTGGCATCAAAGAAACACCGCCAGACACAGGCGGGGGCTCCCATCCGGGGAACCGGAGCCCAGCAATAAGGGCATGTCCTCCTCTGGTGCAGCCTGGCAGGGCTGGGCCAGGCCCCTTGCGATCGCCCCTGAGCCCGATGACAATCCTCCACGGCAGAAACTCTTGTGCCCACTTCGCAGATGGGAAGACTGAGGCACCCCGATGCGTCAGCCCATCTGTCTCATCCTCAGGCCCGCCGCACGCAGGCTGAGGTGACGAGGCGGGTGAGGCAGACAGGACCAGCTCGGCACAGTCTCAGGACATCCCGGCGTGTGGCCACCTCTGAGAGCAGCAGGCCGGCTGGAAGGGCCCAGTCCCCCGTCTCATGGCTCCGCTGTCCCTGCTCTAAGGGCAGCTCCGTGGGATGCCACATCCTGCGAGTCAGCCATTGGAGGAGGGCAGGGAACCCCCAACAGGCTCCTACTTAACCTCTCCCCACTTTGCCATCAGCCGGTAGCCCGACCTCCAGGGCCTGGTGCATGACCAGGCAGAGAACAAAACCCAGGAGGCCAGCAGAGGGCCCTGGCCAAGGCCTCGCTTTCCGACCTCACTGAGCCCTCTCTCCTCCTCGTGAACGGGGGCCAGTGCTCTCCAGGGAGCTGCCCGTGGCTCCATGAGATGAGGTCTGTGAGACGGTCAGCATGGCGCTGCACGGAGGGTGCCCACATGCAGGCCAGTCTGGAACTGCCGCCAGGGCTGCAGAGGACATGGCCCGAGGGGGACGCTGCCTACGGGGCCCACCTTAGCCTCTGCCCCCTCCCTGTCCTCTCCGTCAGCAGCAACATTCCCAGGAGGGCAGCTGACTCCCCAGCCAGCTTCTGGAAGAGGCTGACCCACACGGGGCATCCGACATCCCTGCCTGGCCAAAGCGACCGTTCAGAGTGGACGAGGGGCCTAAGCCAGAGTGAGCAAGTGAATCCAGGAAGTTCTGCTGTCCGTCCTGGTGGGCAGGGACCGGCGAGCGTGTAGTCCTGAGAGCAGCCGGCAGAGCCATCTCAGCACTGGGAAGTGGACTCCCGACGCAGGGGGAAGAAACAAGGTGTTGATGAGGCTGCAGGGGAGCTGGATCAAGCCGTGCCTGAACTCTGCTGCACCTGCACTTTCCCCAAAGCACGTCAGTCCATCCCGTGCGCTTGGAACCTGCTGTGAAGAGGTCCTCCCTGAGTGATGGGTCCCCTCTGAGTACCTTCCTGCTCATGCTGAGAGCCGCTCGTGGAGAACTCCTGGTCAAGTGCAGGTCCCACAACCTCAGGGAGGACAGTCTGGCCCCAGTCTGTTCCTCCATCTGCCAAAAGCCACCTTATCCGACCACACCGTCACCTGCCCCGGGGGCACACCTACAGAGCCACCCCCGAAGGGCTGCACCCCTGGGCGCCAGAAGCACCCACCCCTCTGTTTCTAAATCGTCCCCCTCCTCCCATCCTGGGAGCACATCCCCGGGAACCCTGCCACCAGAAGCCAGCCCCACGGCTCCATCCCGGCGCAGGTGCGCAGGCCGCACCGCTTCCCCGAGGCCGCGGCAGGCGAGGGGCACGCTGTCCTCGGGGTCCCGGCTGGTGCCTCCTCAACAACAGTGAAAAGAGGGGGAAACGCAAACTCGCAACTGGGTTTGCAACGCACGTCCACGTCGTCCCAGGAGGGGCCCCTCTGTGGACACCAGGAAGCGCCGTGGACATCCACCGCTCTGGCTCACAGACCACCTGGCAACCAGGGACCTGGGCACCGCTGGCTGGGGACAGATCCCACAGTGGTCAAGGCCCCGCTGGGCCTGCACCAGGCAGCTCTCACCCACGGCAGCGCTCGGGAGCCAACACTTGAAGGCATGCTGCTGAGCTTTCCAGAACAGGATCTCTGCGAGCCACGAAAGGGTGCCTGCGAGGACAAAGACACACAACAACTGGCTCCCAAACGTGACTGAGGTCCTCCAGGGAGGCGCTCGCCCAGCCGTGACTTCAGCAGACGCAGGCAGAGAGATGCCTGGAGCTGGCGTGGGAGCCTCAGGGAGCCTGCGAGTGCGTAACAGACATCAAAGGCCCAGCCGCCAGCCCTCCCCTTGCAGATAGCATCCCACCTGAGACCCGGCCTGGGGAGAGGCTCCCGGCCGCCCCCGCTCAGGACACCCAGCTCGAAGAGAGGAGGCAGCCCCGCCGGGCGAGCGCACCGTGAGGCTGAGCCCTCAGGCGCAGCCGCCTCGACACCCAGGTCTGTCCTCTGCACCCGCCGTGCCACAAGAAGCCCGGATGGCTGCGGACACCGTCCCGAACGCCTGCTGCTGAGCACGCGGAGCATCCACAGGTGGGAGCAGAGGCCCACCGTGTGCCTCTCTGCGTTTCAGCTCCGTCCTCTCCTTGATGAGAGGAATTCTGAAAACAGGAGCTCCCTCAAGACGCACCCAAGTGTGGACGAAGACAATCCACTCCAACTCAGAGACACCCTTCCTCGGGGGAGGGTTTAGGGGACGCCGTTTACACTGCGGGTTGTCAACTCCAAACCCCCAAGGTCAGCCCTCCACCAGCCCTGAGCGGGGAGGTGTTGAGCAGGACGGCAGCAGCCCCGAGCACCCTGGGGCCTCCCAGCCGGAAGGACGGGGAGAGGTCAGAGGTCATGCTTAGGCCGCTGCAAATCCAGCCAGACACGGACCACAAGTTGAAAGGAAAACAAGGCCCTCGCGAGGAGACAAGGAGGCACGTAAGCACCCTACAAGTCCTGCGCGCGCCCCTCCAACCCGGAGGGCCGGGAAGGAGCCTCGCTTCAGCCCTTACGCTGGCTAAGGAAGGCTTTCCAAAGAACGGGGCTGAGACACCTACTGGGGACTTTCAGTGCAAAACGTTGCGTGAATTCCTGGCAGAGAGGGCTCCGATCCACTGGAGCACTGCCCAACCACTTCTCCACGACTCTCCTCACAGGTCACACCCCCAGAGCGCTTCCCTCTGCACTTTCCGTCAACTACAGGCCCCTGCCCCGGGGGGTCGTCTGCATCCACAGCCCCAGAGCTGGGGGGCGGGCTCACCAGGCCCCCCAACCCCTCAGCCCTGAGGCTGGAACCTCCATTCTGGGAGGGCCCTGAGCATCCTTTTGGAAGCCCCCACCCCGCCCTCCTCAGCAGAGGCCCGGGCTCTGCTGGCCTGCTGGCGTCCTACTCCAACCGTGACTCCAAAGGGTCTGCCGGAAAGCCCCTCGGGGCCAGAGGGGCTCAGAGCACACTCCCCCCTGATGTTTAAGACCAACAGCTGGATGAGACACTGGCTCGGGCCCCTTCCAGAATGTCCCTGACACTGACTGCCAAGGCTTGGGTCCTGACAGCTACTCCTAGGAGTCCTGGGCCTGGGAGATGGTTCCGGGTCACACAGGTGGCGGGGAGGGGGGAAGGGCCACCCCACTGGAAGGTGTGGGACCAGGACCCCTGCCCCTAGGTGTGGGCCGCCCCAGCTGAGTGGGCCGGTGCTCCCCTCCCAGCCTGCCTCCCACGGCCTGGCGCAGCTGCGTGGGGTTACCCCACCCCCACCCCATCCCCACCAACGACTCAGCTCCCTGCGGCTGGGGCCTGACCGAGACGGAGCCACGGGAACCGCCTCTGGGCCCCTCGACATCGGAGCATCTGTTCAGCTCCCTCCTCTCTCGTGGAAAACACCCCGCGTGGGTGAGGTGCAGACTGCTTGCAAAATTCTTGTTGTCTAGTCGCTCAGTCATGTTTGGCTCTTTGCTACCCCATGGACTGTACCCACCAGGCTCCTCTGTCCAGGGAATTCTCCAGGCAAGAATGCTGGGTGCCATTTCCTCCTGCAATGGCGGGCGAATCCTTTACCACTGAGCAACTGATTAGAAACTTTCTAGAAACAGGCTCCCTGTCACCACCACCGCCCTTCACCCTCCCCTACCAAAGTCGGGGTGGGAGAATGGGGTAGCAGCGGGGCAGGGAGTCACCAAAACTGCTCTCCCCAAGTTTGAAAAAGACCCACTGCAGCCAAGAGCACCATGCCAGCCAGCTGACGGTCGCTCCCACAAGATCACGCAGCTCCACCAACCACGGGCACAACAACCCTCCCACTTGGAAGGCCGGCTCGGGCTTTCAGGTCCTAAAGAACAAACTTACTGTTTCTAGCTCAAACAGCAATCCAGCAGAAGCACTTGACCCACACAGACAGAATACTTCATGAACAATAGTTAACAAACACAGCCCAACATTCATGTTTTTAAAGGGAGCAGACTCCAAAACGTTCACAGACAAGACCATGTGAAGGCGTCATGTTAGATGATGAGGTTAAACAAGAGAAGACTAAATAACAGCATTAACTGTGATCTGAAACCAGCAGGGGAAAGAGCCTTTGACAGAGGCAGCGGCTGGCCGCTGGGAGCACAGGCCCCAGGCCTCCGGCCGAGGTCACACTGCATGCTATGGGCTGTGCACGAGGGCCCTGTTGGCCACTTGACAGCTGTGTTTAAAGCTGTTCCTCCTCTCGTTCCTCTCTGCATCACAAACCCACTTCCCTTGTATTTATGGCATCTACTTAAGAGCATATGATCTCCAGAATCAGGAGTACCCAGACTGAGGCGGGAGGAAGCAGGCAATCCCAGCGCTCGGGCAGATAACGGGCGGCTCCACGAAGTCAGGGGGCCAGCCCGCACCAGGCTCTCCTCCCAGGCCCCGTGCAGTGCTGTGCACCCAGCCGCCCAGCCGCTCATGCGGACACTGCCAGGCGCTGAGCACCAAGCCGGCAGGAGGCCCTCGGGGCCCCTCCGCCCCTCGGAGGCCCCTGCCAGTAAGAAAGGTGACAGTCAACCGCCGATGTCGCAATGAGCCACTGAAATTACACAGCAGATCCCGCTAGGGAGGAGGGAGAGGGTGTGAGACCATGCTCAACAGGGACTGAAGGCTCTGCTTGGACTGAGGGACCGGAGAAGACACCAGATAAAGACAGGCAGTTCCAAGAACTGCGAACAGTGTGTGCAAAGGCCCAGAGGCCAAGGGGGCTCGCAGGGAGCAGGGAGGCAAGCAGACGAGCAGGACGGGGACATGGGATGAGGTAAGCGGAACAGAGGGCAGGACCACAGGCCTTCCAGGGTCCTACCACACGGCAGGGCGTGAGCATGGGAATGAGGGGATGGGTCTGCCCTGGTCACAGCCACCCAGGTACCATCTGCACAGCGCAACCCGGGCCAGAGCCTGCCAGACCCAGAAGGCCAGCACTGCCTCAGAGAGCTTACGAGAGCCAGAGAAACGGATCCCCTCGATTCTTCGATGCTAAGCACACGTATCAACTTACCAAGGATTTGGTTTTCCTCCCTTATAAATAATGAGGTTGAAGAGTATTCTCCCCTCCCCCATGGAAATATCAGACTTTTTAAGAGAAAGTATTACTATTCAAAAGCCATACATGCTTACAGAAACCATTTTTATATATCGTGTAAAATTTAAACAATATCACCAAACATAAAAGGGGCTTCCCTGATAGCTCAGTTGGTAAAGAATCTGTCTGCAATGGAGGAGACCCCGGTTCAATTCCTAGGTCAGGAAGACACCCTGGAGAAGGGACAGGCTACCCACTCCAGTGTTCTTGGGGTTCCCTTGTGGCTCAGCTGGTAAAGAATCCACCTGCAGTGCAGGAGACCTGGGTTCGATCCCTGGGTTGGGAAGATCCCCTGGAGAAGGGAAAGGCTACCCACTCCAGTATTCTGGCCTGCAGAATTCCATGGACTGTATAGTCCCTAGGGTAGTAAAGAGTCAGACACGACTGAGTGACTTCCACTTACTTCACTTAACAAACATAAAGAGACAATGAAAGTTGCTCACATTCCATTTTCCTGGCACCCCAGAAGGCCAGTGCTATCACTCTGGAGACCCGTGAACTTGAAAAGCAGAAAGAATGGGTCCCCTGGGTACTGTCCCAGACCCCCTTTTTCCTTTCACTTAACACACCGAATGCTTCTGCTCCCCAGCAAGCCTGCACAGAGATTTCCACAGGACAAAAATACCAAAATGTATTTAGTAAGTTTCACCTCTATAAACAATGCAGCAATACCATGCACAGATTTCCACAGGATAAAAACATCGAAATGTGTCTAGTAAGTATCACCTTTATAAACAATGTAGCCATAACATTCTGTACATATCTGGATACCCATATGCTTATCACATTCTTCCTAGGAATAAATTCCAATAAGTAGAATAGCTGGAAGAAAAGGAATGGCCATTTAAAAATTTGACACTTAAACTTTTCCTGAGTGTAACCAAGTAATTAATAACTAATAATGGCCAAAGCTTACGTGTGCTTACGATGTACCAGACTACTCTAAGCACTTTCCATATATTAGCTTATTTAAATTTCACAAAAGCCACGGAAGATAAGAATTACTATTATCACCATTATCGGCTGCTGTCAAACAGCCTGTGTGATACGGGGGCATAAACAAATGCTTCCGCTGACGTTCTTTATCAGGAAGGCTGGGTCTTTTTACTGTTAGCCATTGTGATTCGCAGATTCATGTGCTCTGCTCATTATACAGTAGGAATGTTCACCGTTTTCTTATTGGTTTGTTAAAGCTCTTTACATATTGACTATTAACCTTCTGTAAGCATAATATGCTGCTGCTGCTGCTAAGTCGCGTCAGTCGTGTCCGACTCTGTGCAACCCCATAGACGGTGGCCAACCAGGCTCCCCCATCCCTGGGATTCTCCAGGCAAGGACACTGGAGTGGGTTGCCATTTCCTTCTCCAGCGCATGGAAGTGAAAAGTGAAGTGAAGTCCCTCAGTCATGTCCGACCCTCAGAGACCCCATGGACTGTGCCTTCCAGGCTCCTCTGTCCATGGGATTTCCCAGGCAAGGGCACAGGAGTGGGGTGCCATCGCCTTCTCCGGCATAATATGCTATATTTTTTTTTCTCTCACTGTCCCTTAACCTCACTTATGGAGTCTTTTGACAAGGAGAATTTTCTTTAACTCTTAAGAGTGTTAAATCTATATTTTCTTTAAAGTTTCTGGCTTACTGTTACAACATGAATGGATTAAGTCAGTGGTTTTTCAAAGTTTCTGGTCTTTGGGATGCTCTCTTCCAAGGCAATCCCACAGACAGAACGGTGGAGGCCACTGTGCTCTGGCTGAAGTAGGCGTGGGCGCCAGGGGCCCCCCACCCTCACCCGCCCGCAGGCAGCCCCAGAAGAGCCAAGCGTGGGGCCAACCACCGCCGGCCGACAGGACTGTCCGGAGCCTTCCCAGCGCCACACACACAGCACAGAAGACAGCAAGAAACCCTACGAAACACAGAATCACCTATGACCACTCCAATACCACCCAACACAACTACACCTAAAGGTGTTCCGAACGGTCCTCTTCTCAAAGAGGCTATGCTCTCCCAAACACCTCCACGGACGATGCTGAACTTCAGCTTCAAGACTACCAGGGGCCCGGAAGCAGAGGCGTGGAAGAGGAGGAGTCAGCTTCGGGGGCTTAACACAAGCAAGGGCACCCGGCGCTACGTTTCCAGGCCCATCTCAGGTCCCTCCTCTGCAAAACGGGTGTGGTAAGAGGGGCCACCTCCTGAGGCCGTGGGGAGAGAGAAGCGGGGTGCCCATGGTGACTACTTACGACAGCACACGGCCCCAAGTAGCTGCTCATTAAACGGCAGCTACTGGGCTAAGCTACACTCACAGCTGCCCCTTGAACACCATGGGGGAGAGGGGTGCCAGCCTCGCAGACGGTGGAGAACCCAAAGATAACTTTATAGTCAGCCCTCCGTATCCACGGCTCCACAGCCCAGGTTCAGACAACAGCAGATTGTGTAGTATTCACTGAAAAAACCCACGGATAAGTGGACCCACGTGCTTCAAGCTCACGCTGTTCAAGGATCAAGTGGACGAGTGTCATCTCACTAGGAAAGAGAACCAGGCTGGCTCCACCTCTGCTGATACAGGGGCCAGTCCGCCCCCGCCGTGATGGGAGGCAACCTGTGTGGGGCCCTGGCCCTTCACTGGAGGGAACCAAGAAGGCCCATCAGTCAGAAAAGGCGGCCGAGAGCCCACCCCGCTCCCGAAACAGAGCCACATACCCCATCTCCTCAGTCACACGAGCCCAAGAGAAGAAAATGACCTCCTAACAGAACCCGCTGATCTGAGCTCGGTGACACGTCTCCCCAAAGAAACGGCCTGTGAACACACGTTGCTGACGGGTGTGAAGATGCAGCATCACTTCTGACACAGGGCTCCTCGTCTGACTTGAATCAGAGACCCTTTGCTTTTCTCTAACTCTAGGCCAAAAGACCCCAACCCACTGCACACCGCAACATATCCCAACTGACCGTATGAGACTCAAACCAAGCCTCCTCCAGACTGGCTCCCCAGTCCCCACCCCAGGACCAGCAAGGGTCGCAACCACTGGGGAGAACTTGCCCTCCGGCTAGAACAGTGGGGACTCGGGCTCAGCTTTGCAGGCCACGGAGCGAGGGAGCTTCCATGGAGGTGGGGCTAACGCGGGTTCCCGGCAGCTGATCCCCAGCAGGGATTTCGGGTCCAGGGGCCGTCAACCCGCCACCCACAGCGGAGCCGTACCCCGCTCTCTGCATGTCCCCTGCTCCCTCCATCAGGTACCAATCTACAGCTCATGGCAGCTTCTGAGCAATGAAAGCCCAGCCGTTTTCAATAGAGAACGGTAGGGACGGATTCTCCAGGAGTGATGAAATGTTTCTTCTGCTCTGGCAATTAAGACGGCACAAAGTCGCCTTTCCTCGGGTGCCACCCCCAACATCAAAGGATGAGAATTCAAAGCCATTCATGCTGCATTGAAACCTCACAATGCAGCTGGAAAATGGAAGTCGATTACTGGACATAAATATGCAGTAGTTAAAAGCAAAGAGTTAGAACAAAATTCAACTGCAGCAACCCCACGACATGCGGAAACTTCCAGAACTGGAGTCCTCCTGGTAAACACGACGAGGGGCATCCTTAGAAAGCACGCTTCTGGCCACTGAGCCAAGCTCCACGCTCTGGACCCACGTGGCCCAGGGGCCATGTTGTCCTGCCCATCTTGCTACAGTAACGGCCCCCAAGGCCTCCGAGAACATGGCATCTAGAGATTTTTATTTCGCATGGCTGTGAAGCTGCTGACCACAGAACATTCTCTCTTGGCTCAGGGCTGCTGAGGCCACATCTGTCCTTGGTCCCCAGGCCTAGCAGGCCTCCACCCCCGCACACACCCCCAGCCCAGGGCTCTCCTGCTGCCAGTTCCGATCGCAGGACAGAGAACTAACCCTAAAGAGGGCAGTGTTACATCTGCCTGCCGCATAAACCGTGCTTCTTTTCTGATTGATTACTGCTCTCTTTAGGAAGGTATTTAATCTTTAAAATAAAAGCCCAGAACACAGAAAGCTATACAAGTCTAACAATGTGTCAGGGTGTGTGTTTTTAAGGCAGGAAAATACTTCCCTCCCACACAAATGTGAGTTCTGGGGAAAGATGCCACAGAGCCCAGGGAGTAGAATATCTGGGAAAGCTTGATGGGTCTTAAAAATAGATAATTGAACACAGATTTGAGAATTCTCAGGAGCTACCTGAAAAAAAGAAAATTAAATCTCACATATTTTTGATATCCAAAACTCCATTCTGATGAAAACTTCTAAGAGGGTGGCATTTTGCATTTCCAATTATAATAGAGTAATTGTGTTGCCATAGTGACCGCAAAATTCTGCAATAACTTTTGTTGCTTTGTAATTGCTGTAGTGTATATTTGTGTACAAGCAGCTGAGTTTTCTTAATTCAATCCCTCTCCCTCTCCCTGTCTGTCCCCCTCCCCCAGTCACCACCACCACCTTTCCTGGCTCAACCCAAAGAAAATTACCAGAAGCAACTAAAACTCCAGGCCACAGGATGATCACGGTACAGAAGAAAAAGTGAAACCAGGCCAAGGTGCAGACCCACCAGCATAACCCCAGTCTTGCTAGGCTGGCGCTGGGCGAGGGCTGTTTACATGCTTACTCCCAGGCCTCCCCTGCTTAGGTGGTTTGTGGGAATAAACAGAGAAGCCTGAGCGGAGGGAAGAAGGGAAGGAAAGTAACTCCACAGGCCCCTTCCCTCCCTCGCCCAGGGCAGGCAGAGAGCTGCTGCAAGCAATTAGGTAGGTCTCTACAGTAATGCAATTAGGATTTAGTTAAGAAAGTCATTAGTTTTAAAATAACTTGAGCTTAATTTCTGCAACACTTTATTTGAGAATTGTGTCACAGCAGGTCAATTTACAACATGCAATAAAGAAAACACTCGTATCAGCTGCTGCAAGTTATTACAAATTTCTGATGTGCATTAAATGAGTACACTGGGTTCCACCCCCGGCCTTTCCGACTGATACGCACGATCTCCTGCTATAACAGTGTCAAATAATTCAACGCTCAATGTAAATACGAGATAATTTGCTTCGGATGCCACAGTGTGAGCTTGCGATGCCGCCAAGAGCGGCTCCCGTCACCTGGGCAGGACGGGGCCCAGGGCTCGGCCTGCCCGCACCCCTCGGGTCGCGGGCGCCCCACCCCTGCCGTTCCGGTCCGGGGCACACACACCCGGCGACGGCGCACCCCCGCCCGCCCGCCCGCCCGCCAGCCCCGGGAGGGACGTTTTTCTGCAAACTCACAGCCTCGACAAAGTTATATAAACGGCGCCCGCCGGGGCTCCAGAGCCCCCCGGCCCACCTGCCGAGGGCTCGGCCTGGACGGGAGCGGGCGCCCCGGGGAGGCCCGCCGGCCGTCCTGCGCCCCTGCCCCGCGGGCGGCCCCCGCCGGGCCGGGGGGCTGCAGCAGGGAAGGTCCGGGACGGGCTCCGGCTCCGCTCCGGACGACCGCGGGGCCGCGCGGCCTGGGCGCACGGGACCGGGCCGGGGCCAGGCCGGCCGGGCGGGCGGACCCCCGGCGTCCACCTGCCGGGCCGGGCGGCGGGGGCGTGGAGGCGGGCGGGCGGGCGGCCTGCGGGCGGGCGGGGGGCGGACAATGGCCCGCGGGCCGGGCCGGGGCAGCGCTTACCGCGGCGGCGGCGGCGGCGGGCGCTCCGAGCCGCATCTCCTCAGCCTGCGCCGCCACCACCACCACCACCGCCGGCGGCGGGCGGGCGGGCGGGCGCTCGGGCGGCGGCGACGGCGGGGACGCGGCCGCGGCGCGCCGGGCCCAGGCGGCTGAGGCGGCGGCGCGGGCGGGCAGGCGGGCGCGCGGGCTCGGGCGCGGCGGCGGCGGCGGCGGCGGCGGCGGGGACGGTGCTCCGCAAGCGGCGGCCCCACAACCTCCCCTCCTCATTCACAAAAAATTGACCCACGTTGAACCATGATGCTGCTCCCCCCCTCCGGCACTGAGGCGGGCGCTGATAGGCCAGCTCCGACGCCCGTCAGCGGCCCCGGCCCCGCCCTCCCGCCGTCGGCCCTGCGGCCATTGGCTGCACCGGCCTTGCATCACCTCCCCTCGCGGGCCCCTCCCTCCCTCCCGGTTTCTAATGAAGAGCTCGTCAATTACGGCTCGGCCCCGCCCTCTGCCCGCCCTCCCTGGGCGCCCGGCGGCCCTCCCATTGGCCCACTGGGGGGTCGCGGGAACAGCCCCGCTTGGTCCCGCCCATCGGCCCCGCGGCCTCCAACTCGCTAGGCCCAACGCCCTCCGAATGCCAGGGATGCTCCGCCCCCGCCCGCCTCCTGGTCCCCATTGGCTGCCGAAGCTGCCAATCCCAGGGGCGGGGCTATCAGAGGACGCTCCAGGCACCAGCTGGAGGGCGCGGGACTGTTGGGAAAGTGTTGGGAGTACAGGCGGGTGGTGACAGTCAACACGGGCCGTGGCCCAGGCGAGCCTCGTTCGCCACCCCCAGAGAGCTGCGCCGCAGGGCCCAGCGGTGAGGGCCGGACGGGCCACGCTTCTGGCGAGGGGAGGCTGAGGCGCGGGCTGAAGAGGGGAGCCGGTGAGGCCCGGCCGCGGCCGCCATCTTGGGTACGGGCAGCGGTCACGTGGTGCGGCCTGCTCCCGGCGACGCAGGGCGGTGCGAAGGCCGAGTGCGCAGGCGCGAGGGCCTCGCCCTACCCCGCGGCGGGAACGCGGCTTTGGGGGCGCGGGGCCCGGCCGGCCGGCCTTCCCGGCGGGCGCGGGACGAGCGCAGTGCGCCTGCGCCGGCGGAGGGCCAGGGGCAGCGCGAGCGCTCTTCGAGTCTGGTCCGAATTTTCCGGTCTCGGGCGGAGGCCGCAGAGACGGCCTCCCACCCACTTTCCGGTCGTTCCGGGCGCGCGTGCACCTCGGGCGGGGGTCTCGGCCAATCCGTTCACCCCGAGTGCTCAGCGTCTGTGCTGTGCCCTGCCGAGGCCTTCAGAGACTCCCGTTGAGCCGCACCCCCGGAGGGCGTGATGGGGTCTGCGGCGAGATCAGAGCTGTGAAGCCCACTGGGCAGCCCATCCCGAGTGTCACACCTGCGTGGGGATAGCCCTGCCGGCGTTGGGGGGGATGCTCCTGCAAAGGATGGAGCCTCCAGAGAAGAAAACACTTAAAACAGTGGTGTTCAAACTGCAGCCCTTTCGGAACTGTTTTGTTTATTAAAAAAAAAAAAAAAAAGCTTGCTGTAGTAAAAATGCTGCATGGGATCTCTATGGTTCTAGAATGACTTCGCTTCCATGAAACTTGATTCCCTGCAAGAGACTTTGAACCTTTCAGGATATGTCCAAACATGGTGACCCGTGCTCAAAAAACTTGAGATTTAACAGCCAAATGTTGTTAGATAACAGTGTTGTGTTTCAACTAAAGCGGCTTTTTTCCTAGAAAGCAGAATATGGGGAGCTCACCTGAGGACTGCATCCAAGGGTGTTTTTTCCCCCTCAAAGGTAAAATGTCCTTAGGTGACAGGCTTTGTAACGTGAAACCGAAGACCAGAGTCGTAGGTGAGGATGGGCTTCCCTGGTGGCTCAGACCTTAAAGAATCCGCCTGCAGTACGGGAGACCTGGGTTGGATCCCTGGGTCGGGAAGACCCCTTGGAGGAGGGCATAGCAGTCCACTCCAATATTCTTGCCTGGAGAATCCCCGAGGACAGAGGAGCCTGGCCGGCTATAGTCCTTGGGGCCGTAGAGAGGAGACACGACTGAGCGACTAAGCACAGCAGCACAGGTGAGGATATACATACAGGCAGGTAGGATAAAACAGGAACACTTCTTAGCTGGAGAACTTGGTCGAGAAGAAAAATCAGGTGGACAGACTGCTAAAACTGATGATGTTATCAGAGATCGTTGCCTTAAGGGAGGGTGCTGAGCCGACACCCTCTAGCCATTGTTACACCCAGAAAAAAAGCCACTGATAACCTTCATCACTGATTGGCTTAAAGCTTGAGCTTTTCCAAGTTTCGTGGCCCAGATGCTTTTTCAGAGGAGAAAAGTAGAAGGAATTCTGTTTTAATAAAAAATCACTACTTTGTGTCATCTTTTGTAATTATTTTGTTAAATTCTTCAGAGTTTAAATTGGAGAATAGGCCAGTTTAACTGTCAATCTTAGAATACCCTAGAGACAGAGTCTGACAAAGTGAATGGATAGGATGCTGACAGAGACCCGTGATGCCTTATGAGGGCCTTTCTGTTTGGAAATGAGCAGAGATTGGTTTTAATATCCTTGGTAGGTGATTCTTAGGAGAAATGTAGCTACATGGGTTAAAACACAATTTTCAAAATGAAAAAGTATTTTGCAATACGTAACTCCAATACTTTGGCCACCTGATGTGAAGAGGTGACTCATTTGAAAAGACCCGATGCTGGGAAAGATTGAGGGCAGGAGGAGAAGGGGATGACAGAGAATGATATGGTTGGATGGCATCACTGACTCAATGGACATGGGTTTGGATGGACTCCAGGAATTGGTGATGGACAGGGAGGCCTGGCGTGCTGCGGTTCATGGGGTCGAAAAGAGTTGGACACGACTGAGCGACTGAACTGAAAATGTCTTGAAATAATAAGTAATGATTAGCAAACCTTGGGCAGTGTAAATAGTAGTGCCTGTCCTAAGATAGCTTAACTTTGAAGCAAATGAGTGGTGAATGGCAAAAATTTAAAACAGACACAGCTGAAGGAGATGACTGCTAGTGACCTGGGCAGTGATGGAAGCAGTACCCTTATCAGATTTTCATGGAAAGTGAAGCAAGGCCAGAGGCTGAGGAACATTTAGATAAAAATCAAGGTACAAAGTCATTTCACAGATGATTTAATGTGTACAACAGTCAGGAGAAAATGCTGCCTATATGTCTAGTAAAACTCATTTAAGTGCATAACGAGAGAGACGGGCCACAAGGAAAAGTCCCACCAAGGGTTCTGGGATGTGGATTCTAAGCCAGACTCGTTAAAAGGTAGAATCCCAGCCCAGAAATGAGTAGGCTCCTTTCTCTGCCACTTAGGCCTTCTGGGAGTCCCAAGAGCTCCTCCAGGTGAGTGAGGGCCTGGCAAGGATGAGGCCCAATTCCCTCTTCTGCAGAAGAGGAATGTGGGGGCCTGGGCAGCTGTGTCTGTCCACAGATCTCTGAAACACCGTCTGGCCGAAGGAGACCTGTTCACAGCAGGTAGCAAGAGCTCAATACCGCAGGTCTGCACACTATGAGAGGAGTCTCTAAGGCTGGGGCTGAGGTTCAAGGTGGAGGGATGGCCAGGACACCAAGTGCCGTCCTCATGAGGCTTCCTACAAAGGCGTTGCACAGGGTCCCAACTCGAAGAACACAAATCCCGGTGTTAATTAAAGTCCTTTGCTCAACAATAAAGATGCCACCAAAGACTCAGAAAAAATTAAGTTAAAAATCTAGAATTAGTACAGCAAGGTGGTCAGTTATAAAGATCTTCCCCAGTAGTATATTGGACGTGTTCCAACCCAGGAGGCTCATCTTCTGGTGTCGTATCTTTTTGCCTTTTCATCCTGTTCATGGGGTTCTCTCAGTAAAAATACCGGAGTGGTTTTTCCATTTCCTCCTCTAGTGGAGCACGTTTTGTCAGAACTCTTCACTGAGACCCGTCCATCTCTGGTGACCCTGCACAGCAGAACTAGGAGCTTCATCGAGTTACGCAAGCCCCTGCGCCAGGATAAGGCTGTGACCCATGCAGGGGGGATAAAAAACTGATATATATGTTAATATTTATTGAATATTTGCCATGCGGCAACCATTGTGCTAAGCACTTTTTATGCATTAGAAAAACACAATGGAAATTTCCCAATCTACGTTAGCAAAAGAACATTTTCAATACCTAAAGGTAACATGAAATCCCAATGGAACTTCGTGGGAGCGGACAGAATGGTTGACTAGTTCAGCTGGAAGGATAAACATTTGAGAACAGTCCAAAAGGAGAGAAATCAGAGAGAAACTGCTCCCAGAAAACAAAATGTATTATCCAGGCTCCATAATGACAATTGCTCGTTCCTGGCTGAGATCGATGGAAAATAATAGAAAGTAAAAGAAACAGCCCCAAGCAAGTGGAAGAACTCTATCAGATATCCAGCCAGTATGTGTGCTCTGTGCAAGTACCAATTTCTAAATATTTTGAACATCACTCTTGTAAGGATTTAAAATATAATAAAGGCAGCTTTTCAAATCAGTGAGAAAACGGTGTGGTAGGACCCTTGTCAATCATTCAGAGAGAAATGAATGAAGTTGAATTCCTACCTTATTAGATGGAGTAAAGATTTAAGTGTTAAAAAATAAAGGCCATAGAAGTATTAAGAAAAAGTTGTTAGTTGACATCTCTCTAGGGTTACAGAATAGGACACTGCCAACAGTTGTAAAGGGAAATGTTGATAAATTTGACTATGTTACAATTATAATTTGGGGTATCATCGGCAAGGAACTAGATAAAATCTCAATTGGGGCATATTCCTGCAAGGGAATATTACTCAGTAACAAAAAGAATGAACTACTGACACAGATCACAGATAGATGGATGTCAAAAACATGGTAAAAAAAACATCTGATCAGAAGATTAGATACTACATGATTCCATTAACATGAACTTCGGGAACCACTCCTTGTTTATGAGGCTGGCAGTCAGGAGCCTGGTTCTGTGGTGGGGCAGACAGGGGACCAGCTGAGAACCAGGCATAAGAGCACTCTTTGAAGCGGTGGAGACACATTACTGGGCTGGGAGTCACACGGGGTGAACACTGAGCAAAACTCTTGAGATTTAAGAGCTGTGCCCGTCACAGAGATCTTAACCTCAAAAGAAAGAGCGTTGAAGGCAGTACGGCCCCGATACGGGGCTGGAGTAAGGGGAGGAGAGGGGACTCCCGGTGCGTAAAAAGACAAATTAGCTTAACAGACGAATGACTGGGGAAGGTCATCGTGTCTCAGGAAAGCCTGGTCTCCTTCACAGGTACGCTGCATTCAAGAAGAGAGACAAAGATGAATATTCCAAGAGTGGGGCGGGCTGGGACATGAAGAGGGAGCACAAAGGGAGAAATGCCCTGTGAACATGATGAAACACCCCACTTCCTAACAATAAGAGAAGTCTGGTGCCCTATCTACCTGTTTTATGACACCAAATGCAAAGAAGTGGGCACTGTTACACCTTGACAGCAGGTGTCAACGGGCAGAAACCTTCAGACCGGTACTTAACTAGACACACTAGTTATTTTACCGGAACGTTTTGCATATTTTCATCTTGTGACCCCCTACCTCTAGAGCTTCATTCTAACACAATAAATGTGGATGTTGATAAAGACTTACCTACAAGCATCCAACAGTGATTGGAAGATATATGGATATCTGTATGTCTCCAAGTTTACAAAAATAAGGGACTTAATACCATGGAAAGAAATTCACACGATAGTTCTAAGTGACAAGGAAGAGCTTTAAACATCATCACAGCTCAGTACAGGTTTTATAAACGCGAGCGTGTGTAGACACGGAGGAGACAGGAAGACATCCATCAGAGTTCCAGGGCTTGCTTCACACAAGGTGCTGCTCTCCATTTGCTCATCCTAGCTTTCTGAATTCTCCAGTGCACATGGATTACTTCCATGTTAAAAAAAAAAAAAAAAGATTCTCCAAAAGGACATGAAATTAACCCAGAAACATGTGGGGCAAGTAGCTGAGAGACTCTGTCAGGCCAGTCAGTGGTGCGCAGGACTGCAGGACAGGTGGGAGAAGCTGCCAAGTTGGAGAGGGCGGTGTGTGCAGGGGTCTTAGGGGGTGGGCTCAAGTTTCGTCCCCCAGCCCTGAGAACTCCGTCTCTTGCAGGCACCTCTCTCTGCGGCCTGACAGTGTGCCAGGCCGCTGGGCTCCTCCCAGCCAGGCGTCGGGCTCTGATCGTTGTTGGGTGGAGGAGACCTCGCCAGGTCCCTCCCATCGACACCTGCCAGAGAGGGCTACCCCATCTTCCGTGTTTGTCTGCAGCCGTCTCAGGTTTTGAGATACAATCTGGAGGTCGGCAGTGTGGAGGCAGGTGCAGTCATAGGAGGAGGGAGGCTCAGGAGGGGGTGGGCAGGAGGGTTGCATGTAAACAGCAGGAGGAAGAAGGGGACCCAGAGGCCGGAGGTAGGGGCGCCTGGAAGGGGTTCTCGTGAGATGCCATTGCAGAGAGGTGAGTGAATGGGGGATGAGAAAATCCATTTGAGCATGAGGGCATTTGGAGGGGTTTAACTGCTGAGGGTCTTAGCCTAGGTCCCCCAGAGCAGAGCCTAACACAGGGCTTGAGCACCTGGGAGCCATGATCCCAGGGGTCTGGGGTGATGGAAAGAGGGGCTGGGGACAGGGGGCTGGGAAGTAGGGAGGGTCGACGCCAGGCTGTGTTGTCCCACTGGCCAGAACTATCTGCTGAGGGCAGGACAGGGGCGAGTGCTCCCTTGCAGAAGAGGCCCCTGCGTGGCTGCAGGAAATGGGTTCTGCCATTTGGACGGGGAATCTGAGGCTCTAGTTACTAGAACCAGACCTGGAACGGGGAGCCTGGGCCCCAGGTGGGAACCAGCACCCCGCCCCACACACTTCCCACTCTGGGGGTAAGACCTGCTGGAGGAGGGGCAGAGGGGGTCTTGGAGAGTGTGAGTCCAGGTCAGGGGCCCCTCTTCTCTGGTCAAAGAGAAGGACCAAAAAGCCCAGGCAGGAAAAGCCTTGACCAGAAGGAGACTCCAAAGACAAAGAGGAAAGGGTGTGAATGGATTTGTTGTTGTTGTTCAGTCACTCAGTCATGTCTGACTCTGCGACCCCATGGACTGCAGCACACCCAGGCCCCTCTGTCCTCCACTGTCTCCTGGAGCTTGCTCAAACTCGTGTCCATTGAGTCAGGGATGCCATGCAACCATCTCATCCTCTGTCGTCCCCTTCTCCTCCTGCCTTCAATCTTTCCCAGCATCAGGATCTTTTCCAATGAGTCAGCTCTTCGCATCAGGGGGCCAAAGTACTAGAGTTTCAACTTCAGCATCAGTCATTTCAACAAATATTCAGGGTTGATTTCCTTTAGGATTGATTGCTGTTCGAGGGACACTCGAGAGTCTTCCCCAGTACCACAATTCAAAAGCATCAGTTCTTCGGTACTCAGCCTTCTTTATGGTACAAGGATAGAGACATGTTTCTAGGTGTGGGGGTGGGAGGCTGGGGATGGCATCTGGATTGTATAGTAGATAAGGTCACAGCTGAGAGAGAGGAACCAGTGCAGGCTGGTAATAGTAGCAGCATGCAGCAACACTCATGCCTGCTGTGAGCCCCGTATGTCAGAAGCAGCCTGAGTGGGTGTTGGAAAGGGGGCTGGAAGGCATAGCCAAGTGGTGTCAAGGGCCTGGCTGAAGCCTCAGGTAGTGTGTGTATTTGATGGCAGCAGGCCCTTTGTTTGTTCTGTTAACTCAGAAGCTACATGCAAAGAAGGTGCACAGTTGGACGGATGAAGGGTCGGTGGCTGGAATGAAGAGCCAGAGAATGGGGACCCTGGGTGCTGGCCACACTGGGGGTGTGATTCACCATGGGGTCCAGCTGGATGGGACAGGAAGTGGGGAGAGCTAGAAGAAGGGCCGAGCAGAGGAACTGGGGGTTTTGTGAACTGCATCAACGGGCGGGCTCGGGTTAGGGGCAGAAAGCACTGGAGATGTGGAAGGCCATGGAAAGATGTTGTTCCTTGCAGTTTAATTTCGGCAGTGGAGGAAAGGGCAGAGAGCAGGACTCAGACAGCCTGGAAAGAGTCTCCTTGCAGGAAACCTAGGAAGGCTGTCTCGAAGATAAGGCTTTTAAAAACCCAGAGCCAAGTGCACGAGAAAGTAAGGGGAATCCCAGAGGGCAGCTGTGAAGAAGGAGACGTGGATGAGCGGTCTCCTCAGTGATGTCTTCGTCAGGAGGACCCTTTGCTGGGTGCTCTAACCAGGGCTTGGGTCTTGATGCCCAGCTGTGGAGTCGGGTGTGAGGTCCTTGTACGGACCTGGGGTTTTCAAGCTCTGCATCCTGGGTGAAAGGACAGACTCGGAAGAAATCTGCCCACTGGAACAGACCAGGAAGAGTATCTCTTTTCACCTTGGCTCTCAATAGGGAAAGGGCTCCCCTGGGAACTTGCCACAGGACTTCCCCTTTCAGGTTTGAATTCACACCACCTTCAGGATCTGGGAACTCAGGCCCAAAAGGTCACATAAAAACTAGTCCAGGGATGGGGTACTCTCAGGAGTGCCTGGTAGAAGCTGACAGCTCTAGCCAGGGAAACGCTGCAACCCACAGACCAAGCCTCATCGAAATGAGCTCACAACCTAAAATTACAAAACCCAAAGGGACTAGTTCAACCATGGACAACAGTCAGCAGGATAATAGACAGAAAGATCGTACTTCCACCGAGGAACTGCGGTCAGAGAGGAGAGTTTAACACACATGTATGAGAGATCACTAAGGAAATTGAGGAAGAATTGAATAAGTAACAAAAGAACAAGACAAGATGAATTTTTGAAAGAACCACATAAAACTTTCAGACACGCAGAGTGAAGTCATTAAAATTAAAAATTCAGTGGGGAAGACAAAAAGCATGTTAGAATAACAGAAAACATTGCTAGCAAACTGGAAGACAGCTCTGAGGAAGCTATCCCAAAGCAGGCCAGCGAGAAGAGATGGAAGTAGAGGTTCCGGGGGAGAGGGGCTGTAATGATGCCATGAGCCCCTCTCCTCTTCCCCGGACGTGCCCAGCCCCAGCTGCTGGAGGAGTGGTCTGCTGACGGCTCCCAGCCGCATCCTTCTGCAGAGTGCTGTCCTCCGGCAAAAGGAGTTGCCTCACCTGGAAGTGCTTGGGAGGTCACCCCCTTCCCCCAAGAGGGGATACCCCGCTGCAAAAGGCCAATGTCTGATTGATAGTGGTAGAAAAGGCCAGCTCCCCCTGAGTTCCCCATGGAATTGGGCTGAGCTGAGGCTTGAGCCTGAATCACAAGGCTGCCGAGTGTCTCTCCTGCCCCACCGTGCTGCCACCGAGAAGTTCCCCAGTGAAATGTTTGCATGAGCATCCTGACTCCAGCTCTTCTGGGGCACCTGATCCACTGCAAGGCGTTCCAGTGGCGGAGAGTGGAGGAGGGGCGAGATTCTGCCAGAGGGGTTGTGAGAACTGATGAAGAGGATCCTCAGCTTCAGGAAGTCCTCCAAGTCCTGGAGATGGGAAATAACAGTAATTACACGCTTTTCATACTGTGGTGCTATTGCTCAATGCTAATGCGAAAGATCACAACAAACTGTGGGAAATTCTTCAGGAGATGGGAATACCAGACCACCTGACCTGACTCCTGAGAAATCTGTATGTAGGTCAAGAAGCAAGAGTTAGAATTGGACATGGAACAACAGACTGCTTCCAAACCCAGAAAGGAGTACGTCAGTTCTGTTCAGTTCAGTTGCTCAGTCATGTCCGACCCTTTGCGATCCCATAGATTACAGCACACCAGGCCTCCCTGTCCATTAACTCCTAGAGTTTACTCAAACTCATGTCCATTGAGTTGAAGATGCCATCCAGCCATCTCGTCCTCTGTCGTCCCCTTCTCCTCCCGCCTTCAATCTTTCCCAGCATCAGGGTCTTTTCCAGTGAGTCAGTTCTTCGCCTCAGGTGGCCAAAGTGTTGGACCTCAGCATCAGTCCTTCCGATGAACACCCAGGACTGACCTCCTTTAGGATGGACTGGTTGGATCTCCTTGCAGTCCAAGGGACTCTCAAGAGTCTTTTCCAACACCACAGTTCAACAGCATCAATTCTTCGGTGCTCAGCTTTCTTTATAGTCCAACTCTCACATCCATACATGACTGCTGTAAAAATCATAGCCTTGACTAGATGGACCTTTGTCGGCAAAGTAATGTCTCTGCTTTTTAATATGCTGTCTAGGTTGGTCATAACTTTCTTTCCAAGGAGCAAGCATCTTTTAATTTCAGGGCTGCAATCACCATCTGCCATGATTTTGGAGCCCAGAAAAATAAAGTCAGCCACTGTTTCCCCATCTACTTGCCATGAAGTGATGAGACTGGATGCCATGATCTTAGTTTTCTGAACGTTGAGCTTTAAGCCAACTTTTTCATTCTTCTCTTTCACTTTCATCAAGAGGCTCTTTAGTTCTTCTTCACAACGTATACATTACCATCTGTAAAATAGACACCTGGGGGGATTTGCTGCATGAGGCAGGGAGCTCAAATCCGGTGCTGTTGACAACCTAGAGGGGTAGGATGGGGTGGGAGAAGGGAGGGAGGTTCAAGAGGGAAGGGACATATGTATGCCTATGGCTGATTCATGTTAATGTATGGCAATGGCACCCCACTCCAGTACTCTTGCCTGGAAAATCCCATAGGTGGAGGAGCCTGTGGGCTGCAGTCCATGGGGTCGCTAAGAGTCAGACATGACTGAGTGACTTCACTTTCACTTTTCACTTTCATACATTGGAGAAGGAAATGGCAACCCACTCCAGTGTTCTTGCCTAGAGAATCCCAGGGACAGGGGAGCCTGGTGGGTTGCTGTCTATGGGGTTGCACAGAGTTGGACACGACTGAGGCGACTTAGAAGCAGAAATATAATATTATAAAGCAATTATCCTCAACTTAGAAATAATAATAAAAAGCACCCGAAAGGAACAGCAGATTCCCTCCTGTACTCTGGCAGCTGGGTCAACAGCAGCCTTCTGGACATCTTAGAACCCAAGTGTTCAAAGTGCGAAGAGAAAATACAGGTTAGCCTAGAATTCTGGGCCAGTGAACCTTTCATTCAGTGATGAGGGTAAAATCATGACATTTCCCAGACAAACATTGAGAGCATCTACCAAGGCAAGGCTCACTGACAGAACTCAGCAAGGATATTAGATCAGCCATCGTGTGTAACCCCCCACCCACACGGCCCTGGGTGCTCAGGCTCGGGACCACCAGCACCCAGGAGTCCCACTGCTGCACCTGCTGCCTTCTGCCCGAGGGCAGCCTGCACGTGGCAGGACATGGCGCCCTGGGCCAGCCTTCCAGTGACCAAGAGGAGTGGGTAACGCTGGGCTCCTCTCCCTGCAGGGGCCGTCTGTGGGGTGCTCTAGGCAACTTCCAGGGGCCCCATCAGGACAAGCCCCAGTAGTCCAAAGCTGTGCCTTCAGACACCCTATCTTAGCCTCCTCCCTTCCCTCTCTCAGGCTCCTGCTCCCCTGTCCTGTGCCCAGGGGGTCATCTCCCCAGATAAGCTACATGTGCTTGAACCCTTGTCTGAGGGACAGATGGAGTCCCAACTGGAGATGCAACACCAGAACTTGTCCTGTGAAGCTGCCTTTCAGGACAGGGCCTCATTGCTGGAGGGACATGGGGCAGCGTAACCCTTGTGAGTCCATGCATCACAGTTACTAAATTGGCCTCCCAAGTGGGTGAACACAGACCAAAGAGGAGGCGAGTGCTCTGAATAGTGCGGGGCTCCAGTGCTTGGAGGGGCTTCCCTGGTGGCTCAGTCGGTAAAGAATCCGTGTGTATTGCAAGAGACTGCCTGCAGCACAAGAGACAGGGGTTCGATCTCTGGGTCGGGAAGATCCCCTGGAGAAGGAAATGGCAAGCCACTTCATTATTCTTGCTTGGAAAATTCCATGGACAGAGGAGCCTGGTAAGGTACAGTCCATGGGGTCACAGAGAGTCGGACATGACTTAGCAACTAAACCACCACACCCAGTGCCTGGAAGATGGGGCGCAAAGGGCAATTTTAAGGATGATGGAGTTGATTTCATGGTTATTGGCTGCAGCAGAAGCCCTCGAAGAAAGAAAACAAAAGGCCAACCAGTCAGAGGACGCCTGGGGCAGAAGGCCACACTGGAAAATGGCCACAGCGTCTGTGGTTGGAGGGCAAACTGTCCTGAAAAATCAGCATGACCTCTGAGTACAGCGGGCTGAATTACCAGGGAGGCTGACTTACTCCCATTCAAGTTTCTGTTGCTAAAGCCAAGGGCCTGGTCGGGGAGGAAGGGATCCTGAGTGCAGAGGGTGCTGAGAAAGTGTGCCCAGAACCTCAGCCTCTGCGGTCTCCTGAAAGGAGTGTCTTCGCCCGTGCAGGAGGAGGGGTCTTTGAGGCCTCAACTGGGATGGTGGCCCCCCTTGCCCAGCTCAAGAGCCCCCTCATCTGCCCTCTTGGCTTCTAGAGTGAAGATCAGCTCCACGTGTGGGCTGGGCAGTGGGCTGACAGCTCCTGTGGCAGGAGTTGGTTCTTGTGGTCCAGGCAGAGAAGCAGCAGAGGGGCGTGTGAACAGGGGAGGGAGGGCAGTCCCCTTCCGCCACTCGGGTCCTGGCAAGGACAGCGGAAGCTGGAACTTGCAGATTCGCAGGACTTCCCCTGGAAATATGGAGACAGTGGCTGGCAGCGCACGACGGATGGGCCAGACTTGCCATGGCTCCCAGAGTGGGGCGAGCTGGAAACGATCCAGAAGGCTCCGAGTCTCAGGGCCACAGGGCACTCTTCCTCACACCCCAAGTCTCTCCCACAGGGCTCTGGGTTTGCAGGCCCACCTGTGGTCTTTGCCCAGTTCCTTTCACAGGACCGGGTAAGGTTTTGCTTCGAGGCTCAGTATGTGGCCATGGCCAGAGTTTGTCAGTGTTCCGTATATGCCCAAAAAGAAATGTTTGCTGATTAGGAGTGCAGCATTCTTTCCATGCAGGAACTTGAACTGAAGCTTGGGATGGACTTATCCTGAAGATGACAGAGCTCTTCCCAGAGCTGTTACCTGTGGAATAACAGCTTTCATGGTTGGAAAGGCCACGGGGAAGCCCTTTCACAGGCCTCCTGGCCGCCTGCCCCTGCTTCCTGCTCGGGTCAAGGCCATGCTTCAGCTGAAAAGAAAATTCTGAGCAAGAAATTGTAAACGTGTGAGCGAGGCAATGCAGGTGTGCACTGCAGCAAACCAGGATTTAACCTCAGATGACAGCTGCTCTCTGGCGCTGCAGTGCGGGCAGCTGGACAGGCAGCTGGGGACACTGAAGCTTGGGCATTTCGGCATCCTGGTGTGGTCAGAGTGGCTGAGCGTCAGATTTTGTGTAGTGAAAGCACTGTTACGAGATCTGAAGAAGACACGTGAAGACTTAGAGTATACCACTTACACGGCAGTGGAGTCGGGATGCTGCGGTGAGAGGAGGAAAGAAGAAAACGGGAAAGAAATCAGTCCAATAGATACTAAGGAAGAAGAAGAAAAGAGTCATGGGAAGAGCAAGTTGAACAGAAAACCCAGAATAACACTGGGAACAAGTCCAAATGGACCAGTTATCACAACAAACGGAAGCAGACTAAATTCTCCAGTTAAAGACAGGTTGTCAGGTTGGCTTTAAAAACGTGATCCGTCTCCGACATGTTTTTCACGTGGTGGCCCTAAACATGAAAACGCTAAAAACTGAGAGTCGGCAGAGGCAAAAAATGATGTCTTAGGCCAACACTTATCAAAAGAAGTCCCTGTTACTATAGTACCAGTTAAACTGACCCTAAGGGAAGAATGCATTAGTGATAAAAGTGGCCACTGCTAATGGCAAGAGGGACATTCTTCAGGGAGATTATCAGTTTAAATGTTTTTCCATCTGGTAATAATAACCTTCAAGTAATGTAAAGCAGGGTTTCCCTGCTGGTTCAGACAGTAAAGAATCTGCCCGCAGTGCAGAAGACCCTGGTTCAATCTCTGATTGGGAAGACCCTCTGGAGAAGGGAATGGCTACTCTCTCCAGTATTCTTACTTGGAGAATTGCACAGACAGAGGAGCCCGGCAGATGACAGTCCATAGGATTGCAAAGATTCAGACACAACTGAGCGACTTTCATTCACACAAATGAATAATAGCTTCCAAAAATATAAAGCAACAATTTTCAAAGTTCCTGTTGCTGCTGCTGCTGCTGCTAAGTCGCGGCAGTTGTGTCTGACTCTGTGTGACCCCATAGACGGCAGCCCAACAGGCTCCCCCGTCCCTGGGGTTCTCCAGGCAAGAACACTGGAGTGGGTTGCCATTTCCTTCTCCAATGCATGAAAGTGAAAAGTGAAAGTGAAGTCACTCAGTCATGTCCAACTTCTAGTGACCCCATGGACTGAAGCCTACCAGGCTCCTCCGCCCATGGGATTTTCCAGGCGAGAGTACTGGAGTGGGGTGCCATTGCCTTCTCCTCAAAGTTCCTAGGAGAAACTTATAAACTCACAGTACTGGAGAACAATAGTCTTTTAATAACTGATATACAACTTCTGATATACAAAGCCAAAGGAGAAAAGGAAAGATATACCCGTCTGAATACAGAGTTCCAAAGAATAGAAAGGAGAGATAAGAAAGCCTTCTTCAGTGATCAATGCAAAGAAATAGAGGAAAACAATAAAATGGGAAAGACTACAGATCTCTTTAAGAAAATTAGAGATACCAAGGGAACATTTCATGCAAAGATGGGCACAATGAAGGACAGAAATGGTATGGACCTAAAGAAGCAGAAGACATTAACAGGTGGCAAGAATATACAGAAAAACTATTCAAAAAAGATCTTCATGACCCAGATAACCATGATGGTGTGATCACTCACCTAGAGCCAGACATCCTGGAATGCAAAGTCAAGTGGGCTTTAGGAAGCATCACTATGAACAAAGCTAGCAGAGATGATGAAATTCCAGTTGCTCTATTTCAAATCCTAAAAGATGATGCTGTGAAAGTGCTGCACTCAACATGCCAGCAAATTTGGAAAACTCAGCAGTGGCCACAGGACTGGAAAAGGTCAGTTTCATTCCAATCCCAAAGGAAAACAATGCTAAAGAATGTTCAAACTACCACACAATTGCACTCATCTCACACGCTAGCAAAGTAATGCTCAAAATTCTCCAAGTGAGGCTTCAAGAGTATGTGAACCGAGAACTTCCAGATGTTCAAGCTGGATTTAGAAAAGACAGAGAACCAGAGATCAAATTGCCAACATCCGTTGGGTCATAGAAAAAGCAAGAGAGAGTTCCAGAAAAACATCTACTTCTGCCTTATTGACTATGCCAAAGCCTTTTACTGTGTGGATCACAACAAACTGTGGAACATTCTTAAAGAAATGGGAATACCAGACCACCTTACCTGCCTCCTGAGAAATCTGTATGCAGGTTAAGAAGCAACAGTTAGAACCGGACATGAAACGATAGACTGGTTCCAAATCAGGAAAGGAGTACATCAAGGCTGTATACTGTCACCTTGCTTATTTAACTTTTATGCAGAGTACATCATGAGAAATGCTGGGCTGGATGAAGCACAAGCTGGAATCAAGATTGCTGGGAGAAATATCAATAACCTCAGGTATGCAGATGACACCACCCTTGTGACAAAAAGCGAAGAGGAACTAAAGAGCCTCTTGATGAATGTGAAAGAGGAGAGTGAAAAAGTTGGCTTAAAACTCAATATTCAGAAAACTAAGATCATGGCATCTGGTCCCATCATGGCATCCAGTCCCACGACCTCATGATAAAGAGATGGGGAAACAATGGAAACGGTGACAGACTTTATTTTCTTGGGCTCCGAAATCACTGCAGATGGTGATTGCAGCCATGAAATTAAAAGATGCTTGCTCCTCAGAAGAAAAGCTATGGCCAACCTAGACATATTAAAGAGCAGTGATATAAGTTTGCCAACAAAGGTCTGTCTAGTCAAAGCTGTAGTTTTTCCAGTGGTCGTGTGTGGATATGAGAGTTGGACTATAAAGAGAGCTGAGCGCCGAAGAATTGATGCTTTTGAACTGTGGTGTCGGAGAAGACTCTTGAGAGTCTGTTGGACTGCAAGGAGACCCACCCAGAAAATCAGTCCTGAACATTCATTGGAAGGACTGAAGATGAAACTGAAAGTCCAGGTTTTGGCCACCTGATACAAAGAGCTGACTCATTTGAAGAGACCCTGATGCTGGGAAAGATTGAGGGCAGGAGGAGAAGGGGATGACAGAGGATGAGATGGTTGGATGGCGTTACCGACTCAGTGGACATGAGTTGGAGCAAGCCCTGGGAGTTGGTGATAGACAGGGAAGCCTGGTGTGCTGCAGTCCATGGGGTCACAGAGAGTCGGACAGGACTGAGCAACTGAACTGAACTGATGCAAGTTTTGCATAATAAAATTAGTAAGTTTATACAAATGCCATAGCAAAGGAATTCTGCCCTCCTAAATTAGTAAACACATTCTTTTCAGGTACATGTAGAACATGTACAAACACTGATCATGGCCACACATTAAGCTACGTAGCAACTTTCAACAAGCTCCAGAGAACCGGCCACATAGACCACCTTCTTTTACTACAATGGGATTGAGTTAGAAACCAATTCCTAAGACATAACTCCAAGAACATCTGTAAGCAAACTATTAGAACTAGTAGGAGAACTTGATGAGATTGCGGGATATAAGATCCATTTATCAAACTTAACTGTGTCTCTGCATACCAGGTAGAAAGAAACACTCAGAACTGTAAGGAAAGTTCCATTTATAAATCAAAAACCTTATGATTCCTAGGCATATATCCAGCAAAATGTGCCTAATGTATCTATTGATACATGCGAAACTTAATTGAGAAATATCTAATAAGGAACCAGATAACTGGAGACGTACACCAAATTTCATCAATTCTGAAACATGCGTTTTTTTCACCTTTTTAACATCTCAAAAAATCAGATACGTCTTTAAATTAATGTTCCCTTACTCTGTGTCATGAATTAAAAGACACTTACTCCTTGGAAGGAAAGTTATGACCAACCTAGATAGCATATTCAAAAGAAGAGACATTACTTTGCCAACAAAGGTTCGTCTAGTCAAGGCTATGGTTTTTCCAGTGGTCATGTATGGATGTGAGAGTTGGACTGTGAAGAAGGCTGAGTGCCAAAGAATTGATGCTTTTGAACTGTGGTGTTGGAGAAGACTCTTGAGATTCCCTTGGACTGTGAGGAGATCCAACCAGTCCATTCTGAAGGAGATCAGCCCTGGGATTTCTTTGGAAGGAATGATGCTAAAGCTGAAACTCCAGTCCTTTGGCCACCTCATGCGAAGAGTTGACTCATTGGAAAAGACTCTGATGCTGGGAGGGATTGGGGGCAGGAGGAGAAGGGGACGACAGAGGATGAGATGGCTGGATGGCATCACTGACTCGATGGACATGGGTCTGAGTGAACTCCGGGAGTTGGTGATGCACAGGGAGGCCTGGCGTGCTGCGATTCATGGGGTCGCAAAGAGTCGGACACGACTGAGCGCCTGACCTGCTCTGCTCTGCTCTGCTCTGTGTCGTGGGTAACAGATCAATCTGCAGCACTTTTTCTCTCTGTGCAGCACATAAAATAATAATATGTCTCACTCAGTGGCCTTTGGATTCAATTTAAATGAGTACCATGTCAATGGATGGAAAGACTGAAAATGGGCTCCTTTTGCCAGGGTCTTTTGTAACTTAAGAGCAATTTTTGGCGAGTTGCTTCTGAAAACCATTGAATAGCAAACAACTGAGAGCAGGCAAGGCGATGTTAATGAATACATGGTGGTGGAGGAAGCTGTGTTTACCTGGTGTCATGATCTCGTCTAAACTTTAGGAATTCAGCCATGTGGTACTGCCTGGGGGGATAGAGCTGTGTAACGGGGTAGAGTCCAGACAGTGACACACGGGCTATAGGAATTTGATCTCTGACAGCGACTGCATTACCGAAGAGTGGAGGGGACAACTGGTTAACCATGCTAAAAAAAAAATACAAGTCTTATCTCACGACCAAAAATTAAACTTGGCAGAAAAAAATCTGTATGTAAAAAGCAAAACTTTAAAGTTTAGCAGTAAATGTGGGCCAGTTTTGTAATTCATGGATTTTTTAAAATTTTTTTTATAAAGATTTCTTCTCTAGGACACACAAAAAAGCATAAACTGTCAAGGAAAACATCAACAAATTTGGCATCACTAACCATGAGGGAAATGCAAATTAAACCACGGTGAGGAACTGCTTCACACCTCTCTGAGTGGTGAGTGAAAATTAGTGAAGATAATAAGCACTGGCGAGGATGCTCAGCAGTGAAGACACTCACAATGGGCTGGTGGGGATGCAGAATGGTACAGCCACTCCGAAAGGTTGCTTGGCAGTTTTTTCTCTAAAGATAAACATACACCTGCCACGTGACCCAGCAGCCCCGCTTTTGAGTGTTTCTCCTAGAGACATGAGAGTGATGCTCCCCTGAAGATCTACGCCTGAGTGACGCTCACGTGAGAATCCACGCATGCTCGCTTAGAGCAGCTCCATCCGTCCGGGCCCTAAGCTGGACACAAGCCTCAGGCCTTTCATGCGCACAACTGAAGCTCATAAAGTTTCATTGGCTCTTAGTCTTCAATATAAACGCGTATGGATGCTGCTGGAGTCAGTTATTTCTATATGAAAATCAAATTACAGGTTCACTGACAAGTAGTTTCTATTTGTAGACACAAAAGAAATTTCAGAGTTCCGGAGCCCTGAGTGCACACACAAACGGTAGCACATCCGCACAGCAGAACCCTGGGCAAGAGCAACGCGGAACGAGCCGTTACGGAAACATGCAGGAGCACGTCTGAACGCGTGTTTGCTATTCTTTCTGCTTTTCTGCAAGCTTGAAATACTTAATAGGGATACACGAAATAAAATACATACCTACATAAGAAAATTATGGAGGATATTTCAAGACCAGAACCTTTCTCTTTCAAGATATTATTAGTATTTAAATGCCAGTGGTTATTTCCTCAATTCGTGTCTTCCACACCAGACAAGAAGCTCCCTGGAACGGACTCTGTCCACCTCACTCAGCTGCTGGGGCCTCAATAAATGTATCCTGAGTGGACAAAATCGTTTCTGTGATCCGGAAAAGACAAGACTTGTACATTATGTATTAACTGCATTTAGGAGCAGATCCATTTGCACAATTGAAACTCATAAAATTTCATTGGCTATTAGTCTTAAATATAAACGTCTTGGATATGGATGCTGTTGGAGTCAGTTATTTCTATATGAAAATCAAATTACAGGTTCACCAACAAGTAGTTGCTATTTGTAGACACCAAAGAAAATTCAGCATCTCATAATGATCATTCAGATAAATACCTAAAGGTGGGCAAACTCTTTACCTTGCAGTGACCATGTCACGCTGCATGGTTTTTGTTTAGAAGAAAGAAATGTACTAGGAGAGACGATGTTTTATCATGATTTCACTTTTCAGTGAAAATGATTATTATTCTGCAAATCTTTTAAACATTTGATCCCCAAAACGTTGCCACAGTTTATAGTTTGGGCCAACTGAGCCATCTAATCGTATTTCAGACATTCGTGCAGCAACTTTGTGCCAGGCACACAGACTGACCTTTTTCAACTTAAGCCTTACAGCAGCCTCCCCAGACAGGTATTCTTATTATCTGCAGTGGGGATGAAAACAGACAGACTTGGTGACCTGAGAAACTGCCTATATCCAAAAAAAGAGGGGATGCGTATATGTATATCTAGCTGGTTCACTTTGCTGTATAGGAGGAACTAACGCAATGTAGTAAAGCAACTATTGTTGTCAAGGTTCAGTTGCTCAGTCGTGTCCGACTCTTTGCGGCCCCATGGACTGCAGCACACCAGGCCTCCCTGTCCATCACCATCTCCCGGAGCTTGCTCAAACTCACGTCCATCGAGTAGGTGATGCCATCCAACCATCTCATCCTCTGTCATCCCCTTCTCCTTCTGCCCTCGATCTTTCCCAGCATCAGGGTCTTTTCCAATGAATTGGCTCTTTGCATCAGGTCGCCAAAATATTGGAGTTTCAGCTTCGGCATCAGTCCTTAAAGCAACTCTACTCTAATAACAATTAAGACAAGAAGAAGAAGACCCCACCTGCAGACACACATCTGGACTATAAACTCCGTGGCGGGGGCAGGGCGCGGATGAGGGTGGGCGTGGGGAGACAAGTCTGTCACACTCAAAATGTAGCCCTAGCGCTTAGCACACTGCCCAGCACATAGTAGGCACTCAGAGAGCACCCACTCAGCGGATTATTCAGGGAGCATCCTCTACCGAGGTGGAGAGAGCGTCTGCCCCCAGGTCTAGCTGATTCAAAGCACGTGCCTTTTCTTTTTTTTGAATCATGCCCATAAATTTTGTTAAATCTCTCTTCAATCCCAACCTGTTGGGCACTGTCTTGCTAAAATGCTCCAGTAAAACAGGAATAATTAAATAACCTTTCCCTTCCTAAAGGAAAATATCACTCCCTGCTCTTTGGGCCAAAGGTGAGAGTCATCCAGGAAGCGTTTCCCCTTCCGCTCGGGCACGGTGTGCACTTTGTCTTTGGACACTGACATGGCACCTTCAGGCCTCTCCCGAGACCCCACCAGCCAAAACCTGGGGAACTCACCCCTAGACCATCGCCAAACTTGCCTGACTAGCCAGGAGGGCTGCAAAGCAACCGGTGCGTTCACCACGTAAACACAATAACAGGGCATCTGCTTTTTTAATTTTAATTTTATTTTCCCACTAAAATATTCAAGTGAGAAACATTTGGAGATTTATATTCAGGGCACAGGACCAAATGGCATCCGAGTGTTTCTTTGTTAAATGTAATTAATTTTTCCTGGCTTTTTTCCTCCATCATGACAAAGCCAGAGCTGTACCATTCATCCTGTTTATAGGCGCAAACGACCCTTCCCCGAAGAGTCTCGGCAACAACCACCAAGACGCCCCGCCAAAGGGCAGGCAGTTAGTGCTGTTCCCTTTCCGGTCCACGTCTCCTGAAACGGAGGACCGTCCCCGGCCTGGACTTTGGGCTCCTGACTTACATTTCGACAAACAAACCACCACCACCACACAGAACTGGCTTTCCTCTTATCTAAGAACGTGACTCAGCTTATTCTGTTTCACTTTGAATGGCCAACGAAAAGCCACTTCCAGCCGCTGGAGGAGAAGCGTGGGTGGCAGATGCTGTGTGTGTTGGGGAGAGACAAAGAAAACATCACTTCTGTCTTTTCCTTGTTTTCTTTTTCTAGAAACAGAAAAAGGACCTCTTGTTATATATATATATCTCTCTCTCACAACCCCCCTCACGATTAGCATCTAGAGAAGTGCAGGAAGGAGAGCTGCACAGAATGTTATTTTTCCAATAACAGAAACATGTGATCTGGCCCCTGGGTGTTGGTTTTAAGTGGAGATATTGACTTCCAGCTGACTGAGGAGTAGAGCATCTTTCTCCTGAAATATTGATAGTAGATTACACGAAACCACAAACTATCTCCATAAAGCACATCATTTCTAATCCTAATGGTGTTTTCTTTCGTCAGGATGACTGTTACATTCATGATATGATGGCTTTATTCTATCTTGGGGAAAAACTTTTTACCATACTGCTAAATTAACTTGTCAAAAGGCTTCAAACTTCGGAAGCTTTTACAGCTCAATTCAGTGCTATTATTCAAGATTGAATGGGAAGGCCATGGACTGTAAAAGCTTGCAAAAAATAAATTTCACAGGCTTTCATAGGCTGAGTGAAATACTTACCTTTTGTTCAGGTTGTGTATCTTTATTGAGGAGCCTTGGAATAGCTGCGTTTCACCCATAAATCCTCTTTCTCACCCTGAAAGGCTGTGTTTTGTCTGCTGCCCTTGAAGGGCCTCTCCAGCGCCTGCCCTCTTGATAACAATCCATTTCCCACAGAGGACGACGCGGACGGGAACACTCTCCAAAACAGGGGGCAGGAGGCGAGACAAAGACTCCAGCTCCCAGGATGAACCTTGGCTTTTTAAGATTCTTTTATTCTCGAAACAGATTCACAGGGGACTTGATAGCCAATTACTGCTTGAAAATGCAAGCCCACCGTCATGGCACTTCCCGAGGGTGATGTCTGGAGGCCGGAGGAAGACGCACGCAGACGTGGCAGCAGTCAGGGCTGGCACTGCTCTAACCCAGACTGGTCCTGCGGAGCACGCGTGTCTGTGTGAGGTGGAGTCTTGGGCCATCCTGCAGGATTCTCAGGCCACCGGGCAGTCAGGTCAATGGCACCGGCGTGCCCTGATCCACTGGCGTCCTGTAGGAGTGGCCTGAGGCGGATGCCAGACAAGCCCCTGCCTGTCCTCCTGGGCCCTAAACTGTTTCTAGCAATGGGACCAGAGACCTCTGATAGGATATGCCTTTTCTATATCCTCTTTGTGGAGCTCCGGTTCTCACTGAATCACTTCTTAAGAAAATGCCATGAGTAGAAGGTGGATTTTTTTTTAGTCTTCTAAGGCAGTTAGTTAGATGAGTGGGTAACCCTGGCATCTTGAGGACCAAGGTTTTGAGTTCTTTCTTCAATGTGAATTAGATGAAGCTAGAGCCTGTTATTTAGAGTGAAGTAAGTCAGAAAGAGAAAAACCAGTATCACATACTAACACACATATATTGCTGTTGTTGTTCAGTCTCTGAGCCATGTCTGACTCTTTGCAACCCCAGGGACTGCAGCATGCAAGGCTCCTCTGTCCTCCACTATCTCCCAGAGTGTGCTCAAACTCAGGTCCATTTGAGTCAGTGATGTCGTCCAACCATCTCATCCTCTGTCATCCCCTTCTCTTCCTGCCTTCAATCTTTCCCAGCATCAGGGACTTTTCCAATAAGTCGGCTCTTCTCATCAGGTGACCAAAGTATTGGAACTTCAACTTTAGCATCAGCCCTTACCCTAGTTTGATTTCTGGGTTGGGAAGATCCACTGGAGAAAGGATAGGCTACCCATTCCAGTATTCTTGGGCTCCCCTTGTGGCTCAGCTGGTAAAGAATCTGCCTGCAATGCGGGAGACCTGGATTCTATCTCTGGGTTGGGAATATCCCTTGGAGAAGGGAAAAACTACCCACTCCAGTATTCTGGCCTGGAGAATTCCATGGACTGTATAGTCTACGGGGTCACAAAGAGTCAGACACGACTGGGTGACTTTCACTTCCAGTGAATAGTCAGGGTTGACTTTTAGGATTGACTGGTTTGAGCTCCTTGAAGTCCAAGAGACACTCGAGAGTCTTCTCTAGCATCAGAAAAATAGTGCTGATGAACCTATCAGCGGGGCAGGAGTGGACACTCAGATATAGAAAACTGACCTGTGGACACAAGAAGGGCAGGAGAGGCTGGGACGAACTGAGACACTAGGATTGAAACAGCGCGTTGCCATGCGTGAAACACACAGCCATGGGAAGCTGCTGTGTAACAGAGCGCTCAGCCCAGGGCTCTGTGACACCCTAGCGGGGCGGGGTGAGGGGATGGGAGGGAGGCTCACGAGGGAGGGGACGTACTATACTTATGACGGATTCACATTGCTGGATGGCAGAAACCAACACAGCATTGTGTAACGACTATCCTCCAGTTAAAAATGAATTTTAAAAAAGAACGTATTCTGATGTCAACTCAAAACACTCAAGACACTAATGAAAATATCTAGATTTTGTGTGCCTGTACCCCATGAGTCAACAGGGTGGTGGGGAGGACAAGGAATGCACACAAACATATACATATATCCCCATATTTCTCGTGCTTAAAGACACGTTTAAATGCCTTCTGTTCCACAAAGCCTCCTTGATCCCTCGGCCAGAAGAAATCTCTCCTTTGAACTTTTTGTGCAACAGCGTAATGTTCTTTCGACACCCGACAGCCCCCCCGTTGTGTAATGTCGTTTGCATGCATTATTCTTCCTTTGGACTGTAAACGTCTGTGGGTTGGACCCTCGCTTATTCATCTTCCTCTCCCCCAGCACTCAGCGCAGTAGTTCACACACACTTTGTACCTTAGAGGGTGGGGCCCTGGGAGTGAGTAATTTTGGAAGTTTATCAAGAGTGGGAAGCCAGGACTGCAAACCGCTGGGCTAAGTGACCTGCATATGAGGAAATACCCCGGGGCTTCTGTGAAGTGCCGGGAAGGGTCACAGAAGAGCTGGGCCTGGAGCTGGGCTTTAGAGGGTGGGTGTGGCTGAAATACTTGCCTTGGGGCAGGCGGGGAGGAGGGGAGGTCTGGGCAGAAGTGAGAGGGCAGGGCTTTTCGGGGATGGCACCTGGACCCTCACTCTTGGGCAACATCCCTTGGAAGCAGCACTGGATTTCCAGCCCCAGAGTTGGAGTCGGGCTCGCTCTGCTCCAGGTGACTCTCATCTGGAGGATTTTGATGGGGGGTGCGGGGGGAGTCTCCCCAGGGCCCCTCACTTCCGATTCCCAGCCCCCTTCATGGCCATTTCACAGGGTCCCCACTTTTGTTGAGATGAAGTTCTCAGGCTTGGGCTTCTGACGTGTCATCTTTTTTTTTTTTTAATTTTTTATTTTGTACTGGGGTACAGCCGATTGACAAAGTCGTGACAGTTTCAGGTGAGGAGCAGAGGGACCCAGCCACGCATACACGTGGGTCCATTCTCCCCCAAACCCCCTCCCATCCAGGCCCCCTGATGTGGCATCTTTCTTGATCGAAGGTCTTGGCTGTCAAGCTCAACTAGATGTGATCCTACCAGTTAGAGGGGTTGTGGGGAGAGACTGCCCTGGAAGTTCTGAAGACAGGAGGGTCACACCGAAGGATTATTGGGAAGTGTTCTTACCCAGGAAGATTCTTATTTTTATTCTGAGTGGTTTCAGGGAAATAGGATGAGCAGGAAGGGAACTTCTATCTACATGAGCATCTTTGTTTTGCCTGGCCGCTGTGCAGCTCACATATGGACCACTGTTCGCTGCAACCCAGAATCTCTATCTATTGGTGGTGCTTCAGTCTCTCAGTCATGTCTGACTCTTTGCGACTCCATGGACTGTAGCCTGCCAGGCTCCTCTATCCATAGGATTTCCCAGGCAAGAGTACTGGAGTGGGTTGTCATTTCATTCGCCAGGAGGTCTTCCTGACCCAGGGCTGGATCCCACGTCTCCTGCACCGGCAGGCAGATTCCTTACTGCTGAGCCACCAGCAAAGCCCCTCTCTATTATTATTGCTCTTTACTCCCAGATTCTGTGCAGCTTCCCAAAGTTGCACAGCCAGACACTTGAGGATGGGGCGGACCATGTATGTTCCCACACACCACGTGACCTTCTGTGGCTACATGTGGGTGGAGACCACAGCCCCTGGGGGTGAAATACTGAATCTGAACGTGAAAATCTGGACTCAAAGTCAGGGACAGTTTTTTTTTTTTTTAGTAGTAGACTTTATGATTTACCAGTGATCCTCTTAAATATTGAAAGTTTTTTTTCCCCCCTAGTAGAGGTTCCCTGGTGAATTCAAAGTATAACTGGGAAATTAGAAACGTGATTTACCAAGCTACCTTTGTGAGGACATCAGTTTTGGCCAAGTGCACTTGTGAGTGCTCAGCACACACTAACAGATGACCTCTCCACGGCACCTGCATCTTCACACCGCCAGTCAGGCAACAGGAGCTCGGGCAATTGTGGGAGACAGGGCAGACCAGGAAGGAAAGGGATCGATTGAAAAAACCATTCCCCATATTTTGAGGAGAAGGTTACCCTTGAGAATATAAAAAGCAGGATGGAAGTCAAGAAAGAGGAGAGGAAAGTACCTTCAAACAGGTACATGGGGTCAGTACAACGTGTGCAGCTGTGGGCAGGTGTGTTGATCACGTTAAAGATACCTGCACGTATTTATGAAAAAGAGGAATACGGGTTCTGGGCTCAGCCGCTGCCTTGCACCTGTGCTCTTTTCTTATCCCCACTGAAGCCCGTGGCCCCCCGGTACCCGCTTGGGTGCAGGGTCCCGGTTTTCCTCGGTTACAGCCCTGCTTCCTTCAGAGAACTTCTCAAAGAGCATCCTTGACCGTGGCTGCCTGTGCCTTCACTGGCTTTGAGGGAGCACTGTTGCAGGCATCCTCTGTCCTCCCTGACAGGGACCTGAGTCTTCAGGGCCAGGCTTGCTGGCAATGCGGGGTTGGGGGCAAGGGGTCTGTACCCCAGGTTCATGAGGGCCCACGTGAGGGCAGCTCCTCAGTCTCGACACTGTCTCTCCAAGCACCGAGCGCTGCAGGCTGATCCTTAGAGTCCCCGTCGGGACCCCAAAGGGTCCCAGTGAAGACTGAGTGCCCAGCACCTGCCCCAGTGAGCCTGGCCCAGGAAGGGGACTGGGTGATTAGGACTGAGTGATGGCTGAGGCAGGGACTCAGGGGTCCAACGTGATGGAAAATGACTTTTCCTAGCTGTTTTTTAACAAGTGTGCACTAGACTTGGAAACATTATTTGTGAGACAAGGCCAAGATTGAACTCTCAAGAGAGAAAAAGTCAAGTCAAACTGGCAGTTTCAGAGGAAGGACAGAGAAAGATGGTTTTTGAGAGCACCTGAAATTTACACACCAATCAAAATGAAGATTGCATGCAAGGCAGCCTCGCTTGCGGGTACACGTGGGGCCGGGGTGAGGCTTACTGGAAAGTGTCTGGAGACAGAAGGGGGAACCTGGGGCAGAGAAGGGCCTTAATAAATGTAAGGGCATCGTGCTCTTTACAATGACATTTTTAAGAGAGGCAGGAAGAGCCATCAGCATGTCCGCCGTGGCTCACACGTGATACCGTGTTCCAGAGTTAGAGAAGAATGGACCAGCAGCAAGAACGAGGACACGATGGTGCTCACAGCATCACTCTCAGGGCTTGGATGCTCTCATGTCAGTCACCCATCTACTGACGCCATGCCTCAGACACAACCACAGGTAAAGCACGGAGTCCCTGGACACTTGCTCTGAGAGATCCTTGTGGTCATCAGGGGGTTGGGAGGAAGCACATGGAAAAGCCGTCATGGGGGCAGCTCCTTTGGAGGCCTGAGGACCACCCTAGCCTGGTAGGAGATACGCCGGCACAGAGGCCTGGAGTTTGGGTATGGATTCGATGCTCACACACTGCCTGCCCTGGAGTCCCGCACAGCCCTGCATCCCCAGGTGCCTTCAGCATCCCCAGGTGCCCGCTGGCCTGTGTGGTCCTACCCAGGCTCTCGGTTCTTGTGCTCACAATTTAGAGCCCTGAGTCCCCGCCCCCACCCCCATCTCAAATGCCTGAGCAATGTGGACCTCTTTTTTTTCCCAGTATGATTTATCTCCGGATATTGAGTATAGCTCCCTGTGCTATACAGTCGTTCAGTCGCTCAGTCGTGTCCGACTCTTTGTGACCCCATGGACTGCAGCACACCAGGCTTCCCTGTCCATCCCCGTCTCCTGGAGCTTGTGCAAACTCATGTCCATTGAGTCAGTGATGCCATCTGACCAACTCATCCTCTGTCATCCCCTTCTCCTCCTGCCTTCAATCTTTCCCAGCATCAGGGTCTTTTCCAGCAAGTCGGCGCTTGAATTCAGGTGGCAAAAGAATTGGAGCTGCAGCTTCAGCGTCAGTTCTTCCAATGAATATTCAGGGTGATCTCCTTTAGAACTGACTGGTTGGATCTCCTTGCAGTCCAAGGGACTCTCAAGAGGCTTCTCCAGCTAGGATCCTGTTCATCCATTTTGTACACTAGTTTGCATCTGCTGACCCCCAACTCCCAGTGCTTCCCCCTGTACCTGCACCCACGACCACAAGTCTGTCTCTCTGTTCTGTGAGTCTGTCTGTTTCATAGCTAAGTTCATTTGTGTTATGTTTTAGGTCCCACATATAAGTCACGTCGTGTGGTTTCTCTTTGTCTGATTCACTTAGTGTAATAATGCCCAGCTCTGTCTATGTTGCTGCAAATGCTGTTATTTCACTTTTTATGGCTGAGCAGTACTCCACTGTATGTATGTACCACGTCTTCTTTATACATTCATCTGAACTTTATCCATTCATCGGAACATCTTTTTCCTTTGGATTCTGAGTCTTGGGATGAGGCACTCGGAGGCTTGCCGTTCATGGTGCCCTTAGCATCTTTGGAAGTAGAGTGTCATGGTGGTGTGTGTGTGTGTGTGTGCTCAGTCCATCAGTGTGTCCGACTCTTTGGAGCCCCAGAATGAGGTATGAAGACCACACCTTGGGAACTTTCTGTCCACTCTTTTCGGGTGAACCTAGCTCTCTGGGGCAGCCACATCCTTGTGCCCTCTCTCCAAGCCCCCGTTGCCCACAAGCCATGGCCATGTCCACTCTGTCCTTTGCAGAGTACTCACTGGGCAGAGCCCAGAGGTCAGCCAGGCCTTCATCCTTCACGGAGCAGGTGCAACCTGGTGAAAACTCAAATTCCATAATTTTCAGCCTGCAACCACTGAGTCAGCTTCCTGAATCCCCATCAGTGTCCTTCCCCCTTCTCACGCCTGTAGGCACATGCCCCTTCCTCCTCCAAGATCCACTCAAGCATCTGTGAACTGCGTCCCCACAAGAGGTGCAGTAGAGGCCCTGCATGGCGCTGCCCCTTCTCTTCCCGTTTAGATGACAGCACAGACGCCTGGCCATGGTGACCAGCACTGCAGCTGTGGGCTGAGAAGCAAATGAACCTCTCTGGGATCAGCAGTGCCTCACAGTGCTATAGGGAGGATTGAGTAAGTCAGTACCCTGCACAGCTTAGAACAGCTCCCAAGAACTCTTGGGATTTCTCCTCCTCCATCTTCAGAGGAGCCCACCCCTGCCTCACAAGGGACAGTCCTAGCCATCCCCCTTGGTCTTCCTCTCTACCTAAATCCTCTCCCAACAAAAGCAGTTCCTTCTTAAGAATTCTGGTGATATGATTTGCTACTTTTTTTAAAGCTGCCTATGTTTGATGCCCTGGCTGCCCAGGTGGTGCTGCTAAGCTGACAAGTCACTTCAGTCATGTCCGACTCTGTGCAACCTCATAGATGGCAGCCCACCAGGCTCCCCCGTCCCTGGGATTCTCCAGGCAAGAATACTAGAGTGGGTTGCCATTTCCTTCTCCAATGCACGAAAGTGAAAAGTGAAAGTGAAGTCACTCAGTCGTGTCCGACTCTTTGCGACCCTATGGACTGTAGCCTACCAGGCTTCTCCGTCCATGGGATTTTCCAGGCAAGAGTACTGGAGTGGGGTGCCATTGCCTTCTCTGCCCAGGTGGTGCTAGTGGTAAAGAATTCACCTGCCAATGCAGGAGACATAGAGATGTAGGTTTGATCCCTGGGCCAGGAAGATCCTCTGGAGAAGGAAATGGCAACCACTCCAGTATTCTTTGCTGGAGGATCCCACAGACAGAGGAGCCTGGAGGGCTACAGCCTCTGGGGTTGCAAAGAGTCAGACACGACTTAGCACCTGAACAATGACAATAACAGTGGAGAACTGAGACGGCACATGCCGCTGGGCAGCTAAGCCTGTGGCCACAACTAGAGAGAAAGACTGCATGCTGCGATGAAGAACCACTGCCGACAAAAGAAAGACAAAATAAAGTGGTTTCACGTACACTCAGAGGGAGCGGGACCACGGTGGACATTACTTAGCTCTCTGCAATCTAGAAAAGTCCTACCGAATTCAGTCACATTTTACAGACACACTTAGTACAGATATTAATCAGCGGATACATCTATATCCTGGATGGAAATAGATGCAGCTCCGACAGTGAGGACCCAGGATGGGCGTCTCAGAGTGAGACTGAAGGATACGCTCTTCTGGAAAGTGGTATTAACATCTGGGTGTGTCTGTTAGTCACAATCGTCTAACGCCGCTGGAGGACTGCCCTGTTAGGGAGGAGCTGCAACAGCCAAGACTCGGATCTGCTCTCAGTCACCCCAAGAACAGAGCACTCCCCAGTCTGCACCAGTCTGTTTTGCAGCCTTGCAGCGTGAACACTGCCTCCAGCCTGTCCTTTTCCAGCAAAGTCAGAATCAGACTCAGGGCCGGACGAGCCACCAGCTGTCGCGGCACAGTCTCTCTTCAGGGAACGGTCCCACCGGTTCTGTTTTGTCTCCTGTGATGCATTTTGTGTTCCGGGGAGTGAGGAGCAAACAGGATCCCTTTTTCTCTGGGCCATTACCTCAGAGAACGATCGTATCACTGAGAGCCCCTCTGTCTTGGAAACAGATAGTTGCATACAACATGTTTGTATAAGCAGTTCCTTATTCATGGAGTGGTTTCAATTACAATAAACAGGGAACACTGTCAGAAACCATAATGAAATTATCTCAGATTGGGACACCGATGCCAGCATTTCAAATTTATTTGTTTTCAAATTTTCATATTTGACTCCTTCCCAACATTCTGAAAAAGTTAAGCAAAGGGAGTGAAATACTGTGAATTCTGTGAATTAGACCACGCACACTTTCTGTATGTGCACAAGTCCCTTAGGGCTCCCTTTGCTTTTATTTTCCTCTATTGATTGTTGGTTAGAGATGGTTTGGGGTTCGTAAGTATATGAAGTTTTTAACCTAATTCAAGTAGCATGTGTTTATACATATGTGATCAACCAGATTTAATAAATTAAATTAAATTAAAGTAGTTGCTATTGAAACATTTTAATAGCATTAATCATTGCATGGAATTATATTATTTATTGGTTTTCTTGTTAATTTTGGTTTTCCCATGAGAGAGGAACTTTTACTTTCCATTTTATTGCTGAGTGCCCAGCACTGAGTAGAAAGCCTGGCACATAACAAGTGCTCAGTCAATCTTTGTGCTTATTAATTATGGACAGTGCAGATGGATTATCAATGTACTTTCTTGTAGCATCACACTTAATTCCATATCCAATGTTTTTTGCTTTTTTAAAAAACCATTTGACTTTTGCTGGAACTGCAGCATTTCACAACATTTCCTAACTTCTAGATTCCAAAAGGATTTTTCATAGAAGATTTCTGCTCATGGGTGTCGTTAGGCCCCGAGCACAGAGTTATTTATTTTGCCGTTGACAGGGGCGACTGTGAACCCGCAGCCTCCCGGGCGGGCTGTGCTCGCTTGCTCACTTACCCATGCTAACTACAGCTGCCAGTGTGTTTATTTTGGTCATGTATTTCAAAGGACCATTTCTACCCTAAAGTAAACAAACAGAATGGAACAGCTGTGGCTGATAAAAACTCCCAGGCATAATCATCACCCTCTTGTACATATCCTGTGGTTTCAGATTTAATTTTAAAATTTTTCCTTAACTCTTGATTCACGATCGGTACAGTGAGTGCAACGGAGAACGGATGCGCAACTGCTCGCTCTCCTAGCCGGGCACACCGGGGAGAGCGCCGTCTTCCCTCCTGCCACAAACGCGAGGACAAGGATCTTGAGGCAGTAGCTGGAGCGCACGCGCCTGGACCAGCCCCCGTGTGGGCCGCGGGTGGTGCTGCGCGGCTAGACGCGCACGCGGTCGGTCCCAAGAGCCCTCCCGAGAGATGCTCTCACGTGGCCAGGCCAGGCTCTGGGACCACACACAGCTCCTCAGGCCACTAGGGAGGCGGCCCTGGCTAGACAAAGCATGGGTAAGGGACTGCCATTTCCCTACCGTTTCCTTCAGACTCCATGTGCTAAGTTGCTTCAGTCATGTCTGAATCTTTGCGACCCCATGGACTCTTGCTGGCCAAGTTCCTCTGTCCAGGGGATTCTCCAGGCAAGGACACTGGAGTGGGTTGCCATTTCCTTCTCCATCAGACTCCATAGGCAACTATAAAGTATAAATGATCAGCTTCAGAAAGTATAAATGATTCGTTTTGATAAAAGCTGTAAGATTCCCTGTTTGTTTGTTCTGTGAATGCTGCACTACACCTTACTTATATCTGAAAAAGCCCCCAAACCAAAACAGAAAGATAAACAAAAAACAATCACAACAGAAAGCCTCCTTTCCTAAATCATCCCAAGCATTGGAATTCACATCAGTCCTTCCACAGAACACTCAGGACTGATTTCCTTTAGGATGGACTGCTTGGATCTCCTTGCTGTCCAAGGGACTCTCAAGAGTCTTCTCCAGCACCACCGTTCAAAAGCATCAATTTTCGGTGCTCAGCTTTCTGTATAGTCCAACTCTCACATCCATACATGACCACTGGAAAAACCATAGCTTTGACTAGATGGACCTTTGTTGGCAAAATAATGTCTCTGCTTTTTAAGATGCTGTCTAGATTGGTCACAGCTTTTCTTCCAAGGAGCAAGCATCTTTTAATTTTATGGCTGCAGTCACCATCTGCAGTGATTTTGGAGCCCCTAAACATAAAGTCTGTACCTGTTTCCATTGTTTCTCCATCTATTTGCCACGAGGTGAAGTGATGGGACCAGATGCCATGATCTTAGTTTTCTGAATGTTGAGTTTTAAGCCAACTTTTTCACTCTCCTCTTTCACTTTCATCAAGAGGCTTTTTAGTTCCTCTTCACTTTCTGCCATAAGGGTGGTGTCATCTGCATATCTGAGGTTATTGATATTTCTCCTGGCAATCTTGATTCCAGCTTGTGCTTCATCCACCCCGGCATTTCGCAAGATGTACTCTGCATATAAGTTAAATAAGCAGGGTATACAATATACAGCCTTGATGTACTTCTTTCCCGATTTGGAACCAGTCTGTTGTTCCATGTCCAGTTCTAACTGTTGCTTCTTAACCTGCATACAGATTTCTCAGGAGGCAGGTCAGGAGGTCTGGTTTTCCCATCTCTTGAAGAATTTTCCACAGTTTGTTGTGATCCACAAGTCAAAGGCTTTGGCATAGTCAATAAAGCAGAAGTAGATGTTTTTCTGGAACTCTCTCTTGCTTTTTCAATGATCTACCAGCTGTTGGCAATTTGATCTCTAGTTCCTCTGTCTTTTCTAAATTCAGCTTGAACATCTGGAAGTTCATGGTTCACATATTGCTGAAGCCTGGCTTGGAGAATTTTGAGCACTACTTTGCTACTGTGTGAAATGTTTCCAATTGTGCAGTAGTTTGAACATCCATTGGCATTGCCTTTCTTTGGGGTTGAATGAAAACTAACCTCTTCCAGTCCTGTGGCCACTGTTGAGTTTTCCAAATTTGCTGGTATATTGAGTGCAGCACTTTCACAGCATTACCTTTTAGGATTTGAAATAGCGCAACTGGAATTCCATCATCTCTGCTAGCTTTGTTCATGGTGATGCTTCCTAAGGCCCACTTGACTTCTCATTCCAGGATGTCTGGCTCTAGGTGAGTGATCATACCATCGTGATTATCTGGGTCATGAAGATCTTTTTTGTACAGTTCTTCTGTGTATTTTTGCCACCTCTTCTTAATATATTCAGCTTCTGTTAGGTCCATACCATTTCTGTCCTTTATTGTGCCCATCTTTGCATGAAATGTCCCCTTGGTATCTCTAATTTTCTTGAAGAGATCTCTGGTCTTTCCCATTCTATTGTTTTCCTTATTTCTTTGCATTGATCACTGACCGAGGAAGGCTTTCTTATGGCTCCATGCTATTCTTTGGAACTCTGCATTCAAACGGGTATATCTTTCCTTTTCTCCTTTGCCTTTAGCTTCTCTTCCAATATCAAAATCCGATTGATTATATTCTTTGCAGCCAAAGAAGGAGAAGCTCTATACAGTCAGCAAAAACAGGACCGGGAGCTGACTGTGGCTCAGACTGTGAACTCCTTATTGCAATATTCAGACTTAAATTGAAGAACTTAGGGTAAACCACTAGACCATTCATGTATGACCTTAATCAAATCCCTTACGATTATACAGTGGAAGTGACAAACAGATTCAAGGGGTTAGATCTGACAGAGTGCCTGAAGAACTATGGATGGAGGTTCATGACATTGTACAGGAGGCAGTGATCAAGACCATCCCCAGGAAAAAGAAATGCAAAAAAAAAACTTATTTTAAGCATGTGGTAACAATAAAAATTAATACAATTTAAAATTGAAATGAAATAAATCTTTGGAAAAGTAACTTCAGAAAATCCTGACGATGAATGAAGGTCACATGGTTATTAATCAACTCTCTACCTCATGGACCCCCTATTTTTTTTTTCATCCCTTTTAATGGTGGACACATGTGCGAGGCTCCTATGTCAGCTGGGAGCCTCCTGCCCTTTGCATCAACAGAGAAAGTTCCCTGCAGAAGTTGCCTCCTCCCCAACTCCAGATTCTAATGAAGTTCAGAATCTTCTACAGGACTTGTGAGCACACCTGTGGACTGGTAGCCACAGGAACCCCAGCAACTCCTTCCCGTGGCTGAGCTGGTGTGTCTCGGCCACTGCCACAGCCCCGTGGGGGTGGAACCTGGCTGGTCCAGGGGTTCCCCAGGGAGCAGAACTCCACACTCATCACTTACAATGGCTTTACGATGGATTTTGATATCTGGCTGGCAAGTGTTCCCACTGTTCTTTTCTTAAAGCTTCCTAACTATTCGTGAGTCTTCTACACCAATTGTAGGAACCGTTTGAAACCCTCCGTGTGAAACCTTGGTTGAATTTTGGTTCAAATTTCATCAAATTCTTGGATTAACTTCCGGGAGCGTTGGTGTCTGCATGGTTTGAATTTATCCACAGAGGTGCCGTTTTTCTCTGTTTTCTTGAGGTCAGAGTGAGCGGACTCCTTCCACGCACCCTCACAGCCCCTTTCAGACAAAGCATGCCTCGTGTTGGACGCGCTCTGAGGCTTTTTAGTTTGTGTTGACATTGTGACTGAGGGATCCTTTCCTGCTACATTTTCGAGGCGAACACCGTGTCTCCGTCTCCCTGTCTCCTCCAACACTCCTCTCAAGCCTAGTGCTTTCCTAGCCACGTCGCACACGAGCTCGCTCTCAAACGGCAGGTCTGGGAGGCGAGCATCCGGGAGGAGCCACTTGATTCTCCTGGGTTTTCTGCCGATAAACATACACTGCAAAGACTGACAATTATTTTCTCTTCTGTTTGAATTGCCATTCCCTGAATTCCTTTTTCTTACCTTTGTATTGCCTGCAACTCCTGGTTAAAATGCTGCCTGACAGCGAGGGTAATGAGCAGGGTTTCTTTTCTTCCTGACATCAGTGAAAACCACTTCTGCGACTTCACCATTAAGTCTGGCCGTCGCTTCAGGTAACCGGTAGATGCTTCTGATCAAGGAGATACGTTTTCTTTCATTCTGACTTTCCTAAGAGTTTTCTTTTCAGTCATGCACACGTGGTTTCAATCCATCAAAGCCCTTTTATTTGGCGAATAAAAATTAAGAGTCTTTCTTCTGTTCATCTATTATAGAGATGACACTGATCTATTTCCCACATGTTGAGTCACCTCTGGATTACTTGGATAGACTCCTTGCATGTAATGTACTATTTTAAACTTTTTTTTTCCCCTGTGAAAAAGAAGAAAATGCATAAGACAAACATTCCAGTTTAACAAATTGCTGTGTACTGAGCACCAGGTCTTCATCATCCCGGAGAAGAAACAACTTCCCCTCAGGTTCACTCCCAGCAACAGCCCTTCCCACCCCCCAAACCAGCCACAGTTATGGCTTTTATTGTATTGACTTCCTGTTTTCCTTACAGGTTTCAACCTGAGTATGTCTCTCCAAACACTTAAATCTCATTTTGCCATTTTACCACCAGCTACATGGAATCAGGACTTTCCTGGCGGCTCAGATGGTAAAGAATCTGCCTGCAAGGCAGGAGACCCAGGTTCAATCCCTGGGTCAGGAAGATTCCCCTGGAGAAGGGACTGGCAACCCACTCCAGTATTCTTGCCTGGAGAATCCCATGGACAGAGGAGCCTGGTGGGCTACAGTGCCTGGGGTCGCAAAGAGTAGGACACGCCTGAGGGACTAACACTTTCACAGGCACTAAATGGAAGTAACCGCACAGCGGTCTTTCTGAGAAGTAGGCTTCTGCTCTGCTCTTCCCTTCTGGGAGGACCTTGGAGGCCGGTTGCTGCAATCTGTTGCTTGTGCTGGTTCTTGTTACATGGTCTTGCTTCCTTACCTGCCTGGTTATCTTTTACCCTTGCTGGTGTGGTGGACAGTGCATTATTTTCTTCCCAGGAGAAAACTGAGAACTGTGCTGTGCTTTCTTCATTCAGAGAAGTTTCATTTCTTTATGAGTCATGTGCGTGGCCCCTGTGAGTCACGGGCAATCTGCAGTCACTTTAATCTAGTCTCAGGATTCGAGAGATTTTTCTGCACCATCCTGCTGATTCAGAGCTGGTACGAGAGGCAGCTTACTCACGTTCATCCGGCTTCTAGGAAGTGGTGTGCTGGGGCCAGGCAGCACAGGCTCATCAGAACTCATTCTGTGCGGCTTTTCCCAGTGACGTGTTCAGTGAGGTCACAGTGGTAGCTTGAAATTGGCTCTCCTGGGTGTATTTACACCATGGAAACCAGCAAATGTTGCAAATCAGGACTTTTTATCTTGGAGATCTCGTTGTTGAAATTTTATTTATTACTATATGAGTTCAGCTCTTTGCTGTCTCCACCTAAAATGGGGACTCTAGTTTTTGTCCTTTAAGCCCCCAAGAGCTGTTAAATGTAAACACTGGCCTGTTAGCCTCCTCTTCCACGCCCACGTCCATCAGTGCAGAAGCAGCCCTGGGTGTCCCACTAGGTTGCTTCCTAGTTTGATCTTGATGAACAGAGTTGTGCAAACACTTACGTGTAGGTTTGGGGGTGAGCACACATTCTAACTGCTCTAGGACAAACACAGCGAGCTTGCAGGGCTATATAGTAAGTGGATATTCCGATGTGTGAGGAGCTGCAGGCTGTTTTTCAGAGTGACCGGCCTGCACCTTTCTGCATTCCCGTTAGCAATGTGTGAGACTGCCAGCCCCGTGCACCTTGTCAGGCTCTGTTGACTTACCAACTTGCTTCCTTACTTGTATATTGTTGTTGTTCGGTCACTAAGCCGTGTGACTCTTTGTGACCCCATGGACTGTAGCTTGCCAGGCCTCCCTGTCCATCACCATCTCCCAGAGCTTACTCAATCTCATGTCCATTGAGTCGATGATGCCATCCCTCCATCTCATCCTCTATTGCCCTCTTCTCCCCTTGCCTTCAATCTTTCCCAGCATCAGGGTCTCTTCCAAAGAGATGGCTCTTTGCATCAGGTGGCCAGAGTACTGGAATTTCAGCTTCAGTATCAGTCCTTCCAATGAATATTCAGGGTTGATTTCCTTTAGGATGGACTGGTTACTTATATATGTATACATGTATTTATTTTACTTTCATTTTAGCCCTTCTAGTAAGTGTGTTGGAGAAGGCAATGGCAACCCATTCCACTACTCTTGCCTGGAAAATCCCAGGGACGGTGGAGCCTGGTGGCCTGCTGTCTATGGGGTCCCACAAAGTTGGATACGACTGAAGCGACTTAGCAGCAGCAGCAATAAATGTGTAGTTATAGTTTAAAGCTATATTTCCATATTTCCTCGTGATGGTGAAGATTTTTCCATGTCCTCAGTTTCCATTTATAAAGCCTCTTTGGTAAAGGGTCTGTCCAATTCTTTTGCTGGTTTTAAAAGTGGATTGTTTAACTTCTAATTGTTGAATGTGAGTGTTCTTTAAATAGGCTGGATACATATCATTGTTGTGATCCCAGTGGTCATATATGGATGTGAGAGTTGAACTGTGAAGAAGGCTGAGCGCCGAAGAATTGATGCTTTTGAACTGTGGTGTTGGAGAAGACTCCTGAGAGTCCCTTGGACTGCAAGGAGATCCAACCAGTCCATTCTGAAGGAGATCAGCCCTGGGTGTTCTTTGGAGGGAATGATGCTAAAACTGAAACTCTAGTACTTTGGCCACCTCATGTGAAGAGTTGACTCATTGGAAAAGACTCTGATGCTGGGAGGGATTGGGGGCAGGAGGAGAAGGGGACGACAGAGAATGAGATGGCAGGATGGCATCACCGACTCGATGGACGTGAGTCTGAGTGAACTCCGGGAGTTGGTGATGGACAGGGAGGCCTGGCATGCTGCGATTCATGGGGTCGCAAAGAGTCGGACGCGACTGAGCGACTGATCTGATCTGATCTGATGTGATATCATTGTTGGATATGTAATTTGCAAATATTTCCTCTCTCATGTCTGTGTTTTATAGTCTTTATATTTCCATTGATTAAAAAAAAATAGATACATTACATAGAAAACAGAACTGAGGGGAAAAAAAAAACCATTCTTACAAGAAACACAAGGAGGGAAGGACTAGAAGTTTACATACCAAACCTAGGAGTTGGATTGCCTTTGGGAGGGTGATGGGGATGGTGGGGGAATGGTTGAGAGGGACTGTAGCCTTTTCTGTAATGATTGAAATTTTTACAAAGAGAAAGATTTATTTAATAAGAAAGACATGAATATGTGAATACACTATGCCACCCACCTCCAAAAGGCAATCGGAGCTGAGGAGCGACTCTGCCTCCAGACGTGCAGGTCAGCGCCGCCCTCGCTGTGCACACCTTTCCTTACTCGGCTGGCTTCAGGAGCTTCTGACCCCGCCTCTGCCTGAACCGTTCACCTTCTGTGCCAAAGTCCGCAGAGACAGTGGATTCGGTTCTAAACCCAGTTCTGATTCTAGCTGCTCAGAGAACTGCATTCCCCCGATCTCCTTACACACACTTGAAGTCTGGTCCTGTTTCCTGAAAGTGGTTTTAAGGAGTCTGATAAAAATTTTAAAATCCCTTGGATTTAGTCCCAGAAGGATAAGAAAGTCATATTATATAATGAAACTTACAATTTCACCATTTGGACCAGTTCACTGCTTTTCTTGAACTCAGCATCTTTATTCACAGGCATTAAAGATTTGCTGTTAAATATTAATTAGCATTAAAAGTCCCTAATCCTGACCTGTTCAAATTGTCTTATGTTATTATGCTTTTCTGTTTATTTTATTTCAAGGGAGAATACCTGACAGAGGTCGCACTCAGGTTTTGTAATGTTGACAAACCCAAAAAATGGATAGAGGAGGATTCTGACCAGAGTTGGCAAATAAGATAATAATCAAAGAAATGACCTCACTCTCTCTCATGTTTATATTTAAAGATCCAGAATTGTGTATAAAAACACAACATGTTCGGGAATTTTTTACTAGAAATTCAGTAAAAGAGCTTTAGATTTGTTTCCTTGGCTGTCCTTAGAATACTGTAAAGAGTATCTCTGACTCTATAGTAATGGGTAAGATGTTATTTTTAAAATGAATTCTTCCAGTGTTAAAAACACTTTCGAGGGGTTTGTTTTTACTTATTTTTACTGAGATAACGCTGATTTACCACTTTACATAAGTTTCAGGTGTATGACATTGTGTCTCTACTTATGTATACCTCGTGGCCTTGCTCACTGCCGAATGTCTCGTCTCCGCCCGTCACCATTCAGTTGGCCTCCGTCGCCTCCCCAACCCCTTCCCCTCTAGTAACCACTGTTCCTACTTGTTCTTTTCTGTTTGTTTGTCTGGTTTGGTTTGTTCATGTATTTTATTTTGTTTGTAGAGCCTCTTGATGAAGGTGAAGCAGGACTGTGGAAAAGCTGGCTTAAAACTCTAACACTCAAAGCACCAAGATCGTGGCATCCGGTCCCATCACTTCATGGCAAATACGTGGGGAAACAATGGAAACAGTGTCAGACTTTATTTTTTGGGCTCCAAAATCACTGCAGATGGTTACTGCAGCCATGAAATTAAAAGACGCTTACTCCTTGGAAGGAAAGTTGTGACAAACCTAGATAGCATATTAAAAAGCAGAGACATTACTTTGCCAACAAAGGTCCATCTAGTCAAGGCTATGGTTTTTCCAGTGGTCGTGTGTGGATGTGAGAGTTGGACTATAAAGGAAGCTGAGCGCCAAAGAATTGATGCTTTTGAACTGTGGTGTTGGAGAAGACTCTTGAGAGTCTTCTTGGACTGCAAGGAGATCCAACCAGTCCATTCTAAAGGAGATCAGTCCTGAATATTCATTGGAAAGACTGATGCTGAAGCTGAAGCTCCAGTACTTTGGGCACCTGATGCAAAGAGCTGACTCATGGGAAAAGACCCTGATGCTGGAAAAGATTGAAGGTAGGAGGAGAAGGGGACGACAGAGGATGAGATGGTTGGATGGCATCACTGACTCGACGGACATGAGTTTGAGCAAGCTCTGAGAGATGGTGACGGACAGGGAGGCCTGGTGTGCTGCAGTCCAAGGTATTGCTAAGAGGCAGACATGAGTGGGCGAGTGAACAACAAGTATGTTCCACATAAGAGTGCATTCATATGGCATTTGTCTTTCTCCATCTGACGTATTTCATTTAGCAAAATACCTTCAAGTTCCATACATTTTTGTTGCAAATGGCAGGATTTCATGTTTTATGGCTGAGTAGTATTTTACTGTATATATCTATCTGTATCTGTATCTACATCTACCCATATTTTTATATATGTGTATCACATCTTCTCCATCCATTCATCCATGGATGGGCAGTTTGACTATTTCCATATCTTGTCTACTGTAAATAATGCTGCAGTGAACAGAGGGATACATGTATCTTTTCAAATTAGTGCTTTCGTATTCTTTTATAAATACCCTGACGTGGGATAGCTGGATCGTATGGTGGTTCTATTCTCAACTTTTTTTTACTGTTTCCCATACCACTTTACACTCTCATCAACAGCGTCTGAGGGTCCCTCTTTTCTCCATCCTCGCCAACACTTGCTAGTTCTTGTCTTTTAGATATCAGCCATTCTGCCAAGTGTGAGATGATATCTCACTGTGGTTTTGAGTGCATTTCCCTGATAACTAGTGGTGCTGAACATATTTTCACATGCCTGCTGGCCTTCTGTGTGTCTTCTTTTAAAAAAAAATCTATTCATCTCCTCTGCCCATTTAAGAAAATCAGGTTCCTTTTTTGTTATTGTTAACCGAAATAGTTCTTTATATAATTTTAATAGTAACCTCTTATAGGATATATGATTTGCAACTATCTCTTCCCATTTGATAGGTTGTTTTTTCATTTTATTGGCAGTTTCCTTTTCTGTGCAGAAGCGTTTAGGTTTGATGTAATCACATTTGTTTATTTTGGTTTTGTTCCCTTGCTGAGGAGTCGGATCCAGATATCTGCTGCGAAGACTGATGCCAGAGCATGCAGCCTGTGCTCCCTCCTGGGAACTTCGTGGTTTCAGGCCTTGCATCAGGCCTCTGACCCACTCCGAGCTAACCTTTGTGTGCAGTGTGAGACCTGGATCTCGTTTCATTCTTCCGTCTCGGCTGTCCAGCTTTCCCAACGCCATTTATTGAAGAGACTGTCTTCTCTCCATTGCACGCTCTTTGCTCCTTCGTCACAAGTTAATTGCACATGTGCATGTGGGTGTACATCTGGGCTCTCAGTTCTGTTCTCCTGATCTACATCTCTGTTTCTCTGCCAGTCCCGTGCCGTTTTATTACTATGGCTTTGTAATATAGTCATAAGTCAGGGAGCATAATACCTACAGCTTTTTTTTTTCTCCTCAGGACTGTTTTGGCTATGGGGTCTTTCGTGGTTCCACATGTTATTTTAGACTTTTTTCCCCTTCTATTTCTGTGAAAAACGTCCTTTGGATTTTGACAGGGGTTGCACTGAATGTGTATACTTCTTAGGTAGCATGGGCATTTTGATAATGTTAATTCTACCAGCCCATGAGCACAGAGTAGTTTTCCATTTATCTTGTCTTCTTCAGTCTCTTTCTACAACATCCAGTAGTTTTCATGTATAGGTCTTTTGCCTTCTTTGTTAAATTTCTTCCCAGGTATTTTATTCTTTATTTGTGTGATTCAAAATGGGACTGTTTTCTTAATTTCTCTTTCTGCTAGCTCATTTCAGAACTTTAGAATGTATTTGTCATATTAATGTTTGAAAAGTGCTGGATGAAATTATTTCTAAATTGCACAAAGCTTTCTTTTTCTCCACGTTTTAAAATCCATAGTCAATTTTACTTCATGCTAATTAAAAAATCTTAAATTTATAACTGATTCCTAATTGAACACAAGTATAATGACAGAGTAGTATTTGGTAACATGTGGATTATATGACTATGTTTATGGGAAAACTATTCTGGAATCAAGACTGCCAGGAGAAATATCAATAACCTCAGATATGCAGATGACACCACCCTTATGGCAGAAAGTGAAGAAGAACTAAAAACCTCTTGATGAAAGTGAAAGTGGAGAGTGAAAAAGTTGGCTTAAAGCTCAACATTCAGAAAACGAAGATCAGGCATCTGGTCCCATCACTTCATGGGAAATAGATGGGGAAACAGTGGAAACAGTGTCAGACTTTATTTTTTGGGCTCCAAAATCACTGCAGATGGTGACTGCAGCCATGAAATTAAAAGACACTTACTCCTTAGAAGGAAAGTTATGACCAACCTAGATAGCATATTCAAAAGCAGAGACATCACTTTGCCAACAAAGGTCCATCTAGTCAAGGCTATGGTTTTTCCTGTGGTCATGTATGGATGTGAGAGTTGGACTGTGAAGAAAGCTGAGAGCCGAAGAACCGATGCTTTTGAACTGTGGTGTTGGAGAAGACTCTTGAGACTCCCTTGGACTGCAAGGAGATCCAACCAGTCCATTCTAAAGGACATGAGTCCTGGGTGTTCTTTGGAAGGAATGATGCTAAAGCTGAAACTCCAGTACTTTGGCCACCTCATTCGAAGAGTTGACTCATTGGAAGACTCTGATGCTGGGAGGGATTGGGGGCAGGAGGAGAAGGGGACAACAGAGGATGAGATGGCTGGATGGGATCACCGACTCAATGGACATGAGTTTGGGTGAGCTCTGGGAGTTGGTGATGGACAGACAGGGAGGCCTGGCGTGCTGCAATTCATGGTCGAAAAGAGTCCGACATGACTGAGTGACTGGACTGAACTGAACTGATCCTGGTTATAATGAATGTGCTATGTCTCTATGACAAAAGTTATTCTTTCTGAGGAATAATTAAATGCAAAGAATTATTGAAATGACCCCTGTCTCATATTGAATGATCATGCAATGCAATTATGCAGTAAATTCTGATAATTATATTTCAATTGAGCCAAAACATTTAATTGAACTAAAATGTTATCATAGAGTATCCTCAAATATGCACACATATTTTAAATTTCCTCTCATGTAATCACCAGCAGAGCTTAATACTGAACTAGCAATTATTTGTGACCCCGTGGACTATAGCCTGCCAGGCTCCTCTGTCCATGGGGTTCTCCAGGCAAGAATACTGGAGTGCAGTGCCATTTGATCTGAGATGAAGCAGGGATTTGTGAATTTAGAAATTACTGAATTTTTATACAAGGTGAACTTTATAAGGTCACTTGTTAAAATATAGAGCCACCTTTATCTTTTAAGCTTTCCAAAAATGTTGAGGCAGGTCCTAAGACACAGACCTGAGAGAGGCTCAGATGACACCCACAGGCCCTGGAACCGCATTTCAAGGCCTGTCCCACCTGAGACCGGCCGTGGCTGCAGACACACCGAAGCTGCTGGCAGTTGTGGTTTTTCATTCATAAAAATTTCATAAGTGAAAGAGTAGCTTTGGGCAGATTGAGAGCAGGGAGAGAGACGAGAGCAGCTACTCATTTCATTCTAAATAATTTCCCCAGAAAATTTCCAGTGTTTCTGTAAATGTGGAACTAACTGGCTTAATTCAACATTTTCTGGGGAATTGGGTATTGAAAGTCAGAACTTCTATGATATGTTAACACCGTGTTCTGGGCTTCATTTCCTTAGGGATCTTCTTTAATGACTGTGTTTCTTAAAAGTGAGAAAAAGCCAAGTGAAAAGGAACAAGGGAGAGAAAGGAAAAAACTCCTCTCGCAGAGATCACGTGCCGTCTTGGAGACATTTTAGTCAATACACATTTCTGAAGCTTTTCATCTGCAGCTGCGCCGGGCTGAATGCTGAGCCAATGCAATCCAAAGCCTTTAGAAGATGGCGCGCCACGTGTGCGCAAAAATGCTTCGTTATCACATCTCCGTGGGCGGTTTGATGCGAGCATGGTCCTGGGGAGGGAGGCGTGGGAGATGCTCCTGGGAGTGGACCTCCCTTTCTAGGACACTCACAGAGCGGGCTGGCAGGAGGGGGCGGTGCTAACACGGGGTCAGCTCCCCCAGCGGCTACGGACCCAGAAGCAGCGCTCCCTGCTTGGTACCCGGTAGGAAAGCTCTGGCACTGTGGCCCCTTGGGACACCTGGAGGGGACAGGCAGCGTGATCTCTTGGCCCTGACGCAGAAGAGTCGGGGTCCCCTACCTGTCAGGAGACGAGAGGAGATACAGGGAGGACGGGGAGGAAGGAGGTGGTGTCTGGGGGTCGAGGCAGGAGGCAACAGGAGCAGAAGGGGCCGGGACCCTGCCAGCCTCAGCCAGCTGCTCACTGCACCCCCACCCCAGGTCGGAGTGGCTGTCATCAGGTGGGCCCAGTCAGGGGCTCTGTACCCCTTTATGCAGTGGGGACTCAGAGACGTCAGGCGGCCCGACCAAAAAACAACCTGGGCTGAGTCAATTTCAAGCTTTTCAGAGAAAGCCAGATATCACCCCAACCAACGACGGGGGGTACCCCACGTGTCATCCGTCCACCTCCGCTTCCCTGGGCCCCCACCTTTGAGCAGGGCACCCTGGAGCCATTCCTCTGTCCACCGTGACTCTCCCCCTATCAGCTCCCTGCTGTGAGTCTGGGCCAGACAAGCTGGTGGTGGCTGAGTCCTTCGCTAGAGCCAGCTCTCAGGAGGAGGCGGGGGGGGGGGGGGGGGGGGCGGGGGCGAGCAGCCTTTGTCCTTGTTGGGTGGCCTTCCTGTTCTCACACCAGGGCAAGGAGAATGAGGAAAGAAGGGAAAACCGGCTCCGCAGAGTGCTCGTGTTTGCAGAGAACGCGCAGGCAGCAAGCACCTCTGTAACACTGCGGACCACTCTCCCAGCCTCGTCCAGGGGAGTTCCGGGGCGCAGCGCTGGGCCTCCGAGGAGGTGGGTCACTGTCACGTGGGGGGATGTGCTGAGGAGGACCCACGTGCAGAGCAGAGGCTCTGGGCCTGGTCCCACCCCTCCATCTCCTATCAGGCACCTGTCAGCAAAGCTGTTGACTGGCTCGCGTCTCCGTCTCCACCTCTGTGAAGCCGGACGCCGCGCTCTTCTCTAACGGGCTGGTGGTGCTGACGGTGGGTAGATGCTGCAGCCCACGGGGCCCCTAAGCTGTGGGCTGTGGTTGTCTCGGTTCCCTGCGGTGATGGAAGCGGCACGTGCTGGCGTCAGCACAGGGTTCGGACACACGCTGCTGCTGGGGAGCTAGGTCATCTTGGAGCCTGGCCCAGAATGCTCAGAGACCTCTCAGCCCTGACTGCACCACCGCACCCCTGCCCCCTGGGTCCTCGGCCATGGCTCCGAGGTGCGGCTGGAGCCCTGTGTCCCAGGCGGGGTCCCTCTGCCTCTTGCCCACCTCCCCATGGTCTTCAAACTCCTCAAGTTTGAAGGATTCCAGCCTGTCCAGATTCCAGCCCCCAGGGCAGTATTGGGTAGCGGGCTGGGACCTTGATGTGCCGTTTCATCCTGGAGTGGATGTGACCCCTGCCGTCCCTGGGCTCAGACCTTGGCGCCTGCCTGCACGATCCCCAGGCCCCCTCCCAGGCACTGGCAGGCAGAGTCCTCAGCGGGTTAACAGAAAAGTGGGGAGGGCATCTTCCCAGGGAAATGGCCCATGTTCGTGCAGCTGTTCCAGAAAATTACTGAACTGCATAGAAAATGTGTCTCTAGGTCCCCGAACCTGCCATCTCATCGGCCACCAGGGGTCTGGCCTCGGTGGAAGGGAAGGAGGAGACTGGGCTTGCGGCCCGCCAGCCCTTCTGCTCCCCTCTGCCCCCACACCAGGCTCCCCAGGGTGGGGGTGGGGGCCGAGCTGCACCGGCTCTGTCTTCTGACCAACGCACGCAGAAGAATTACCTTGCACACTGCTGTCAGTCTTGAAATGGCTGCCGGTCGCCCTGCAGGCCGGAGTGTGAGGGGCACGTGTATCAACAGTCAGGTGGGCCCTGGACTCGGATGCCGGGTGGGGGTGCTGCGCTGGTGCGGAGCTGGGCCAGGGCAGTAAAGACCATCTCCCTGTCCCCCCACTCCGCCAACCCCTGGCTCTGCCTAGCTGCTCTCGCACTCTCTCTGAAGTCTTGGCAGGTTCGAGGCCTCAGCTGGCTAAACAAGCCTGGCAGGCCCCTGGGGAGCTGCTGAATGCCACGCGGGCAGGGGGTCTCTCTCTCCCCTCTGGCCTGCCTGCTGGAAACCTGCTGGCTCAGACTCTGAGAGGCCACAGAAGACCCCGGGGCACCGGTGACGCGACCCTCAGGGGCTACGTGCTGCCTGAGGCTGGGTTTGGCTGGTGGACAGGGTACAAACGGAGCATGCCTGTCCCTGAGCTTTCTTCAGTTGGAGTGAGAGGTGAGCTCTACGTGGGTCACTCCTCCTGGGAGTGCTGGGGGCTGGTGGGAGGGATGACAACTTATTTTTAAAGACTCCAGTGGAAATGTCTCCTCACAGCTGTGAAAATACTCTCCGGATCAGCCATCCTGGCCAGCTTGTAGAGGGCAGGGTTTGTTCCAGGGCCTGGGGAGGGAAGTCTGTTTTCTCCTCATCCCTGAAAGAGTCCGAGGTGGACACGACCCTAAAACGCAGAGTGGTTTTTATATCCTCCCAGGTACCGGCTAGTGGCCCGCCGGCCAGCTGCTTCCCTCTGGCAGTTTTTCTAAACCCCTGGAGCAGCCGCGTCGGCCTCGAGCTGTGAGACTCCAGCCCCGAAGCCCAGTGGAGGGGGTGGCCGCGCCTTTGTTCTCTGCAGTCGCGGTGCTGCCCCTGTAAGCGCTGTATCAGCGCACGGGACAAATGCTCTGGGCCTCTGGATCAGTCCAGTCCAGTCGCTCAGTCGTGTCCGGCTCTGCAACCCCACGGACTGTGGCATGCCAGGCCTCCCTGTCCATCACCAGCTCCCGGAGTTTACCCAAACCCATGTCCATTGAGTCAGTGATGCCATCCAGCCGTCTCATCCTCGGTTGTTCCCTTCTCCTCCCACCTTCAATCTTTCCCAGCATCAGGGTTTGTTCCAATGAGTCAGTTCTTTGCATCAGGTGGCCAAAGTATTGGAGTTTCAGCTTCAGCCTCAGTCCTTCCAATGAATATTCAGGACTGATTTCCTTTAGGATGGACTGGTTGGATCTCCTTGTACTCCAAGGGACTCTCAAGAGTCTTCTCCAACACCACAGTTCAAAAGCATCAATTCTTTGGCCCTCAGCTTTCCTTATGGCCCACTTTCACATCTATACATGACCACTGGGAAAACCACAGCTTCTGGATAGATGTCCATAAAAACCTGACAGCAAAGGCCCCCTTTGATTCCTGAAGCGGGGATGTTCTGTTGGGACATCTGGAAGCATCCTGGCCTCAATTTTCTAGTCTAAACGCCGAGCTCTCATTACAGACTGGCTCATAACACCATCAGCTAGGTCCTCGGAATCACGTTTATGGAAGGTTTTAAATCCACCCTGTATCTTCACAGGCGTTTTCTCCTTCCTGTGGTCCTACGGGAGGGGTGAGAGCAGACCGTCTTGTCTCACACGTAAAGAAGGAGAAACTCAGAGGTTTGTGGAACCGCCCAAGACCACTCATTCCTACGCGTCAAAAGATGTCTCCCGGACGAAAGCATCTAAAGGGCATTCGTTCTTGTTCCCAGGCCGCATGTCAGCACGGGCTCCCGCTCCACTCTGTGTGTGTGTGTGTGAGCGCTTTAATTGGTACCCACGTAAAACAGTCCTTTCTGTTGATTTTCTTCAGCAAGTTGTAATCACAGACTCTCTTCTGCCTCTTTCCTACGGGGAAGGCAGTCTCACTCAGGGTGAAGATAAAGCACAAGCCATCAGGGGCTAAATCTGTGCTGAAATTATGTGCTGTCTTCCCCCCCTCCCCCAAAGAGGAGCTGCCTTTTGATTAACGTTGCTGGGGGTATCTGGAGGCAAGTTGCAGAGCTGTCTGGGGGCAGTGCTAGGAGAAGGCCTACCCCGAGGCTGGCTGGAAGGTCTAGTGAGCTCACTCTCAGCTTAGTGGCTGCTGCTCACCACCCATGCGCTGTGAGATGGTGCGAGAGGGGGTGAGAGCGGTGGAGGGCGGGAGGGCAGGGGAGGGGAGTCAGGTGCAGCTCCCTGAGTGAGACCGACGTGAACTCCTGGGTCGGGCACGGACATGGAGAAACGACCAGACGGGATGTCTCCGAAAAGCGAGACTCTGACGCTTTGGGCTCCCATGGAGTTTGCCCCGAACCGGTGGTGCACTGGTAGAGGCTTAACGACAAGCTGCCAGAAAAGGGTCCTGATCAATAGCATCTGCTGGTTGCTCTGCTGTGAATCCTCCTGGAGCGGCAAGTGTTTCGAGATACCCAAAGCAGAGCTGGGGAGATGCAAGGTCAGCTCTCGGGAGCCCAGGCCTCTGGGGTGATGCAGGGAGGGCATCTGATGGGCAGGGCTGCGGTCCAGGGAGGAGAGCCCACGGGCATGCCCTGCCTTGTGGGGGCCTTTTGGTGGGCTCTTGGAGCAGCAGTCAGCGGGCCCTGGGACCCGGCCCGGCACACCTGTCAGTGTGCTCCCTGAGACCACCTGCTCTGGGTGCGGGTGTGATCACAGCACTTTGGTACCAAGGAGCTTGGAAGCCTCTTGTTTGGTCTCTGGCCAAAGCAGGACTGTCTTTTATGAGCCATGCTCTGGGGAGGTGGCCTTGCAGCCCCCTGCCCTGCCTGGGGCCCTGGTGCTGTGGACAGTCTGGCTTATTGCAGAACTCTCCCCATCTCTCCTTTCCTGCCTTCCGGTCTGTGTCCTACAGCTCCACCAATGGCCCCTCCGTCGCCTATGAGAAACGCCTCCGCCGCCTGACAGAGGCCCTCACGTGTCCTGAGCGCTCTCTCCTAAAGTTGCTCTTTTCCAGCTCCGGCCAAGTTCCCTGCCCCGAGCTTTTGCCCATTGGAGTCTCGGGCTGTCTGCAGAGCATCTCCCCACATGGGCCCCTAGAGACGGGGAAGAAGGCGTCGCTCTGGAAACTGACCCTTATCCCCAAACCACACTCCCGAACCAGATGCGTTCCGCTGTGGACACAGATCAACAATCTGGAAAGCTTTCAAATCCCTGCAGGTCGAGTTTTTGCAGTAAATGAGCTCCAAGAATCTCCATGGTAAAGCCCAGGGACTGGTCCCCTCTTCCTGACACCTCCTACCTTGCCTGCTTTTCATCAAGACCTGCTGGCGGGTCATTGGGCCCCCATCATTGATGTTTTGGGCTTAATTTTCCCAGGTCTTATTCTCCCCCCTCTCACCTTCTCCCAGCCCTGTCTCCCTAATCAGAGCCCCTGCCTAGCACGCTGCCCCTGGGGCCTCCGTGGCCCCGTTCCCCGTTGTCCTCTCAGTCCAGAGGCTCTTCTGCACCATCCTTCAAGGCCCCGCCCTTCAGAACCTGCTCCTCTGTCCCTCCATGGGTGGTGGCTCCATGTGGCTCCTTCCTGACTGCTGTGAGGTCACGTGGACTCCTGCCTCGCCAGGCAGGAAAGACTGGTTTGCGAGCGATGGCTCACCTTCTGGGGAGGCCAGAGGACTCTCCTCCCATCCTGAGGGATGTCCAGGATGCCAGCCTTGGAGCCCAGTGATGGGCTGGCCTTGGCCCTCCACCTCCGAGCTGAGTGTTTTTGTTTATTGTGAAGAAGAACACACGCAGAGAAAGCTGAGTGGAACGTCAGTGTCTGGAGTCTAGGATTATGCGGCGGGAACCACCCAGGTGGTAAGTGGGGCCACACCCAGCTGCAAGATCACTGTCTAAACAGATGAGGCCCGGGGACAGGGGAGCCGTCTCAGAGCTGTGTCAGAGGCTCATTTCGGCCCGGCTGGTTCACGGAGCGCTGACTCAGCTTCCCCACCAGCAAACGGAGTCAGCGGCTGTCACCACCTGCCCCATCCTCAGGTGTACTGGGCAAATCACCGAAGGCAGAGAAACCTCTGACGTGGGCGCCAGGAGCTGGGAGTCTTCGTTAGTCCTGAAACAACAGAGAGCGATTTCAATGCCCTTGTCTCCATCAGAGCAGCTTCCCAGGTGGCTCAGTGGTAAAAAAAAAAAAAAATCTGCCTGTTGATTCAGGAGATGCAGGAGACACGGATTCAGTCCCTGGGTTGGGAAGATCCCCTGGAGGAGGAAACAGCAACCCACTCCAGTATTCTTGTCTGGAAACTTCCATGGACACAGGAGCCTCCTGGGCTGCAGCCCATGGGGTTGCAAAGAGTCGGACATGACCGAGTGACTGAGTACATACGCACACCCTCTCCATCAGAAGGCTCCTTCTCTCTGATTTCGGGGACCCTTGATTTCCCCATCCTTGAAGGAATCCTGGCATCCTGAAAGAGGCCAGCCTCTGGCTTCGAGAAATCCAACCTGAATCCTCATGTTAATAAAGTGACTCATGTATGGGCTTAATGATCCCTTTGTTCCAGGGAGAACATGATTTCTACTGAGTGATAATCTATTTATGAATGATTGCATCTGATGAAACATTATTTTATCTTCTACCAGTGCTTATACTTTAATAACATCTTGTTGTTCAGTTGCTCAGTCATGTCCAGCTCTTTGCAACCCCATGGACTGCAGCAGGCCAGGCTTCCCTGTCCATCACCATCTCTCGGAGCTTGCTCAAATTCATGTCCTTTGAGTCAGTGATGCCGTCCAACCATCTCATCCTCTGTCATCCCCTTCTCCTTCTGCCTTCAATCTTTCCCAGCATCAGGGTCTTTTCCAATGAGTCAGCTCTTTGCATCAGGTGGCCAAAGTACTGGAGCTTCAGCTTCAGCATCAGTCCTTTCAATGAATATTCAGGGTTGATTTCCTTTAGGATGGACTGGTTTGATCTCCTTGCTGTCCAGGGGTCTCTCAGTCTTCTCCAGTATCACAGTTCAAAAGTATCATTTCTTCCGTGGTCAGCCTTCTTCATGGTCCAACTTTCACATTCATACTTGACTACTGGAAAAACCACAGCTTTGACTACATGGAGCTTTGTTGGCAAAGTGATATCTCTGCTTTTGAATACACTGTCTAGGTTTGTCGTAGCTTTCCTCCCAAGGAGCAATCACCTTTTAATTTCATGGTGTCTTAAGGAAGGACATTAGTAGCTAGTAGAAGAAACAGGGTCTGTTTTTCTTGGCTGACTTTGAAGGAGTTGGCTGGAATTGGTTCATTTTTCCAGAATGCCTAATGTTTGGAATTGTGAAATATATTACACTTGCCTGTCTCAAGGGCACCTAAGCTTTCGCTATTGTATAAGGCAAACATCTTTTGCCCTCTTGCCGATCTGAGCATGTCTCGATGAGCTTGGCTGCTGTGTGATCCCTTCCAGCTGAAAGCGTTCAGCTCCAGAGAGGGTTGGTATTTGCATGGCAATTAGTTTGTATTCCTACACAAATTTTCATGGATTCAAGTTCTCCATAGAAAGGATGAACCAAAGGGTAAACTGAATCACAGATTAAAGGGCTCGTGTCAGGCAATTCTTTGAACAGTATTTTTTATGGTTTGGAACCGTCATTATTTGTAATATTCTCTGAAAAGCCAGCAAATAATTGTTTTCCCCCTACTGATTTTGTTCTTCTCGTCTTAGCAAATATTGATTCTTTCCACCCCCCCGCCAAACTTGGTCCTGAATGGGACTGAAATTAACAGGGCTGCTTTTGTTTTAATACAATGAACAAAAACTTGTATTTGGAAGAGTTCTTGTCCTGCCAAAACATCTGTGCCCAGCCCAGATGGCAACCCGGCTCTGGAAATAGGGTCTGTGAGTTAAACGCTTCTGCCCAGTCAGCATGCACAGTGAATGTGCTGAATTCTTATAGGCTCTACAAAAATAGTAACTTTTGAAAACTTCTTGGCAACAGAGGGCTTTTTTTTTTTCTTCAACGTGTTAAGAATGTGGGACTTCCCCACTAGATAACTAAGTAGAGAAAAGCCCAATTTATCATCAGAAAGTCTGCTCATCAGCATTGCCTTTAACATTTTGTATCTCTAACGTATATTGTATTTATAACAGCATTGATGTGAATGATGTCATGATGTAGGAAGGATTGATGATTCCAACATAGTGGTGGTAGAGCTGTTCTGACCTCTAGGATTTTTTCCATGCATTGAAAAGAAGTTATGAAGAGGGAGTGTACTTGTCAAGAATGTCAAGTGGGAGATTTTCGTAAAAGATGTAGGGGCAGTTCCAAGTTGTGCCTTGGAAATGTTTCTTTGTTATTCTCAGCATTTTCCAAACTGCCAAAGCTTTCAGCCTCTTTGATGGGATCCATAGCCTAAATATATCTGAGAAGTGGAAAGAGACACTTCTGTTTTTTTTCTTCAACCAGCAAAACTTTATTGAGTGCCAGCTGTGTAGCTTAGGCCTTGAGTAAGTGGCAAAGGCTGAAGAAAGGAGCGTATAAACTCATCCTGCACGTGCAGCTCAGTTTCCTGGACAGTGTCAGGTCCTAGAATTAACTGCGTGATTTAGTTTTGTAAGAGAAAGGGTTTTAAGTGCTGTCCTGGCTGTGGGAGAATGGTCTGCCCTTTCTTCCCCGGAAGTAGGTGACTCCCAGTTCATCATGACAGGCTGCGTGCATGCACGTGTGTGCTGCCGTGTCCCACGCTTTGCAACCCCTGGACTGGAGCCTGCCAGCTCCACTGTTCATGGAGTTTCCCAGTCAAGCATACTGGAGTGGATCGCCACTTCCTACTCCAGGGGATCTTTCTGACCCAGGGATCGAACCCTCATCTCTTTCATCTCCTGCATTGGCAGGTGGATTCTTTACCAACTGCACAGGGTTTTGACCTTCAAATCGATGGACTATTCTCCTAGATATACTTATGTACTTCACTCTTCTGGTTCAAAATTATATTTGTGAGTTTTATTCAAGTGTAGCTGTTGTTTGTTCATTTTTATTGCTGTAAGTATTTCAGTATATTGGATTCATAAAATTTACTTATCTATCCTGGCTTATTTTTTTTTTTTTTTGGTTGAATTTTCCAGTGAAGCTGTCTAGATCTGGAGTTTTCTTTGAGGGAAAAAATTTTCACTTATGATTCAGTTTCTTTGATGATTATAGGCTTTCCATGCTTTAAGTGCCAAGTTTTTATAAACTGGCCATTCTGTCTTCATTTTCAGGTTTATTTGGAGAATTGTTGGATTTTTGAAACAACACCGTTACTGCCTTTTTCCTATCTGATGACCTGTGACGGTGTTTCTCTTCTCGTGTTTGATGGTATCTGCTTGTGCGTTGGAGTCTCAGCGTGCTGAAGCCGTGTGCCGTACGTGCGAGTCGCGACTGACTCTCTGCAACACCAGGGATTGTAGCCCGCCAGGCTCCTCCGTCAGTGGGATTTTCCTGGCGAGGATACTGGAGTAGATAGCCATTCCCTTCATCACGGGATCTTCCTGACCCAGGGATCAAACCCTCGTCTCCTGTACTGCAGGCGGATTCTTTACCCACTGAGCCAACAGGGAAGCCCTTCTGCCTTTTTCCTTTATTCCTAATGAATCTCACAGGGTAGTGACACTAATTGTAGTTTCTTCCAAATAACCAATATGTGTATCTACTCTAATAAATATTTTCTTTTTATTTTTTAACCTGTGGTCCTTTTAATATTCTTTCTTGATATTTTCATTTTACTTGTTTTGGTGTTCTTTTCCAAATGTCCTGAGATGAATGGTTAACTCATTTATTCTTAGTGTTAGTCCCACCTCACATACAATATAAGGCTGTATATTTTCCTCTAAATACAGCATTACCTGCATCTCATAATTCTGTTAAGTAGTATTTGCTATTGTTCAATAGAAATAATTTCCAGTTTCCCCTGTGATGATTTCAAACCTATGGGTTATTCAGAAGCATATTGATTTCCAATAATATGGAGATTTTTAGCTATCTTTCATTATTATAGGCATATCTCATTTTATTGCATTTCACTTTGCAGATATTGCCCTTTTTTTTTTTTAAACAAATTGAAAGTCTGTGGCATCCCTGCTTTGAGCAAATCTATTGGTGTCATTTTTTCTAGTAGTATTTTCTCACTTTGTGTATCTACGTCACATTTTGGTAATTCTCAAATGGCTTCCCTGGTGGCTCAGACAGTAAAGAATCTGCCTGCAATGGAGGAGATCCAGGTTCAATCCTTGGGTTGGGAAGATTCCCTGGAGAAGGGAATGGCAGCCCACTCCAGTATTCTTGCCTGGAGAATCCTCTGAACAGAGGAGCCTGGCAGGCTACAGTCCATGGGGCTGCAAAAAGTTGGATTTGACTGAGTGACTGACACACTCTCTTGGTAATTCTCAAAAATGTTTCAAAACTTCATTATTATTTTTGTTATGATGATCTGTGATCAGTGATCTTTCATGTTAATTGCTCAGTTGCTTAGTCATGTCTGACTCTTTTTGACCCCATGGACTGTAACCCACCAGGCTCCTCTGTCCATAGAATTCTCCAGGCAAGATTACTGAAAAGGGTTGCCGTTCCCTTCTCCAGTCTTTCATATTACTACTGTAATTGTTTTGGGCACCATCAAAGGTGATGAATTTGATTGATAAGTGTGTGCATCTGACTGCTGCGTGGAATGACTGCTTCCCCACCTCCCTCTCTCTCTTCAGGTCTCCTTATTCCCTGAGACACAACAATATTGAAATTAGGCCCAATTCATAATCCTAATGCTCAGTGAAAGGAAGAGTCACGTGTTTCTCACTTTAAATCAAAAGCTAGAAGTGATTAAGCTTAGTGAGGAAGGCAAGTCAAAAGCTGAGAGAGGCCAAAAGCTAGGCCTCCTATGCCAAACGATTCTCTGAGGTGTGAATGCAAAGAAGCTCTTGAGGGAAATTAAAACTGCTGCTTCAGTGAACACATGGATGTTGAGAAAGGAAAAAAGCCTTATTGGGAGGAAGTTCTAGTGGTCTGCATGGAAGATCAGACCAGCTACAACACTCTCTGAAGCCTAAGCCAGAGCAAGACCCTAACTCCCTTCAACTCTGTGAAGGGCAAGAGAGGTGAGAAAGGTGCAGAAGAAAAGTCTGAAACTCGCAGAAGCTGGTCCCTGAAACGGAAGGAAAGAAGGCATCCTTAAATGTAAAAGTGAAAGTGAAGCGGCAGGTTCCGACATAGGCGCTGCAGTGAGTTCTCCAGAAGATCCAGCTGAGATATTCAGGAAGGTGGCGTGGGAACAACACGTTTCCAGCGTAGGTGAAGCAGCCTTCTGTTGGAATAAGATGCCATCTAGGACTCTCATAGCGAGGAAAAGTCAAGGCCGGGCATCAAAGCTTCAAAGGACAGGCTGGCTCTCTTATGAGGGGCTAATGCAGCCTGTGACCTTAAGGTGGAACCAATTCCCATTTATCATTACAAAAGGCCTAGGGTCCTTAAGAATTATGCTACATGGGCTCTGCCTGTGCTCTAGAAATGGAACAACAAAGCCTGGTTTACTGCTTACGACATGGTTTACTGAATATTTTAAGCTCACTGTTAAGACCTACTGCTCAGGAAAAAAGGTTCCTTTCAAAATATTGCTGCTCGTTGACAACGTACCTGGTCACCCAAGAGCTCTGATGGAGATGGGCAACAAGATTGATGTTGTTTACATGCCTGGTAGCACAACATCCATTCTGCAGCCCATGGGTCAGGGGGTAAATTTGAATTTCAAGTCTTATTATTTAAGAAATACATTTTGCAAGGCTATAACTGCCATAGACAACAATTTCTCTGATGGATCCAGTCAAAACCTTCTGGAAAGGATACATCATTCTAGATGCCATTAAGGATGTTTGCAATTCATAGGTAGAAGTCAAAATATTGACATTAATAGGAGTTTGGGAGAATTGGATGCCAACCCTCACGGATGACTCTGAGGGCTCAAGACTTGAGTGGAAAAAGTAACTGTAGATGTGGTAGAAACAGCAAGGGAACTAGAATGAGAGCTTCAGTTGTGCCTGAATTGCTGCAATCTCATGATACGACTTGAACAGATGAGGAGTTGCTTCTTAGGGATGAGCAAAGAAAGAGGTTTCTTGAGACGGATCCACACCTGGTGAAAATGGTGCGGAGTTTGTTGAAATGACAACAAACATTTAGAATATTACGTAGTAAATTTGGTTCTTGAATCAGCAGCAGCATCTGAGAGGACTGACTCCAATTTCTACTGTAGGTAAAATGCTATCAAGCATCGTTGCCTGCTACAGAGAAAGTGTCCATAAAAGAAAGTGTCAATTGATGTACCAAACTTTATTGTCTTATTTTAAGTAATCGCCACCCTGACCCCAGCCTTCAGCAACCATCACCCTGATCTGTCAGCAGCAACTGCAACAGAGACAAGACCCTCCTCCAGCAAAAAGATTATGATTCGCTGAAGGCTCAGATGATGGTTAGCACTTTTAGCAACGGAGAACTTGTAATTAAGGTATACATGTGAAAAACAAATACACGATGCGGTTGCACACCAACTAGACTACAGTATACTGTAAACTCAACTTTTACACATGTTGGGAAAAAGATTTTCTTTTTTCTGCAGAACTGCACAACATGTGGGGTCTTCGTTACCTAACCAAGGATCAGGTCGGCCTCACCTGCCTTGCAAGGTGGATTCTTAATCACTGGGCCACCAGGGAAGTCCCTCTCAATTTGTTTTTCTTCCTTCTTGTTTTCCCTCTTTCAGATTTTAGATTTTTCCTTGTCTTTAGTGAAATGCAGTATTCTTGCCGGGGGAATCCCATGGACAGGGAAGCCTGGTGGGCTACAGTCCATAGGGTGACAAAGAGTTGGACACGACTGAAGTGATTTAGCATGCACACACAATCTCATTAGAAGGGGCTTTCCAGGTGGCACTAAAAATAGAGAACCTTCCTGCCAATGCAGGATACATGGGTTTGATCCCTGGGTTGGGAAGATCCCCTGGAGAAGGGCATGGCAATCCACTCCAGTATTCCTGCCTGGAGAATCCCATGAACAGAGGAGTCTGGTGGGCTACAGTCCATGGGGTCTCAAAGAGTGGGACACGATGAGCAACTTAACATGCACACAATCTCATTAGAGAATCTGTCTAGTTTCAGTCCCTAATATTCATTTATCAACCCTTCTATTAAATGTTCTATTTCTCTGTTTCTTTCTGGTACATTCTGGATAATTTCTTCTGCTTTTTCCTCCAGTTTATTAGTTCTCTCCTCATCTGTATCAAACAACTTGTTAATTCTATCCCTTGTATTTTTGATGTAGATTATTATAATTTAGACTGCTTTAAGTTCTGAATCTTTTTAAAATCTGCCAAATTATATTTTCTAGTTGACTGTGTGCTATAGAGCACAAAAAGTCAAGAAGCAACAGTTATAACCAGACATGGAACAACAGACCAGTTCCAAATCAGGAAAGAAGTACATCAGTTCAGTTCAGTTGCTCAATCGTGTCCGACTTTTTGCGACTCCAAGAATTGTAGCACGCCAGGTCTCCCTGTCCATCATCAACTCCTGGAGTTCACTCAAGCTCCCGTCCATCGAGTCAGTGATGCCATCCAGCCATCTCATCCTCTGTCGTCCCCTTCTCCTCTTGACCCCAATCCCTCCCAGCATCAGAGTCTTTTCCAATCAGTCAACTCTTCTCATGAGGTGGCCAAAGTACTAGAGTTTCAGCTTTAGCATCATTCCCTCCAAAGAACACCCAGGGCTGATCTCCTTCAGAATGGACTGGTTGGATCTCCTTGCCATCCAAGGGACTCTCAAGAATCTTCAACACCACAGTTCAAAAGCATCAATTCTTTGGTGCTCAGCTTTCTTCACAGTCCAACTCTCACATCCATACATGACCACTGGAAAAACCATAGCCTTGGCTAGACGGACCTTTATTGGCAAAGTATTGTCTCTGCTTTTGAATATGCTGTCTAGGTTGATCATAACTTTTCTTCCAAGGAGTAAGCGTGTTTTAATTTCATGGCTGCAGTGAAGTACATCAGTCCTGTGTATTTTCACCATGCTTATTTAACTTATATGCAGAGTACATCATGAGAAACGCTGGGCTGGATGAAGCACAAGCTAGAATCAAGATTGCCGGGAGAAATATCAATAACCTCAGATATGTAGATGACACCACTCTTATGGCAGAAAGTGAAGAGGAACTAAAAAGCCTCTTGATGAAAGTGAAAGAGGAGAGTGAAAAAGTTGGCTTAAAGCTCAACATTCAGAAAACGAAGATCATGGCATCTGGTCACATCACTTCATGGCAAATAGATGGGGAAACAATGGAAACAGTGACAGACTTTATTTTTGGGGGCTCCAAAATCACTGCAGATGGTGACTGCAGCCATGAAATTAAAAGACCCTTGCTCCTTAGAAGAAAAACTATGACCAACCTAGACAGCACAGTAAAAAGAAGAGGTATTACTTTGTCGACTAAGGTCCATCTAGTCAAAGCTTTGGTTTTCCAGTGGTCATGTATGGACGTGAGTGGGACTATAAAGAAAGCTGAGTGCCGGAGAATTGATGCTTTCAAATTGTGGTGTTGGAGAAGACTCTTGAGAGTCCCTTGGACTGTAAGGAGATCCAACCAGTCCATCCTAAAGGGAATCAATCCTGAATATTCATTGGAAGGACTGATGCTGAAGCTGAAAGTCCAACACTTTGGCCACCTGAGGCGAAGAACTGACTCATTGGAAAAGATCCTGATGCTGGGAAAGATTGAAGTCAGGAGGAGAAGGGGACGACAGAGGATGAGATGGCTGGATGGCATCATTGACTCAATGGACATGAGTTTGATCAAGCTCTGGGAGTTGGTGATGGTCAGGGAAGCCTGGCGTGCTGTGGTTCATGGGGTCGAAAAGAGTCAGACACAACTGAACTGATAGGGCACAAAGCTGTGTTTTGTTCCTAGTACAGACATGTTTTAAATCTGTGACTGAAAATGACAATGTCTGAAGACTTCAGGTCAGATTTTGCCACCTGTTGTTTCTGCACACCTCACTGATGGTGACTTGTTTTGTCATGTATTTGATTAATTTTCATGGGAAGCTCTCCTTTGTTAAAAACTTGTGTGGATATTCTTTGAGGCCTAAGGTGAAGATGAACTCCTCGAGAAATAATATACATCCTCTCGGGTACAGTTTTCAGGGGAATTTATAGTATAGGAACACTTTAGATTAGAAACTTGTGGCTTGATGAGCCGTACAGGTGGTGTGAATGAAGGTTATAAGTTCTATGAGGGCTGGCATGGGTGTACTTTCTCAGGAACTCTCTCTCCCCGCTTGGTCAGGACCAGGGCAATTTTCCTGCTAGGCTTTCTGTTGCTGTTGTTGTTGCTGGTTTTCACCTACAGAGGTCTAGGCCTTCGTAGACTGAACTTTGGGGCCACAGAGCAGGGCAGTCTCCGGTCACACTTCTCTGTGTGGTGAGGCTGGTCTTTGACTTCACCTTCCTCATGTGCTGAATTCTCCCTCTATTTAACACCACATCATGTGTGTGTGTTACTCACCCAGTCGTATCCGACTTTGCGACCCCATGGACGGTAGCCCGGCAGGCTCCTCTGCCCATGGGATTTCCCAGGCAAGAATACTGGAGCGGGTTGCCTTTTCCTTCTCCAGGGGAACTTCCTGACCCAGGGATCAAAGCCATTGTCTCTTATGTCTCCTGTGCCCTGGCAGGCAGGTTCTTTACTGTCTGAGCCATCAGGGAAACCTTAAAAACAACATTAATTTCTCTTTATTATTTTAATCAGTTTTTATTTAGATTTATGCATATACTTATTAATTTTGTTGCTCTTTATTCCTACCTGTAGTTCTAGGTTTCTCTTTGGAATCATTTTCTTTCTTCTTGAGGAAAATGCTGGAATTTTCTTTAATAATAGATTTCTGGTGATGGATTTTCTTAGTTTTTTTTTGCCTGAGAATGTGTAGTCATTATTTTGCTTTTATTCTTAAAGGCTTTTTTTCACTGAGAATGTGACCTTAGGTTGATAGTTATTTTCTTTTAGTACCTTAAAGGCACCTTCTGACTTTCACTGTTTCCTCTGGGATGTCAGCTGTCCATGCAATAGTTACTCTTTTGCAGGTAATAATTTCCATTTCCAGTTGCTTTTAAGAGAGTTTGTTTGGTCTTTGTTTTTCTGTGCTTCCATCGTGAAGTGTCTAGGTTTAACTTACTTTTTCTTTCTCTAGTTTGGCGTCCACTAAACTTTGTGAATCATCTGTCAATTGATGTATTTCATCAGTTATGGAAAATTCTCAGTCATTATCTTCTCGAATATTGCTTCTGCCCCACTCTTGTTCCCTTCTCTTCCCTTCCCCTCAACTTAAACTTAACATGCGCTAATTGTTTTCATTCAAATCTCCATATCCTGTCCCTCTTCATTTTTCTTCCTTTGTATTTCATACTTCACTTTGGATATTTGTTGTTTATCTATCTTCTGGTTCACCAATTCTCTCTTCAGCTATGCTTTTAAAGACTGCTCTTAAACCCATTTAGTTTTTTTTTTTTTGAAAAAAAAATGAGTTATTCATTTTTCAACACTTTTAAAAATACTTAGGCCCTTAAGGAATATTTCCCAGCTCTTCCCCCAAATTTTCATTATTGTCTTTGTTCTCCTTGAGCACAATCCTCCTCTGTTTCCAGTTGTTACTACAGGTTATATTTCAGTTTACCTTTATTTGGTCGTTTCACTGGGCTCTTCAGACAATAAAAGCAAACACGTGGATGTAAGCTGTTTGAAGTCTTGTGTGGTCTTTTTTGATTGGGGAAACAAACACACCTGTGGTCACTCAGCAAGGAGAGCTGAGGTTGGCACATTGAGGCTCCACGTGATTCTGTGAATGGAGAGCTGGACCCGAGCGCCCCTCCCTCCCCACGCCCTCCCTGGAGCCTCAGCTTACCTGGCTTTCCAGCTGCAGAGGCACACTGGAGGAGAAGCCACAGCCTAAAGGCCAAACCTGGACAGGCTGGCTTTAGTCCTGGCTGCCCCTGCCAGGGAGGTGACGGGAAACAGGAAAATCAGAGAAGAAACTTCATGTAAGGAGGGTGGGAGCAGATAGCTCAGAGGGAACCTGGCTCCGTCCAGAACTGTCTCCCTCCAGCCAGAGCGGTCCATGTGCCTGGCAGAGTGGTGCCCACGGGCTGTGTGTGTTCTGGGGGCAGGGGACCCAGGCATGAGGAACAGAAGTAGATGGACAGACTGTGGGTGGATGAAATCTGTCTACACACTGCTCTCTATTAACCAGGGGGATGGAAGGCGTGAGAAGGAGAGTGAAGGTTGCAGAAAACCCCAGATGTGGAAAAACAGACCTCGGTGAGCTCGAGGTCACCTGCTTGGGTGTTAATCGTGGCAAAGACACAGTGGAGTCCTCTAGACGGTGTTTCTCAACCCCCAACCTGCACACACATATCCCGGGCATCTTATCAAATGCAGATTCAGGTTAGGTGGGTCCCAGGCGACGCTGGTGCTGGAGGTCTGGGGACCACCCAGAGCGCAAGGTTGTCTAGGAGCCCCTCCGTCGCTTGGCAGAGCTCCGCACAGACAATGATCCCTATGACTGGTCCTGACTCTTCCTGTAACCACCTGGATGCATTCGATTTGGCCTATTTGTTTGAAAACAGCCTCATGCTTGAGATCAGTCCTGCTTTCCAGATGGTAGAATTGTTTGTGGATTTTCTCTGGAAATTTTATTATTACCTTTGGATTCTCAAAGGAGTCCACAGCTGCGATTATTTTCGTCAGTGTCATTGATGTTAGCATAATAGCTAAATGTCTTTGTCATTTTGGAAATTATTCCTCATCTTTAAAAATCACAGTAGGTCCCTGTAACAACACTGCCCATCTTGCCCTGGGCCCTGGTGGCCTCACGGATCACTTTGGTCCTGTTAAGTGGAAATTATAAACATGAGGTTATTCCCCTCAAAGCTTTGGGAGGAACTGGGGAGCATCTGTCCATTTCCATTCCTGGAATTGACAGGCTGCTTTTAGCCCCAACAGACAGAAGCCTGCCCAGCACGTGTCTGTGTTCCCTTAACCAGGGAACCCTCTCCCTGCTTGGCATTATATTGTGTGAAGGTCACAGTTTGATCATTTGAATCAACTGACCCTGGCCACTGGGGACCCATTTGTAACAGGAACAGCCTCCCTTTTCCTGGCAAAATTGTCCAATGATACAAATCGCTCCTAGTTGTCTCCTGACCTCCCATCCAGAGGATGGAGGGACTGGTGGTGTGTGGTTTGGACGACACTTTGGGGCCTGAGCACTTATTCGGACGCCCTGCGGGCCCATCACTCCTGCAGTCCTGCTGGGAGGGTGGTAGTGGCCCCCTTGCCTGGTGACCCTGTGTCCCAGGGTCCCAGGAGTGCAGGGCAAGGGTCATGGTTGTGGGGGGCTGCCCCCAAGCTCATTCCGCCCTGTGTTTTGTTTTGAATCACCTTTCTCCCTAAGAGTGTGTCTTATCCCCACTCTAACTGTGGAAAATTCTTCAAGAGATGGGAATACCAGACCACCTGACCTGCCTCCTGAGAAACCTGTATGCAGGTGAGGAAGCACCAGTTAGAACTGGACATGGAACAACAGACTAGTTCCAAATCGGGAAAGGAGTACATCAAGACTGTATATTGTCACCCTGCTTATTTAACTTCTATGCAGAGTACATCATGAGAAACGCTGGGCTGAATGAAGCACAAGCTGGAATCAAGATTGCCTGGGGAAATATCAATAACCTCAGATATGCAGATAACACCACCCTTATGGCAGAAACCAAAGAAAAGAGCCTCTTGATGAAAGTGAAAGGGGAGAGTGAAAAAGTTGGCTTAAAATTAACATTCAGAAAACTAAGATCATGGTATTCAGTCCCATCACTTCATGGAAAATAGATGGGAAAACAGTGGAAACAGTGACAGACTTTATTTTCTTGGGCTCCAAAATCACTGCAGATGGCAATTGCAGCCATGGAATTAAAAGACATTTGCTCCTTGTAAGGAAAACTATGACAAACCTAGACAGCCTATTAAAAAGCAGAGACATCAGTTTGCCAACAAAGGTCTGTCTAGTCAAAGCTATGGTTTTTCCAGTAGTCATGTGTGGATGTAAGAACTGGACTATAAAGAAAGCTGAGCACCAAAGAATTGATGCTTTTGAACTGTGGTGTTGGAGAAGACTCTTGAGAGTCCCTTGGACTGCAAGGAGATCCACCCAGTCCATCCTAAAGGAGATTGGTCCTGAATATTCAGTGGAAGGACCGATGCTGAAGCTGAAGCTCTAATTCTCTGGCCATCTGATGCGAAGAGCTAACTCATTAGAAAAGACCCTGATGCTGGGAAAAATTGAGGGCAGGAAGAGAAGGGGAAGACAGAGGATGAGATGGTTGGATGGCATCACTGGCTCAACGGACATGAGTTTGGGTAAACCCTGGGAGCTGGTGATGGACAGGGAGGCCTGGCGTGCTGCAGTCCATGGGGTCACAAAGAGTCAGACACAACTGAGCGACTGGACTGAACTGAGTGCTGTTGACAGATGTGCTCATTCTTGTATTTAAACAGGTATAGCAATGGCTGAAGATGAGCTAAAAAATAAGTCATCTTTCTAAACAGGCTCTGGAACATCAGGCTGGTGCTCATGGCTCCTGACACAGCACTTGCATGGCCGGTGTCCATGGGAAACTGCTTTGCAGGGCAGCAGGGCCCGGGCGCATGCACAGGAGGTGTGAGGTACGGCAGTGGACGTCCCCGGGCCCGCTGGAGGGGGCTGGACACCACACTGGACATGGAGCCCGCCCTGCTTACCAGGTTCTGGGGTCCCACGTCCATTAACAATGGCTCCAAGGCTCCTGTTTGGCTCTTGGCCTTACTGTTTGTAAGATGAAGGGTCGGGACTGTGCGTGTGGGGTGGTGCTCTGGGAGGTGCTGACCTCTTGGAGGGAGGCCGGGCAGGTACAGGCTCACTGATGTACAGGGGACCAGCTCGGGACCCTTTGTCCCAGGCTAGGATGGATGCTCTCAGCTGTTTCTTGGAGAGGGGGTTATCTTGTTTCTCGGGGAGCATAGTCTTGGGATGCAGGAGACACCCTCATCCCTCACCACCTAGGGGGGAAAGTGTGGACTCTGAGTTGGGGGCCCACCACGTGGCAGGGTGACCACCCTCGTAGAGCTGGTTCACTGGTCCCCCTGCCCACTCGGCCACATGCTTGGAGGCTCCCCTTGGGAGAAGCAGGGGAGCTGAGGAAGGTAAGGCCACCCCATGGACTCCTGGGGCTCTCAGGCACCGAGAGCCTGCACCCTGTGGCCTCAGCCCTTTCTCCCCATCCTGCGACACGCGCAGCTGGTCCAGCAGCTGCCCCTCAGAATGCTTCTCAACCCCAGGCTCCGGGGGCCTCACCCATCAGTCAGAGCTGGCAGACAAGTCGAAACCTGGCTATTATCTCAGCCAAGATGTAGGCTGCCACTCTGGGGGTCTGGACACCCCAGAGGAGAAAGGGTCAGGACCTCAAGGTGGGGGCGCTGAGACTGTAAGCTAGGGGGACAGCCGGGGGCGGGGTGGTGAGAACAGGCACAGGGGCCTTGACCTGGAGCCTGGGAATGGGAGCCGTGGGGGTCCCTCAGTGAGGAAGGAGCCTGGAGGGGCCCGTGTGTGGGGTGGGGACTCCACTCTAGGGACCAGGGGCCCTCCAGGGGGGCTGGCCCGTGAGCTCTGAGGACAGGCTGGGGGAGCATCTACATGGAGAGGTTCTAGGTGAAGGCTGAGGGGGTCAGTGGGCAGCCTCAGGTGAAAGGAGAGACGCATGCAGGCGTGCACCTGCCTGGGGGGAGAGGAGATGGGGAGGAGGCGGTGGCCAGGGACACGGAGGGGGCACTTGTGCTCTGGGCGGTCGAAAACCCACTGGGATAGGAAACTCTGGGGGCACCGCTGTGTGCGGGGCTGGGAGGTGTCAGGCTCTGGGGAGAAGTCAAGGACTAGGCAGCGTGCCCAGGCGACCTCACAGCACCTGGCTGGTACCTGGTGGGCAGCTGGGGAGCACCTGGCAGGCACCATTTGATTGCTCAGATCTAGCCCGCTGGTCCACCTCCCCGAACTGCTCAAATGCCTGGGCTGCCATGCCCACTCACGTGCGCAGAGATCCCTGTGGCTCCCAAACCAGGAAAGTCTTCACAGCGGTGCCATCACAGCCTGTGGGGCTGGGGCAGCGTGACCCACAGCCCGTGATGGCCCCTCATGCCCAGCTGGCTGGTAGGTGATCCAGATCCAGACTCCCTTTGGAGCCTGCTTCCTCGGGTACCCTCCTGGTACCCACTGCCCTAGATCTGTTTGCCCAGGAAACACGCCTCACCCATGGATCTCCATCTCAGAAAGAACACCTGTGAGGGAGAGAGGCAGGATCGGGTGGAGCGAGAAGGGAGCCGGGAGGCTGCAGTGGCTTCGGCGGGTCCCACAGGGAGCTCTGCAGGGGCGCGGCCCTCTCTACCTGTTGCCCAAGGAGGCAGAGTCTGGGCCTGTGGACTCTCCGCACCATGCCACCCTTGGATGGGTGATGCCTGGAGAGGTTCCCTGTGGTCTGGCTGGGTGCAGTCTTGGGTGAGGGCAACTCCCAAGGGAGCCTCGGTGTCAGTGGCCAACACACCTGGTGGTTGGGATGACAGCTGTCCCTCTCTCAGGGGGCTCTGGGGGTCCACATGGCACCCCCTAGACCCTGTCGCGCATGGAAACATGCTCCTCATTTAGGTGGGAGACTTCAGATAGGCCATTTGGAGCATGTCCGTGGTTGAAAAGGGAGAGGAGGGCAGAGGGAGAAATACGGAAGTAACCGGGTCAAAAATAACTTTTAGCTGCTGGGTAGAATGTGGGATCCCCAGCGGCTGGGACGGTGGTGGGGGGCTCGGTTTTCTGGAAGAGGAGGGTCTCATGAAGGGGCCCAAGAAGAGCAGCCAGCAGACCAGCTGGACCCCAGGGGAGCATGGAGCCCAGAAGTGGGGGACGTGGGCCTCAGAAGAGGATGTCATCACCTACAGCGCCTGCTCCTGGGGGCCAGAGGAGGCCAGGGCTGAGCTCGGGCTCTGCCTCTGCTGATACAGAGGACCAGGAAGAGCCAGGAAGAGCCCCCCGTCCTGATCAGAGAGGTGGTGTGCACGGCTCGGAAGAACGAGGCTCTGTCCGGGCCGGAGGACTCAAGGGCCGCGGAGTGCGATGGAGGTGGGACGCAGTGGATGGGAGGACTTCCGGTTCCATGCCTTCACCTGGTTGGTGAAGCAGAGAGCGTGGGGAACAGGGCGTGGCCGTGCAGGGAGGGTCTGCTGCCTGGCCTTGTCCTTGGGGTGTCTGCCACCCCGGCTCACAGGGTACCCGGACGCAAGAGAGAACTTCCCCTCCCCGCTGCCGTCCAGCCTGCCAGGGGCCTTGCACAAGTAGAACAGAGATCTTGAACCGCCAGACTAGGAATTTTTTCCCTGGAAAAGAGAAGGTCATCCTTAGGGCGTTTTGCTGGAAGGTCTGAGATGCTAAGCCACTGCAGTCGTTTCCGACTCTGTGCGACCTCATAGACGGCAGTCCACCAGGCTCCCCCGTCCCTGGGATTCTCCAGGCAAGAATACTGGAGTGGGTTGCTATTTCCTTCTCCAAAGCATGAAAGTGAAAAGTGAAAGTGAAGTCGCTCAGTCGTGTCCAACTCTTAGCGACCCCATGGACTGCAGCCTACCAGGCTCCTCCATCCATGGGATTTTTCAGGCAAGAGGTCTGAGATGAATTCCCTTTAAATCGAAAATCCGAAAGGCGTTGCCAAACTAATATTGATACAGTCTGTGAGCCTGGCGGGCACTTTACTGTTTATAAAATGGTTTGCATGTGGTGCCCGGACCGTTTTATGTTGTTATTGCTTTTGTTACAGAAGACTATTAAATGTCATGTAAAATATTGACATTTTTATAGGAAAAAGCAAGTTTTAAAACAGTATTATATAAGCCATCTTTATTACAAAAAATCATACATGTATCCATACACAGGAAAAAAGAGACAATAAATAATACCAACATGTTAATAGTCATTATTTGAGGATTATGGGTTATTTTTCCCATTTTATTTTTTTTATACCTTATATTTTAAAGTTGTTTATAGTGCGTATAACTTTTGTAATGAATTTTAAAAAGGGAACTGGAAAGATTTAGAGGGTTTCAGCTGGTGTGAAGAGACCCCCAGACCCTCCTCCTGGCCTGCCCCGCCCTTGGTCCCACACCTGTGAGCTGACGCTGGCAAAGGCCTCTTCCTCTTTCCCGAGGGTCCTTCAACGGTTTTCCCATCCTGGGCTCTCTATCTGCCAGCCAACTGTTTTCCATTCCACACTTTGAAATTAAAATGAGTGTGTTGGGCTGTTTAGGCCACAGACACATCCGTGTAAGCCGTGTTTACGCGGCAACTGGTGACCATTTAATTACATGGTAATTACAGCGTAGCGGCAGGGCGATCACACAGTAAGTGCCGTGTCATTAGCCCTGATTACTCCAGTCTTGTGAGCACAGGGAGGTGCGTGATAATTGCTTTTGGACCTTCTAAAGGCAGGAGAGACAGATCCACGGCAGCCTGCAATTATCCAGGATGAGTGTGACGTGTATCAAGTAAGCAAACATTGAGGGGGTGGTCTGCGTGTGTTAAGTGAGCAAGAACCAAGCGCCCCCTCCCCCAGGAGGCCACAGAGTCCTGACGTGAAGCTCCTTTATGTCCCCAGGCCCAAGGCAGAGCGAAGGGACACAGGCTGAAGGCTCTGATTTCCTCCATTTATTGAAAGCCTACTGTGTGCTTGAATGGGCTGCTCACAGGAGCGAGAGAGGAGAACGCAGAGCAGGTGTCCTTGAAGATCCCATAGGTTCCTGGAGGAGGTGGGTGAGTAGTAAAAAATATTCCCAACACAATAAAAGAGGCACAAACACGGTCTCCGAGATCCCAGAGGATGGAGGGGCCTCTGCTTAGGGCTGTTACTGGGAGGCCTCTTGGAGGAGGTCATACTTGTGGGTCTTGAGGGATGAATAGGAGTTTGATAAGAGCAAGTGGGCTTGGAGGAAGACCTACTAGGCAGAATCTGAGTTCCTGTTTCTGAAACTCAAGTCCCACAGCTCTCTCTTCAGTCCCACCAGCATCCTTCCCAGTCAAGAGAAACAAAGAATCCCCCTCAGCCTTACGCTGCTTTGAGTAGAGAGTCTATCGTCTGCAACTGAAACTGTCCTCGTGAGTAACTGAGCTCAGGGAGCTGTGAGAGGGTTCCAGTGGCTCGAGCCTGGGGTATAGAAGATCATGGAGGGGAGGGGAGCAAACGAGAGGTGCTCCTACTGCGGGATGCAGAGGCAGTCTACAGTGGGAGCTGGAGGTCTGCTCAGTACTCAAGGATGTTCTGAAAGCAACTAGAGAAAGAAGTGCAAACGAGCTTAAGTAGACAAAATAAATCATAAAGATCAGAGCAGAAACAAGCAAAATAGAGACTAAAAAAAGCAATAGGAAAGATCAATGAAATGAAAAGGTGGTTCTTCAAAAAAGGCAAAATTGATTAAACCTCTAAGCAGACTCGTTAAGAAAAAAGGGAAGAGGACTCGAACCAATAAAATCAGAAATGAAAAAGCAGACGTTACAACGGACACCACAGAAATACAAAGGATCACAAGAGATGCCTGCCAGTGACCGCAGGTCAATAAGATGGACAGCCTTGAAGAGATGGAAACTCTTAGAAAGGTAAATGCTCTCGAGACGGAATCAGGAGGAAATAGAAAATATGAGCACACACATTACCAGTACTGAAACCGAACCAGTAACTTAAAAACTCCTAACAAGCAGAAGTCCAGGACCAGATGACTTCACAGGTGAATTCTACCAAATATTTAGAGAAGAGTTAACACCTATCCTTCTGAAACTTTTCAAAAAAAAAAAAAAAAATCACAGAGGAAGGAACACTTCTGAACTCATTGTATTAGGCCACCATCACCCTGATACCAAAATCAGATAAAGATATCACATGCGAAAAGTTTTAGGCTGAATCACCGATTAATAAAGACACAGAAACCCTCAACAAAATACTAGCAAACTGAATCTAACCGTGCATCAAGAGGATCGTACACTATGATCGAGTGAGATTTATTCCAAGATTGCAAGCATTTTTCAATGTCTACAAATCAACGTGACGTACCACATCAGCAGCAACTCTGTTTACAGTAAGCAGGACATGTCCTTGTTCAGCCTCTGTGCTTTGCCGTTCAGTTGTGTCCGACTCTATGCGACCCTGTGGACGGTAGCCCTCCAGGCTCCTCTGTCCATGGGATTTCCCAGGCAAGAACACTGGAGGGGGTTGGCGTTCCTTCCTCCAGGGGATCTTCCCGACCCGGGGATGGAACTCACATCCCCTTCATCTCCTGCATTGGCAGCAGACTCTTTACCACGGAGCCCCCGGGGAAGCCCCAAGACATAGAAGTGACTTAAATGTCCATCAACAGATGAAAAGATAAAGAAGCTGTGGTCCATATACACAATGGAGCGTCACTCAGCCATTTAAAAGAGTGAAATAAGGCCACTGGCAGCGACATGGATGGACCTAGAGATTCTCATGCTGAGTGAAGTCAGACAAATACCATATGATATCATTTATCATGGAATCTAAAATGAACTTATTTACAAAACAGAAGTAGATTCATAGACGTAGAAAACAAACTTGCTGTCATCAAATGGGGAAAGGGGTAATGAGGAACTCGGGATCATCAACAACACACACACACTACTGCACATAAAGCAGATAAACAACAGAGACCTACTGTCTAGCTCAGGTCCTCTGGCCTCAGTTCTGGGGGCTCCAACCTCCCATCATTCTTGGAAGGATGGGCCACAGTCAGCCCAGGAGCCCGCCCAAGGTCAGCAAGGGAGAGCTCTGACACGGGACGAGGCGGGGCCTGTGCCTCCAGCAAACAGAGCAGCAGGTGGCCTGGTAGGTCCATGCAGTCAGGCCCCTGGTGGGTGGGTGGGGGAGGGACCCCTCGGGGAGGTGGTGCTGAAGGTGGGGTGAGGGTGGTGGGCTGGATGGACTGCAGTGGGGCCCACAGGAGTGGAGGGCGTGAGGAGGCAGAGCAGGCTGCAGGGCACATGGAGGGGCTGGGGCAGAGGCTGCTGGGAGAGCTGGGAGCAGCCTGTGAGCTCCCCCCATCAGGGCCTGGTTTGGTTTGGAAGGTGGCAGGGAGCCAGAGAAGGTTCTAGAACCGGTGGTACATGGCTGGGTGGGCACTTAGGAAGATGGACACAGCGTGAGACGGGGGACCTGGGCTCAGCCCTTCCCTCTGCACTTAGCTGGGGCGTGGCGGGGCCATGTCCCCGGGTAGCCCAGGTCTCTGGGGGATTCGGGGGGCCCCTGCAAATCTGGTTTATGGTCTCTGTGGAAGTAGGTCAGGCTTCCCTGGTGGTTCAGAGGGTAAAGCGTCTGCCTGCAGTGCAGGAGACCTGGGTTCAATCCCTGGTTTGGGAAGATCCCCTGGAGAAGAAAATGGCAACCTACTCTGGTACTCTTGCCTGGAAAATCCCATGGATGGAGAAAACTGTAGGCTACAGTCTATGGGGTCGCAAAGAGTCAGACACGAAAGTAGGTGTCCTATTTCACGGAAGTAGGTCACTTCAACAGCCCACGGAGCTTCACTGTTGCCAGTTAAACCTGGAGACTCTATGAAGAGCTCGTCACTCATTAGTAAACACTGCCCCGCTTTCAGATCCAGCATTCACATGACCTTTGCCGCAGCGAGCTCAGACGAGGCAGGCGTTGGATCGCTGGGCCCCAGCTGGTGAGAAGTGGAGATGGAAACGATGCCCTCCACGCTTGTCTCCATGTCCCCCCCGCACCCCGGACCTGTCCCCCTCCCTGGGGACCAGACCCAAAGAGCTGATTACCAACCCAGACACACGCTTGCACACATGCGCTCACAGAAGCGCAGTTCCCGTCACCGAAGCAAACGTCGGTGATTAGCGAAGAACTCAACGTGCTGTTCCAGCTACGGGCAGGGGTGACGGGGGGTGCACGGCGCGTCAGCCTCAGAAAACATGGGGCTCGGTGAGAGACGTCAGACACGGAAGGCACGTGCGGTACAACCCTGTGCCCGCGAAGTGTCGGCTCAGGCCAGTCCACGGACGGAAGGCAGACAGCGGCTGTTTCGGGCTGGGGGAGGGGGGTGGGCAGGGGCCACTTAGTGGGACGCGGGTTCCTTTAGGGTGAGTGGCTTTAGGACTGGGCGGAGGTGCTGGTTGCAGGACCCTGTGAACCTGCCAGATGCCGCGGAATGCTGCATTTAAAAATGGTTAAGTTGATGTTCTGGGAATTTCATTTTAATTTCTAAAAAAGCAGCCTAAAACCCTGATACCTTGAGGGTTTGGAAACTTGGGGGACCTGCAGGAAATCCAGGCCCACCTGAGGTCAGGCTTGAGTGGCAGAGCTTGGGGGCTGATGGTGGGGTCCCTGGGACCTGGCGCTGAGAAGTGGTCTTGGCTGGGGAGATGTTGGGTAGGGGGCTCTCATGGCCCTGCTGTTTCTGAGCCGCCCCCAGGGGCCCCGGCAGCTTCTCCTTCCGCCCTCACTGCCTCTGGAGACAGTGTTACTTTCAGGCCCCAGACAGAATTGTCCCGCCCTCTGCGGGGGCCTGGGGGGTGGGCGGTGGTGTGGAGAGGGGGAGTCCTGTCCCTGGGGGTCTCTGCATGAGGCCCTGCCCTCCCTGCACAAGGACAGATGCAGCTGTTGTCCCCTCTGCTGGCGACAGGGGACAGAGGAGCAAGAGAGAGCTTCTGAGCTGGGGTCGTGTGGTCCCACCAGCCTCCAGGCTCCCGGGGGACTCTCCCCCACTTTCCTCTACCCGTGAGTAAAAACAGGTAGGACACACACCACAGAGTCTGCTCAACACGTGGGTGATGAAACCTACCAGTGGCCCACCCAGGAATGGGCGCTGAGCTTCTCAAGGTGGAGTCCGGACCCCCAGCACCAGCGCCAGCCGGCTTGTGGGGAATGCAGGTTCTCAGGCCCCAACCCAGGTGCTCCGGGTGGGGCTGGTGCCCCGTGCTGCGGGAGGCCCCTGCCCGGCCCTGGCCACGGCGATGCAGACCCTCGGGCTGAGTCAGCCCTCAACCCCACGCACTGGGGTCTCTACGTGGGAGCTCCTGGGGTCCTGCTCTGCCCCAAGGGGAGGCTCAGGCCTCACTCCCCAGCCCTCCTGGTCAGCGCTGCGGGGCTCCCTAGCTTCATTTTCTAGGTGGATTTTTACCTTCTAGGAAGATTCCTCTTCCAGGGGCTGGGCCCATCCCCCGCCTCCCTAGGGGCCCAGGCAGTGGCTCTCCCCTCAGACGGGGTGGGGAGGGCAGGTGGTCTCTGCCCTGTGGGGCACATGGCCACAGGCACCTCCCAGCGCACGCCACGTGTGCAAAGGTTGGAAGAACAGTGTAAGAGGTCGAGCTTATCATCAAGCTGCTCACCCAGCCCCCATCCACACGGTCACTTCCAACCTTTGCTCTTTTTCTTTTAAACCTTTTTGAGCCCCTGTTGTCAAAGATAAGTTCCCTGGGAAAGAGCTACTCTTGGAACAGAGGAGGAAGCTTCTGGCTGGAAGGGCAGGCGGCCCTGAGCCCACCGCCGGCCCGGCCCGGATTAGCCCAGTGTCCCCCGCTGACCCTCACGCAGCGTCAGGTCAGCCACAGTCTTGGGGGCACCCCGCCAGGCTGGCAAAGCCAACACCGCCGCCTCTGCCGCGTTTTCCTGCTTTGTTGTTATTTCCTTTGGCTATGCCGCTTGAGCCGAATGAACTCACTGGGCAGGCATGGACATTTGCTGTCATGAAAAGCATCCGTGATGACCCTTCGATTTCCCCTGAGGAAGTCTAGCCGTGGGTCACCTCCGACCATTCGTTCTCCTCCGTGAAGACCACCAGGAAAGTCCTGCAGAGTCTTCCTCTTGCCAGGAAAGAACTCGGTCCTTCTCCTTCCACCTGCTCTCGGGTCTGTCCCTGCCTCATGTAGCTTGGCTCCGCTCTCAGCGTACAGCAGGCAGTCACAAATATTTTTTTTAAATGAAAGGATCTGCTTGATTTCACAAAATCTAAAAGCTAATTCCTGGAACCAGGGCCCTGCAGAAATGATTCTCCAGCCAGAGACACAGTCATTTGTTATCCTCTTTGGCCATCGAGCCTGGTGTCTTATCTAAGAAAATATTGCTCCTTGAGGACTCTCTTGTTCTAGGACAAACACTGCGTTTGGCATTCACACTCCTGTTACTCTGTGGGCTTCACAGTCTGCGTGGGTCACTGTTGTGAGTTAAACTATCTCCTGAAGACACAGGTCAAGCCCTAGCACCCAGTGCCTTTACATATGACTTCTTTGAAAATAAGGTTTTTGCAGATCAGTTCAGTTGCTCAGTTGTGTCCGACTCTTTGTGACCCCATGGACTGCAGCATGCCAGGCCTCCCTGCCCATCACCATCTCCCAGAGCTTGCTCAAATTCATGTCCATTGAGTCAGTGATGCCATCCAACCATCTCATCCTCTGTCGTCTCCTTCTCCTCCCGCCCTCAATTTTTCCCAGCATCAGGGTCTTTCCAAATGAGTCAGTTCTTTGCATCAGGTGGCCAAAGGATTGGAGTTTCAGCTTCAGCATCAGTCCTTCCAATGAACACTCAGGACTGATCTCCTTTAGGATGGACTAGTTGGATCTCCTTGCAGTCCAGGGACTCTCAAGAGTCTTCTCCAACACCACAGTTCAAAAGCATCAATTCTTCGGTGCTCAGCTTTCTTTATAGTCCAACTCTCACATCCACACACGACCACTGGAAAAACCGTAGCCTTGACTATCAAGTTAACATGAGGTCATCCTGGGTGAGGGTGGGCCCTAAGTTCTGTGAGCGGTGTCGTCTTAAGGAGAGAGACAGACAGATGCACAGGGAGGTCAGCACGTGATGACAAGGCAGGCCTCGGAGGGCTGTGTCCACAGAGTGAAGCCCGCCTGCAGCCCCCAGAGGCTGGAGGCGGTGGGGAGGACCCTCCCCAGTGCCTTCAGAGGGCGGGAGGCCGCATGGGCACTTTAGTTTCGGTTTCCGGCCTCCATTCAGGGAGAGAGAAACTTGTGAGGCTCAGAGCTGCCCCTGGCAGACTGGCCACAGGGCCCCGTGGGAGCACCAGGGCCTGAGAGGAGCGGGACCGTGTCCCCTGCATTCTGCGGGCCGACCGAGGCTCCAGGTCGTTCTCGGTCTTACAGGCAAAACCTCACGGGCATACCCGCCTCGAAGGGCTGACTTTAAACCCACGTGAGAAGGTTCGCTTGCATTTCGCCTGCTGTTGACACACAGGCTGTTGTGGGAGCAAGTCAGTGAAGTCGGGTCAGGGGACAGCAGGCGAAGTGCGGCTGGTGAGTCCGGCGCGTGGATTCACCAGACCAGCCTGGGCTCCGCCGCCTCGGAGGCCTTTGCTCTGGAGTCCCCACCTCCTCGGTCCTCGGGTGCCTGCAGCCTTGCTATGTTTTCCCCTTCCCAGTCCCGTGTCCGCCACTTCCGTCATGCTGACGTGCTTTTGGCCACGTCAGCACGTGCCTAGTGAGAAACGCCCGACGGGACCCGCCTGCCGCTGGCCTGGCTCCGGCGGCCTTTCTTAGACGCCTCGGACCCTCGACAGGGTCACAGCTCAGCCCTCAGCTTCGCGCCCAAGTTCATTGTCGCCAGCATCCCTGCCTGACAGCAAAGATGCTTCAGCCCCACACCCAGGAGGGGGCCCCTTTCTCCCTTCCCGAGCCCCGCCTCCCATCCAGTTCCGGTCTCCAAAGGCTATTCAGCCTCTGGCCACCCTGGCCTCCTGCATGGTGTGTTCTGGCCCCGGCATCTTTCGTCCAGACACGGGGACACCCTTGACTTGGCTCCCAGCCTCATGCTTCCCTCTCCAGCCCATTGCTTGCTTAGGAGCAAGACTGGACATTTTAAATGTAATTGTTTTAAATTGTGGTAAAATACACATAACGTGGACTTCACCCTCTTAAGCGCTTTACCTGCACAGTTCTGTGGGACTGGGGCACATTCAGTTTGCTGAACAAGCGTCACCACCATCCACCACTGAAGTTTCTGTCTTCCCAGATGAAACTGTCTGCACTAAGTACCCTCACTCCCCAGCCCCTGACAGCCCCATTCAGCCCTGTCTCTGTGGGTCTGGCTCCTCCAGGGACCTGCTATAAATGGGGCCACGCAGTATCTGTCCTTTTCTGACTGGGTTATTAACTTGGCACGTGCGTCCTCAAAGCTCCTCCACGTCGTCGCAGGTGTCAGAGTCTCCTTCCTTGTTAAGGCTGAACCACACTCCCATCCTATGGGCGGACCACGTTTTGCTTCTTCATTCATCTACCGTCGACACTTGGCTCGCCTCCACCTTTTGGCTATTGTGAATAATGCTGCTGTAAACATAGGTGTGCAAATACACTGAGCTCCTGCTTTCAATTATTCTGGGTATTTGCCCTAAAGTGGAATTGCTGGATCACATGGTAATTCTGTTCAATCTTTGGAGGAGCCGCCGCACTGTTTTCCCTAGGATGGGTCTTTAAAAAGCCCGGAGCAGATGACCTGGCTCCCAGGGCATGCACCAAGGCCCCTCCTGCTGTGCCCCCGCCTTTCCGGCCTGCTCTCCTGCCCTCTTGTCCTGCTCTCCTGCTCCGTCCGCCGTCCTGTCCTCTGTAGTCGCAGGCCCGCCCCCTCTCACACCCATGGGTCCTGCTGCTTCTCTGCCCGTGGCTGTCCACCTCCTCCCTGGCTTTATTTCAGTTCCTCCCAGCTCGGGTCACTCCCTGGCCTGCACGTCCTCTGTTGCCTTAATCTGTCTCCTGTACAATGGTGGGCTCACCTGTGAGAAGGAACACGGTCTGTGGGTCAGCTTTGTCCCCACACAGGGGACAAAGTCCCCTAGACCCCGGCATAGGCAGTTGTTGAAGGATGAAAAGAATGACTGGACAAAAAGAACTGAGGAAGCTATCTGCAATGGAGAGCAGTATAATATAATGAAAATGTCTCTGCAAACAGAGGGATGGGAATTTGGGTCTATGATTACATCACTCCAGTGTTCTTGCCTGGAGAATCCCATGGACAGAAGAGCCTGGTGGGCTACACCTCATGGGGTCACAAAGAATTGGACACGACTGAGTGACTGAGCACAGCAAGTTAAAAATCAGTTCATTAATTGGAATAGTGACTTCAGTTCAGCCACTCAGTCATGTCCAACTCTAAACTGTTGCTTCTTGACCTGCATACAGATTTCTCAGGAGGCAGGTAAGGTGGTCTGGTATTCCCATCTCTTGAAGAATTTTCCACAATTTGTTGTGATATACACAGTCAAAGGCTTTGGCATAGTCAATAAAGCAGAAATAGATGTTTTTCTGGAATTCTCTGGTTTCTTCTATGATCCAGTGGATATCGACAATTTGATCTCTGGTTCCTCTGTCTTTTCTAACTCTAGCTTGAACATCTGGAAGTTCATGGTTCACATACTACTGAAGCCTGGCTTGGAGAATTTTGAGCATTACTTTGCTAGGTAGTTTGAACAGTCTTTGGCATTGCCCTTCTTTGAGATTGAAATCAAAACTTACCTTTTCCAGTTCTGTGGCCACTGCTGAGTTTTCCAAATTTGCTGGCATATTGAATGCAGCACTTTCACAGCATCCTCTCTTAGGATTTGAAGTAGCACAACTGGAATCCCATCACCTCCACTAGCTTTGTTCATAGTGATGCTTCCTAAGGCCCACTTGACTTTGCATTCCAGGATGTCTGGCTCTAGGTGAGTGATCACACCATCGTGATTATCTGGGTCATGAAGATCTTTTTTGTACTGTTCTTCTGTGTATTCTTGCCACCTCTTCTTAATACCTTCTTCTTCTGTTAGGTTCATACCATTTCTGTCCTTTATTGTGCCCATCTTTGCATGAAATGTTCCCTTGGTATCTCTAATTTTCTTAAAGAGATCTCTAGTCTTTCCCATTCAATTGTTTTCCTCTATTTCTTTGCACTGATCACTGAAGAAGGCTTTCTTATCCCTCCATGCTATTCTTTGGAACTCTGCATTCAAATGGGTATATCTTTCCTTTTCTCCTTTGACTTTCACTTCTCTTCTTTTCTCAGCTATTTGTAAGGCCTCGTCAGATGACCATTTTGCCCTTTTCCGTTTCTTTTTCTTGGGGATGGTCTTGAACACTGCCTTCTGTATAATATCACAAACCTCTGTCCATGGTTCTTCAAGCACTCTGTCTATCAGCTCTAATCCCTTGAATCTATTTGTTCATGGAATTCTCCAGGCCAGAATACTGGAGTGCATAGCCTTTTCCTTCTCCAGGGGATCTTCCCAACCCAGGGATCAAACCCAGGTCTCCTGCACTTCAGGCAGATTCTTTACCAGTAGCTGGGCCACAAGGGTAGCCCGGAATAATGACTTAGTGATTCCAATTGCTGGATGCCATGATCTTAGTTTTCTGAATGTTGAGTTTTAAGCCAACTTTTTCACTCCCCTCTCTCACTTTCATCAAGAGACTCTGTAGTTCTTCACTTTCTGCTGTAAGGGTGGTATCATCTGCTTATCTGAGGTTTTTGATATTTCTCCCAGCAATCTTGATTCTAGCACAATCAAGATCATGGCATCCGGTCCCATCACTTCATGGCAAATAGATGGGGAAACAGTGGCAGACTTTATTTTGGGGGGCTCCAAAATCACTGCAGATAGTGACTGCAGCCATGAAATTAAAAGACGCTTACTCCTTGGAATAAAAGTTATGACAAATCTAGACAGCATATTAAAAAGCAGAGACATTAGTTTGCCAACCATGGTCCATCTAGTCAAGGCTATGGTTTTTCCAGTGGTCATGTATGGGTGTGAGAGTTGGACTGTGAAGAAAGCTGAGTCCTGAAGAATTGATGCTTTTGAACTGTGGTGTTGGAGAAGACTCTTGAGAGTCCCTTGGACTGCAAGAAGATCCAACCAGTCTATCCTAAAGGAAATCAGTCCTGAATATTTATTGGAAGGACTGATTCTGAAGCTAAAGCTCCAATTCTTTGGCCACCTGATGCGAAGAACTGACTCACTGGAAAAGACCCTGATGCTGGGAAGGATTGAAGGCAGGAGGAGAAGGGGACGACAGAGGATGAAATGGTTGGATGGCATCACTGACTCGATGGACATGAGTTTGAGTAAACTTGGGAGTTGGTAACAGACAGGGAGGCCTGGTGTGCTTCAGTCCATGGGGTTGCAAAGAGTTGGACATGACTGAGCGACTGAACTGACTAACTGATTCCAATTACTACCAGGAAGCCTGTGTCAGACAGCTGGGGCTTTATCAGAGGGGAGGATTTTGACCAAAGGTCCCCACATGAAGTATTGTCAGGCCATGAAGAGGGGTGTATCGTGTATGGGAAGTTTCTGTAGAGGACAGTCTTCTGACCCACCAGTGTGATTGGTTGAAGCTTTGCATTTAAATCTTGGGAGAAATTTTTTCTTTGACTTCTTGATTGAATGGGGAAACCCTTAAAGCCACTGGTAACCAATATCCCTGACTAACAGAGATGTAAAAATTCTCTGTGCAACACTAGCAAGCTGAGTCCAGCAGCACACTAATAGGATCACACACTATGGCCAAGTGGGATTTATCCCTGGGATGCAAGGATGGTTCAACACATGTGAATCAAGCAGTGTGATACATCACACTTACAGAATGAAAGATAAAAATTGCATGACTGCCTCAGCAGATGCAGAAAAAGTATTTGACAAAATTCAACATTCATTTATGAAAAATAATCTCAACAAAGTTGATATAGAAGGAGTTTATCACAACACAAGAAGGCCTACACTTAAAAAGCCCACACAGCCATGAAATTAAAAGATGCTTACTCCTTGGAAGGAAAGTTATGGCCAACCTAGATAGCATATTCAAAAGCAGAGACATTACTTTGCCAACAAAGGTTTGTGTAGTCAAGGCTATGGTTTTTCCTGTGGTCATGTGTGGATGTGACAGTTGGACTGTGAAGAAGGCTGAGCACTGAAGAATTGACGCTTTTGAACTGTGGTGTTGGAGAAGACTCTTGAGAGTCCCTTGGACTGCAAGGAGATCCAACCAGTGCATTCTGAAGGAGATCAGCCCTGGGTGTTCTTTGGAAGGAATGATGCTAAAGCTGAAACTCTAGTACTTTGGCCACCTCATAAGAAGAGTTGACTCATTGGAAAAGACTCTGATGCTGGGAGGGATTGGGGTCAAGAGGAGAAGGGGATGACAGAGGATGAGATGGCTGGAAGGCATCACTGACTCGATGGACGTGAGTCTGAGTGAACTCCGGGAGTTGGTGATGGACAGGGAGGCCTGGCGTGTTGCAATTCATGGGGTTGCAAAGAGTTGGACACAACTCAGCGACTGATCTGATCTGATCTCTGAACATCATAATCAATGGGGAAAAATAAAAGCTCTTCTTCTAAGACCTGGTACAAGGAAAGGATGCCCACTCTCACCTTTTCTATCAGCATAGTACTACTGGAAATTCTAGCCACAGCAATTAGGCAAGAAAAAGAAATAAAAGAAATCCAAACCAGAAAAGAAGACTTAAAATTATCTCTATTTTCAGATAGCATGATCACACATGTAGAGAACTCTAAAGACTGTTAGAACTCAAACAACTATTAGAACTAATAAATAAATTTAGTAAAGTTGTAGGATACAAAAATCAATGTACAAAAGTCGGTGACATTTTTATTCACAAACAGTGAACCACCTAAAAGGGAAATTAAGAAAATAATCTCTTTGATCGTAGCAACAAAAAGTAAAATACTTCAGGATGAGCTTAACCAAAGAGACTTGTAGAGTGGAAATTTTAAAACATTGGTGAAGGAAATTCAAGACATAGATTAATGGAAAGATATTCTGTGTTCATGGGTTAGAAGAATCAATGTTGTTAAAAGGTCCATACTGCTCAAAGTGATCTTCAGAATCAGTGCAGTCTCTATCAACATCCTAATGGCATCCTTGTATAGAAACAGAAAAAGCAATCCTAAAATCCATATGGAACCACAGAAGACCCAGATCAGAAAAAGTAATCTTTTGAAAGAAGAACATAGGTAGAGGCATACTTCCTGGTTTCAGAATATATTGCAACGCGACAGTGATCACAACAGGCTGGTGCTTGTGTAAAAAGAGACGTGTAGACTAACGGAGCGGAACAGACAGCACAGAGGTAAACCCACGAGTTCACGGTCATCTCCTCTTCAGCAAGGTGCCAAGAACACACACTGGGGAAAGCATAGTCTCTTCACAAAGTGTGTTGAGAAAACTGGATTTTCACATGTAGAAGAATGAAATTGAGCCCTTATCTCACACCCTATACAAAAATCAACTCAAAATGGGTTAAAGACAAGCATAAAACCTGAAACTATAAAACTACTAGAAGAAAACATAGTAGAAAAACTTCATAACATTGGTCTTGGCAACGATTTTTTTTTGGATATGATCCCCAAAACACAGACAAAACAAAATAAACAAATGGGATTGCATCAAACCAAACAATTCTGCACAGCAAAGGAATCAACCAACCGAGTGAAAAGGCAGCCTATGATGAGAGAAAATATTTGCAAACTATATGACAAGAGGTTAATCTTCAAAAGTTATAAGGGACTCATATAATTCAACAGCAAAAGACAAATACTTCTTCAAAAAATGGACAAAGGACCTTGTCCTTTGTCCTTGTCCTTCGGACATCCCTCTGGAGAAGACATACAAGGGACCAACAGGTACGTGAACAGACGTTCAGCATCACTAATCGTCAGGGAAACGCAAAGCAAAACCACAAGAAAATACCACCTTGTACCTGTTAGGACAGCTATCATCATAAAAGATAACAAGTGTTGGTGAGATTGTCGAGAAAAGGGAGCCCCTGTGCACAGCTGGTGGGAAGGTAAATTAGTGCAGCGCAATGGAAAACCGTACGGAGGATTCTCAAACAATTAAAAAGATAGAGCTACTACATGACCACATGACCTAGCAATTCCACTTCCAGGATTTCATCCAAAAAGTGAAATCAAGGCCTTAGCGATGTGTCCGCTCCCGTGCTCACTGAAGCCTTATTCACAAAAGCTAAGATGCGGAAGCCGTTTAAATGTCTGCTGAAAGATGAGTGGACAAAGAAAATTGGAATACATTTATGTGTGTGTGTATACATAATTACATACATATGCGTAAAGAAGGAGAGTCCGCACTTTGTGACAACACGGATGACGTGTGGAGGACATTATGATAAGGGAAATAAACCAGACACAGAAGGACAAGCCCTGCGTGATGCCACTTAGTTGTGGATTCTGAAACCGTCCAACTCATGGAAGCAGAGAGAAGGGTGGCTGCCAGGGCCTGGGGGAGGGAAGGTGGGGGGTATTCCTCAGCAGTGCAAAGTTCCAGTTATGCAGGATGGGTTTGGCGAGCTTGTGTACAGCCTGGTGACTGTCGGTAACGACACCGTACTGTGTGCTTGGAATTCGCTGAGGGGATGAGTGTTCTCACCATGGGAGGAAAAAAAGGCAGAAAATGGTTCAGCATTAGTGGTTGGGGCATAGACTTGGATTACTGTGATACTGAATGGTTTACTCTGGAAACGAACAGAGATCATTCTGTCGTTTTTGAGATTGCACCCAGATAATACATTTTGGACTCTTTTGTTGACTATGTTTTGTTTCTTCTAAGGGATTCTTGCCCACAGTAGTAGATATAACAGTCATCTGAATTAAAGTCTCCCATTCCTATCCATTTTAGTTCACTGATTCCTAAAATGTTGATGTTCACTCTTGCCATCTCCTGTTTGACCACTTCCAATTTACTTTGATTCATGGACCTAACATTCCAGGTTCCTATGCAATATTGCTCTTTACAACGTCGGACCTTACTTTCACCACCAGACACATCCACAGCTGGGCGTTGTTTCTGCTTTGGCTCAGCCTCTTCATTCTTTCTGGTGCTGTTTCTTAGCTGTTCTCTGGTAGCATACTGGACACCTACTGACCTGGGGGGTTCATCTTTCAGTGTCATATCTTTTTGCCTTTTCAAAATGCTATTTTTATTTGTCAGTTATACCTCAATGAAGCTAAAAAATGGTACCAATATACTAAACTATTATAAATATATTTTTGAATCAATTAGGTCTCTGCACTCCAAGGAACATGAGGTCTCCGGACCTGCCATATCAGTCTGGGGTTTTCAGTGGGTCAGTGTTATTAAAATGCACATTTATGGTGATTACATGAACTTTGTCCCATTGATATAAAATACCTAACATGAGCCAAGTCGTTGCCATGGTGAATATATGTAAGGCTATAAGTCAGGCTATTTCCCTGATGGTCTCGATGTTGGCAGACATTAAAAATAACCAAGGATTGCTATTTAGACCCTCTTTTTCATAGGCATGAGTCATTTTCTTAGCAACCGTAATATAGCGCAAGCTTGTCATCGGATGCACCATTTAATGAATGCTGGGTGGCCTTTGGAGGGCAAGCCTGGGTTCTGTATCAGCAATGGTTTTGGCCTGATGCCACCACCAGCATTTCTAGAGGGGGAGTCGGCTGTGGGCGTCCTTGTTTGTCACAGGTGTCAACACAGGTCTGAGCCTGCAAAGAAGCAACCAGGGCAAGAAGAAGTCATTGACTCTAAAAATGCTAGCCTTGAATCTACTGCATAGCACAGGGAACATGGTTCAGTGCTCTGTAGTGGCCGTATGGGAAAGAATCTAGAAAGAGTGGAGAACGTGTGCATATATGTGTATATACCTGGGCCTCCTAGGGGATGCAGTGGTAAAGGATCCTCCTGCCAAGCAGGAGATGTGGGTTTGATCCCTGGATCAGAAAGACCCCCTGGAGAAGGGCATGGCAACTCACTCCAATATTCATCTGGAGAATCCCACGGACAGAGGAGCCTGGTGCAGCAATACTTCAGTAGAAATTTTTTTAAAAAAGGATCTTTCTGGCATGATTTTACGCCTATCATGTATTCACTATACAACATTCTAAATGAGAAATCTGCAATTTAGGTTTCATGAATCCCTCACCTCGGGGCACCATTCTGACAGGGCCAAGGCCCGCAGATGTCAAGGACGATGCTCAGAGGGAGCCTACGCGTCCAGGGACTCCCTGGTGTCCATTTCCCAGGGCCTCATATCGTGTGCTCCTCTGAGCTGCTGCAGGTGACCCCTTCACTCCGGTGGAGGCTGCAGGTATTCTGGTCAGTGACCCTTGGTGGAGTCTGCCCAGTGGGGCTCTGGGTGCGTGGCCAAAGATCAAGGCCAACGTCAGCTTTCTTCTCTGTCCAGAACTTTCTGCTGTGGTCGTTTTGTCCTGAGAAACCCACAGTTCCCGAATGGCAGCCTGTGCACGACAGCCTTCTCCAAGGAGGGTTTTAGCTGGTTGACCTGGGGTCCCTGGAGGGACAGATGAACAATAACAGCGAAGAGTTAGCCTTCAGTTACGTTACTGTGTGCTGTGCTAAGTCCCTCCATTCGTGTCTGCCTCTTTGCAACCCTATAGACTGTAGCCCCCCCTAGCTCCTCTGTCCATGGGATTCTCCAGGTAAGAATGCTGGAGTAGGTTGCCCTGCCCTCCTCCAGGGATCTTCCCCCACCCCAGGGTCGAACCCACGTCTCTTATGTCTCCTGCATTGGCAGGCGGGGTCTTTACCACTAGCGCCACCTGAGAAGCCCATCAGTTATGTTAGAACAGCTATTGGATGAAATAGGACAACTTTCTTGGTCACGATCAGCAGTTACACCCATTGTGCATTCAACGCGTGTTAGGTACAGCGTGAGCATTCTCCGTGTAGGGTACATAATCTATCTACCGTGGGAACCAGCAAGGAAGTAGGTATGAAGGAAGGAATGTATGTATCAAGGAAGAAAGTACGAATACGCAAAGAGAGAGCATGTTCTGGATTAACGTAACAGTTTTTCCTGAAAAGAGAAGTAAAAAGCAGTTGGAACTTACAACCAGCAACTCTTACTCTCAACGTTTCTCTGACAAGGAGAGCTGGGAGGATGGGAGTGGTTTACTGGGAAGAAAAGCAGGAGCGTCTGCCCAGGACCAGAGTCTGGACCTAAAGGTGCCTTGCCAGACTGTCGTGACTGTCAGCATGCAAGTCAGGAGAACCAGGCTGATGGTGCCCACGCTTCAGTGAGTGAACCAGAAGATAAACTCGGGCCACGGATCAAAACAAGAAGGAATGAGAACACATTTAAACAAGGGGGCAGGATTCTGGGGCGCCCTGAGGCTAGAGCCTGGAAAGCCCAAGTGCAAACAGCAGCAGCTCCTTCAGAAGGAGCAGAACAGCATGGAAATCAGGGCGCCGTCGCCGAAGGGCTTTTCTGGAAACACAGCAAGGTTGGGAAAAGCAGAGTCACGCGATCTCTAGGACACTGAATCAGCAGCCACAGGCGTGACAAGATGCTTCCTTGTTTGGCATCAGAGAGAATCTGCTGGAGGCCAAGTGCGATGAACTGGCCCCTGCGGGTCTCCCGGCCCAGCACCCCCCGCGCCCCACCCCCCGACACTTGCTCCCTGGACATCCATGGGGTGAAAGACTGAGCCCTTCAGAAGGTCTGCCTGGTGAGGGAAGAGCCACAGGGGTGGGGTGCTGTGTGTCACAAAGGATGGTCTGTTGCCAGGGTCCTTCCAAGTGCCCCCCAGCTCCCCTTCCCTCTGGGAGCACCCCAAACTCCTGGATGGGGCACTGCCGCCGATGAGGTGATGGGCAGTGATGACAACTTCCCTGGGTGAGTGAACAGAACCTCAAACTCCCCCATGCGACAGTGCTTCAGGGAGCACCGTTGCCCAAGGGCTGGGAGAGCTTTCGCAGGGAGACTGTTTCCCTGAAAAGCAGACTGAGATAGCTTTTATGGTTGTTAGAATCTGCATCTGCAGTACCCAGAATGCTCCATGCCCTTACCAGCAGAGTTACAAGCAGAGTTTACTTTCTACGTTCAAGCAAAAGACACCAGAATACAGAGACCCTGGAAGAGGGGAGGGAAGGCAGGATGGGGCCTGCTGAGGGTCGGTGCCAAAGCGGGGCCCCTGCCCCAGGCGGGGGGCCTGGGAAGCAGGGAAGGGGCGGAAAGTCACCAAGGCCCCGCTGGCTGACTCTCCCTGGGCCCGACCTGGCCCTCCCCTACCCGGCTTGGACAGGTTACTCTAGCAGGACTGGCCTGGGTTTGTGGGGCTCCTCACACGTGGATGGACCTGAAATCCACCTGATGCCAAATAGGAGTCGTCCACGAAATGATGGACAGAGGGGTCTTGACAAGTCAGAGGGAGAGAAGTCGAGCTCGGCCCACGTGGGGCAGAGGGCCCCCTGCAGAGGCAGCCCCATGCTGGTCCTGCTGCACGGCCTCCACTGGGGTAAGCCAGGACGCTGGGGTGTCCGGGGACTCAGCCCCCCACAAGGTGGGCCTGCAGGCCTAGGGTAGGGGGCACATCCTCTAGGTCTGGAGGGGGCCCTGAGACCCTCTCCCTGCCTTCCTGTCTCTACCAGTACCCAGAAAGTTGCTGCCAACCTGTTTCCCAAATGAGAGAACACGCTGGAAGATTTATTTTCTGCAGAAAGACATAAAACAAATAGGAAATATTATTTCAGAGAGCTGGAGCCGGGTAATTATTTATGAATGTATTACCGACCATATGGTTTCCCACGCTGGTTTGAGGGGGGTAATGATTTTTATAATTACCTGTGTTTAGAAATACCTTCATGCAAAGAAGTAAATATGCCTCCTACTGAGAACAGAAACAGTCTCTCCGCTTCCTTAATTAGTGAGCATTTCTTTAGCCAAAGCCTGAAATTACTTTTGGTTTCTCGGGGCAATGGGGGGACCGAGGCCTGGGGCCAGGACCCAGCCTGTGGCCGGCCCCTCTCGCCCAGGCATCTTCCATAGACTGCCTGCTGGTCAGACAGAGGTGACCAGGGCTTGGGGGGGGGTCGTCAGGCCCAGGCCTGCCCTCGGGGCTCGGGACCCCCGCCCGTCCACGTCCGAGTCTGTGGCCCCTCTCCAGCCATCTGCTGCCGGCCCTTCTCCTGTCCGAGTCTGCGGCCCCCTCTCCAGCCATCTGCTGCCAGCCCTTCTCCTGCCCCGTCCATGTCCGAGTCTGCGGCCCCCCTCCAGCCATCTGTTGCTGGCCCTTCTCCTGTGTCCTCAGCCACCTTCTATTGCACGCGGCCTGTCTCGTCCCCCCTGGAGCCTCCGGCCCCCGTGGTCTACAGTGACAGCCCCTTCCTGCTAGTGGTGCGAGATGTGGGCAGACCAGGACACAGAGTTCAGCTGATGGCAAGAGCAAGGCGAATTGGAAGCTCTTTGATTCTTGGATGATGTGTTTCCTACTTTGAGGGGTGAACTGTTTTCTCTATGGATTGATGGGCATCTGTGATTTAAGCTTTGTCATTTCTTGTCCCTTCCCCAAAGTCAGTTTTCTGAGTTAGCAATATGCGTGTGTGTGTGTGTGCGTGCGTGTTGAGGGGGCAGCGATGGGGGAGAGGAAGTTGGGAAGACATCTAGGCCTGCACTTGGCTGGACTTGAGCTTGGGACCACGGGCCTATCACTGGACCCCCGACTCCACGGCCGCTGCTGGACACCAGCCATGCAGAGCAGCGACAGGGACCCTGTCTGGCTGGGCAGGCCTCTCAGCTGCCCTGTGTCCCCACCGCCTCACTGTGAGGTGGGGTGATGGCAGCGCCAGCCTCCTGGGGTGGGGGGGACGTGCGCGTGTCTGTAAGAGGCCTGGCCTTGATGCGTGCTGCATGCATGCACGTATGTGCCAGTGTGCACACACGCCTGTGTATTTCTGTGGGAGCCGGGCTGCAGGCGAGCAGGGAGCGGCTGCTTGGCTTGGGACTCAGGCCTGGGGCGTTTGGGGGAGCTGGTGGGGGGGGGAGGAGGGGAATGGGTGCTGTTGGGGTCCCGTGGCTGCAGGCTCCAGGCTGCGCTTCCTCTGTCTCCTCACACGCCTGGGGCTCGCAGACATTTTCTGTGGACCCAGATGAATGCCTCAGGCTCTGGATGATGCCTGCTGGTAAGCCACATGCCCGGCAGTGCTGGAAACGTTTCTGCAGGACTTCCGGAGATGCCTTCCTCTGGGTGACATGTGCATTTTGCAGGGACGGCTTGTGCGGACCTGAGAGTGGCCGGTCGGCCCTTCCTTTGGCCACAACGCCCGGTCATAAGCAATTAGGATGTGTGTTTTCTCCAGTTCTGACCCAGAAACTCATGACTTGTAGGTGGAACATTGCCCGTGGGACAGGCGACAGCCCTAGGTGAGGGAGGGGAGGGGGACCAGGGTGCCCTGGCTGTGTCCTGTGCCCCGGGAGGAAGTGCCAGGTTAGCGAGGCCAGGGCTCCCAGCTGCTCCCTTCCATTGAGTGAGCTCCGCTGTGGGGTTTGCCTCGTTAACACAGCAGGAGCATCTATTGAGCGCTTACTGTGTGCCAAGCGTGCTGTGAGGGACGATACAGGGTCATTTCGGTCAGCGTCCGGGCTCTGGGTGGGGCAGGGAGTGTGAATGTCATGTTTGCACACAATAAGGACCCCTGCTCCTCACTGCAGCGTGGGACCCATCCATTCTCAGGGGCTGTAGGAGCGAGGCATCCGTCTGGAGCCCCAGGTCATGGGGCCACAGCTTCTAAGTCAAGGCCAGTTAATGGAGGAGCTCTGGCCCACCCTCACCGCTGATGGAGTGTCTGCTCAACCAGGCCCTTTCCGAGACCCTGTGGAGTGACAGGCATCTGTCGGCTTCAGAAGATCCAGAACGTCCCCCACTTGGCTCCTCCCTGTGAGGGACTCGCTGCTTCCTGCTGGAATCGGACAAACACAAATAACCCCACTCTAATGAGATAAGAACACAGATGGCTTCGAGCGAGGTTCAGGGTTAGGCATAATGAAGGCAGCAGATGGGGAAATTCAAGTGAAAATTCAGTAAAATTTTAATTGAAAGATGATGTATTTCCACCCTAAGATCTTTTTGAGATGAGCTCAAATTTCATGCCCCTGGCCCCTTCCCCAGCAAACACGCCATCCCAAATTGAGCCTCCTCCCAGCTGTGTGCATGCCTCCTCCCACCCCGCTCGCCCCCCAGCCTGGAGAGCTTGACCCTGTCACTGTTCCCTGTCCCAGTCCCAGGAAGAGGCGCACATGTCCCTCTGAGTGTGGGAGAGGGGAAGAGAGAGCAGGGGAGTTGGAGGATGGACGCCTCGTGCAGTGGAGGCAGGACCCGTTAATCGGTGCCCCCTCAGGCTCCCGGGAGGCCCCAGACGTCCCGGGTCTCACTCTGTCTTCCTCCTGGGTGTGCTGGGCTGTCCCTCTATGCCATCATCTTGGGGATCAGCCACCACCACTGCCGGGAAGCTCTCTGCACCCTGGTTGGGAAGGTCCCTGAGGTCCTTGTCCTGGGGACATCCTTGTGGCTTTAGGAGACTCTGGACTGACGACTCAGGGGACAGGGGAGCAGTGAGGGGCCAGCTCTCTTGGGGCCTGGTCCTGTAGGCCCAGCTTACTTCGGAGGGCAAGTGGAACTTGCTGCTGACGTGTGGCCCTTTCTGCACAGGCTGTGGCCGGGAGCTCACAGAGCATCCACTCCCCCTGTGCCCGTCGTTGCTCCTCTGTCCTTCCACCAGGCCACTGTCTGTCTGTCCTCAGGAGCTCTGCATGTTGAGGTCATTTTGCACAGCATGAAAAAAGGCATGCTGTGGTCAAGCAATTAATCAACTTATCAGTTGCTCAGTCCATCCAAATATCTGTCCACCCATCCATCCACTCACCCAAACTTTCTCCAACAAAGACTAAATTTATACCCTGAAGAAAGTGGTAGGATGGTCAACCAAGTAATCTCTCATAGCATCTTAAAATACAATTGTAGGATTTTTTTTTAAGATCAATGGCCACCATGTAAATATTAGTTGCCTTTTATTGGATACCTATTGTGGGTCTCCACTATACTGAAATATTATGTTTTTTTTTTTCATGCATTAATGATTGGCACTGCTGCTGCTAAGTTGCTTCAGTCGTGTCCGACTCTGTGCGACCCCATAGACAGCAGCCCACCAGGCTCCCCCGTCCCTGGGACTCTCCAGGCAAGAACCCTGGAGGGGGTTGCCATTTCCTTCTCCAATGCATGAAAGTGAAAAGGGAAAGGGAAGTCGTTCAGTCGTGTCTGACTCTGTGTGACCCCAGAGATGGCAGCCTACCAGGCTCCCCCATCCCTGGGACTCTCCAGGCAAGAACACTGGAGTGGGTTGCCATTTCCTTCTCCAATGCATGAAAGTGAAAAGTGAAAGGGAAGTCGCTCAGTTGTGTCCGACTCTTAGCGACCCCATGGACTGCAGCCTACCAGGCTCCTCCATCCATGGGATTTTCCAGGCAAGAGTACTGGAGTGGGATGCCATCGCAAGATTTTTTCCTGGGTCAGCTTTCTCCCCTGCTCCACCACCTGCTGGAGAAGAAAATCCCAATCAAAGCACAACTTTGAATAGCATGTTTGAGGAGGGTTAGCTGACTTTGTAAAGGTAGTCTTTGCTCTTTCAATGCTTTGGCCCCAGTGGTTCCACCATAATTTTGTTGAGAGGTGATGCTGAGACGTCCCTTTTGAGGCTCTTTCCCTGCAAGCACATGAGGGGTCCTGGTTGGAGGTGAGGGATCGTCCAGTTCAACTTAGATGAGTCTTTTTATTATTTAATTGGTTAGTGATCGCTTTGTAACACATCACCCAAATACAGTGGCTCTGAGCACCAGACAGCTGTTTCTGTGGGTCAGGAATCTGAGCTCTCCCAGCTCTTGAGGCCGGACGTCCTCAGTCAAGGGGTTGGCAGGGCTGTGCTCCCTCCAGAGGTGCTGGGGGAGGGTCCTTCCAGCTGCCAGGCCCTAGGAAGCCTTGGCTTGTGGGCACGCCACTCTGCTCTCCAGCTGCATGTGGCCGTTTCTGCTTCTCATTGTGTCCCTTCTTCCATTTCCTCTGAAGACTCTATCGTTGGGTTTAGGGCCTACCTGAGTCAGCTGGGGCTTCCCTGGTAACTCAGGGGGTAAGGAATCTGCCTGTAATGCGGGAGACCTGGGTTTGATCCTTGGGTCAGGAAGATCCCCTGGATAAGAGAATGGCAATCTACTCCAGTATTCTAGCCTGTAGAATCCCATGGACAGAGGAACCTGGTGGGCTACAGTTCACGGGGTCGCAAAGAGTTGGACACAACTGAGCGACTCACACTTTCACTTTTTCGTTTTTGAGTAACCCAGTGCGATTTCATCTTGAGACCCTTAGTTACCTTTGCAAACACTCGTTTTGCAAATAAGGTCACGTTGCAAATAAGGTCTGAGGGTGAGGGCTTGGACACACCACCATTCAACACCCTACACCCACTTTGACATCAGCCGAGAGTCCCGTGCCACCTCACCTTCTCCGCAGCCCTCCCCAGAGGGTGAGGAACTAAAGGGAGTGAGCTGGAGGAGGAGACGGAGGCTTCCTGGCCGCCAGCCGGCTTCAGGGCTGCTGACGTGCCATCTGGGATTTCAGGAGACGACCGTTAACTCCTGGCGCTGTTCGTGGTCTTCCATGTCGCGACTCTTCATCCCACCAACACTGAAATTTTGTTTCGAGGCCAACTCTGTTTGTTTCTTTTTCTCAAATAAAACTTGGAATTATTTTGTCAGGTTCTCTCCAAACTTTGGTTGGAATTTTGACTGGAGGGGCACCAAGCATACCCATTAATTCTGGGGGATAGATACCTGCTCAGCATTGAGCCCTCCTCTTCAGGAACCGACCACCAAAGTTTGTTTATCCAAACATTCTTCACGTGACTCAGAACAGTTTGCAGGATAAATAGGTTTCACCTCATTTCCGATAGGTTTGTTTCTAGATGAGTGTTGCTTTTCAGTAATAGAAATTTGTTTTAACTTTGAGAACTAATAGTTGCTAATATACAGGAATGACCAAGAAAAAAAATATATATATATCAAAATTATGAACATATATCAGAATATATATATATACACACATATGTATTAGTTTCTTAGTTGGCATACGTATTGGTTTTGAGAATTTTTCAGTTTACTATTTGGGTTTCGGGGGGTTGATAGTGCTATTGCCTGTTCTTAGCGACAGTGACCTAGATTTATTCCCATCGCTCTTTGCCTCCTGAACGGGAGCGCTGACTCCGCTGTGAGGAATTGTTGCTAACACGTGTGTCTCGTGTGTGGCCATGTTGGTAATAAACATTTAGCTTTAGACCCACGGTTACTTGGTTACAGCGCTTCCTAGCAGAACCTTTATTCAGTGACTTTCCACGCTCGAGCTGTAAGTTGTGATTGCCCTTGGAATATGTTTGCGTAAGCCTCTGGAAAAGTCTGGTGGAGGAAGGGTTCCTGGGTGTACACTTGGAGAAATCCTGCCCGTACGAGAACGTCCTTCTGTTGGCTGAGAATGGCCCCGGCAGAATCCCACACAGGAGACCTGCAGTCCCGTCCTTAGGTCCACATTGTCTGTCTTGACTTCCAAGGCTCCATTTTATTCCCTGCAGCTTCTGCCTCGCAGCTTCCTTAACACAAGCCTCTTTTCCTCTTTATAGTCTCCTCCTGAGGAGCCCTTTTCCACTGGGTTCATCCACGTGGTGACGTGTCTGGGGGACCCAGGAGGCTGTCTTTGCTGACTGCCTCTCCTGTGACTCAGAGACGGGGCCTCGTGGGGTGATGCTGAGCACCGTCCATCTAACTAAACCTTGCTGCTCTTTCAGAGACAGATTGGCTGTGGACTGGCCCTTTTTCTCGTATTCAACGCGCTCATAACTCTGTCTTCCTAGCAGAAAAGTCCCGGAGCACAGGGCATTCGTTTCTGTGCCATGCCGGCCTCCCCAGCTTCAAAATTCTTCCTACCGACTCTGTGAGCTAAACACCTGTTCTTCCTATGCCGTTCACTAGAAAGTCACCAAGGGAAGGGTTTCATTTGTTTTTAAAAAGTTTCATTTTTTAGAGCATTTTCAGGTTTACAGCAAAATTGCGCAGAAGGTACAGTGGGTTCTCAAGGGTGCCCTTCCCTCATAGCTTCTATTATTAACCACATGCACTGGCGCACGGTCGTTTGTTTCAACTGATGCACCAATATTGGTAGATGATTAGTAACTATTGATACAGTTCCCAGTCATCTCTGGGGTTTACTCTGTGCTGTAAAGCCCCAGGGTGCCGACAGAGGCAGGCTGCTGCGGACCCATCACAGCGTCATACAGAAGAGCTGCTCCCTCCTAAAAATGCCCTGGGCCACCCGCTCATCCTCTGTCCCTGCCCTGGCCCCTGGCAGCCACCCACCCTTTTCTGCCCCTGCGGTTTTGCCTGGTTTGTTTGTTTCCTAAGATGGGAGGATGGTTTGTGTGAACAGGATGAGGGGAGACAGCTGTGAGAAGAGAACTTGGAGGTGTCAGGAGAGTGAGCGTGCTTGGAGGGCGAGCCCCCGGGGAAGCCAGGCACAGAGGAGTCTGCAGGGGAAGGGAGAAAGCCTTCGCCCCACAGACAGGACGCTTCGGGAAGGCAGGGGCGCCCTGGAGCAGCCTGTGGGTGTGGGATTGTCTTGTGGGGGGCAGGGGAGCGTGAACAAGGGAAGAAAATGAACGTGGAGACGGCAGGCTGGGCAGCAAGGGGCACGGACGACAAGTGGAAACCACAGTTTGCAAGTGATTAAAACCCACTGAAATGTGAAGCCAGGTTGGCACGGCTTGTATGACAGAAGGAAAGGGGAAAGGGTCAAGGGTGCAGGTGGCCGACAGGGGATGAGGCCTGTGAGGGGTGGCGAGGAGCCAGAAAGGACCTGCTCTGCAGCATGGCCTCCACTTCCGAGGGCTCCGGGGTCCCTAACCCCAGTCACACCCGGACATCCCGGGAGAGTCAGGTGCCAGTCCCACCTCGGGGAGAGTGGAATTGGCACTGTCTCCTCTCAGCTGGAGACGCCAAAGAACCAGGACTCATGTGGACGGCTCCCCTCCCGTGCTTTCTCCCCTGAAATATGTGCTCGGAACAAATGTCTCTTTGCAAAACATCCCTTTCCAGAGAATTCTTTAATTCTCTCTCTCTCTTTTTTTTTTGTCAGTAACATTTTGTGTTTTCATAAAAGCCATATTCCATCCATGTTATTCTGTAGCACTCTTTCAGAGCCAGATCTATTTTTTAAAAAGCATTTGGCACTCTGAAGTGTTACATGTGGCTTGGTGAAAACAGCAATATGCAGAGATTCAAAAGATGTCAGTCCATGTTAGGTACAAAACGTGATCAGCCTTAGCTAACATCCAGTATAAACAGGCGTTCAGCAGGAGAGACGCCATCACCCATGGCCCTGAGGACTGAAGTCCTCCGTGCTTCTGAACTGCAACTTCTCAGAAAGAGTGAGGAAGTAAGGCCTTCTCCTAGGCATGTTCTGCAGTAAGAACGGCTGCTCAGGGCAGGCCAGTCAGGCATCCCTGAATGCGTTCTTGCACCTGCCGGGACACGCCAGCCAGCCAAGGCACGCCTGCTTCCTTGGGGATGGTGTCAACTCAAAGTCACGAGCCTTGGTGGCCTGGCCCGCTGCCTGGCTAAGCCCTCTGTGACCTGACTGAATCTTTGCAGCAGTCCCAGTAGAGAGAAATGTGGCTGCCACCATCTATAGATGGGTAAACGGGTTCCTGGAGAACACGGCTGAGCCGAGCCAAGGCTTTCCTCCCAGAGTCCTTGCATGTCCACTCAGCCACACATGGCTGCCACCTTGACAAAAAGGAAAACGCTAATCCTTGTCATGGTTGCCACCTGGCCCAGGTATGCATTAAACCCATGCATCTGTTGGGATTTCGGGTCAAGGTCACTCAGTGTTGTTTTGGGAGTAGCCTATTATAGGCTTGTTGGAAGCTTGTGAGTGACAAGGAAGAGCCTGTCCTCCTAGGGAAATACCACTGCTGTTCTGACCATAGTACCCTGTAAACCTTCAGGACAGTATTGAAACTGAGCCTCAATGATTAACAGCCTCCAACCAGTACACAGTGCTTCTGAAAGCCAGCCAATCAGGGACAGCACCATCCTTCTGAAACCAAGACAATCAGCTACATCCCATTCTTCCAATGCCAGCCAACCACTGACAGTGCTGCCTCTCTGAAAGCCCACCAATCAGAGACAGCCTTGCCCTTCTGGATGCCAGCCAATCAGAGACAGCCTTGCCCTTCTGGATGCCAGCCAATCAGAGACAGCCTTGCCCTTCTGGATGCCAGCCAATCAGAGACAGCCTTGCCCTTCTGGATGCCAGCCAATCAGTGACAACCCTGCCCTTCTGAAAGCCAGCCAATCGGCTACATCCCATTCTTCTGAAAGCCAGCCCATCAGTGATAGCCCCATGGTTATAAAAGCCAGCCTCCAAAGACAGTCTCACTTTGGTGACTGAGATGCCACAGTTGAAGGTCATTCTGTCCCTAACCACTGTGGGACAGGCTCTTTGCTAGGGGGTGGGGGATACTGCCTACTCTTCCTGGCTTCACTCAGGTGTCTGTGGCATGCTGAGGCCCCACTTACGAAATGCCTCCCCACCAGGTAGCGGGTCAGGCTGTGTGGTAAAGCCCAGTACTCAAGTGGGGACCAGCACTCAGGCCTAACACTCAGGTGGAGACCAAGGCCAGTGACCAGAGTAGAGGTGTGCTGGAGGGCTGAGGGCAGAGGGGGCTAGCAGGTCTGACCAACACAGACAGCCGTGGACACCAGGCCGCCCGCCCTTTCTCCTAGTGGCTGGGGCTGCGGGGAGAGCCCCTGTGTCTCGGTGCCCTTGGATTCTCGGAGGGAGAGGCTGGATCCTGTTAGAGCACCTGCTGGACAAGGAAAGCCAGCAGGTCAGGCCCTCTCGTCCTATGGACTATGGCCAAGGGGGTCAGCGCAGACAAGGGGACACTCCTCAAAAACAACCGACAAAGCAACTGACCCCCAGCCTCTACGCATGTCTTCACTGCCGACTCTAAATGACCCAGCAGCTTCAGAGACCTGAGCCTGGCTCACAGCCAGGACAGGAACCCCGAGGGTGGAGGTCGGTGCTGTGGCCACCAAGGCCGCACTGTTCCGTCTGGAAGCCACAGTGATGGACCTGGGTCTGGCTGCAATGGGTGTCCAGGAAGCCGCCAAGCCCCCAGCATCCCAGCTGAGCCCCCGGGGACCTGCCCCACCCTTAGGCCTCGGGTATGCCCTGCACTGACCTCTATCCTGGGGACCTCCACACGTCTGCCGTGCTCCCCACGCCTGATGTCCCGACCTCAGCACCCTCTTCCTGCCCCTCACGGGGGTCCTGTCACCACCTGTCCCGTCTGCGTCCCGAATCCATGGTGAGGGTCCACCAGGCGGAGGGCGCAGGGCCCTCTCCAGGCAGCAACCAGCTGGACAAACACCCAGAGTCCATGGATGTCCCTGCTGGGACCAGGGAGGGTGGCGGAGGTGCGTCCTGGAAGAAAGCAGGAGAGCAGGCCTGGCGAGGGGCTGGTGCACACAGTCTGAAGGCAGGAAGCCAGCTTTTGTAGCCTGGCCCCTCCAGTTCCCTGGCTGGTGGTCCTCTTGTGGCAGAAATGTATGTGGTGCCGGGGCTCTCAGGAATGAATCTGATGGAGCCTGCCTGCACAGGCTCCACTGCCCCAGCCCGTCACTGGCTACTGATGGTTGAGCCTTAAAAATGAAAACTTCCTGGCAGCCCAGGGGTTAAGATTCTGTGCTTCCAGTGCAGAGGGTGTGGGTTCGATCCCTGGTCAGAGAACTAGATCCCACATGCTGCATGTGGCAAAAAAAAAAAAAAAAAAAAAAACAGAAAAGAAAAGAAAACTTAAGGGCAGGATAAATTGTCAACTAAGTTGTCCTTGTTGACGCACTTAGGGCTGAGTCGGTTCTGCGTGTCTGTGAACACTTGTGATTCACGAGGCCCCCACTGGGTTCCGGATAAGATTACAAAGTAGTTTAGAGCAGGGTTTGAGGAAATATAAACTCCTGGCTGTGGCTGATGGCTTAGCTGTGCGTTGCTCTGTGTCCACCTTGAAGGGGACACTTGAACTAAGTGGAGGGCGGACCCAAGGGGCTCTGAAGATCTGGACCCAGCGGCTGGACCGCGGGGAGCAGAAGGGCGGCCTGTCCAGCTGACCACCCGGCAGGGTGGCACGCGGGAACCTGGAGGGGCGGGCCCCCGCTCAGCCCTGTTTGAGTGGGAAGCAGGCTGTGCCAGAGCCCTGATTCCATGGAAACCACGCGGGGCTGTTCGTTAGTCTTCTCTGCATCTCGAGGGTCAGGTTGAGCTGCCATCGTTGGTGTGAAAGTCCATGGCTTGGGCCCTTCGTCCACCTCCACGGGCCAAATCTTGGACCCACAGCTTGGGGTTTAAAGGAAGGATCCTGAGTCTCTGGCTCAAGGACCTGGCACTCAGAGAAACGACGAGTGGCTTGGTGTGCCGTCTTGGTGTTTATTCCTACGCCACTGGTTTACTTACTAGGAGTCTGGTGGGATTGGTGCAGATAACTCTGGGACAAGTGCTGGTGGCTGGGTCTAGAGCCCTCGGCTCTGCTGGGAGTTCAGGGCAGCGAGACAGCCTGGCGGTCTCCACCCAGTTTCCTCCCCTTGGGCACAGGTGTGGGACTCAGTTTCCCCATCTGAAGCATGAGGCTGTTGGGATTGAGACACTTGAATCTGTCCCGGCAGCAGAAGTCTCCTTCCCTGAGTCTTTGGCAAAACAGGACTGTGAACCGGCAGGGGCTGGCCGCGAGCCACGATCGGCGTGAAGGTTCCAGAACGGCACTGGACGCGGTTGCATGAAGGCACAAAGCCGGGCGAGGCCAGCACGTCGTCTCCGGAGTGTTCCGGCGGGGGGGGCAGACAGAGGGGCTGGGGTGGCTGCACTCGCCCGTGTGGCCCAGCAGGGACTGGCCGCCTGCTCCTCTTTCTTGCCCCCCCTCCGGGTTCTCGTCTCCGACTTGCTAGCAGTTGGCTTTGGACCGGCCAGCTGTCTATGACGAGGAGCTGGGTATGGCCCCGTGGAGACGAAGGGAGAATGACAGGCGCTGGGCCCCAGCCAGGAAACTGGCCTTTTCAGCTTCATCTGAATTTGCCAGAAAGCGCTCCCCTTCTCACCCCAAGCTTCTCACTAAGACGCTGAAAACCTGATGCCCTAATGGAGCGGATTGCAGTTATTCTAAATTAGGCAAACAAGCACATTTCAGAGTTTTTCCCCCATCTGTCTAACTTAGAGGCTCTGTTGCTTATAACGAGTCCTTTCTTTAACACAGAAGCCTGGACCAAGAGGACTTTGCTATTGAATCCCTGCTCTTCCATCGTCTGGAGCCGAGGCCTGTCCGGCAGGCCCCATCCCGGGGCCGGGGCCTGAGCTTTGCGGGAAGATGCTGGCTGACTCTGACCCAGGCGGCTGGGCTGTGGGGTCCTGTTGTGTTTCCAAGGCGTTCTGCCCGGAAACTCCACGAGTCATGTGGTGGGCAGGCTGGTGGAGGGAGGAAGGGGCGGTGGGTGGATCCAAGGCCTGCTGTCTCTGCTCCTGATGTCCTCATGCCGCAGGTTTCAGGGATGTTCCCAGGTGATGCGGCGGCTCACACACAGCTTGTTGGCCCCAAAGGGCAGCTCAGTGAGGGGCCCCCTCTCCTCTCCCGGGGGTCGGGGGCCAGGTCGCTTGCTCTGGGTCAATGCTGGGAGGTGGCAGGATGACCCTGGGGAGCCCTGGACCCCATGATCAGGTTGACCCCTGAAGCCCACAGAAGCCCACACTTCTTGTCTATTCTCTGCCCGAGGACCTGGTGGTCCCACCTTTCAGTCTGCTGGTGTAGAGATGGCTCTTGTGGGACCCGCGTGAGTCATGACCCGGGGAGAGGAGTAAGGCTGGCAGTGGGTGCAGGGGGGAGCTGGGCCATGGGTCCTTCCTGAAACTTCCCCTTCCATGTATATGTATGTATGTGTATATATGTATATATATATTATACATACACTGCACACACATACATACCTATATTGTCGTTGAGTCACTAAGCCATGACTCTTTGCCACAAGTCTGTGATTCCACGGACTGTAGCCCACCAGGCTCCTCTGTCCATGGGGTTCTCCAGGCAAGAGCACTGGTATGGGTTGCCATGTCCTTCTCCAGGGGATCTTCCCAGTTCAGGGATCAAACTGGCATGTCCTGTGTCTCCTAAAGACAGGCAGAGTCTTTACCACTGAGCCACAGAGGAAACCCATATATTTTATCACACACACATATAAAAGAAGCTATATATTTTATGATATATGATAACTTATAGGATACTTATTAAAAGGTTTTAGCTCATGTGGCTGTGGTGGCCAATTCTCCATACCAGCAGTCCGCAGGCTGAACACCCAGGAGAGCCAATGGCGTAAGTTCCAGTCTAAAGGCTAAAGGTTCAAGACCCTGGACCAGCTGATGTTTCAGCTCGAGTCCAAAGGCAAGACAAACCGGCTGTCCAGTGGGAAAGCAGTCAGGCAGGCGTCAGTCTCTCTTATTTGGGGAGGCTCAGCCTTTTGTTCTGTTTAGACTTTCAGCTGGTTGGGTGAGGTCCGCCAGACCGGGGAGGGCAGTCTGCTTTCCTGTCTCCTGACGTAAATGTCACCCCAAACCCTCACGGAGACCCCCAGAGTCACGATTGGTTGTCTCTCTGGGTGCCCGTGGCCTGGTGGAGCTGACATGTAAGGTTAACGCTCACTGCTCCCTCCTTACCCAGCTCGGCCGGTTCCCTGGCTGCACCTCGGTCTGGAGCTGGGGAGGGGGTCAGGGTGGCGGACTCACGGCATGTCAGGCTGGAGCGGCCCAGGTGTGCACAGATTTGTCCTGGGGAGGACTGCGTCCTGCCCGAGTCTACTCGCCCAGTGACCAGGGTAGCCGGCCCCACCCGAGGGGCTCTGACCTGCCGCACCCCCTGCTGCTTGGTACCACAGCTGGATTTCTGTCCAAAATCTCTGTTGAGACGCAAGAGCCTCAAAACTTAGAGGGTTTTCTGTGTCTCAGAAGCTTAGTTTCCTTATTAGGCCAGGCTCTGCCAGTCCTCAGAGACAGAAATGAGTCTGATTCTCCCAGAAAATCGAACGTGGCCTGAGCTCCAGCCCAGGAGATTTGATTTCCTCCCAGCTCCGTGTCCCTTGATCTGTGTTACTTAGGAAGCGGCTCCTGACAATGTCCACGAGGTACTAACGCGTAACATTCGAAGGGCTGTTGTTTAAAAACAAGATTTACCACGTGGTGAAGACTCTGTGAGCAGCCTCGTACGCAGTTAAGCCCCGTAAGCAGGTCTGGTCTTTGTCGGGGTGCCGAACGCCTGTGTCTGAAAGCACAGATTTAGCGGCGTTTCATATACACACGCGCACGCACACTCACAGCAGACTCGGCGGCTTGTTCTCAGAAGGTGTCTAAGCTGCATTTTAAATATTTACCCTACGTCGTGCAAACAATAGAATGAGTGTGACCTGCGACACACTGGCCTCTGTCTTTCACTTTTTGAAACAAAGCTGTCATTCTTGAGAAGCTACTGCAGGTAGAAACCCCACTCCTGGTGGCCCGTGAGGCTGAAAAATGCAGTCGCAACAAGGAGGGGTCTCCAAGAGTCCATGAAAGCTGCCACGAAGCTCAGGTACTCAGCACCTTAGGCCGGAAAAACAGCCAGGCTCAGGGCAGAGCCCACCAACCTGGAAACAGAAATGGGAGTATCCACCTTCGTGATGAACAAGCCTGCTTCCCTGCTGCTTTTTCCTGGAAACCGCCTGTTCTGCTCTCGCTTCTTGAGACAGCAAGGAGACCATCTATCCGCCAACACTGACCCCAGCTGCCCAGAGGGACCAGGATGTCCTGGGAGGCCCACGCCCGTGATGTGCTCTTCCTGCCTTGGGCCGATTTCTGGGGTGTAAACGCTTCTGGGTGGCTGATTTCCAGTCGTTGAGGTGAGGCCCTCACCGTGGACGGGGGAAGAGATGGGGTTTCCCGTGTCTGCTGGTGGCAGGGGCCGCCCCAGCAAGCCTCTGCCCCTCTGGCTTTGGAAAGGCAGACCTCGCGTCTCCCAGGAGAAGCCTGTCACCTGGTCATCTGAAGTCTGAGAGGGCTTCCGTGTGTGTGTGACACGCAGAGGGACAGAGAGAGGAAGGGAGTCTGCTTGTGAGGGGCCAGGTGGGCCGCCCTGGGGAGCGAAGGTGGGGGCTTCATGTCCACACCTGTCCTGTCCCATGAGTGGCCTGTCCCGGGGCACCCGTCTGCACAGATCAGCTTACACAGGCCGGGCAGCACGTGGTGGCTGTCATTTCCAGGAGGGTGCCACCTGCGGGCTGGACCCAGACCCCTTAGCTGGCACGTGGGAAGAGGCTTCTGTGTTCTCTTTGTCAGTCCACGGGGAGACCAGCAGCTCCTCAGTCTCCCCCTGGAACATGAGGCGTCTCCAAGCCGAGGTTGCTGGCATCACTGGGAGCTAGGAGACAGCCACGGAAGGAACCAGCCCTGATGACATCTTGGGCTCGGGCTTCCGGCCTTGAGAACCGTGAGCCAAGAGATTCCCGTTGTTCTAAGCCCCTGACTTGTGGCCATTGGTTACTGCCCTAGGAGATGAAGGCGGATTCCAATACAGAATCCACCCCTGAGGGCCTTGGGCATCCATTCCCGGCCCCACGGAGTGCGGTGAGGACCCCCAGGGGTGCTGTGATGGTGACCAGTGGTGACGTTGGCACAGGGCCTGGTGTGGCGTCTGGCCTGGCCGCGTGTGTACAGGCAGGAAGGCAGCACCTCCAGGTCCCAGAGCCCGGGAGCCCCAGGAGGGGCTGGGCGTGTGATCTGAAGGCCCAGAAGGGAAGCTGCCAGGAGCAGAGAGACCCGTGACTCCCAAAAGAGAAGGCAGCTTGGGACAACTGTGGCTTCTCAAAGGAGATGGGATTCCATGGGAGGCTCCCTGGTGCTGGTTCCTGGCCTGCTGTCTCATCCCTGCTCAGCCTGAGAATTCAGGGTGGGATGGAGAGAGGGGAAGGAGGCAGCTCCTCTCCTCCGGGCCTCTGTCTCCGCCAGCAGGGAGGTGAGCCGGCCTCAGGCTGAGCCTGCAGGCCCGTGACTGTGGGGAGATGAGCCGGCTCAGACAGAGCCCCACGCAGGAAGGCAGCAGGGTCTGCCCCGATGGCTCACCTCACCCCCAGGCCAACCCCAGGCTCCGCGAGGACCCTGCTGGACTGCCTCTCAGGACTGCAACAGCCCCGCTGGATCCGGCTTCATTCCCACCCCTCGACACACGGAGATAGATGCTCTTCAGAGTGGGTCTGATTGAAACTCTCAGGACCTGTCGCAGAGACAAGGGGATCCCGGGCCAGACCCGCATGGACGGCGGGCTGGGATGTGCCACACGCCCGGCAGGCTCTCCGCCACTGCTGCCCCTCACACGCCCTGCCTTTATAATTTCCAGTTGCCAGCAACTGACACGATGACACTGGGTAATCTGGTCATTTTCTCCAAACTTCAAACCCGCGTCTTTATCAGCAGGTGCTAAATTGCCCCTCCAGCTGCTGAATGTAACAATTAACTCCATTAACATCGCAACAGCTGTAATTTTTGAGGAAATGAAAAACATTAATAACTACTACCAAAAGCTAAAACACAAAGCCAAACAGAAAACACAGCATCCCCCGAAGGCTGAAATTGCCAGCACGGGAGAAAAGGGTCCTGGGGTTCAGACAGGCCTGCAGACCCCTGGGGGGCGGGGAGGGGCTCGCCCTGCCTGCAGGGTGGTGACTCCCCAACCCCCACCCCAAGGGAGGGGGCACAGAGCCACGGATCAGGACAAGTCCTTCCAGAGGACTTCAGCCTCCCAGGACGAGCCTGGGTCTGAGAGACGGAAGTGGACGCTGTGAGAGGCAGCCCTACTGGCGCGCATCCTCACGCATGGGGCACGGAGTCGCGTCTGGGCAGAGCGCCAGCAGTTCTGTCTGGCGACCCTTCCTGTGTGCACCACGGGCATACTTGTATGTGCTGGTACACGTGCGCAACCCTGCGTACACGTGCATGCACACGCACAGCCTGTGTGTGCACCAGGCTCACACGCCCATGTGACACACGTGTGCACACACAGGTACGTACTCACACGTGTGCAGACAGCCTGGGCACTCTGGCGCACACCCCCAGGCACGCACACACACACGCCGTCACGTGAGGCACACGCATCCTCACGTGTGTGTGTGCATGGTGCACACACAGGTTACTGCCCTCAGACCCTTAGACTCGGCCACCGAGGCGCTTACCCTGGACTCTGCACTGTGGTGAGGACCCGTCAGGAACACACACGCACTGCACGCTCACACGCTCACACCCGGAGTATGAGAGCACGCTCAGCCAGCAGGCCCCAGCGGAATGCCCTCATCCTGCGCACAGCAGGGGCCGCGTCCGGCCGTGTGGTCTGCGTGCGGCTGATGGTGGGGTGGGCAGACATGGGGGCCAGGAGGTCAGGTGGCGAAAGTGCTTCAGTAAAAGAAGACAAATTAAAGGGGCCAAGCTTCCTTCTCAGACAGTGTGAGTGCAAGTGGTTCCTGCACAACAAAATTTCATTTCCAAGTAGTGACTTAATTGCTAGAAAATTAAATAATAATCAGCTTTGTTGAAATAACTTTGATGTAAAGTGTCAATACTTATCATAGGTCGCATCTGCCATTCATTTTAAAAAATCATTTAAAATTTTAGATTGCATCCTTGAAAAATGCATGCGGCTTTATCTTTAATTTATATTTTTGATTAAAATGTTGGACAAAACACTCAGAAGTGTGCATATGTCCACGTGTGTTCATTAACAGGCACATGAGCACATATGACATGTATAGACATATACACACGTGCTCACAGGGCATGGCACAGAGCATGCGTGTGCACATACATGTCTGTGTTTGCCACCCCTGCGCTGGACGACTGGCCTGGGGAATTGGAAGTGGGTGAGCTGGGCAGGTGGGGGGCAGGGAAGGGGTGGGTCAAAGGCTGGGCGTGTGGTGGAGCGAGGGTGAGAACCGGAAGGCGCCCGCGGGCGGCGATGCTTCCAAGCAGTTGGCAGGAGGAGGGGGAGCGTTGCGGAGCGAGGCAAGGGGCCCAGGACGGGGCTGTGCTGTGGCGACGCCCCTCCATTCAGAAGCCTGGGTCGGGGATGTGGGTGCAGCACGGGGTTGGGGACCAGCCCCACAGAGGAGGAGCCCTGCACCCACCCTCTTTGGATTTCTCTGTGGGCCCCGCACTCCAGGTCGTGGCTAAGGGTCAGCCGTCGCCCGCCTGGCTTCCTGCTCCTTCCGGAGAGGCAGATGTTCTCCAGGAATAAACTCGCACTCCAGGCTTCGTGCGGAATCTCCCGATCGTGGTGCTTAGAAGAGCAGTATCACGTCGGGGCTAAATCAGTGCACTTCTAAATTAACATTTTTCGGGAAAAAAGAATCTTGCCTCGTGCCAACTCGCAGATTCCATAAGCTTCTGTTTAATCGTATACTAAATTTAAGGAGGATTTAATTAGCAAATCATTTCTTTATTTACATTGTGTTTCTCTTGAAATGAGATTTGAAACGAATTCTATTTTTGTTCCAGGGCATGGTGTTAAGTACGATTCCGAGCAGTGATAACGGGGAAACCGTGCCGTGTGGTACCTCTCTTCCAGGGACATGTGTGTGCATGTATGTGTGAGAAACTGTTTTCTCTCCGAAATGGAATCGCAGAGGCCCCTTGCCCAGCCTCACCTGTGCCTGCTTCTCTATGCTCCTGCCTCTGCCCGGCTCCTCCCTCGTCTGCACCCCCTACCCTCCAGCCAGGACATTTCCTGGTTCCCTGAAGGATGTTCACTGCACTGCCCCTGGCCCCACCCATCAAGGCATCTCCTGGGCTGAAAGTGGGTGGGGCCTGTCTCTAGTGTCCCAGGCTGCCATGGGTATTTGTTGAGTTGGCCAACCAACCACTGGGGTCCATCCCACTCTCTGGCTCTCTCTCTGTGAGGGCTCTTCCCAGGGGTCAGTGTGATTGGGCCTCGAGTTCGTTAGCACCTCTGGGAGCCTGACGTCAGGAGCCCAGCCCCCTGATTTCACCGGGGGGTCTTTGTCTGCCACACTCCCTGCAGGAGTGACAAGAGCAGTGTGCGTACATGTGTCCATGAGGGCACGTGCATACACGTGTGGGCATGTACGCTGCACACACGGATGCATGCCCGTGTTCAGCGGGGCTCCAGCTCTGAGAGCAGCTGAGCGACTATGACCACACCTCCTTGCTTTGGCTGACCTACCCCTGGGTCTGCAGACATCCCTCTCCTCCTTGTTTTAATGTTCTCCATGCTGGGGACCGTCTTCCTCTCTGGGCAGCTTCTCAGGGAGGGTGCAGGGGAGCAGCACTTGTCCTGGACACTGAGGCCAGAGGTCTCACAGCTTTCTGACGAGCTGTTCATTTCTTCCCCAAGCTGTTTCCAGTGTTTCGTTTTGGTCAGTTCCTATTGCTGTGTTTCAGGTTCACTGATCTGTTCCTCTGCAGTGTCTAATCTGCAGTTAATCCTATCCAGAGTATTCTTCCTCTCAGATATTGTGATTCATTTTAATCTCTAAAAGTTCACTGGTTATTTCTTTAGTTGCTATCTTTCCTCGAGCCTGTTGAGCAGTTATAATAACTCTATTGTTGTCCCCAACTATTAGTAGCTAATTGGATTATTTGTGCTATTTTCTGGATTGGTCTCAGATGATTTTTCTCCTCACTATGGGTCACATTTTCCTGCTTCTTTGCATGTCTGGTAGTTTTTGATTGGATGCTGGACATTGTGAATCTCGCCTTTCGGGTGCTGGGTGTGTTTGTATTCCGAGGGACATTCCTGGCCTCGTGCAGGCGGGGTTTCCTGGCAGCACTTGGAGCTTTTGTGTCTTGTTGGCCGACGTGGCCAGGCGGGACCAGAGCAGTGCTCAGCGCAGCGTTGCCCCAGTCCTGAGACAGCGCTGTCTGAGCGCGCACCCGAGGCCCCATGGACGGTGAGGGTTCCTCGCTGTCGGCGGGGAAGGGGCGCCTCTCGCCCGCGAGTGAGTGTCACGCACTCTGCCCTCTAATGCTTCCAGGTGGCTCTTGCTCCAATTTTGGGCAGTTCCCTCACACAAATGCACTGATGGGTCTTCGCCTGAATACTGAGGGGCCTCTGAAGACCTCCAGAACCGTCTGCCCTTGTAGATGCCCCTCCCGTGCTCTGACAGGAGCCTGGAGGCTTATTCCTGCCTGGCCCTTAGCATCCGAATCGAGGGTGTCCACGAGTCTGTGACTGTCTCCCCGACTCTGTGCCTCACACCAACCTCAGGCCTCTCGTCACTCGTCCCCCATCCCATGACCACTGTCCTTTTTGCCTGATGTCCAGGGTCTTGAGAACCGTGGTTGCTATGGTTTACCTGTTTGTTCTTTCAGTTGCTTCAGGACAGAAGCTGAAGTCCCATTTGGGTTTATTCTGAAGGCCACAGAAGCCGCAGAGGTGAGTGGTCTAGTCCTTCCTCCCAAGGCTGTGCTGCCAGATGCCGACAGGACGTGTTCTTCCTCCTCAGGGCAGACCCGGGGTTTGGGATGTCCCGCCCAGAGTGGGCATCTTCACGGCTGGGTTCAGTGGGGACCAGTACTTGTGGAGTGGGTGTTAGGGCCTCAGCACGTAACTCTGGGGGCACACAGACTTGGTCTCCTTCTCCCGTGAGCTCTGTGGGGTTGGAGGGGCTGCCCGGTGAGAAGGATCCTGAGACTTCTTGGATCTTCGGGGGAAGAGCCTGCCGTGGAGGTAGGGGCAGTGGCGGGGGCTCTGTGTTGAGTAGGGGCCCAGGTGGCACCCTCCTCCTGGAGAACTTCTGTGCCTCTAGGGTGCCTGTTGGTGACCAGGGATGAGCGTGTGGTACCCCTGAGGCCGTGTGCAGTTTGGGTCACCTGTGGGCACAGGGATGGAGCTTGGCCTGCCGGACGCATGCTGAGGCTGACCCCCAGGGGTGGGGGAGAAGCTGGAGCAGGCAGGCGCGGGGCCAAGCTGTGATGGAAGCAGGACAGCCTCAGGAGCCCGCTGGGGGCTGCGGAGAAGAACAGCTGGGCTGGGACGGCCCAGGCGCCAGGTCCTTACCCTCCCCTGGGGGGGGACTGCTGGTCCCAGGAAGGCCAGGTGCTGGTGAGAAGGTCACTGCAGCTGAGGCCACCCTGGAGGGGCTGGCAGTGGATGGCGATGTGCCTTGCAGCTCTGCCTTAGACGGGCACCTGGGTGCAGCCAGGGCCATTGCAGAGGGCAGAGAGAGTTCTGCCCACAGAGGTGAAGTACAGGCTGTTGAACCAGTGCAGCGATGCGTGGCCGTGATGCGGGTGTGTGAGCTTCTGCGGGGGATGGGCTGGGACTGGTTTGGGCCAGGAGGTCCCCAGCAAGGGAGAGTCTCCACAAAATCCCCACGGGGGGTTAGAGGCTCTGGGATCCAGGAAGACACGGTGCATTCGTTCCGGGAGGACAATGTAGCTGAGGCCAGTGTTGCTGCCCTGAAGGCTCACAGCCCCTCCCTGCCGCCCTCATCTCCTCCCCTCGGCACTCAGGGTTTGTGCAGACCCAGCCCCTGCAGGAACAGTGGGAGCCGAGCGAGACCACTAGCCCTCATGTCTGCACACCTTCTTCCCCATGTCTAAGTCTTCTCCAATAACCCTGCATTAAGGGGCTATGTCCCATCACTTCTCGGCAAAGAGAAGGGGAAAACGTGGAAGCAGAGGATGAGATGGTTGGATGGCATCACCAACTCCGTGGACATGAATTTGAGCAAACTCTGGGAGATAGTTAAGGACAGGGAAGCCTGGCGTGCTGCAGTCCATGGAGTCACAAAGAGTCAGACACGACTTGGCAACTGAACAACAAGGGATTGTATCAGTCCAAGTCTCTCCCGAGAAAGACAACCAACAGCACAGGTACACACACACACACACACACACACACACACACACACACACGTCTTCATGCATGTTGACTGCTGTTGTTCAGTCGCTCAGTCACGTGCAACTCTGCGACCCCATGGACTGCAGCATGCCAGGCTCCCCTGTCCTTCACCATCGCCCAGAGTTTACTCAAGTTCATGTCGTTTGAGTCAGTGATGCCATCCAACCGTCTCGTCCTCTGCCACCCTGCATGTCGATGCGGCAGCCTTAAGGCAGAATTACTTCTCTCAGGACCTCAGCGTTTTCCATGTGACACACATCTGGGCACCATGGCCTGACCAAGCTGATGTACAGGATCCACCATCACAGGGGTGGTTGAGTTTGGACAGTGACCCTGCCCTCTGGAAGAGCAGAGTTTCCCCAGGAGGCTGGAGAGGGTGTGTGAGTGTGTGTTGGGGGCCTGCAGGAAGATGGGGTTACCAGCCAGGGGGGTGGCTGTACATTGGTGTTCCTGGGCCCTCGGGGAAGGGTCTACCGACCCCCTGCCCTGAAGCTGTGCCCTTGGAGTCTGGGGGGCAAACGTCCTTCTTCCAGGCTGGCTGGACCCTGGGGGACCCCTGGCAGGCAGGCCACCTCCTTGCCTTCCCACCCCAGGACACTGGGCCCCAGTGGCACCAGCCCCATCATTGAGAGGGCACAGCAGGAAGCAGCTGATTCTGGAAACTTCCTATTGACTCTTCTTCATGGCCCAGTGCCAAGCGCCTGCCTCCACCCACCCTGTTCCACTGACTCTGGGCTTGGGCAGGGGAAGCGGGGTGCCAGCCCCGTCATCTTAGTCCAGAGAACCTCGTGAAACCCAGGACTCCTGATTCACATTCAGGGCGCTGGGCGGATGCCTTGAAATATGAGAACTTGTTACTTCAGCTCTTAAAAAGGCTGCGGATTAACGAAATTCCCTCCATCCCTCCATCTTTGGAATGAGGTTCCAGGGCTGGATGGACTCACTGGTTTCCAGGCGACTGGCTGGTTCTAGTGCTGAGGCTGCCGGGGGTCCGGAGGGGGCGGCAATGCCCTCCGTGCAGCTGCTGCCACGTGGAGCACCCGTCCTGGGCTCCCAGCCCTGGAATTCCGTCCTCATCTAAGGCTTTGGGAATTTAAAGTGGTTCACAATGTGCAGTGAGGGTGTGGGATGCCATCCGGGTGAAGGCAGAAAGCCCTGACCACAGTCTTGGTCCAGGAGCTGGGGGCCCGGCGGGGGAGGCCGGTGGGATCTCCCCGCTGGATACCACCCTCAGAAACTCCTGCCGAGCCTAGAGCGCCACACAGACCCCTGAGCCCTGGGTGCAGACCCCTGAGCCCTGGACGCGGACGGCTGAGCCGCGGACCCAGACCCCTGAGCCACAGGCACGAGGCTCTATGGAGAAGTCGGGTGATGAAGTTAGCAGTGGCAGGCTCCCCTCCTCGCCCTGGGATGCTCACCGGCCTGGGAGCAGTTTCTCTGCCCAGCATGAGGCAGAGGGAGACACCCTGAGGCGTGGGGTCAGAGCCCAGCAAGAGTGAGTCTGGAGGATGCACCCCCCAACCCCCAGGCCATGGAGCTGGCTCTTCTGAGCAGCTTCTCCCCATGACCGCTGGGGGAGCAGGGGGACGTGAGCGTCCTGCAGAGGACCAGCTCCTTTCGCACCTGGCTTCAAGTGCTACCTGGGGTGGGGGGTGGGATTCCCGGGACCCCATTTCAATTGTGCCAAGTCGTTTCAATCATGTCCGACTCTTTGCGACCCCATAGACTGTAGCCCCCCAGGCTCCTCTGTCCTTGGGGATTCTCCAGGCAAGAATACCCATGCCCTCCTCCAGGGGATCTTCCCGACCCAGGGGTCGAATCTGCATCTCGCGTCCCCTGCACTGGCAGGCGGGTTCTTTACCACTGCACCACCTGGGAAGCCCATTTCAATGGCTGCTGCTCTTATCCGTTCTCAGGCGCCCAGCTACCTGTTGATGGGTGCCTATGGTCCTCAGTTTACCCCCCAGCTGACCTTGGTGACGCACAGATTGGAGCTGCCTGGCATGCAGCCTGGAGGCAGAGGCGGGGGCCTCTAGGGCAGGTGAGGATGGGGCTGGCTCCTGGCTGGCCACGCCCCCAGACCCAGAAGGTGAAAATCAGAAAGCGCCAAGAATGGGCTCATGTGGTCCGAAAACCACAGGCCCTCCTGTTTCCCTGCCGGCCTTCCATTTGTAACCATCTGCAAAAATCCTCAGAAGACAATGTCGGGGGTTTATGTCTTGCCGCCCAGGATCTGACATCTTCTAAGGGAATAATCAGGGCCCATCTGGGTGGGAGGAGGGATCGATTCCGCGTGCCACACACTGCCTGCCTTGTTGTCAAGAAGAAAGATCTACGGTGGTTTTATTTAAGATGCTGCTCCCTGTAGCCCCCGGAGATCGGCTCTCGTCTGTGTTATGATAAATCTTTAATAGCTTTTGACTGTGATATATGCTGGGAGCATTCTTATCAGGCTGGGCCCCAGGTCCTTCTTTCTCCTCTTAGGGGAGAAGGCAGAAAGAATGATTCGCTGGCTTTTATGTGCAGAGATGGGCTTGCCGATGCTGGAGGTGGAGGCTAGGAGGCAGACTGGCGTGGCTCAGAGAGTCTGAGCACTCCTGCAGGGGCAGCACACTCGGGAGTCCGGATGTGACACCGTGTCTGGGCTCCAGACCCCAGACCCACTGCCGAGAGGTGGACCAGCGGCCTGGAAAGGCCTGGAGGTGCCGCTTGGGCTGCAGGAAGGCTGTGTCCTTCTGGAATGCCCTGAGAGAAGTGAGGAGCAAGGAGACAAGGGAAAAAATGAACCTGTGGATGGGGGCCCCCTCGACATTCAGGTTCACCTCCCACCAGCTCCTGCTCGTGTGCCCTGAACCACGAGGTTAGGGCCCTGGGGAGTCAGAGGAAGCTCGAGACCATCTGACTGAGTTCTGGAGGGAGAACCCGGGCTGGAGTGGGCATCTCTGCTGCCGGGGGGAGTGGCCCTGTGGGTCCCAGCCTTCAAGCTGGACGTTCACGCCTGAGGACTGAAGTCCTGCTCTTCCTCCCTCGTCACTGGGGACGCCGCGGCCAGGCCTTCCTCCGTCACTGTCACCGCACACGCACACCCTCCATATGAACGGTTTCCCGCCCGCTCCCTGCCCCATGTGGTCACTGTGCCCTTTGCAAGTCCAGAGTCACCTGAGCCAGACACCTTGTCCCGTGTCAAAGGGGAACAGAGGGCTCCAAATTCCAGGGCTCGATTCCCTGTGGACAACCACGGAGGCTGGGGCGTCAGGGAGCTGGGGGCGGGGATGAGGGGAAGGGGGCTCCAGCCAGGCACCCCGCACCGGCGCTGCCTCTGTGGCCCGTGGCCGCGGTTGGGGCTGGCTTTGTGAAGGAGAGAGCGTCCCTGAGTCTGTGTGTCCCTGAGGCCTCTGCCCCCGACCACTGCCAGGCCTGGCTGGCTTCTGGTGGTCCTGTGGCAGGGTGCCCTGCAGGCAAATATGGTCTGCTGTTTAAAATTGTATGTATGGTGCGGCTTCCCAGGTGGCTCTGTGATAAAGAACCCGCCTGCCAATGCAGGAGAGCAGGAGACATGGGTTCCATCCCTGGGTTGAGAAGGTCCCCTGGAGAAGGAAATGGCAACCCACTCTTGAGCTTCCCTGGTAGCTCAGTTGGTAAAGAAATTGCGTGCAACGCAGGAGACCCTGGTTCAATTCCTGGGTTGGGAAGATCTGCTGCAGAAGGGATAGGCTACCCATTCCAGTATTCTCGGGTTTCCCTTGTGACTCAGCTGGTAAAAAATCCACTTGCAATGCAGGAGACCTGGGTTTGATCCCTGGGTCAGGAAGATCCCCTGGAGAAGGGAAAGGCTACCCACTCCAGTATACTGGCCTGGAAAATCCCATGGACTCTACGGTCCACAGGATCGCAAAGAGTCAGACACGCCTGAGTGACTTTCACTTTCTCTTCTCTTGCTGTCCAGTGTTCTTGCCTGGAGAATCCCACGGACAGAGGAGCCTGGCGGGCTGCAGAGAGTCAGACACAGCTGAGCACTCTCGAAAGGTGCGCAACACGCACTTTGACACGCCCACACACTGTGAAATTATCGCCGGGTCATGCTAGTGAACTCGTCCACCTCCTCATGTAACAGGTACCTTCTGTGTGTGGCGACATAGCCGAGATCTAGTCTCCCAGGAAATTTCCAGTACACGGCGCTGTGTTATAACTGGGTCACCACTCCGCATGCTATCTCTCTAGGACTTATTCATATGCATCACAGAGCTCGGTACCTTTGACCAACGCACTGCTGGCGTGAGTGTAAACTAGGGTAGCCACTGTGGAAGACAGGATGGAGAGACAGTTAAAGGCAGAACCACCATACGATCCAGCTGTCCCAGTTTGGGGTATTTATCAGAGAGAAGTAAAATCATTTCTTGAAGCTCATTTTTTGAATCAGTTTTGAAGAGATGTCTACATCCCAATACTCATTGTAGAATTATTCACAATAGCCAGGATGTGGACGCTACTGGGGTCCGTCGGTGGACACCTGGATGGAGAGGTGCTGTGCATACATGATGGAATATTGTTCAGCCTTAAACAAGAAAAAGCGGGAAGTCCTGCTGTTTTCAACATCATGGGTAAACTTGGGGGATGTCGTGCTAAGTGAGATAAGTGAAAGTTGCTCAGTCATGTCCGACTATGGACTATACAGACCACGAAATTCTCCAGGCCAGAATACTGGAGTGGGTAGCCTTTCTCTTCTCCAGGGTATCTTCCCAACCCAGGGATCGAACCCAGGTCTCCTGCATTGCAGGTGGGTTCTTTACCAGCTGAGCCACCAGGGAAGCCCAAGAATACTGGAGCGGGTAGCCTATCCCTTCTCCAGTGGATCTTCCTGACGCAGGAATCAGACCAGGGTCTCCTGCATTGCAGGCGGATTCTTTACCAATTGAGCTATCAGGGAAGCCTAAGTGAGATAAGCCAGATACAGAAAGAAGCATTGCATGATCTCACTTACGTATGGAATCTAAAACCAACTGAACTCAGAACCGGAGGGTAGAACGGTGGCTGCCAGAGGCAGGGAGGTGGGGGATGGGGAAGCGGGGAGAACTCAATCTGTTTTTAGCAGTCTGGAGTTCGTAAGCTGCTTTAGGTCATTTTGTGAACGAAGCCAGGGGAACCGTACCAGCCAAGCGTCAGGCGAGAAGTAGAAGCGCCCGTGAGCTCACCTGAGTCCCGCGGACCCAGCCGCCCCTCCCCTGCAACATGGTCCCAGGGGCTGGAGCGCTCCGAGGGGTGTGAAGCCCCCGCGTGAGCCCCTCCGGGTGGGCGGCCCCCTGGGAGGTGGTGGAGCTGCTCGAGCCTGGAGAGACTGTCCTGTGGGCCGAGCCCAGGGCTCTGGTGCCCCACTCTGTTGGGGGCACTTTATGAGAAGCTGTTGGGGGCCCCCGAGGAGAGGGACCCTGTCCCCCCCGAGCCGCACCCTGTGGGGAGGGGGTACCGATAGTGAGAGACAGCACCGGGAAGTCAGGGACACCCAGTAAGCTGGCCACCTGCGTGGGCCCAGGGTCAGCTCTGGGCACTTTGGACACAGGGGTCTGCCCACCCTCCGGGGGGTTTAGCCGGGCCCCTGACTCAGCCCTCAGGCTGCCTCCTCTGGGCGGGGGTGCTGTGTGTGCGGGGCCCACCCAAGCACTGCGGCAGGGGTCAGAGCTCTCGGGGACGGAGTGGACGTGGCCCAGGGCCCACACGGGTCTGGAGGTCGTCTGCACCGCCTCTTCCGGAATCTCTGCCCTGGGGGGAGCCCGTCCCTTCCCTCTGCTCCTGGCTCCCGTGGGCCCTGCCTGGGGTCCCGTGCCCCGCGCGGTGCCTTGCATGTTGGACCGTGAGCCCCAAGAGCAGGGCTGTGACCTCCCCTCTTCCCAAGTCAGGGGGAGCCCTCGCGCCGACAGCTGGCCCACCTCACAGAACACCGCGCACCCGCCCCCCCCAACTCAGAAGTCATTTGGGCCCTCACTGAGGTTCATCACCTGTGAGCTGGGGGACGCAGGCCTCAAGGAGTGCGCTTGGTGGGCTCCCAACTCCCATCACTCAGCACCCCAGAGCTCAGAAGACAGAGCCGGGGGGGTGACCCCCAAATGGGCTGCCCCTAAGTGGAGTAAGACAAGCTGGAAGGGGTGCTCTAATGCACTATTTTCTGCCCAGTGAAGCAGAAAAGCGCTCTGGCTCGACACAGCCTCTGTGATTCTCAGCGGGGGTTCCTCAGCCCCCCACGGCCCAAGTCCCCTTGCGTCGCTGCCCAGGCTCTGAGGAGGCTCCGAGGCAGCGTGAGTGGGCAGGCGAGGTGGCCTCTTAAGAAGGGCAGTGCGCCATTCCCTCACTGCAGGACTTATCAGTGCTTCTGAGGAGTTATACGCCCTGGGATTCTCCCAGAAGGGGTGGAGCTTGTAGGTTTCAGGAAGTAATTTCTTCACAGAAACATTGTCAGGAGGCGCTTTGTGCTCTGTGGGACCCAGTTTGGGAAAAGCTGCCCTACTGGCTGGTCTGCAAACAGCTGCCGAGACAGAGCAGGGGGTCCAAGCAGGACAAGGCGCATGAACAGGAACAGGGCTTGCGGGGGTCCTGGGCTGCAGCCCCTCAGCTTGTGGGCTCCCCATCCTGTTTGCCCCCACTCTTCACTCCCTGCCTCAGGCTTGCATTTAACACCTTCCCCTTCTTCCCTAGTGACCCCGAATCTACCTAAAATCATCGCCCTCCACCCCCTTCTCCGATGGACACCCAGAGACCAGAGCCCCCAGCACACTGCTCAGGGTGCCGGGCACGTCTGGCGCTTTGTAGTCGTGGGATCACGTGAATGTCTGTGCTCTGCCTGCCCCTCCTGCTGGCCTGTCAGCAGGGGCCGCAGTGTCACTGACCACATACCTGGCAGGCTGGTGGGCCGGCTCCGAGGTGGGCAGAGCACAGAGCTGTACCTGGGCTGCTCATGCGCCAGGCCCAGGCCCAGACCCGGCCACCCTCCAGGGCTCGTGAACCAGGTGAGTGGTGTGGACCCCCCAGGGGGCACCGGGGAGGGGGCGGCAGCAGACAGGGCTGAGATGGGGGTGGGCATGCGTCAGAACCCTGGCTGTGCCCCCGCCACCCCCACGCCAGCCTGAGGCCACAAGCAGCGTAGCTGTGCCCGTCTTGGAGCTTAGAGAGGCCATGCCACCCTCAGCCCCTGGCTCTGGCACCCTGGTGGCTCATCTCGGCCTGGGTGGCTGGGTGTGCGTGTGGGAACTGGCCCCTCGGCAATTCCTCGGTGGGAGGAACAGGGTCCTGGGAAAGGCCGGAAGCTCCCTCTTTGCTCGCTGACCTCTGCCCAGCTCCTGCAGCGATGAGTAAGTAAATCATCTTGTTGTGATGATTTAAACTGTACACAAGCAGGATGGAAAACTCTGGTTGATGTGTTTGACCAGGAGGGTCTCAGAGGTGACCCAGACCGCCAGGGAAGGTGGGCCAGGAGGCACCAGGTGTGGTGGCCGGGGGACCCCCCCGCCCCACCACCACATGCCCTCAAGGGCCCGCAAAGCGGTGGCTTTGTCTCAGCTCATCCCGGTGGCCAGGAACTGCAACCCTGCCTCTCCCTGTCCTCGCCACCCCAGGCCACCAGAGTGGGACCTGCTTTGTCCCCAGGGTGCTAGCCTTGGGTAGGTGGCTGTGAGCTGTGCCATGCCAACTGTCCCCAAGCCCCCAGGCCTGAAACAGGAGCCGCAGTCCAGAGCCTGGGGTCGGCCCTGGGGGGCTTGCTCCCTCTGTCTCTCTGTTCTCACCTTGGAGACCTGATTCCAAGGCAGGCTGCTGAGGGGGCGTGTGAGGGCAAGGTGGCTGCCAGGGGGCATGGCCAGGCCAGTGCTGCCCCACCCCATCCTCCCACTCCGGGTTGCTGTGACCCAAAGGTGTGGGCGCCATCTGGCCTCCGGGAGCTCATGTGTGCCAGGAGCCATGTGTGCCAGGGGTATGGGCTTCGGTCTCACGTCCCCCGTTGCTCCCTGGGTAACCCTGGGGAGGCGGCTCCATGTCAGTGGAGCCGTCTCCTCCACATAAGCTGGAGAAGCCAGCGGGGGTGCTTGAGCAGAGGAGCTGGCACAGACCTGGCAGGCAGGAGGGGCTGGTAAACGCTGCTTCTGTGAAAGCAGGTGAGCCCCACCCAGGAAGTCCTCCCGAGGCCACTCTGGAGCCCTTCCTCCCTGCTGTTCAGACTGTCCTGCGCGCTCAGTAGGTGACACAGGGCCAGCCAGCCCTCCAGGGGGTGAGCGCTAGGGTGGGTGAAAGCAGGCCAAGCCCTGTTTCTAAGGACCCCGGATGGGACTCAGGTGCGGCCCGTCCTGTTTCTAAGGACCCCGGGTGGGACTCGGGTGCGGCCCGTCCTGTTTCTAAGGACCCCGGGTGGGACTCAGGTGCGGCCCGTCCTGACCCCGGGGGCATCTGGGGTGGACGAGATGCAGACCCACCTGGGAAGACGTGAGAGGCACGGGGTGGGGAGGGGGGTGATGCTGTGGCGCCTTGGGAAGCAGAGACCTCTGAAAACAGACAGGGACCCTTGTCTCCCGCCCGGGGGACCTGCCCAAGGCAGCCCACCCATGTCACCTGCAGGGAGGAGTCCTCAGTGCCCTCCTTCCTCCCATCCTCCTAAATCTGTCAGAGCTGGCGCTCCCTGGAAACCACTCGAGGAAGAGCTAGAGAGGGTGGAGCAGGGGACGGGATGGGCCCCCAGACTGGTGCCCACCTGCAACCTCAGACATGACCTGACTTGCAAGTAAGTTCTTTGCAAACATAATTATTAATGGTTAAGGGTCTCGGATAAATTGTTTTAGGTTTAGGTGGGTCTTAAAACCAAGGACCAGTGTCCTTATAGGAGGAGGAGGGGACACAGAGGAGAGGGGCCATGTGAAGACGGAGGCAACGAATGGGGGGATGTGGCCACAGCTGAGGAAGCACCAGCAGATGGAAGAGGCAGGGAGGACCCTCCCCTGAAGCCTTAGGAGAGAGAATGAATGCTGGACTGGACTTCTGGACTCCAGGATGGTGAAAGAATAACTTCCTGGTGTTTCAAGGTGTCCAGTTGGTGGTGACCTGTTACCATCGCCCCAGGACACTCATGGAGGGGAGTCCGCATAGAGGTTGAGGGGGGCAGATAGGAAGAAGCCAGGCCAGGGCAGACAGGATGGTACAGTTGTAAATGTGGATCCCATTCAGCAGATGCACCCGCTGATACGGGGCAGAGAGGAGGGCCCCTCCGCAGAGCCAGGAAGCTCAAGGCCAGACCACTGCTGGGAGTGCAAACTACCCCGGGCGATAAACCCAAGAGAGGATTAAAAGACATCAGTGCTAAAAAGGAGAGCAACGGAGTGGAAGATCCACCATGGGGATGCCCTCAGAGGTGTACGCAAGGGTCGAGGGGAGGAAGAGAAGGTGCCAGCTATGGGGGCAGAGCGAGAGGGAGCAGGGAGGAGCCACTCCCTGCTCATCAAGACACAGCCACATGGCACCCTGGCTGAGAGGGAGGGGCGACCGGACTCCATTCCAGCACTGCTGGCTGTGTGGCCTCAGGCAGATTACTTATCCTCTCTGTGCCTAGACTCTCATCTGTAAAGGGATAAAAGTAACTGTCCTTCACGCTTGTTGCGAGGAGTAAATAAAATACATGCCTAAGAAGCTCAGAACAGTTCCTAATGAATGGAAACAGTCAATGTCAGCTCTTTGTTATGAAAATAGAAACAGAAGTCAAAGATAGGCTAGAAGAAAATTCCCCAGGCTGCAGAAAGACAGTGCGTGAAGATCTGAAATGCACATCCCTGGTGGAAGAGAAACATGCAGAAACATAAAAATGAATTTGGGTATGTCTACACTATGCAATACCACAGAGCTGTAAAGAGAAAGCTAAGTGCTCATACCGACCTGGGAGACGCCTACAAAATATGCTGGTAATGGATTAAAACAAGCTGCAGAGGAAGTGCAGCAGTGCAGCCGATTTGTTAAAAGTCCTGGCCCTCCTTTCTCCTGCTGGACAGACACTGGGACACCCCCAGGAGGGGGGGTTGTGCAGGCACAGAGCTGGGAGCAGGGAGCAAAGAGCCTCGTTTCCGCAGCACCGGCGGCCCAGGATCACCTCATGTGATACTTGACAACCTGGAAGGGCTTGGGGGGCGAGCATTACAGAAAGGCCGAGCGAGCTCCGGAAGTCTCAGGGTGGCTGAAGGCTGACTTGGGTCCCTCCTCTGTGCCCTGCATGCTGTACCAACCCACTTGGAGGCCCAGAGTTCCCTGGGGTCCAGTAGTGGGCGGGCTGGGACACCCAGGGGCCAGGGCTGACTTTGTAGCCAGGCAACACTGATGACTTCCAAGCTGGTGGATGACATGGAAAAAAAAACAAGTGCCCCATCCGATCCCATCTCTGCATCTTTGACAGAAAACATCTTCGGTTGCCAGGCAACAGCTGGGTGCCTGCACAGTTAGAGGGCAGAGCCAGCCCGGCTCCCTTCCTGGACACTGGCTTTCCCGTGCCCTTCCCTGTCCCTCCCGAGTCACTGGCTTTCCCGTGCCCGTCCCTGTCCCTCCCGAGTCACTGGCTTTCCCGTGCCCGTCCCTGTCCCTCCCGAGTCACTGGCCTGGGTGGCCGAGTGTGACCGTGTCCCTGGGCCTCTGCCAAACGTGCAGAGGCTGTCGGCAGAGTGACCGTCCCCTCCTGCAACTCCGCTCTCATCACAGCTCCTCCATCAGCGGTCCCTCGGGAGGCGCGCCCTGAATTATGCATTTCTTATTGACCTTTCCGAACCACTTTGCCTTTCTTTGCATTTCGTGTGATGCCATCACTTGTTAACGGGAAGAGGGCCTTCAGGATGCAGGGCCAGTGGTCGGAGGGGCGCTGAGGAGCCGTCAGTCCGCTGCCTGTTACCAACGGTGTTTTCTTGACGAGAGAACTTTCTGTGCGTGCCCGTGTGTGGATGTATGTGTGTGCGCACAGTATGTGCATGTGTGTGCAACAGTACGTGTGTGTGTGTGTGTGTGCGTGCATGGAGACTGGATCTGTAAAGCAGACCCAGGAGGAGCTGGGCTGGCTGAGCCTGGGGAGGGGTTCCTGCCTGCCCTCTGGCCCCCCGCTCCCCCGTGGCCCTGGGAGACAGTCTGAGCCCCTTTGGTCTTGTCCCGTCTCTTCGTTTCATGGATGGAGAAGCTGGCCCCCGATGGGGAAGTTCGGGTCCAGTGCTCACTGGGGCAGAGATGTGTGGGCAGTCAGGTGTCCAGCGTGTCCTGGGAGGAGTTGGGGAGTATTCAAGGTTCTTTTTGGGGAGAAAGAGTCACCTGATGTGAGGACTCTCCCCCAAGACCAGGCCAAGCCCTCTGGGAAGAGTTGTCCGTTTGTGTCTGGAGAACAAGGGGCTCCCGTCCCTCCCCACGGCAGGCACTGGCCGACAGCAGAAGTGGGCTGGCGCGGCGGCATGGCGATCAGGAACAGTGAGGTCGAGCCGACTTGGCAGCGTTGACTGTGGAAGAGTCAGAAGTTTCCTTCGCTGTTTCTCCCTCCCAGAGTTAGAGAGGGCTGGGGTTAGCGTGCCTGGTGGTCCTGGCAGTGTGCCCCAGCACCTCTGCACATGCTGTGCCCCGGCCTCTCCAGGGGTACCCTTCTCCTGTCCCTCCTGGGGAGCTAGCTCAAGTCCTCCAAAGTGGAAGTGAAAGTCACTCTGTTGTGTCCGACTCTTTGCGACCCAATGGACCAATGGAATTCTCCAGGCCAGAATACTGGAGTGGATAGCCTTTCCCTTCTCCAGGGGATTTTCCCAATCCAGGGATCAAACCCAGGTCTCTGGTGTTGCAGGTAGATTCTTTACCAGCTGAGCCACAAGGTAAGCCCAAGAATACTGGAGTGGGTAGCCTATCCCTTCTCTAGCAGATCTTCCTGACCCAGGAGTTGAACTGGGGTCTCCCACATTGCAGGCGGATTCTTCACCAGCTGAGCCACCAGGGAAGCCCGAGTCCTCCAGGACCTGACTCAATCCTCCCTGGTGTCTTTCTTAGCTCCCCTGGGCAGCTCCATGTCATGCCGCACATCTCTGTCCCCCAGCACTTCTTGAACTAGCTCCTGCTCTGTTGGGATGTTTTCCCGTGTGTATAGTTGTTCGGAGAATCTGGGTACAGAGAACTGGTTATCGCCTCTACACACTGTTGTTGAGTTGCTCAGCTGTGTCCCACCCTGTGACCCCGTGGACTTCCCTGCCCTTCACCATCTCCCAGAGTTTGCTCAGACTCATGTCTATTGAGCTGATGATGCCATCCAACCATCTTATCCCGTCTCTCCTTTCTCCTCCTGCCCTTATGTTTTTAAACACTGGATCCTGAAAACAGTTGCCTGGGTGAGCCGGGTGGGCCCAGCGGAGGCATGGGGGGTGGGTGCAGCAGCTCCGGGGCACCAGCAAGTTCAGCTCTCCCGCCTGCAGGTCGTCTTGCCGGGGCTCTGTGGGATAGCTCAGAGGAGCCCCGCGTGGGGCAGCGGCGGGGCACTGCAGCACAGTTGCTCGGGCCTGCTTCCCCTGCACGTTCTGCCCGCTGGCCACGAGGTGGTGCTTCCAGGTCCCCAGATGGGCTGCGTGCCTGCTTGACCATGGCACGTGGCTCCCCTCTGGAACACACGTCTCCCTCCACCCCAATCCCATCCACCTTTGGGCTCCCCACCGAGCCGCCCCTTCTCCAGGGGCCTTTCCCCAGGCTGTGTGCACCCGGCCCCATCCTGCCTGTGGCTCCCAGACGCGGCAGCCCAAACCCGCTGACTGCGGCAGCCCGGAGTCCACACCGGACATCTGGATGCAGGGCCTGGACGGCGAGGCGCCCGTGTTAGTGTTACCCTCTGGACAGACAGACCAGCACACGTGCGGATGACACTTTGCTCCTGTCCGGGGGTGGACTGTCTTCCTGTAGCCCCCTTCCTGCCCCCATCCAGGCCAGCCCCTCCCCTGCGCCCCTGGGTTCAGGCCAGCTTGTTGAAGCGCAGGTGCCCAGGCCTTGCTTCGGGCTTCTGTGTTCTGGCGGGGACACCTGGGCAGTGATGTGGTCACTGCTCTGAACAGAGTAGCTCCCCTGCCGGTCCTGGCCCGCAGGCAGCCCATCACAGCTTAAGGCGGACCCTGTCCTGCGCATCCTTGGACCAGAGCCCATGTGCCTCCAGATGGGGGCTGGTGTGCTTTGGCTGAATGGATGCAGGATGCACCGGGTTAGTGAGAGTTTAAGTCACAGGGATGGTTTGATGACCCTGACGTGATTTCCATTTCTCACCGCAAGGCTGCTCCAGGCTCTTCCTTTTTCAAATAATCCTCTAAGGTGGTGCGGTGACCCCTTCTGAACACCCGTGAGCCTTCCTGAGCAGGCACTCAGGCCTCACGCTCCCACCCAGCTCCCTGAGTCAGCATCTTCAGCTCACCCTCAACCCTGTGTGCTCAGTCACTCAGTGGGGTCCAACTCTGTGACCCCAGAGACTGGCCCACCAGGCTCCTCTGTCCATGGGATTTCCTAGGCACGAATACTGGAGTGGGATTGCCATTTCCTTCTCCAACCCTTGACCCTAAGCTCTGACTTTCAGGGCAGTCTTGGGGGGAACCCGGTGCAAAAGTTGGGGTGCAGAGAGGAAGCCAGGTTCCCCTGGAGAGGTTACAATGGAGAGGAGACATGCGAGCCGAGGGGGTTCAACTTACTGCAGAAAACTGGATAGGAGCACAGCCTCTCCTTGCAAGTCCTGGCCATTAGGAGGCAGCCTGCAGGCTGGGCTAGGATAGGCTGATGTCCCGCCAGGCCTGCCAGCCGAAGGAGAGGGCTGTGCCCACGCCTTCTCATATTTTGTGACCTGGTGAAGCTGACCCGCCCCTGTTCTGCTCTGAATGAGGCGTTCCTAAGAGGGGGATGTCAGCGGGTGAGGACCGACAAGGCATCCGTGGGGGAAGGACCAGAAGGAAGCCCCGAACAGTGACGTCATTATCAGTGTCCGTGGGGCTGACACGTGTTGAGTGCACACGAGTCTGTCTTTATCTCCGAGGTAGGTTGCTGTTATCTCCGTTTCAAAGATGTGGACGCTGAGACTCAGACAGGTTGTGTAATTTGCCCAGAGCTGCACAGATGCTAAGGGGAAGAGTCGTAACTTGAGCCCAGGGAGGCTGATTCTAGAGCCTGGTACCTGCCATGCAGATGCTGGGGTGATGGTTCCAGAATCAGAAGGAGTCTGGTACAAGGAGGAAAGCGGGGACCCTGTGAGGAGGGTCAGAGCAGGGTGAAGCATCTCACAGCTGGGAAAGTGCTGTGGCCAGCTCCCTCGTTTTGGCTACATTGAAGAGGGGACTCTTGCTGGGTCACCTGGCGGTGGTGGCCACGCCTGGCCAGCACCTGGGTCTCCGGAGCTCCACACGGCCCCCACACGGCCCCCCTGCCCCTCCACAGCGAGATCCCAGCTCCGCAGCCCAGGCTGCTTGGTGTCTGTTTGCTCACGAAAACAGCAGAGTAAGCAGTCCCTGAGATGTAATTAACTTCTCCTGGAGTAATTAAGAACGTGAACTATCCCAGACGGTCGTGGTTTCCTCACTTGGGGCTTGCACTCAGCGTGGCAAGCGGTTCCAGGGATGGTTCCCCGGCAGACACCTGCAGGGAGCCGGAGGAGCATTCATCCAGGCCAGACCTGTGTCCACTTCTGCTCCAGGTCATCGGAGGACCCCACCATCCCAAACCAGACTGCACACCCTGTCCAGCTTTTGTGGACTCGGCAACGGGACCCAAGGGGTATTTCTGGAGACCTTCCCAAAGGAGCCATCCAGCCAGGTGGAAGCCCAGGCCCCCACAGCCCATCTGCTGCTGACCTCCTTTGAGAACTTAGCAGTCAACACTTGGAGGTGTGGTGGGCTGGATGTGGGGGCGGGGCTGGGAGTCTTTCTGACGTCACACAGATTTCTTTGCAAACCCCACCCTACCTGGGGTTCTCAAAAGCAAGGGCACAGATGACTTCATCCATGCTGTGGGTTGCACTGTGGCTCCCCGCAAGAGACGGGTCTATGTCGTAATCCCTGGAACCTATAAATGTTGTCTTCTTTGGAAAAGGGTCTTTGCAGAAGTAATTGAGGATCTTGAGGTGGGAGCGTCCTCAAGTATCCTGCTGAGCCCTCAATCCAAGGACAACTGACCTCGTAGGAGAAAGAGGAGATTTGGACAGAAGCGGGAAGACAGAGGCGTGAGTCGGGGGCTGTGGACCACAGGGCAGAGAGCGAAGCCACGTGGCTGCAGATTCTCCCCTGGATGCGCAAGGGGAGTGTGACCTTCCTGGACTTCTGATTTCTGGCCTCCAGAATGGTGAGGTGATAAACTTCTGTTGTTTTAAGCCAACAAGTCTCTGGGAATTTGTTGTAGCAGCTGTGGGAAGCTAATACAGTCCACATACTGGATGTTTATAAATATTGCTTCCGGTATTTCTCTGCTCCTGAAGTTATACCATGCTTAGTGTCCTTTTGAAAACTTTTATCTTGAGATAATTGTAGGTTCACACGCAGTTTCAGAAGACAATGCAGAAAGCACCCTGCTTTCCCCTAAAGGTGATGTCCCGGGTGAGAAGGACACAGCGTCATAACCACCCCACTGACAGAACTCCCAGTCATGCAGACTCACCAGTGTTTCGTGCCCACTGGCCCCGTGAGTGCATTTCGTTTGATGAATTTAATCACACGTGTAAGCTCCTGAATCCCCCAGCGCAGTGAGACACGGGCAGCCCTGTCACAGTCCCCCTGGGGACTCCTGGGAGGCTCCTGCAGCCTCCCAATTCCTCCTGCTCCCTAAGCGCCATCACTACTGATCTGCTCTCTCTGTAATCTCATCATTGCAAGCAGGTTGAACACTATGTCACCCTTTGAGACTGGCTTTCCCCCCTCATCATAATTCCCTTCGATCCCTTCCTGTGGCTGAGGGTACCAGTAATGTGTTGCCTTTCACTGCCAAGCAGTGTTCCATGGATGTGTGGACCACTACTTTCCTTGTTTTTTGGTGATATTTGTGACAATTAGGCTTTATCTTATTTTGGGAGGGGCGCTGATTGTTTATCCACTCACCCACTGAAGGACATGTGGGTTATTTCCGGGGTTTGGCTATCGTGAGGAAAGCCGCTATGAACACTACAGGATTTTGAATGTCTGTCATTTCTCTGTGGTAAATGCCCAGGGGTCGAGTTGCTGGGTTACCTGGCGATGGCGTGCTTACTTTGGTAAGAAACCGCGTCCTCTCCCATAGCTGCACCTTCTGTGCCCCCGCCAGCAGCGTACGAGGCTCCTCTGCGTCCTCACCCACGCTGGGGGGCATTCTCACTTTTGTCGTTCTGGTAGATACATGGGGAGTGAAGCCTCTCTGTAGCTTTAATACAATTCACTTTTGAAGAATGACTCTTCGCTATTAGACTGTCGGCCTTTTGGTGGGAGGAACTGTGGGTGGTTCGTCTTTTTGGCCGTGGTAGCTGGCTTCATCCAGCTCAGATTATTCAATGCTTGTGTTTAATGTCAGCGTTTAACGGTTCAACAGGGCCATGCTGGAGGAGCCCGCAGGCCCCTTGGGCTCGCCAGTAGGGTCTGTGTCCTGAGGATGTGCCCTGAGCCATGGCCACCAGCAGCTGTGAAGCCAGTGTCAGCCGGTAAGGCTTCGAGACCCAGGGTGGGAGGGCAAGCAGGTGCCAGGTGCACTAGGAACCATCTCAGCTTGTCCTCACAGGGGAGGCACAGAGACTGACTGAGTTGTGGCTTACAAACTTGAGCAGCTTTCAGTGATGTTAACGAGAAAAAAATGCAGCTTCAGATGTTAAAATGCGGGGCGGTCACCGTGTGGGGACCAGAGTGCAGGGCAGCGCTGGCTGGACCCCCAAGCCCGTGTGTAGGAGCCATGTCCTTGCTCTGGGCTTCATCCTGGGAGCGCTCCTGACTGCTCGCCTCAAGGGCGGGTTTTCAGCCCACCGTTTGTCAGCTCTTCTTCTTTATGGACAAATTTTAGGGCCACTCATTTCCCTAAAATTTTAAGCTGCATCTGTACATTTTGATATGCAGCCTTTACATAATTTTTCAGCTCAACCTAGACAGCATATTAAAAAGCAGAGACATTGCTTTGCCAACAAAGGTCCATCTAGTCAAGGCTATGGTTTTTCCAGTGGTCATGTATGGATGTGAGAGTTGGACTGTAAAGAAAGCTGAGTGCTGAAGAATTGATGTTTTTGAACTGTGGTATTGGAGAAGACTCTTGAGAGTCCCTTGGACTGCAAGGAGATCCAACCAGTCCATTCTAAAGGAGATAGTCCTGGGTGTTCATTGGAAGGACTGATGTTGAAGCTGAAACTCCAATACTTTGGCCACCTGATGCGAAGAGCTGACTCACTGGAAAAGACCCTGATGCTGGGAAAGATTGAGGTCAGGAGGAGAAGGGGACGACAGAGGATGAGATGGTTGGATGGCATCACTGACTCAGTGGATATGAGTTTGAGTAGGCTCTGGGAGTTGGTGATGGACAGAGAAGCCTGGTGTGCTGCAGTCCATGGGGTTGCAAGAAGTCAGATATGATTGAGTGACTAAATTGAACTGAACTAAAGAATTTTTCAATAAAATAGTATTTTTAAAGTTTAATCTACATGTCTTGAATTATTTAGAAATGTGCTTGTAAATTTCCAAAAAGTATATTGCTTTTATAATGGATTTCTAACTTGATTGAATTATGGTCACAGAAAGTGTTCTGTTTGAAATTGATATTTAAGAAATCTTTGAAATTTGCCCTAGTATCCGGTCAAGTCTCATTAATAATGCATACCTACTTGAGAAGAGTATGTATTTTCCAGTTGCTGGGTGGAGAGTCACTGGTGAATAATAGTAAAAGTTCAGTTCACCAGGAGGACAAAGTTTCTAAACAAAATGGACCTGAACTTTTACCATTATTCACCAGTGACTCTTTCCTTTTCATAATATTTTAGCCTTCAAATCTGTTTTTCCATATATGTGGCTAATATTGGTCTGATATATTTCTTTTGCAACTTTTTAAATTTACGAAAATCTTAAATACTTTTAGACAAACTATAACTGGATTAAAATTAAAAAGTCAAATCTGACCGTTTCTGAACTGTTGAATTCTGTCCCTCTTGCTGGTAAATTTTGAATTGTTTTTACCCTCTTATTTTGTGGTTTCTCTTTCTTCTGCATTTCTCACGCTCTTTCCAGCCTTCTTTTGAATTGATTTCATGTTTACAATCCCCATCCCCTCCTCTGTGTCTTGAACTCTACAAAGCTACAACCTCTTTTGTCCCTCTGGTGGTTACCCTTAGAATTTAACCTACAAACTGAACTCGGAAACTAGACTCAGTGGAACCCTCTTCCCCCTTCTGAACAATCCAAGAAACTTAGACTATTTTGCATTTAATTGTGGGCTTCCCAGGTGATGCTAGTGATGAAGAACCTGCCTGCCAATGTAGGAGGCGTAAGAAACACAGGTTCAATCAATGCGTCAGGAAGATCCCCTGGAGGAGGGCATAGCAACTCAGTCCAGTATTCTTGCCTGGAGAATCCCCATAGATAGGGGAACCTGGCGAGCTATGGTCCATAGCGTTGCAAAGACTGAAGTTGCAAGACTGAAGTGACTTAGCACGCTTGAAATTTAATTGTGTATTGCTGACAGCGTTATTAGGCTTCATGTTTTATTTCTGTCTTCCACCTAATTAGGATTTATTATGATGATTTTAATGTCAGTGTGTATTTAGAATTGCTACATTTTAGTCTTTACTCACCCCTTCTCCATGCCACCCAGGACCTCCATTCTGGAATGTTTTCCTTGACAGCTTCTCCAGGGATGCATCTGTGGGTGGTAGACTCTGGTGGTTTCTGCATGTTCTAAGATCCTGGAGCCCAGGATGCGAGCCAGTGCCATGAGACTCACAGTAGCCGTGTACATGAGGGACATCCACCCCAGACGACGGTCACCGTAAGGATGCTTAGGTGTTAAAGGCCTCACGGAAACATGAAGAAGGTCAGGGTCCCCTTCCCTTGAATTCTCTGTGTGGCTCGATGGCCAGCAGAGGGCCCAGCGCTGGGTTCGGGTCTCTGCCACCCCCTGTAAGTGGGCGGGGCTGGGCTGCAGGAAGAAGAGCTAGACCTGGCTGTCCCGCCGCATGGAGCCCCTCCACCCCCAGGGGGGTTTGTCTTTCCATGTCTTCACCCTGGGACTAGTCCCCTCCACTGAGTGGCCGCTGTGGGTCCAGAGTCCAAATTTGCCAGGTCTCCAGCACAAAGGAGCAGGCTGGTCCAGCCCTGGTCGAGGGAACGTGGCAGGCCTGACCTCCTACCACCTGGACCCCTCACTGGTACCTCCTCTCTGACCCTCGTCTCCTCCCACTCCTGGTGGTGAAGCCCTGCGGGTGGAACCTGCACTTCCATCGCTTCTGCCCTGCTTGAAGACGCCAGCAAATACAATGCATGCACCAAAGCAAAGAGCTGCCTGAGCTTTTGAGATCCATACAAACTGATTGTCTTCCCCCGAAGCAGGCTGTCATTTTCCCTTACTTAAAGAGGGGTGACTTATGGAATATAAATTGGAAGAGAAGTTTATCTGGATGAATGAGGTTTGGCTGGTGTGAATAATTGCTGTATAGGAAAAGAATTTCAACCTCCTTTGTGCCTCCTGGCAAATTCTGCTGATTTAGGAGGATGAAGGAAAATTTCAAGATAATTGGGCACGTGGAAAGTGGACTTGGTCAGCAAAACAGGCTGAAAGTCAAGAACGGAGGTGTGTTCCTGGCCTTACCACGGGCTCTCTGGGGTCATGAGTTCATAATTTCTACTGTTGCCCTGAGGCTCTCATGAGCCATGAGAAACACGTCTCAAAATAGCTCAGCTGGTACTGAGAACCCAACCATAGCTACCTGGGGCCTTGGTCCAATTTTAGGCAAGAGGGCTTCGCTCTGGTGCAGAGGAGCAGAAGGACTCTGGACATGGATTTGAGACCCAGGTCTGCTCCAGCTCCAGGGCCCTGGTCAGGCCACTCACCCTGAACCTGAATCCATTTCCAAACACCCATTTGTAATAGAAACACCTTCATTTTATGAGACATCAAAATTTCTCATTTGGAATAAATTGAGGAGGATCAATAGTGAAGTGGATAAAGGAATATGCTCTCTGCAGGGCAGCTTAATGGACACAGGGCTCAGCCATGTTTAGAACAGATACTTCTAGCCGGAGTACAGTGGAAAAGCGCCCACACCTCCATGTCAGGGGAGCATGGGATCACACGATGGACGTCTCTATGCAGCCTCCGCCCGTGTGGAACAAGAGGTCCTTGCCAGGGCCCAGAGTCTCCGTGTCCCTCTCTAGGCCGTCCGACCCCACCTCCTCAAAGGCAACCACTGTCTTGCCTTGAAACATTTCTACCTGCTACGTAATTGACGATGCACACTACGTATTCTTGTGACTCCAGTGCTTTGTAAGTAGCGTTTTTGTTGGTGGGCTGTAGCTATGCTGTATGGAGCAGTGGTTCGCCCCCGTGTTTGTCGGTAAAATGGATGCACTAACCCCCACAGGTGGGTTCCGGTGAGGATGGCACGAGGTGGGCCACGGAGGCCCAAGAGGAGGGTGCACAGAGACCGTTGCTCCGACACAGCACCCGGGACCCTCCTTCCCATAACAGCACGGACCCTGGGGTTGAAGGGTCAGTATTCAGGATTCTGAAACTCAGTCGCAGGACGGACCCTGGGGTTGAAGGGTCAGTATTCAGGATTCTGAAACTCAGTCGCAGGACGGACCCTGGGGTTGAAGGGTCAGTATTCAGGATTCTGAAACTCAGTCGCAGGACGGACCCTGGGGTTGAAGGGTCAGTATTCAGGATTCTGAAACTCAGTTGCTTCCTGTGTTTTCACTGGTTTCTCAGTGAACTCGGAGCCGACCTCGCCAGCTTCCGAGGAGATTCTAGGGGAATGTCCCGGACCCCCTGACCTGCAGGGCTTTCGGAGCCTCTGGTCAGGCTGTTCCTCCCCCGACCTCCCCTTGGGAGGTCACCTCCCGGTGACTGCGGCAGGCTTCCCTCCAGCCTCCCTCCCCGACCCTTGGGAAACAAAGCGCAGAGAGGAGTCCCTGTGAGCTCCTGGGAGGACACGATCCAGTGTCTTTGATCCAGTGACTCTGAACGTGATGCTGAGCCCGGTGGGGACCAACTGTGTCTCACCCCAAATTCCAAACAAGAACAGGAGGCCGGCTGGGCGGCCTGCGGCCCCCCGGGTTGGGGCTCAGCCATCAACTCTGCTCAGAGGACGCAGCAGAAGACTCCGCTCCTTTCCAAGCGGGGAAGGTAGAGGGTCTGGCAGGGCCACACATTTCCTCCCCGTTTCCCCTCACGGCAGGCCTGCTCTGTTATGCGTCCAGTGGGAATTCTTTTCATTATCTTCCCTCTCAACTTAATTAATCCACGTTCCATAATGAACCTTGAAATTCCTATTAAACACATCATTACTGATCAGTGCAGGGCTGGTGGGGGCTGGCGGGGGCTTCTTACAGCTGCGCAGGGTGTTTGGGTGTGTGGGGCTGTCTTGTCTGAACCAGGCCCCTGGGGCCGGGTGAGGCTCGGGAGCGGTCCTGGCACCCCACCTCTTCCCGGGAAGGTCAAGAGTGACCTGTGGGGTGGTCGCCCCCCTGGGTGTGACGCTCACCAGCCTTGCCCACAGGGCTGGCGGCTCCACCTGGCCGAGGCCTCCTGCTGGGCTTGGTGGGGTGGGGTGGGTCAGGACTGACCCATGGATCCCGCCTCCACCTCAGGAAGAGGCTGTCTCACGACTGGTCTGGATGATGTGACAACAGTTAGGGTGGATCCCGAGTGACCCCTCTGAGACTCAGTTTGGGGGACTGGCAGGACAATTTGCATTTACACCTCTCCCCGCTCTTTCCCTGGAGAAGGAAATGGCAACCCACTCCAGTGTTCTTGCCTGGAAAATCCCAGGGATGGAAGAGCCTGGTGGGCTACAGTCCACGGGGTTGCAAAGAGTCGGACACGACTGAGTGACTTCACTTCACTTCCGCTCTTTCCCACGAGGCTGCCTACTGACACTGTGGGATTTCCACAGACAGGATGGGCAGGTGGGCACCAAGCTAGACTCCTCTGTGCAGTTCTGGGCCCCCTCTCAGCCCTGCCCGCCTCCTGCCTGGGCCCAGGGTCCCAGCTGTGACCTGCAGCGCCAAGAACAGCTGCTCCTCAAGGTCCATCCACCCCTTCCCACGTCTTCCCTGGATCACACCGCATGACCCTGAGAGAGACCAGCTCATCCCCTTCTCCCCACGATATGGGAGCTCTGGGTTCAATCCCTGGGTTGGGAAGATCCCTTGGAGGAGGGCATGGCTACCCACTCCAGTGTTCTTGCCTGGAGAATCCCATGAACAGAGGAGCCTGTTGGGATACTGTCCATGGGGTTGCAAAGAGTCGGACACGACTGAGCTACTGTTTCAGTTTAAAGTACAGCTGTGACCATAGCCCTTGAGGTGCCCAGGGACCTTTCACCCTTGGCCTGCAGGCTCCTCTTGTATTCTCTCTCCGCCCTCCTCCCACTCCCCTTGTCAGTCTCCTCTCATGGAGGAAGTGGAAGCTTCCAGAGGCTCCTTCATGCTCCCTTCCTGACCTGGGGCCTCCTGCCCACTGCCCTCTCATCACAGGGTCCCTAAGCCTCTGTCTCGGCGGTTCTCCTGGGCGTGGCCGCCTCCTGGGTTATAAGGTCATGCCCATCTGCACACACACTGTCCCACTCTCTCCCCGGGAAAGCGCCCTCACCCCACCTTGCCCTCTGGCTTCATCCTGCCTCCCCTTCCACACGCAGCCCCTGCTCAGCGGGGCCTCTGTCCCATCCCCGCAGAAGTGGTTCTGCTCAGGGATGAGGGCCAGAGACCCTCCTGCCCATGCTGGCTGCTAGGGCTCGTCCTCCAGGATCTGCCCTGAGTCCTTGGCTTGCCCTTTGCCATCCTACTTACTAACTACTCCTGAGCGGCCCCTGTGGTTTTGTGACAGCCTTCCCATCTCGAAATCTTCAACTGAACCATCTCTGCAGAGCGCCTTTGCCTTGTGGGGTCACGTGTTCACAGGCTCCAGGGGTTCGGATGTGGGCCTCCTGGGGAGCCACCGCTCTGCTGACCGTAAAGTTGGGGCAGGAGAGGCAGGCCGGCATGTGTGCAGGGCTGGAAGGCTGGTGCGAGGCCTCTGAGGTGGAGCGGGGGTGAGCTTCGTGTCAGGGTGGGTCCCCCACTTCCCGTGGCTGTCCCACTCTGAAAAGAGGTATCTTCCTCTCTCCACGTCTCTGCTTCCCTTCACCACTGACCATAGGCGCTGGTTCTGGATGGGGCGGTGGCTGCTGGGGATTTTAACCCTCTTTCCCACCCTTCAGAGGAGCTCCCCCTGCCCTCGCAAGACCCCCATCCCCGCCAGTGCAGTGGGTCAGCACCACAGTCCTCAGTGGAGAGGCGAGCGGCAGTGACTCCCTTCTGCACGGCTTTGCGTGACGGTGGGACACTGTGGGTCAGAAATCACTGTTACAACTGAAAAAGAGTTTCAAAACATTCTTGCATGTGGGTCAGCCTACCCCTTGCACTTTCCTCAAAAGGGTGGATGAGAGGACCCCAGGAGACAGCAGGACCCTGGCACCGTCCTGGGTAAACTGGCCAGCTCATTTAAGCGCCTGAATGCTGTAGTTTGATCTGTCTCAGTGAAGACACACGCACGCACATGCACGCACACGAGCGTGCACACACACGCATGCACATGTGCACACATGCACTCACAGACACACACATGCACGTACTCACACACATGCGCACACACGCACACACGCATGCAGGCGGGGTGTTTCCCTTCGACTTGCAAACACCTTCATAGAACAAGAGACCGATAAAGTCTTCAGGTCCAAAGTCCGATGTTCTGAATTAGATCTGGATGATGAGTGTCCGCGGGCTCTTCTGGAAGCTAGAGCCGAGGGAGCGTCTCCTCTCTGGAAGGGTGTTCAGGCCTCTACCTGCCCCGGACGTGGCCTCCGTTTGTGTCTCAGGAAGTCGTCACGGCTCCAGAGGAAAGCCAAGCTCCAGGGCTGCTGCCAGACGATGTGCAGGCGGTCAGGGGCGCCTCCTCATTGGATGGCTCGCCTCTGCTGTGTGTCTGGAGAATAGGAAATTCATGGTTTCTCTGTATGTGGGATGGAGTGGGTCACCGCTGGCCGGCCTCTGTGAGCGCCAAGATGCTCCAGCTCCACAGCCTGTGGCTCTCGCTGTGCTCGTCATGTCAGACAGCGGAGTGCAGACTTGCACGGTGTCCGTGAATGTGAGGGCCGTGCACCCAGGGTCACAGACGCAGGCAGCAGGGGAGATGGGATCCAGCTTGTCTTCATTTTCTAATAAGGAAGCACGCAGGTCTCACTTGGGCTGAAAAGCTCCTTGTGTGTTTTATACTGAAATTTTATGTTGGCTAAACTGTAGATGTATATGAATATTTTAGCAAGAGTTCAGTTCAGTTCAGTCGTTAAGTTGCGTCCAACTCTTTGCGACCTCATGGACCGCAGCACACCAGGCTTCCCTGTCCAACACCAACCCCTGGAGTTTGTTCAGACTCACGTCCATTGAGCCGGTGATGCCATCCAACCATCTCATCCTCTGTTGTCCCCTTCTCCTCCTGCCTTCAATCTTTCCCAGCATCAGGGTCTTTTCCAATGAGTCAGTTCTTCCCATCACGTGGCCAAAGTATTGGAGTTTCAGCTTCAGCATCAGTCCTTCCAGTGAATATTCAGGACTGACCTCCTTTAGGATGGACTGGTTGGATCTCCTTGCAGTCCAAGGGACTCTCAGGAGTCTTCTCCAACACCACAGTTCAAAAGCATCAATTCTTTGGCGCTCAGCTTTCTTTATAGTCCAAGTCTTACATCCATACATGACTACCGGAAAAACCATAGCTTTGACTAGAGGGACCTTTGTTGGCAAAGTAATGTCTCTACTTTTTAATATGCTATCCCGGTTGGTCATAGCTTTCCTTCCAAGGAGCAAGAGTCTTTTAATTTCATGGCTGCAGTCACCATCCACAATGAATTTGGAGCCCAAGAAAATAAAGTCTCTCTCTATTTCCATTGTTTCCCCATCTATTTGCCATGAAGTGATGGATCTGGGTGCCATGATCTTAGTTTTTTTGAATGTTGAGTTTTAAGCCTACTTTTTCACTCTCCTCTTTCACTTTCATCAAGAGGCGCTTTAGATCTTCTTCACTGTCTGTCGTAATTAATATGCTTGGAGGAGCTGTTAATTTTATGTACGTTATCCAGAATTTTGAAATGTTAAATAGATAGAAACTAGATTGACAGTTATTATGAACATGTTGGTAGAGAGTGAGCTGTCTAGATAACTTTGGAAAGGCATCAGATTTTTTCCAAATAAACATTTCAGTAATAAGACCAGGCAGATTAATGGGCAGTAGATCCTATTACAATTCTAGTCCTTGTAGGTTTTGGGGGGAGGAATGCTATCTTTTATAAAACTAAACAAAAAGATAACCTTTGCAAACTGCACCTGCTTTTCAGTGTCTTAAGAAAAGCTAATGGTATTCTTTGCATTTTATGAGGCTGAATTAAAAACAAGATGTCAATTTCACCTCCTTGGATCTTGACGAAGAAAATCCAAAGTCATCTCTATCAACATCGGTCACGAAGCATCTGTGGTCCGGACATTCCCGATTGTGAGGAGCTGGGAAGGGGGCCTAGAGCAGGAGACGAGCTGCGTGTGTCTCCAGGGAGGGGAGCACGGTCTCTGGGTCACGTGTGTGCCTCGTGACCACAGCTGCAGTCTTAGGTGCTCAGAAAGCTGTTTCAGTGCAGTCAGCTCTGCAGGGCAGGACCACTGGTTCTGTTGCTTCACCAACGTCCCCAAGCACCCACAGCAGGGCCAGGTCCATAACGGGTTTCCAGTAAGTGTCTGTGGCACGAGTGGAATCATTCTTGTACCACGCCAAGCTCTGCAAATATTCCATTATATTGCATATTTAACTGTAATATTCGCTGTACTACCGCCAGAAACACTTCTGGTTTCCCAGGTTAGCCGGGGTCCCAGGGTTTCCTCTGACTCAGCGTGGGTTCATGCTCCTGGCCAGCCAGCCTCAGGCTCACATGGGTGCTCCGGGCACCTCTGGTTCTGGGGATGCATCCTCCAGTCACGGGAGGCATCTGCATGGCGTTAGGATCCTCGGGCACTTCCCCTTCTAGGACTCCACCTCCTCGTATGACACCTGGGCAGGTGATCTGGGGATTTCTGGGTGGGAGTTCAGGGCCTCTGAGTGAGAAGGGTTGGGCTGCCCTCCTGCCAGAGCCACACGGCTGGGGCTTGGGGCAGAGCCCCTCAGACTCTGCCGTGACGATCTGCTAGGACCATCTTTTCCTAGAGAAACGGCGTGCCTCATCTTCCTTCCCTCCTCCCTCCATCTTCACCTTCCTCCCACCCATCTTCCTGGAAGCCCAGGCCATCCCAGGCCTCGTGCTTAGCACTGGGACCATGAGCATCAGATGTGAGCTCCTGAGGACCCTGCGCACGTGGATGCCCAGTTGGAAGGTGAGAGCCACGTGCCAGCATGGAATTTCTGGGCAGTGCAGTGAGAGCTTCCTGGAGCCAGGTGACGTGCTGGGAGGCTCCCCTCTGTGCGGGATTATGGGGTGCTGGCGGGGACACTGGGGCCGCAGGCGGAGATGGGTGAGGGTCTTTGGGTTGGGGGGCAGCATCCAGGAAGATGTAGCTGTGGGATCCTCTGTGTGCCAGGGGATGGGGCAAACTGGTGAGGGGTGACGGAGGCACAGAGAGGGCACCTGTGCCAGCCTGCAGCCCTGTGAGAGAGGGGACCACACTGGACCTCATCTCTCCCGCCTCCTCTGGGTTCTGTGCTTGGCCTGGACGGGCAGAGTTGCTCTTAGGAGTTTGTGTGAGCAGGTTTCCAGGTCTGACATCCTGCCCAACCTGGGACCCGGTCGGGGCAGAGCCTCTGGGGCCAGGGCTGTGCTGTTCTCTCCTCGGGAACTTAAAGTCTGCAGCCTGAACTCCCGACCTGAGCCCACACTGGGTCCCACCAACCGACCACCCCAGCATATGGAAGCTGCGAGCCTGGCAGTGCTCTGCTGTGAAGTCTCACGTGGAGATACTGGTTACAGGAAGACATTCCATGGTGTCTCCCAACACTTGGAAGCAGCCCCGTATCTCAGGCAACCCTCGGGGGCGCGAGCCTTTCCAGAAGAAGGCCTGCCTTGTCAGTGACGCCCTGCACGATGTCAGGCCTTTGTGCCCTCATGGGCTTCAGACCTCCTTTGTCATCCTTCCTGAGCTCAGGCAGGTTTAGAACACTTTCCAGATGACTGTGTTATGTGGCGTGTGGCTGGTGAGGAAGCTGCCAGCCCCGGCCGGGGGAAGAACTGGGCACTTCTCTCTGTCCCCACAGCTGGCGTGACCTGAGGATACCTTGTAACGGTCGGGCTCCAAAATCCACCTAGCTATTTACAAAGGCTAGATCGGCTTCCTCGGCGAGTGCCGGTGGACACTTGCCAGATGGTGTAATAGATTGTGCCCCCAGGACACCCGCACCCTGAACTTCTTTCTCATGAAGCCGGTGTGAGGTCCCTTGAAGGACACCCTGAAAAAATAAATAAGTTCTTGGAGACCTTTTAAAGGAAGGCAAGCATAACAGCTAAATGCAATATGAGATCCTGGAACAGAAAAAGGACATTTGTTGGCAAACATGAAGTCCAAAGAAAGCCCACGGTTTAGCTAGTCCTACGGCACTAAGGTTGGTTTCTCAGTTCTGCTCATCGCGTCCTGGGCGATGGAAGATGCTGGCTTTAGGGGGAGCTGGGTGAATCGTGTGCAGGCACTCTCTCTGCTGTTTTTGTGACTTTTAAAGAAGTTTAAATGTATTTCAAAGTAGACTTTAAAAAAATCATGCTACTGGCTCTGGAGGTTTCTACAGATTTTACAAGTTGCAAACCCCAGGGAGCCCCATGACCTCTCTCATCTCTGCCTCGCCCCACTGACCCCCGAAGCTTGGAGCCAAAGGGGAGCTTGTGGCCAGGGACACAATATCGCCTGGTGAACACTCTAGGAGCACCCTCCCTCCCCCGCCCCTGCAAAGCTCTGTGGGCTCAGAAATTCTGAACGGGGTGGCTCGGCCAAAGGGGAGGGTGATGAGGAATCTGCAGTGACGGTGGGTCTACGGACGTGGCTCTGTGATTGGTCCTGACGTGAGACGTCGGCACTGGGGACCCAGGGGCAGCGGGGACGGAGCAGGAGTGGACACTGGAGAATCCCTGCCCTGGGGGAAGGGGCAGGTGGTGGTGGAGGCTCCTCCGGGCAGGTGGTGCAGGGCCGGGTCCTGAAACGGGCAGGCGCCCCCAGGCAGGGGGTGACATCCCAGGACCGACTCAGGTGGAACGTCCGGGGTGAGCCCCAGGGGCAGGCGTGAGTGGGAGGGGGGCTGTCAGAGACAGAGGATGAAACAGCAGGAACAACATGCGCGGTTGTTTGTAGCAGAACCGCCCATCGAAAGGCAGAGTGGTGCCTTTAGCTGAGCCATCCCCGTGAAGAATTTCTGAACCCACAGATCTTTGCTGGGGGTGGGGGTCCCTTGTCGGGGCTGGAGCGACGAGCTGCAGGGTGGAGACCCTGGCCAGGGACAGACGGACAGGCAGATCCGCAGGGAAGAAAGCCCAGAAGCAAACCCAGGGTCCTCAATCATTGACTCCATGATTACGGGGATGTTTCAAGTCCGTGGCATAAGAACTGACTGGTCATTCAGTGGAATTGGGGCTGCTGCTTGGGCCTCTGGAGAAAGATGAGGTTAGAGTCTTTACAGCTTGTTCTAGATGCGTTAACATGCTAAGTCTAAATAGTTAGAATTCCCATACTCTCAGGAACATAAACGTCAACAGAGGCAAAAGCCACGACACAGACGAACAGCTTAAACAACACGAGGCCCTCCTTGCACCCACGACGCGGGTCAGGGTAGGTGCCCCCATGCACAGGGTCTGATGCGGAGATGAGTAGGCAGGACGCTTACTCAGGGGAGCTCCAGGGACCACAGGGAGGAAGGGAAGGAGAGGGCAGGTCTGGGGCCCAGCCGAGCCCAGACAGAGGCCTGAAGCAGGCGGCCCTTCAGGGGCACCATGATCTGGGGTGGGGGCTGGGCGGTAAGTCCCTGCATCCACTGGTCATCACAAGAGCCAGGATGGGGCACCAGAGCAGGGCACCGCCCCTCGACACTGCACTCGGCAGACAGTGGAGACTCTGGGATAGTAGGTTCAAAATGCTCCAGAGAAAGAGATGAGCCTTTGATAAGAAGAGAGGTCGCAAAACATGTGACAAGTGACTGAGAGAAACTGTGACCATCCCGACAGAAGGACGGACCGCAGACGCGGCAGCAAGGTCATCAGGGAAGCAGGACAGACCTACAACAAGGAGATGAGAACACGCGTGGCCTCACACACTGTGAAGAACTTGTGATTTACCATTTCTTAAGGAAGGACAAAATTAAAACCTGACATGAGGTGTTGCTGGGCTCAGCTGCTCAGCCGTGTCTGACTCTCTGTGACACCATGGACTGTAGCCCACCAGCCTCCTCTGTCCCTGGGATTTCCCAGGCAAGAAGACTGGAGTGGGTTGCCATGCCCTCCTCCAGGGAATCTTCCTGACCCAGGGATTGAACCCGAGTCTCCTGCGTTGGCAGGTGGATTCTTTACCGCTGAGCCACTGCAGAAGCTGCCGGTGGTGACGTTAGGTGGTGATGATTAGCGGTTTAGTAGTTTGTGGGTTTGCACAGATTTTCTAGAAAGCCATTTGATCAAATGCACACAGGATTCTAGACATCTCCAGAGATGTGGACTCGGCCTCGTTTATGAAAGGAAAAACCCTTTCCTTCCCGTATAGACTGTGTGTGTGGCTGTTGCTGGGCCCTACTCTGGACACTGGGCATGTTTGTCCTTGACCAGCATCAAACTTTCTCAATCACTACAGCATAAGCCGTGTTCCTTTGTCGAGATTACCTGGGACTGATGACAGTTTTTGAGTCAGCCTGTGAATTTCTGCAGAAGCTCTCTGTTGGAATTTCAGCTGGGCTCCACTGAATTTGCAGATTGATTTGGGGAGAACTGCCCTCACCAGGACTAAGCTTTCCATTATTTGGGACTTTAAAAATTTCTCTCAACACCACTTTGCAGATTTCTGTGAGGAGGTTTTTATACCTCTTCTGTTAGGACATTTTCAATGTCTCTTGATATTGTTTTGTAGATTTCTGCTAAAGTTTATGTGCCTCTTTGGTTAAATTTATTCCCAGATAACCATTGTCTTCTATAAATGTCTTTTTCTGTCTGTGTGCTACCTATATGGAAATACAGTTTGCTTTTAAACCCTGACTTTATAACAGGTTAAGTTTACCAGATGCACTGATTAATGATAATAGTGTGTCATTAAATTATTAGATTTGCAAGTATGGAAATGTTTAAAATTTTTATAAGACCAAATTATTTAATGTTTTTCTTAATGGTTTCTGGCTTTGGAGTTAGGCTCAGAAAACCCTTTCATACCCCAACATTCTAAAAAAACCCGCCTACTCTTTCTGATGGTGTCTTTTCATGGTTTAAGGTTGCATATATAGTACAATCAAACTTGCCCTCTTTCTCAAATGCGTTTTGGCAACTTTAATGTGTTTTGTTTTTATCTGCCTAAATTCCAGATTTATTTTGATAGTGGGAGAAAAGTCCTTTTGGAATCTTTTGTTGAGATGGCAGCTGATCTTATTTAAGAATTATTGCCATTTTTATAACATTTGAGTTGACTATCTGGTGCCTCTGCAAATACATTTGTGTGGATCCAGGTGTTCAGCTTATTTATCTTCTACTCTGCTGTGGTTTTGAGAAGAGTGAGCAGTTGGATACAGGAAGCCGTGCAAGACGCCGATACACACCGGTGCTGGCTGGCGGGCTCCCGGGAATTCTTCACACAGTCTTCTCTGCTCTCGTGTGCCTTTGAAAATATCCGTGAAAATAAAAAAAATTTATCTATCTCCCTGCTGACCCTGTCATCTGGGTCATTGGTTCTGCCTCGGTCTCTTTCAAAGGCCACCCTTCTTATTCACTGCACCGGGGAGGCTCTTTGCATGTCATTGGACGCCGCTGGTTTGCTCCGTCTTTATAAACCGTGAGCAGCAAAGCAAAGGTTGAATGTAGCTCTCTGCTCATTGATTCGTATAAATGGAACACGGCTCCCAAGTGCTCTTCAATAATTCATGGTTTTATAAACATGGGAATTTATTTGGTGTGACTCCAGGAGAACACTGCTCCCCAGTGGGCGGCAACCCCTGGGAATCGAGGTGCAGCTCTGGCTCCTGGGGTTGGGGCGCAGAGCAGACAGGGCCCCCTCCCCGCTTCCCCTCCATGCATCCCCGGACCGTGCCCTTCTCGGGGAGGCCTCAGAGCTGCTTCCAGTGGGAGCCTTGTTCAGACCCTGAGATGGATTGACTGACGCCCAGACGGGGTGGCCCGCTTCCCGGGTGGCCGAGGGGCATCTGACAAGGTGCTGGTGACTTTGCACTTTGGCAGGGCCAGCTGTGAAGGAGCACGGGGCCCAGGGGTATCCGGACGTCCCCGGAACCATGTGCCCCCCACGGGGGTTGGTGTCCCCAGAGCAACAGAGCGGCAGGCTCGAGGGTTCTCAGTTGCTCTGGTTCTTCTTCAGGCAAGCATCTTAAACCTCAGAACCCCTGGGCTTTTAGACAGAAACTTTCTGTGATAGTATCTGCCTTTGGAGCACTTTGAGATGATATGTAGACAGTGGGTTTGTGGAGAATTTGTGCAGAGACTGCAAAGTGAGGTATCCCACATTCATTTAATTTTGATATTTAGTGTTCCAGATACCACTGGCCACGAGGGCTCCAGAGAATGGTAACCAGGTGACCAGGTGACCTCCTTGCCCTGAAATAGAGGAGCCGGGGGCCCCTGGGCAAATCCTGTGTCTCTTCTCCTCCATCAATTAGGAGGGAGGTGGTAGGGAAAGATACCTTTCTTACTATGGACACCACTTCTCTTAATAAAACTAGCACCAGGCGTGCGGGTTGGGGGAGCTTCTGGGCTGGAGGTTTGTCTGGACCCTGTGGCCTGACTTCGCTCCTCCCGGTGGGAACTTCCCCTTGTTTCAGCGCCCAGCGTCTCTTTCCCCACCTCAAGGCCCTGTGTCACATCCCGGCTCCACCACCAGGTCAAGGCTGCAGTAGCCCAATTTTCCCAACATATTTCTAAATTTGCCTTTCTGACAATATCGTCTTACTGAGAAGTATACAATTTCGTTGTCACTTTTTAGATACTTATGCTTTCACTGGGCTTCCTTGCTGGCTCAATGGTAAAGAATCTGCCTGCAACCTAGGAGATGAGGGACCAGTCCAGGTCAGGAAGATCCCCTGGAGAAGGAAATGGTAACCCACTCCACTATTGTTGCCTGAAGAATGCTACGGACAGAGAAACCTGGTGAGCTGTAGTCCATGGGCTACAAAAGAGTCAGACTTAGTGACCAACAACAACAGCAAATGCTTTCATTAAGAATTCAGAATCAGAAATCTAAGTTACAGAACCTTCTTAGGAAATGACTTGATCCCTTGCCTGCTACAGTTATTACACATGTTTTCTCCTCATCTGTCATTTTAACTTTTACTCTTTGGAAATTTAAAAGATTCCTGAGGCCAAATCTGTCAATATTTCCTTCTAAGAATTTTGAGTTTCATATACTGATTATGAGACTTCTCAGATGGCGCTAGAGGTAAAGAACTCGCCTGCTACTGCAAGAGTCACGGGTTCAATCCCTGGGTTGGGAAGATCCTCTGGAGGAGGAAGTAGAAACCCACTCCAGTAATCTTGACTGGAGATACCATGGGCATAGGAGCTTGGTGGGCTACAGTCCGTAGGGTTGCAAAGAGTCAGACATGACTGAGTGACTGAGCACACACACATCCCGATTATGAAGACCTTCCTTACCCCAGGGTTATAAACATTTATCTTCCTATGTTTTATTCTGCTGATAGCTAGAAGTATTCAGATGTTTCATTTGTCAAGAATTAATTTTTAAAGTTTGAATATGATAGGAGTAATCTGGTTTTCAAATGAGAAACCTATTTTTCCAATTCTATTTTTTTAAAAGTTTTAATCAGTTCCGTCTTTTTTCTTTTTCGGTTGCGCTTGATCTTCACTGCTGCACGCGAGCTTTCTCTAGCTGCGGCGAGTGGGAGCTACTCTCCGTCGTGGCGTGGGGGCTTCTCGCTGCGGCAGCTCCTCTGGCTGTGGAGCACGGGTTCTGGGTGCACAGGCTTCAACGGTTGCAGCTCGTGGGTTCTAGGGTGCAGGCTTCATTGCTTCAAGGCATATTGTCTTCCCAGCCCAGGCATCGAACCCATTTCTCCTGCATTGGTAGGCATAGTCTTATCCACTGCACCACAAGGCAAGTCCATCAATCTTTTTTTTTTTTTTAAATTGAAGTATAATTGATTTACAATGTTGTGTCCAATTTGATTTTAATGAACAGTTTCTATACTGAGTTGAATTGCCACCTATATGATATATATATTATAATAAAATTAATGGCCATTCTGGAGTAGCTTTTGAACTATCTCTCCATTGTGTATTGATCTATTGAACTACTGATCTGTGTATTCTGTGCCAGCATCTAACTGTTTTGATTAGTAGTGCTCTGCACTTTGATTTGTTGGCAATAGGGAAATTCTCTGATGATGGTCTTAATTTTCATAAATTTCTTGGCAATATTTATATTTTTATGCTTTCAGTAGAATTTTAGAATCAACCTTTCAAATAGAAGTTTTTCTTGTGATATTAACTCAAGTTGGAGTGACTGTAACTTTTAGTCTGGGACACTTCATATCTTTATTTAGAACATCTTCACATCCAGAAACAAGATGGATCTTTATTTAAAAAGACCTCCTAGTATGTCCTCCAGGAAAGTTTTATAATCTTCTTTGTAAGAAGATTATATTTGTGCATGTTATTTATGCCTGTTTCTTATTAAATGTGTTGCCAGATATTTCACAAGTTTTCGTTCAAATACGAGCACGATTTCTCTTCCGTAACATTTTACATTTGTCAGTGGGGAGCCTCAGCTGTTTGTCCCCTGTGGACCCCAGTTCAGGGGGTCCTGCTTTCAGGGGAGTGAGAAGAAGCCAGTGGCCTGGGGCGCGGGCCCACGTGGGGAGGAGGGGAGGGCAGGGGGTGCGGATGCGCCTCCGCTTGCCCCACCCCTGGATCTCTCTGCACCCCGACGCGCTGGCCCTGACTGCTCACACCTGCTGATGTGCTCCTTATTAGTCTGCGAGGGCTGCTGTGTCACAAAGAGCACACGATGGGTGGTTTAAACCATAGACATTTGTCTCACAGTCCTGGAGACTGGCCTGGAGACTGGAAGTCCAAGATCGAGGTGTGAGCAGGGCTGGGCCCCTGAGGCCTCTCCTTGGCTTGTGGACGGCGGTCTCCTCCCTGTGTCCTCATGGGGTCATCCGTCTGCCTGTCCCTCTGTCCTGACCTCCTCTTCTTGCAAGGACCCCTGCTGTGAGGGGTTAGGGCTCGCCTCTCCACAGCCCCACCCAGATGCAGTCTGAGGCACAGTCACAGTGTTCTCATACAAGCCTGGGGGAACAGAGCAGCCCATAAACTGAAAGGCTTCTTAGTGACTCCCTGAATTGTCTCTGTGTAACTGCAGCCATGGAATTAGAAGACTATTGCTTCTTGGCAAGAAAGCTGTGACAAACCTGGACGGAGTGTGGAAAAGCAAAGGCATCGCTTTGCCGACACAGATCTGAATAGTCAAGGCTGTGGTCTTTCCGGTAGTCGTGCATGGATGTGAGACTTGGACCATAAACAAGGTTGAGCACTGAAGAATTGATGTTTTCAAACTGTGGTGCTGGAGAAGACTCTTGAGAGTCCCTTGGACTGCAAGGAGATCAAACCAGTCAATCCTCAAGGAAATCAACCCTGAATATTCATTGGAAGGACTGATGCTGAAGCTGAAGCGCCAATACTTTGGCCACCCAAGGCAAACAGTAAACTCATTGGAAAAGACCCTGATGATGGGAAACATTGGAGGCAGAAGAAGACAGTGACAGAGGATGAGACGTTGGATGGCACCACCGACTCAGTGGACATGAGCTTGTGACAGAGGATGAGACAGTTGGATGGCACCACCGATTCAGTGGACATGAGCTTGTGACAGAGGATGAGATGTTGGATGGCACCACCGACTCAGTGGACATGAGCTTGTGACAGAGGATGAGACGTTGGATGGCACCACCGACTCAGTGGACATGAGCTTGGGCAAACTCCAGGGGATAGTGAGGGACGGGGAAGCCTGGCGTGCTGCAGTCCATGGGGTCGCGAAGAGTCAGGGATGACTTGGTGACTGAACAACAAAATCAACTAACATCATCTGTGAATAACGGCCATTCTCTTTTCTAATATTCTGCTCAGAAAAAGGTGGCTGTTGTCTTTTCTGAGGGTGTCATCCCAGGCCTAGGGAAGGCAGTGTCATTCTTTAGTGGGATGAACCCCCTTATTGACACGCTATTTACTGAGCAGTGCCAGGACTTGGAGAAATTATGCTTTAGCTTACAGATTTTTGCTCAATAGAGATGCAAATGATTCCTGACTCTGTTGTTATTCAGTCCCTAAGTCGTATCTGACTCTTTGCGACCCCAGGGACTGCAGCACACCAGGCTTCCCTGTCCTTCACCAACTCCCAGAGTTTGTTCAAACTCATGTCCATGAGTCGGTGATGCCATCCAACCATCTCATCCTCTGTCACCCCCTTCTCCTCCTCCCTTCAATCTCTCCCAGGATCAGGGTCTTTTCCAAGGAGTTGGCTCTTCACATCAGGTGGCAAAAAGAGAAAGCTCCAAGCCTCAGGGTGCAGCCGCCCCGTAGGACGCGGGCCCGTTTCCCCTCTAACCTAGCAGCCTCACTCAGCATCCTTGGTCCCTTGCTTGTAAACATCCAGTGCTCTTTTCCAGCTTGGCCACCCCTGGGTCTGTAGTAATGACTTGAATGAATCTTTGACACGCTCACTGCTTACTGGTAAATCACAGTCTGACAGGCTCTACACGCACACCGTGTTTAAGGCCGGCCGAGGAGTGTTGATTTGTCTCTGAAATTATAGCTCTGCTAGTCTCTGGAAGGATCCCCGTGAAGCATCACATCACTCCGGCCCGTACACCAGGACACATGCCCCCTGCGCATCCAACCCGGGGCGGGGGGCATGCACCCCTCCCGGCAAGCCCCTGTCTGTTCCCACACAGTGAGGGAAACTCAGCCTGGGAACCTGAAGCCTGTGCCCTGAGCCGAGTGAACTCTGTGATGTGAGCAGTGGACAGATTCCTCCCATGGCAGTGGATCCTCCATCACGATTTTCCTGTCTTGGCCAAAGTTTCTGACCTGTGTTTTCTGGTGAAGGGTCCTCAGTGGATGGTATTGATCCAGTGCAGAGACACATGGAGCGGTGAGCTGCAGGTGAGGTGCGAGTGTTACGTCAACTGTGCGGCGTTTAAGGAGATCCTCGGCGACCCAGAGGGTGGAGACCAGCGGTCACAGGACAGGGGCCGAGCAGAGGGCCTGAGAGTCATCATCATCATGTGAGCAAGTGCGTCCCCGACACCGCTCAGCCCCTAGGCTGGCCCCGACCCGAGGGTGGACGAGGCCAGATCTGTGACCGTGTGCCCATCCCCAGGAGGCTGTCCTGCCCCCTCCGCACGCCCCCATCTCGTTTCTGCTCCTCTTTGTAGCTTCTGGAGAGAGCTGAGCACCCACAGACAGTCTCTCCTCGGTCACCCCTTGCCACCCTGAAGAGGTGGGGCCTTTTTGGGGGGACTCCTGAAGCCCTGATGGGACTCCTCAGTGTGGGGTGCTGAGCCATTGTGAAGACTGGGCCCAACCCTGGGGAACTGGCAGAGACCCTCGCCCCACTGCCGTGGAAATTCCCCTGCTTCTGAGCACACGTGTGAGGACACTGGTGAGTGTAATATAGTTAGTTGTGATAGGTGCTGTGAAAACAGTGAAGACAGTGGCGCGATGGAAAAACACAGGCAGGTGGACAGGGAAGGCCCTCCTGAGGAAGGGGCCCCGTGACGCCTAAGATACAGAGGAGGCAATAAGTCAGGAAGAAGACAGAAGAGGCGTCCCGACTGGAAAGGAAGAAGTAAGAACAGATGACAGAATATTATATGGAGAAAACTGTAAAGATTCATCAAAGCAGCAGTTAGAACCGATAAATGAATTCAATAATGTTGCAGAATCAACAGACAAAAATGTTTTGTTTCTATATACTAATAATGAACCACGTGAAAAGGAAATTTAGAAAACAATGCCATTTGCAGTAGCAACATGAAGAATCAAATACTCGGGAATAAACTTAAAGAGGTGAAACACTTGGACCCTGAAAATTACAAAATATTGATGAATTAAATTAAGACACAGATAAATGAAGACACATTTTATGTTCATGGACTGGATGACTTAATATTGTTAAAGTGTCCCCACTGCCCAAAGTGATCTCCAGACTCACTGCAATCACTGTGAATTTCATTTTCATGAAAATACCAATGGCAGTTTTATAAAAATAGGAAAACCTCTCCTAAAATTCATATGGGACCACAAGTAGCCAGAACAATCTTGAGAAAGATAAAGAAAGCTAGAGGATCACACTGCCTGATTTACAAGTATATTACAAAGCTACAGTAATCCAAACAGTGTAACACTGGCATAAAAATAGACTCATAGACCAGCAGAACAGAAAAGAGTGTAGACACAAATCCATGCATGTATGATCATTTGATCTTTGACAGGATACCAAGAACACACAACAGGGAAAGCATTCTCTCTTCAACAAACAGTGTCAGGAAAAACTGGATTTCCATATGCCAAGGATCTTTATCTTACTTTATACACAAAGTCAAATCAAAGGAATTAAAAATGTAAACATAAGACCTGATATGGTGAAAATCCTAGAAGACATACAGGAAAACTTCATGACATTGGTCTTGGCAATGATGCCTTGGATATTACACCAAAAGCACACGCAATCACGCAATCAAAGCAAGAATAGACGAGTGGGACCACACTGAAACAAACGTTGTCTCTGCTCAAAGGAAACAAGCAGTGGGGCAGGAAGGCAGCCTACTGGATGGGAAAATACTTGCAAATCCTGTATCTGATAGGGTTTAATATCCAAAATATACGAGGAGCAGTCAGTAATAAAAGAAACAAGCAACTATATTTTAAAACGGGCAAAGGACTTTTATAGACATTTCTCCAAAGAAGACGTACAAATGACCAACAGGTACATGAAAACATGTTCAGCATTGCTGATTATCAAGGAAATACAAATCGAAACCACTTTGCGTCTTTTACCTGTTCGAATGGCTGTTACGAGAGAGAGCGAGAGAGAGAAGGGATAAGGGTTGGCGAGGATGTGTAGAAATTGGAACCCTTGTGCACTGTTGGTGGGAATTGAAAATGTAATTGTTGCAGCAGATATGGAAAGAAGTAAGGAGATGCCTCCAAAGATTAAAAATAGAACTACCATATGATCCAGCAATCCTACTTCTGTGTATCTACCCAAAAAATAAAACCAGAATCCTGAAAAGGTCTCTGATCTCCCAAGTTCATTGCATGGTTATTCACAAGAGCCAAGGTGTGGGAAAACCTAAAAATACATCGAGAGACAGAGAAGAGGCAGTACAGTGGAATGGTATTCAGCAAAGCTGTGACCAACCTAGACACTTATTGAAAAACAGAGACATCAGTTTGCCAACAAAGGTCCGTGTAGTCAAAGCTATGGTTTTTCCAATATTCGTGTACGGATGTGAGATCTGGACCATAAAAAAGGCTGAGCAGCAAAGAACTGGTGCTTTTGAGCTGTGGTTTTGGAGAAGACTCCTGAGAGTCTGCAAGGAGATCCAACCAGTCCACCCTAAAGGAGATCAACCCTGAATATTCAATGGAAGGACTGATGCTGAAGCTGAAGCTCCAGTACTTTGGCCACCTGATATGAAGAGCCAACTTACTGAAAAGTATCCTGATTCTGAGAAAGGCAGAGGGAGAAGGGGGCCACAGAGGATGAGATGGTTGGATGGCATCACAGATTCTGTGGACATGAGATGGAGCAAGCTCTGGGAGATGGTGATGGATGGGGAAGCCTGGTGTGCTGCAGTTCACGGGGTCACAAAGAGTCATGACTGAGTGAATGAACAACAAATTCAGCTGTGAGAAAGAAGGAAACCCAGCCTCATGTGACTACATGGCTGAGACCTGAGGACAGTGAAAGTGAGTGTGAAGTCGCTCAGTTGTGTCGGGCTCTTTGTGACCCCGTGGACTATAGCCCACCAGGCTCCTCTGTCCATGGGATTCTCCAGGCAAGAATACTGGAGTGGGTGGCCATTTGTCTCTCCAGGGGATCTTCCCAACTCAGGGATCGAACCTGGGCCTCCCACATTGCAGGCAGACACTTTACTGTCTAAGCTACCAGGGAAGCCCTTCCTGGTGGACAGCAGACTAGGTGAAATAAGCCAGTAACAAGACAAATACTATGTGATTCCACTTATACGACGTTTATAACACAGTCAAGCTCATAGAAGCTGTGAGCAGAGTGGTGGTTGCCAGGGGCTGGGAGGAGGGGGCGGGGAGACATGGTTCAGTGGTGTGAAGGTTCGCTCACCCGAGAGGAGACAGGTCCAGACTCCGCTCCACAGCACTGCCTGTAGAACCTGCTATCCATGCTGAATCACGCACTGCAGTTCTGATAAGAGGACAGATCACACGTGAAGGGGTCCTACCACGCAGACCCCAAAGGCTCCCTAAAGGATGAAGAGGACCGGCCTCTTACTTCTGGGATGAGGGGTGGTTTGTGGAAGTTTTCAGGCCGCCGGAGCTGCATGTTCAGGAGCGTGTGAGGGGTCCGCACACTCGGGACCCCATGGAAGATCAAGTCAGCAGTCGCATAATGGGAGCCTCAAACGCCACGGTTAGGAAGGTAAGTGTGGTTCTGAGCATAGGTGAGAATTCACTGGCCGATGTTGCAGAAGAGAAATCTGATCTGGTTTTCTTTCTTCAGAGGCTGTGGGCAGAGAAGCAGTTGATGGAGACAGAGATGTGGTGTGTGGTGCTGAGAGCCTGTGATAAATGGAAGGTTGACCCGGTCAAGGGGGCTGGAGAGTTTCGCAGGGAAAAGCAGGCGAATAGAGAGAATTAGGTGAAGGAGGGGGACGAGGTGCTGGTGGTGGGGGCTGATGCAAAGGTGAGGGAAGTGGGCAGAAGGCAGGTGGGGGGCACAGTGGGATGGGGGGCTTGGGAAGGGCTTGCAGCAGAAGGTGATGTCATGGCTTGGCTTTGGGGCAGCAGTGCAAAGGGCAGGAGGCAGGGAGTGGATCAGTCAGAGGTGATCGCAGGCATCAAGGGGAGAGAAGCTGGGGTTAATGGCATTACGGGGTCGGCGGTGGGGATGAAGACAAACAGGTAAATATGAGCAAAACACAGACGCTGAAGGGAGCAGGATTCGGTGTTAGATACGTGGAGAGAGGGAGAGAAGGACGGCCCTGGTTTGTGAGCTTGTGAGGACCCTGGAGGAGGACCACGTCAGGGAGGCGCATGGTCGGGCAGGGGGTGTCCGGAGTTCAGCCAGAGGCGTCTCTGCAGCTTTCACGGGCAGGTGGTAGCTGGGTCTGGGGCTTGGGGGAGGAGTTTGCACTAAACGTGAGTCTGTGAGTCACACCGGTCAGTTGGTGATGGAGACTCCCCACCACCCTGGGATGGAGGTGCTTGCTTGGGGAGATCAGAGTGAGGGGAGGAGAGGGCGCAGGGCGGTCCTGGGGGAGTTACTCAGGGCAGCCGCGCGGTGGAGCACAGGGAAGGCGGTTTGGGCACAGCCCTGCAGGAGCAGCAGCAGGACAGCGTGGGTCTGTGGGTCTGGGGCTGAGACGAGGATGCAAAGTGCTTGGGACTCGGCTGAGGAGGAGGCGCCACCTCTGAGGAGCTGGAGCCCGAGGGGTGGGTGAGGAGGAGAAGGGACTGAGAGTGGGTGTGCGGAGCAAACAGGGCCTCGTCCTTGCAGAAGTCTGCCCCTGAAGGAGGAGAGGGCTCGGGGGTGCCTGGTGGGCAGTGGGGGCCACGGGAAGCTTTCCTTTGCACACCGGGGGCAGAGCCCCTTGCAGGAAGTTGTTGGATTTGTGAGGTGGGAGAGGTAATTTAGAAGGATAGACTCGTGGGGTCCACCACTCCCGAGGTGACCCATCTACACTCTGACACGTCCATTCCTTTATGCCAAGACCACCTTCCTGCTGAGTGAATAAACCATCTTCGATTTCCACCCACCGGGCCTGGTTCCCCTCGGAAGAATCCCACTGAGAAAACGCAGCCCCTTCCTTTAGGATTTCCACACAAGTTCTTCCAACCATTCTCTGTATGGTGTTGGGGTTTTTGTTTGTTTTATTTTAGCATTTTCAACTTTGGGGCCATTTTTCCCTGGTGGAGCTTTATTTACATTTTATTTACGTTTTCCATGTTCCTCCTGCAAGCGGAATTTCCAGCAGGGGACCCAGTTCTCTCGTGGGGTCTACGCACACACCATGCGTGATTTATTGGTCCCAGTTATCCTGGTTCTGAATAGATTGCTGACCTTTGACATATTTCAGTCTGAGTAGTCGACAGTCAGCACAAATAGCAAATTTCCATAGCAATTAACTACATCTCCAAAGCCCCTTTCTGATAAATTCATGTGTTTATGTGTGGACACAAAGCAAAACCTGGAAGAGCTGGGTGAATGGGTCGGACCCATTTGGCTGAACGAGAGGGTGCCAGGGACTTATTAAGCTCCATCTAGTGCTGTGGAATCCTGGCCGCCACGGACACAACTTGGTGCTGCTGGCGGGATTGGAGGCAATCTGGGTCACACACATTTCACATGTGAGAGGAAGCTCTGACTCGGGCTAGCTGTCCACGCCTGAGCTGGATGCTGCGCTGGAGGCTGAAGTGGAGGCTGGGCCTCTTCAACAAGAGTGGAGTCCGGGGAACACAGTCGCGAGGCTTCTGGCCCTGGAAGGTGAACCCCAGGAAGTGGGTTCCACACTGCAGTATTCCAGGGGCCATGTATGAACCCAGGCGTGGCAGGTTCTAAGTCCTTGAGATCTTTGGATGAATGAAGAAGTAGGTGGATGATTCTTGCTCAAGCTTACTTTTCCTACAGAGCTGGCCTGTGTTTCTAGAACCATATGCTTAGAACAACTGGGAACAACAGTTAGTTAACAACAGTTAGAAAAGACCCTGATGCTGGGAAAGATTGAAGGCGGGAGGAGAAGGGGATGACAGAGGATGAGATGGTTGGATGGCATCACCGACTCAATGGACACGAGTTTGAGCAAGCTCTGGGAGATAGTGAAGGACAGGGAGGCCTGTCTTGCTGCAGTTCATGGGGTCCCAAAGACTGGGACACGACTTAGCAACTGAACAACAAAATGATCCTTAACCAGTGTGCCAAGAATTTCTTGGATATCCCCAGATCTGATAACTGGGACAAGAGCAAATGAGCACCCCACAAGACAATCCTAAAAGCCCTTGTTGCTTTCTAGTACCATATCAAGGTTACTGATTCATTTAAAGAATCCCAAAGGGCCTTTGACCTCAATTTTTATAATTTCCTCACTGAAATCCAAGAGAAACTTTCTAGCTGTTCCCTATTATTCCTTTGTTGCTCAGAAAAGTTAAAGTTTAAATGGCAATTCTCTTTAGAATTTAATATCTGTTCCCAAACATTCTCGGTTTAATTGCTAACTGATTCTTTAGAAAATTGAATCGCTATATTACATTGTTTTCATGCACTGATGGCCTGGGAAGACTTGGCAGTGGTCCTGCAAAAGTTAACAGCGTCTGTGTACCAAGCCGTGAGTGCCTGATTAGAGACGCTTCTAGCCGAGGTTTTCCTTCTTTTTAATTTTTGTTCCTTTTCATGTCTACGCCCAAGAACCCTGCATTGGATCAGTATATGTTAAAACTAGGATGTGAGCGAAACTCCTCTTCAACTGCCTCTCTAGTCGTTACCACTTATCTTTTCAGATGCAGAAAGGAGCTTGCCGGGAAACTTGGGAGATACTGTGTTAGTTGAAAGAGCAGGGTGGGGTGGCTCACGGACCCCAATTCAGTCTGGTTCTCACCTGTGGATGGCTGGTCTTTGGGAAGTCACCTCCCTCCCTAGAAGCCACGACCTGTCTGCAGAGGAAGGACTTTCATCTGAGAGTCCCCGCATCTATGGTCCGGGTTTCCATCTGGATGAATCATGGCTTTCTAGAAGAAATGCCCACTGATGATAGGTCACTGGCCCAGACCAGGGCTTGTCACCTGGATACGCAGCCAGTGCTGGCCCACTGGCTGATTCTCTTCTCCCAGATGAATCTGAGGTCGACGCTTTCGATAAAAAAGCTCGAAGGCTGTCCAGGGTCCGTAGCTGCTTTGCTCCATAATGAGGTACATGGGGAAGTTAGCGTGATTCTCCACTTCTCTCGGCGATGAGCTTGGGGCTCCTGCCTCCAGCGTGGGGGTCAGCCTCCAGCTCTGAGTCTGGGCTGAGGCCGTGACCTGCCTGGCCCACAGCACGCATGGGGAGTGAGCGTGCCCAGGGGCCCCTCTTTAGACCTCGGCCTCCACTGTGAGGACCGGCCAGCGTGAGGCCCTGGCTGACCTAGGACTGTCTGAGGCCTCCAGGTCCACTGCTGGAGGCTCCGGGGACCCCAGCACAGGTCTGTCCTGTTCCGTGATGGTCTCTCATGCCGGCATAGAAGGAGTCGGGCTGGGACTGGCCCTATGCACAGCCCCGGGGGAGCCGTCAGAGCCCCCCGAGCCCCGGGGCTGGGCTGTGGCTGCACGGTGAGCACCACTCCCTGAGTGAGGAGGGCTCGGGTGGGGCTGGGAGTGCTCTCTCCACCGGGCCCAGCTTGTCCTGACTTCCTGCGTCCTCTTCCCCAGCAAACTGAGCTTCAGTGCCTGGGTGAGGACCTGAGCCTGTTTGCCTTGGCGGTGGCCCCCTGTGTGGGGTGGAGGGGGGTGAGGGGGGAACAGAAGTGCTCCCTTCCTCGTACATGCATCCCAGACGTTGGAGCTTCCAGGAGACTGAGATAGGGAAACTGACTTTCAGAAATATTTAACTTACTCTGTGACTGGAGGCTGACTGAGCTACAGGGGAAGGGGGCCGGGAAGTTCCTCGGGTGGGCTGGAGGCATCGTGAGAGGGAGGAGGGGAAGGAGGCGGGGAGGGAGTGAGAAAGGAGGGAGTTAGGAGGGAGGAGCCCATGATCTCATCCCGCAGACAGGACGTCCAGGGCCCAGTCCTGGGTCCTCAGACAGATTTGTCTGTTAGCCATGGCCAGGTCTACAGACGCCTCACACCTGTCTTTTCCCAGGCTGGGGGAGAAACTGACATGTCATGCCACTGCATGCAGAGTGGACTTGCGCGCTGCAACTCACGTCAGCTCCTGAGTCTTTACAAACGGTTACTCTGTTTAAAGTGGGTGCTTTTCATCAAATATGCTTTTTTTAAAAAAAATCTACTTTTTACAAAAAGTTGTATTCAGTATAGTTGATTTATAATACTGTGTTAATTTCAGGTGTATGGCACACTGTTTCAGCTACACACACAGACACATTCTTCTTCAGATTCTTTCTCCTTATAGGTTATTACTAAATACTGAGCAGACTTCCCTGTGCTAGACGGTAGGTCCTTGCTGGTGATCTACTTTGCATACAGTAGTGTGCAAACATTAATCCCAACTCCTAATTCACCCCCTTCCCCTTTGGGAACCATAAATCTGTTTCCTATGTCCGTGACGAACATTTCTGTTTTATAAATAAGCTCATATGTATCTTTTCAAAAATATCTTTTAGATTTAAAAATCTTATGGCAAAATGTTTATAAATTTACCATTTCGCTTAAAGGTTACCATTCTAACTGTTTTCCAGGGTCCAGTTTGGGGGTAGGCTATGTGCTCACGTGGCTGTGTCACCTTCTGACCGCCTGTCTCCAGAACCGAAACTCTGTCCCCGCTAAACACTCACGTCCATCCGCCTCCCCAGCCCTGGCAGCCACCCCTCCACTGTCTCTGTGACTGTGACTATGGGCACATTATATAAGGTACGTCACACAGCACGTGTCATGTGGTGTCTGGCTTATTCACTTAGTATCTCCGTGAAGAGATAACCCGCGTCCAAGGTAAGAGAAACCCCAGTAAAATGGTAGGCGCTGAGAGAGGGCTTCAGAGGGCAGACAGACTGCAACCACAATCACAGACACCTAACCACACTAATCATACAGACCACTGCCTTGTCTGACTCAGTGAAACCAAGCCATGCTGTGCAGGGCCACCCAAGACGGGCGGGTCATGGTGGAGAGGTCTGACACAATGTGGTCCACTGGAAAGGGAATGGCAAACCACTTCAGTATTCTTGCCTTGAGAACCCCATGAACAGTATGAAAAGGACAAAAGATAGGAGACTGAAAGAGGAACTCCCCAGGTCAGTAGGTGCCCAATATGCTACTGGAGATCAGTGGAGAAATAACTCCAAAAATAATGAAGGGATGGAGCCAAAGCAAAAGCAATACCCAGCTGTGGATGTGACTGGTGATAGAAGCAAGGTCTGATGTTGTAAAGAGCAATATTGCATAGGAACCTGGAATGTTAGGTCCATGAATGAATCAAGGCAAATTGGAAGTGGTCAAACAGGAGATGGCAAGAGTGAATGTCAACATTCTAGGAATCAGCGAACTAAAATGGAATGGAATGGGTTAATTTAACTCAGATGACCATTATATCTACTACTGTGGGCAAGAATCCCTTACAAGAAATGGAGTAGCCATCATGGTCAACAAAAGAGTACAAAATGCAGTACTTGGATGCAATCTCAAAAACGACAGAATGATCTCTGTTCGTTTCCAAGGCAAACCATTCAATATCATGGTGATCCAAGTCTATGCCCCAACCAGTAACGCTGAAGAAGCTGAAGTTGAACGGTTTTGTGAAGACCTACAAGACCTTTTAGAACTAACACCCAAAAAAGATGTCCTTTTCATTATACGGGACTGGAATGCAAAAGTAGGAATTCAAGAAACACCTGGAGTAACAGGCAAATTTGGCCTTGGAGTACAGAATGAAGCACGGCAAAGGCTAATAGAGTTTTGCTAAGAGAATGCACTGGTCATAGCAAACACCCTCTTCCAACAACACAAGAGAAAACTCTACACATGGACATCACTAGATGGTCAATACAGAAACCAAGTTGATTGTATTCTTTGCAGCCAAAGATAGAGAAGCTCTATACAGTCAGCAGAAACAAGACCGGGAGCTGACTGTGGCTCAGATCATGAACTCATTGCCAAATTCAGACTTAAATTGAAGAAAGTAGGGAAAACCACTAGACCATTCAGATATGACCTAAATCAAATCCCTTACAATTATACAGTGGAAGTGAGAAATAGATTTAAGGGACTAGATCTGATAGACACAGTGCCTGATGAACTATGGATGGAGGTTAGTGACATTGTATAGGACACAGGGATCAAGACCATCCCCAAGAAAAAGAAATTCAAAAAAGCAAAATGGCTGTCTGGGGAGGCCTTACAAATAGCTGTGAAAAGAAGAGAAAAGCAAAAAGCAAAGGAGAAAAGGAAAGATATACCCTTTGAATGCAGAGTTCCAAAGAGTAGCAAGGAGAGATAAGAAAGCCTTCCTCAGTAATCAGTGCAAAGAAATAGAGGAAAACAACAGAATGGGAAAGACTAGAGATCTCTTCAAGAAAATTAGAGCTACGAAGGGAATATTTCATGCAAAGATGGGCTCAATAAAGGACAGAAATGGTATGGACCTAACAGAAGCAGAAGATATTAAGAACAGGTGGCAAGAATACACAGAAGAACTTACAGAAAAGAGCTGCACAACCCAGATAATCATGATGGTGTGATCAGTCACCTAGAATCAGACATCCTGGAGTGTGAAGTCAAGTGGGCCTAAGGAAGCATCACTATGAACAAAGCTAGTGGAGGTGATGGAATTCCAGTTGAACTAGTTCAAATCCTAAAAGATGATGCTGTGAAAGTGCTGCACTCAATATGCCAGCAAATTTGGAAAACTCAGCAGTGGCCACAGGACTGGAAAAGGTCAGTTTTCATTCCAACCCCAAAGAAAGGCAATGCCAAAGAATTTTCAAACTACCACACAATTGCACTCCTCTCACATGCTAGTAAAGTAATGCTCAAAATTCTCCAAGCCAGGCTTTAACAGTATGTGAACCACGAAATTCTGGATGTTCAAGCTGGATTTAGAAAAGGCAGAAAAACCAGAGATCAAATTGCCAACATCCTCTGGATCATTGAAAAGGCAAGAAAGTTCCAGAAAAACATCTATTTCTGCTTTATTGACTATGCCAAAGACTTTGACTGTGTGGATCACAATAAACTGTGGAAAATTCTTCAAGAGATGGGAATTCCAGACCACCTTACCTGCCTCTTAAGAAATCTGTGTGCAGGTCAGGAAGCAATAGTAAGAACTGGACATGGAACAACAGACTGGTTCCAAATCAGTAAAGCAGTACGTCAAGGCTGTATACTGTCACCCTGCTTATTTAACTTGTATGCAGAGTACATCATGAGAAACGCTGGGCTGGATGGAGTACAAGCTGGAGTCAAGATTGCCGGGAGAAATATCAATAACCTCAGACATGCAGATGACACCACCCTTATGGCAGAAAGTGAAGAAGAACTAAAGAGCCTCTTGATGAAAGTTAAAGAGGAGAGTGAAAAAGTTGTCTTAAAGCTCAACATTCAGAAAATTAAGATCATGGCATCTGGTCCCATCACTTCATGGCAAATAGATGGGGAAACAGTGGAAACAGTGGTTGACATTATTTTTTTGGGCTCCAAAATCACTGCAGATGGTGACTGCAGCCATGAAATTAAAAGATGCTTACTCCTTGAAAGGAAAGTTATGCCCAGCCTAGACAGCATATTAAAAAGCAGAGACATTACTGTGTCGACAAGGTCCATCTAGTCAAGGCTATGGTTTTTCCTGTGGTCATGTATGGATGTGAGAGTTGGACTGTAAAGAAAGCTGAGTGCTGAAGAATTGGTGCTTTTGAACTTTGGTGTTGGAGAAGACTCCTGAGCGTCCCCTGGACTCCAAGGAGATCCATCTAGTCCATCTTAAAGGATATCAGTCCTGGGTGTTCATTGGAAGGACTGATGCTGAAGCTGAAACTCCAGTACTCTGGCCACCTGATGTAAAGAGCTGACTCACTTGAAAAGACCCTGATACTGGGAAAGATTGAAGGCAGGAGGAGAAGGGGACGACAGAGGATGAGATGGTTGGATGGCATCACTGACTCAATGGACATGAATTTGGGTAAACTCCCAGAGTTGGTGATGGACAGGGAGGCCTGGCGTGCTGCGGTCCATGGGGTTGCAAAGAGTTGGATGTGACTGAGCGACTGAATTGAACTATTCACTTAGCATGATATCTAAGAGGTCTATCCCAATTGTAACGTAGGTCAGAGTTTCCCTCCTTTTCAAGGCTGAATAATCTTTGCTTTATGGATGAACCAGGTCTTGTTATCCACACAGCTGTCAATGGACATTTGGCTGTTTCCACATTTCAGCTGTGAATAACGCTGCTCTGAACACTGATGTGCAAATATCTGATTGCAGCTCTGTTTCAATTCGTTTGGATGTATACCCAGAAGTGGGTCATATGGAAGTTTTATGTTTATTTTTTAAAGAAATTGTCATACTGTTTTTTCACAGCTTAAGTATGTCTCTTCTTTTAATGGAAAAAAAGAAGCTCTGATTGTGTGTCATTTGGGGAATGTTGATCAGATTGTGCTTAGAGCAAGTGCATTCCTGCATATTTTTAATTCAGGAGCAATGATACCTTTTTCTCTCAGCTGTTGAAGAGCAAGCCCTGATGATTCAAGGTTATGATGTTTGCCATTTGACATTACAAAGGAAATTTCTGGGAGTCATTCTGAATTCTTCGCTTTAGGTATGAAGAGCCCAGGAAAAATGAAGCATATCTGACAATAGGTGATGATAGAAACATGACCTTCATTTTACAAGGCTTATCCTTTAAAAATCAAATTAATTTTTTAAAAGTATTTTGATGTCGACCACTTTTAAAGTCTTTACTGAATTTGTCATAGTACTGCTTCTGTTTTACGTTTGGATTATTTGGCCTCAAGGCATGTGGGATATTATCTCCTTGACCAGGGATTGAACCCATACTCCCTGCGTTAGAAGTTGAAGTCCTAAGCACTGGACTGCGGGGTAGTCCTTCAAATTGGTTTTAAACACGTAACAATTCACCTGGAACAGAATTCAAAAGATATAAAAGGAAACAGCTTTAACAGATAGAAGAAGAAGCAGCTTTCCCTCAGCCCTGTCCTCACCTGCGCAGAGGAGTGCCCTCCTCAGTCACCCAGGGTTCTCAGCTTCCTCTGTTGTCCTGGGCACCTCTGTGCATACAATCTATTATTTCTTCAGTTTTTAATGATGCAAATGTACCTTCCTATATACCTGACTCTGTACCCTAACTTTGAAGACTTATTTATATCAGTTCATAAAGAGACGTCATTTTCTCTGTAATAGTTGCCCAGCACTCCATTATTTATAAATCATTTTAAAGGGAAATTATTCTTTAAATATTGTGCTTCTGATTTAAATGGAGACTGAGGCTTTAACTGCCAGAAATCTCGAGGAAGGAGTGGAATAACTCAAAAGCAGTTGGGAGGAAGGCCTTTCTAGGGAAAATTGCCTTGAAATGCAGTCTTTTTTTTTAATGTTATATTGAAAACTAATTTAATACAGTAAAGCATGCATATCGTTAAGTGTGTATGTCCTGGACTTTTATGGACTGAACACACCATGAAAGCAACATTCCTATAAAACATGGGCCAAGATTAGCACCCAAAATGAGGTGTTTTTTCAGCAGAGGGCTTTCTCTGCTATGATCTGTGTCTGAAAAAACTGAAATTTCAACTCTGAGGCAGGCTTGTTGGAACCACGTGTGGGTCAGATCTAGGTCTCCCTGCTGGAGGTGACACTGGCCAGGGTGCTTGGCTTTCCCCAGTCAATAGAAATTGATCAGAGGCCAGGCAAGAAATTCAGGCAAGGCTTTACTGGGGCTCCTGCTGCAGCAGGAGGTGTGAGAACAGGTAACAGGCTCTCGGGGTCACCCTCCGAGGTGGGGCGAGCTCATTTCCTGCATGGGGTGGGGGTGGGTGCAGGGGGCAGTCTGGAGCGCTGGCTTAGGTGGTCTGCCCGCGCCTGTGGTGGCGGTGTGTGCAGGGGCATGCGCGGTGCCTTGCTTTCCTCCCAGCTCTTTGAGTGGGAGTCGGGGTCTTGGTCTTTTTGTGTCTTGTAGGTTTCCCAGGTGGCGCAGTGGTAAAGAATCCATCTACCAATGCATCAAACATCCAATTTGATCCCTGGGCTGGGACGATCTCCTGGAGAAGGGAATGGCTACCCACTCCAGTATTCTTGCCTGGGAAATCCCATGGACAGGGGAGCCTGCAGGGCTCTGGTCCATGAGGTCGCAGACACTACGGAGCGGCTGAACACATATGCATGAAGGGTAGTGAGAAAGGGGGTCTTTCCGTGAAGACACATAATCAGTGCAAAGTGAGTGTTGTGCAGTGAGGGGGCTGGGCCTGCCCAGCTGACAGTGGTGCTGGGGGGTGGGGGGGCCCTGGAATCCCCAGGTGTAGCGTCCCAGGACCCCAGAGAGCCTGCTGACACGGCCCTCCTCTGGGTGGTCTTGATCAAGCCCACATGGGGAGCCCAGACACCCAGGAAGCTCCGGCGTCTGTTCCTGGCTCCTCCCAACCCCTGGTCTCTTCCTGGAGCCCCGATGCTCACGTTGGGCAGGGGCGCCCTTCTACTTGCAGGCTCGGGGGGGCTCTGTGGCTGTCACTGAGGATGAAGTCTGCCCTTCAGGGAGGTGACCGAGTTGGGAGAGAAGGGTCCAGGAAGGACGGGCCCTGCTGAATGGGGTCCAGGGCTGACAGCAAGTGCCCAGAGGGTGGCAGGCAGGGGACGGACTGGATGACATAGGCTGGTGATGCCCAGGTGTGTGAGGGTAAGCTGAGGTCCCCAAGGGGCCACGTGGTCGGCTGGCAGTGTGGGCACATTGCTGGTGTCACTGGGTGTGACCCAGCCTGAGGGGCGTGCTGCGGTCAGCACAGACCCTGAGAGGGCGCTGGCCAGTGGGGGGCCTGACTCACAGAACGTTGGCCACTCACCAGCCCGCTTCCCCATGTCCCCGCTCCAGGACCGGAGCTGGGAGAAACAGTCCAGCTCTGAGTCTGGGGTCCAGGTGGTCTGGGATGTGAAGCAAAGCTCCCTCCAGGGCCTCCTCCACAGCCCCCTGACTTCTGGAGCTTTCCATGGGTGGTCCGCACCTCATTACTGGACAGAGCTCCCCCAGCTGCAGGGGACAGAGGGTGCTCTCCGTCCTCCGGAAGGACTAGATCGAGGTCCATGTAACCCTGCTGCAGAGGGTCCTGGGATCCCGCTTGTCCTGCTCGGGGTCTGGGATATGTTTCCTGGCTCAGCCTTGCTCACTCTTTGCTGAGGACCAGGGAACCCAACCTGCGATTCCATCACCAGGTCAGAAGGAAACAGTGAGAACATGTCTTTACCGACCCCCAGGACACTGCTCCGCATCCCTCCCGGAAAGCGCCAGCCAGCATCCACAATGACCCCTGGCATCCCTGTGCGGCCGGGAGATCCTTCTGGAGCTGGGGAGACTGGAAAGGCTTGCTCCTCGTCTAGGGTCCCGTGGCTGAGGGCAGGGGTGTCCGGCTCCTCGAAGGTCCCTTTTGGATCCAGCCTCTCCCACCCCTGGAGGCAGGTTGTCTCAATGATGACGATGCCGCACACGCCAAGCATGACCCGTCCAGGGGAAGGGCCTGTCCCCAAGTGGTGGCCCTCACGTGGACACGGGAAGGCCCACTCAGCTTTGCCTGAAGAGCCAGGGTGACGGGCCTCACTGTGGGCATAAGAGGGGATGACCTCTCAGTGACCAGGGTGGGGTTGTCCTGCTGTGCCCACGGTGCCCACGCTGTGGTCCCAGCAGGATGCTCCAGGCTCCAGAGAAGAGTCTTTTCACAATTGGTCCAACTCTGAATCCTTGAAGCTACATACTTAGAAATCTCTTTCCAAAATCACATTATTCTTCTTAGAAATCTAGTAAATGTTACATTAAATGCAATTGTGCTTAAGAAGTTAAGTATTGTTATTAATTTAAATTAAATCACATCCTTAGTTTTACTTACAGACTTAGTTAAAGTCCCCGTATAACTAAAACTGCAATTCTAAGCTAAATAACCTGGAGGAGGTCGTGGCCACCCACTCCAGTATTCTTGCCTGGAGAATCCCATGGACAGACGAGCCTGGTGGGCTACAGTCCGTGGGATCACACAGAATCAGACACAACTGAAGCGACTTAACATGCATGCACAAGCTAAATAATTTCCCTTTCTCTCTAAGAACGTCAAACACCCAATAGAATACGTACAGAAACCTGACAAGGAAGATTTTCTGAGTTATTGCAAATTGAAGAATTAAGGAACAATCTTATATCTCACGAAGATCAAAATACAATTTCTCTGGGGTGGTTCAGTCCCTCTAAATGTCAAGGGTGCCCGATGGGCCTGCCCTCAGGAGTGCTTGCAGCAGGAAGCTGAGTCGGTGGGTTTGGCCTCCTTCCTGACCATACCCGCTTCTGACGCAGCCCCCCGGGGCTGAGCAATGCCCTCAGGAGGCAGTCGTGTCCTCTCATGGGCCCTGGGAGCATCCAGGGCACTGGTACAACAGAAGGACATGCAGGTACAATTGCCTTGGCAACCAGAGGCTCCACGTATGCATGTTGGAGGGAAGGGTCAGCACAAGTCAGGCCCCAGACATCCTTCTGAGTGATTTGAGGCGATGGTCTGACCCGGCCAAGTGGCAACTAATGTCCTGTCATGACTTTCTTTGCTGCCTGGTGAGTCCTGCCGTCTCGCTGGCCCATGGCTCCACCAAGTACTTCATGGACATCCGTGGGATCGCCACACCTCTGTGGGCCCCATACCTGCCAGTTCTCCCATCTCTGCCCCCCAGGGCCCGGCTCTGAGGACTCATGTCTGCCCTCAGGCAGGCCTGGACATCCTGGGGAAATAGCACTGCCCGGGAGATGCTGGGCCTGTGCTTGGGTGACAGCTCAGCGAGAGACGAGAGAGTGCGGGGCCTCCAGCTTGGGGCAGTGGGTGCGGAGATGAGGGGAGAGGTACAGAGAGCTGTGGGAGAGGGTCCTGGGCTGTCAGCTGGGGCAGGACTCCCATCTGCCTTTTCTTCTGCGGGAGCCCAGCTTAGACGCAAGCTCAGAGTGAATGAGCAGCAGGACGTGGGACAGACCAGGAGAGAGAGGCCCGGCGTCAGGACTGGGGGTTGGGGGATGGCGGCACCCTCACCAAGGTGGTGGGTGCAGAGGGGACTTTAAAGGAGATGGAGGCTGTGTGATGGAGGAGTGAGCTGGGGGTCCAGTAGACCATCTGATGGTTCAGTGGAAGGATACCCAAACTCCTTAACATGGTTGCCCTGGAAACCAGTGTCTCCACGTCCACACACTGGAGGGAAGGGTTGGCTCAAGTCAGGCCCCTGGACATCCATCCTGGTGATTGATACATGGGTCTAGAGCTCAGGGGAGAAGCTGGTGGTGGTACCACTTTCTGAATCATAGGAGGTGATACTGTTTAAACTCCAGGCGGGGTGAGGAGGAGAATGTAAAGATGGGATCTCTGGTCATAGCAGATTTATAGTCCAGCAAGGAGAAGAAGCCAGTAAAGAAAGATCTAGAAAGGTCAGCTGGATGGGGGTGGAGGAACAAGCCAGAGGGTCTTCTGCCCCAGGGGTCTCCTGGTCAGGGTACCATGGAATGAGCCAGGGACCAGAAGCACATGGACCCGAGACCTCGGGACTCAGGACATGGGGTGACATTATAGAATCTGGCTCCCTGCTGACCCCACGACCATATAAGGGTGAGTTCCTCTCTCCCCTGCCAGCTTCCTTTTCTGGATTTTTCTCTGGCAGGCCATTTGCCCAACGCCCCTGACTTCACCTTTGCTTCATTTCCTCTGCTTTTTTTTTTTTCCTTTTGACCCACCCACTGCTTTCTGGTAAAGTTTTCTGTTTCTTTTTATAAGAAGAAATCTGACATTCATTTAGCTCTTTCATAACATCTAAGGGAACTGAGCCCAGCTGCTCTGTGTCCTATAATTAGGTCTCTGGGCAGTTTCAGAAAAGAAATAACCCCACGTTCCCAAGCCCCTTACAGAATTTCCTGGGAAAATGTGACCGTGCGTCCTTGGGAAGACAGAGCGCCCACCCCCAGTGAGAGTCGGGGCGGGGGCAGGGCCCCCTGCGGCCTTTCCCCTTGGCCTGTGCTGTGAAGGCACGTCCCGGCCCGGCTTGCGGGGGCCCCGCCCCAGCCTGCAGCCCCCAGGGCTGTTCTCAGGCTCAGGTCTTGGCCAGGGGGCAGGACAAGAGCTGACGGAGGGTTCCCGCTCCAGGCAGGATGCTGGGAAGCGCAGGAGGAGGGTCGTTTCTTCTTCTTTCCCCATGTTGCCGGGTTTCTATGCCCTTCCATCGGGAGCACGTTGGGCATAGAAGTGGGACCCCCGCCATCCTGGGGGTCTGACCGGTCTGTTTCCCTGCCCACACTGGGAAGAGCCAGCTGGAGACCCCCCTGTCTCCAGGTTAACATGGCAGTGACCACACTCGGCCCAGCTTGTGCACAGAGGGCCATGTCAGAGGGTCCAGGGCTGGCGCACACCCCAGCCCTGCTCCCCATTCTGCAGCATCCGACCAGCCCCTGGCCACTGGGCACCCCTGTCATCAGAACCTGGGCTTCCCTGGTGGCTCAGTGATGAGTAACCTCCCCTACCAATGTGGGAGATGTGGGTCTGATCACTGGGTCGGAGAAGGAAATGGCAACCCACTCCAGTATTCTTGCCTGGAGAATCCCATGGACAGAGGAGCCTGGTTGGCTACAGTCCATGGGGTCCTAAATAGCTGGACATGACTTAAATCATCAAAACCCACCTCAACAGTGACAAATGACTGTGTGTTCCATGTCCTGCCACCAGGGACATCCTGGAACCCGGGGCCTGACCGCTCATAGGCCTGGGCCAGGACTTGGCCCCGGGAAGCCCCTGGGGAAGTGCAGCTCACAGGGGGCCTACGGGAAGCCTGCTTCGTCAGCCTGGAGCCAGCTGATGTGCACTTGGCTGCAAGATACAGAGACCTCGCGTCCGAGGCGATGGGGGTGGGGCTGCCTTTCCCCACCAAGCCTGAGGGGCGCGGCCAGTGAGGCTCAGTGTCTCACAGCAGAAGGGAGGAGGTGGGAAGGGCGGTGTCAGCAGGATGCACCCCACGTGAGGAAGGCGAAAGCTGGCCAGTCTACCACGTCCATCACATTGGCCAAACCTTTGCCAGGCTGCCGTCCCAGCTTGGGGGGCGGGGGATGGCTGGGAAGTGAGCATCTGGCGGTCACTCTGCTGTTGGGACAGAACTGGGGTCCATTAGCAGGAATGAGGGTGGGTGGGGGACAGGGCGGACATTGACTGTGTGCCTGTGTGTTGTCTCACGTGTCCCACAAGTGGCCCCATGGCCGCGGGGCCAAAGGATCATTGCATTTTCGGCAAAGAAGGAAACTGTGACTCAGAGGAGGGAAGCCCCTGGCCCAAGGCTGCCCTGAGCAGGAGAGTCGGGTTCGGGTCTGTGGGTCTGACTCTGTCCTTCCAAGTGCTCCAAGACCTCCTCAGCTCCAGTGCACACGCTGCAGATGCACAATGCTCACATTTGCACACATACACATGCATACGTATGCATGCACATGCACACACGGCATGCACAAATGCATGCACACACGCGAACATGTATGCAGCCATGTGTACATACATGGCCCACACAAATACATGCACACACATATGTATGCACGCACATGGAGACACATGATACACACAAATACATGTGTATATATCCGCACACAGACACATACGCACACATGTACATACATGAACACACAGGTACATAGGCACATGCACACAAACATACGTGCATGCATTCAAACATACACATGCACACACATGCATAAACATGCATGTTTTCACATATGTGTGTGCACAAACACACGTCCCTGCCTCTGCAAGCCTCATGAGAGCAAAGCTCCTTCTGGCCCCACCTCTGGATGAGCAGTAGGTTCGTTCTGCTCGGAGCCCTGACTTCCCCGTCCTCAGACACCTGGACAGCCAGGGAGGCCTCCCTGGTTTGGTTACTTCTGCGTGCTTTATTTATAGTGCTTGTCAGAGAGTGATTATCTGATTATTGATGGATCTATTTGTTTAGTCCTGCCTCGGGCCACCCAAAGGCAGGATGCACACAGAGACCCAGGAGGTGCCATCAGCCACAGGGATGACGCTGAGGGCCAGGTAGCGGTTCCGTTAGACTGAGCCCTGCAGCTGGACTTTTGGTATCTCCACCGCTCACGGCCGTGGGCTGAACGCGCCCCCAGAGTCACATGTAATCCTAGCCGCAGTGCGGTGGTGTCAGGAGAAGAGCCTGGGGCCCCATGAGAGACCCCACAGAGAGCTCTTGGCTCCCCACCTGTTAGGACACAGGGAAGGGATGGCAGCCCACACCAGGTAACCAATCCACTGACCTCTTGACCCTGGACTTCCGGAAATAAACATCATTTCAGGCCTGCGGTCTGGGGTACTTCGTTGCAGTGGCCTAAAGGGACTTAGGCACTCAGCGTGTGACCTTGGACGATCACCCCACCCTTTTTCTTGCCTCTCTCTCTTCATCTGAAAAACTGAAACTCATTTGTTCAACAACTATTTATGGTGCCTCTACTCTGCCACGAGCATGGGATGCAGCTCGGAGCCACTTGAGACCGGTTTTCACAGGCTGCTTCTGCGGAGGCAGGAGACAGGTGTACCAGGACCCTCGCTCCCTGGACAAGAGCTCAGCAAGACCACAAGGGCAGGGGTGCAGACAGCCATCGAGGGTGACCTCGCTGAGCAGATCCTCCAGGGTCTGAGGGAATGAAGGGACCAGCCTCAGTTATTTGCGTGAAATGCGTTCCAGGTGGAGAGCAGAAAGTGCAAAGGCCCTGTGGCAGGAGCTCTGCTACAGCTGGGAGGCCAGTGTAAGTGGCTGGAGGTCACAGGTTGCAGGTCACCCATGGTGCTCTGAGATGTGGTATGGATTTTTCACTCTGCTCTGAGTGAGGTGGGAAGTGAGACAGTCTTAAGTGGAGGAGGGTCACATGACCTGTGTGATGGTTGAAAAGGATCCCTCTGGCTAAACGGAGGCTGGACATAGAGGCACAGGTGACGGGGGAGGGCGGGAGGGCAGGATCCCCTGTGGAGGTGACCACGAGGGCATCAGAGCTTGATGTACTGGGAGGAGACTTGTCAGGACTGCCGACGGATTGGCTGATGGGGCTGCCTTTCAGGGGCGGCTTCTACTGGAGGCAGGACACAGGCGTGTCAGCTGACAGGGGATCACGGACACTCCCACGTTCTTGGCCGGAAGAGCTCAGTGCTGTTTACTGAGATGAGGATTTGGGTGGGAGCAGAGGCTGGGCATGTGTGAGTCCAGGTGGGCGTGGAGCACACGGTGTGCGATGATGGCCAGCTTGGGGGCCACGTGGGGGCATGGGGTCAGCCGGGGCATCTGGAGGGCTGGCCTGGAGGAGGGGCGTGGGAGAGAGGGGCGAGGAGCTGTCAAGGATGGTGTTGTCGTCACGGCGATGGCGAGCTCACCCCGGGATGGATCATAACTCCCGGTCCTGAGGTTGTCATGGAATCAGACGGGCCAATCCAGGGGTGCCTGACACGCAGGTGCACTCGGGAGTGTTAGCTCAGACAGACACAAGCATTTGCAGATCACTGGAGGAATGGTAACTTGCCAGAGAGACACAGCCCTTGGAGCTGGTTGGGAAGAGGATCCCAGACTAGATCAGGGCCAGGGCTTGGTGGATGTGCGGTCCCACCGCCCTGCCCAGGAGCTGGCTGAGCGGTCAGGCCTTGGAGGAGGAGCTTGGAGGAGCCCCGCGTCATGCCCATCCTGGCATGGCCTCTGCATCTCTGAGGACCACAGAGCAGGTGGAGGACGGCCAGCACCCGTCGGCACACGGCCACCCCCAGCCCCGGGTGAGCGCAAGCAAGGAGGGCAGGTGTGTGTGCGGATGGAGGTTCTGAGAGCTCAGCCTGGATCCAGGCAGTGGTGGCGGGGGTGGGGGGTCGGCCACAGAAGCCGCTCTGAAAGGTGGCCCGAGACTGAGCTGAGGGGGCAGCGTGTGTGTGAGGCCCCCTGACCCAATGGGGAGGGGTGCTCAGGGCAGGGCTGTGTGGTGCTAAAGGCACTTTGTGGGGATAGCGGGCACCCAGCCCTGGTGACTCCAGAGCGAACCGGGAGGAGTGGGCTGGTTCTCTGGGCAGTGGGCAGGCTGCAGGGCTTCCTGGCCATCAGTGGTCTCCCTGGACGCCCAGCAGGAGGGAGAGGAGGGGCGTGGGAGGTGAGTCAGGGGGTTCCTGCAGAAGCCCTAGATAGACAGGGACCTGCTGGGGCCATGGTGGGGGCAGTGGATGGATTGGGGGGCTGTCAGAGGAGAGCTCAGAGAAGGCGATGGCACCCCACTCCAGTACTCTTGCCTGGAAAATCCCATGGATGGAGGAGCCTGGAAGGCTGCAGTCCATGGGGTCTCGAAGAGTCGGACACGACTGAGCGACTTCACTTTCACTTTTCACTTTCCTGCATTGGAGAAGGAAATGGCAACCCACTCCAGTGTTCTTGCCTGGAGAATCCCAGGGACGGGGGAGCCTGGTGGGCTGCCGTCTATGGGATCGCACGGAGTCGGACATGACTGAAGTGACTTAGCAGCAGTAGCAGCAGCAGAGGAGAGCTGGCAGCTCCTGACCCCGGGCCAGGTGTGGGGGGCTTCAGACCTCAGGGAGAGCTCCTCCTTGAGTCCAGCAAACCCACCCTCAGTGCAGAGGCAGCAGGACACCGCGGCCACGCCTGCCCGGCTACCCCTGCAACTTGGGGAGGGAAAGGGTGACTGTCAAGAAGCACATACGCCTGTCCAGGACACACGCTTGTGTGGAGTGGGGTGGTTCCTGGGGGGGTACAGCCTGGTGCAGACGCTCCGCACGCAGCCACACGACGCTTCCTATGGCTGGAAACGACTAGACAAAAGCTCCCGGGAAGCTCACGCGTCCTCCCTGCGGCTTCTGTTGCTGCTTCACTTGAAGCCACCCGCAGCCACTGCCGGTGAATGTGTAGAAGCCCTGCTGAGCGGCAAGGCATGGAGTGTTCGTGGCCCTTGGCACACAGGCTGGGGGACATCTCTCAAGAGGCTGCTGAGTGGGGGTCGATGGGGAAGGGATGGGGTGTGCTGGCATCCCAGCTCAGGCTCCCTGGCCTCATGGTCCTGAAGCTGAGAGTGGTTGGTTCATGCAGGAAGGTGCGGTGAAGGGGTTGGTGGCAGAACCCCAGAGTGAATGCTTCTTGAAGTCCTTACTGTTGGCCCTACCAGCTTAGCAAACGGAGAGACTGGGGCCCAGATCCATCCCTGCTCCTGCAGGTCAAGAAGCTTTGCAAACGTGTGAGGTGTGCTCCAGGGCAGGCTGTGAAATTGTGGGGAGTGGGTCCCTGGAAGCAGGGCTGGGGGAGGGGAGAGGAGGCCGGGGAGGGGAGAGACTGAGGGATGCTGTGTGTCCAGGAGGCACCACCAGCTTAGACTTGCCTTCTGAGGATGGGGAACTTGTAAATGTGAACCGTGGAGGGTGAGGGAGAGAAGATTACTCATAACTACCTAATCTCTTTGAAATTGACCTTAAGTTCTGCCACATAAGATGTACACCTGTCATTTATTTGGCATGGAGAAGGCAATGGCACCCCACACCAGTACTCTTGCCTGGAAAATCCTGTGGATGGAGGAGCCTGGAAGGCTGCAGCCCATGGGGTTGCTGAGGGTCGGACACGACTGAGTGACTTCACTTTCACTTTTCACTTTCATGCATTGTAGAAGGAAATGGCAACCCACTCCGGTGTTCTTGCCTGGAGAATCCCAGGGACGGGGGAGCCTGGTGGGCTGCCATCTATGGGGTCACACAGAGTCAGACACAACTAAAGCGACTTAGCAGCATCAGCAGCAGCAGTTATTTGGCATATAATAAAATATGTTCAGCATAAACCACCATATATTTGAGTCTTTATTTCCTTATTTATATTTAAGCAACTATTTTAAAGTGTTAAGAAATATAACTGTTTATAATAGCTAGGACATGGAAGCAACCTAGATGCCTATCAGCAGATGAATGGATAAGAAAGCTATGGTACATATACACAATGGAGTATTACTCAGCCATTAAAAAGAAAACATTTGAATCAGTTCTAATGAGGTGGATGAAACTGGAGTATATTATACAGAGTGAAGTAAGCCAGAAGGAAAAACACCAATACAGTATAATAACACATATATATAGAATTTAGAAAGATGGTAACAATAACCCTGTGTACAAGACAGCAAAAGAGACACTGATGTATAGAACAGTCTCATGGACTCTATGGGACAGGGAGAGGGTGGGAAGATTTGGGAGAATGGCATTGAAACATGTAAAATATCATGTATGAAACGAGATGCCAGTCCAGGTTCGATGCACCATACTGGATGCTTGGGGCTAGTGCACTGGGACGACCCAGAGGGATGGTATGGAGAGGGAGGAGGGAGGAGGGTTCAAGATGGGGAACACATGTTTACTTGTGGTGGATTCATTTTGATATTTGGCAAAACTAATACAATTATGTAAAGTTTAAAAAAAAAGAAAAGAAAAAGAAGTATAACGATGGCTGGCCTGCGATTGGAAGCCCTGAGAAGCCATGGAGAAGTGTTAATTATGCATGAGGGGAGATGACACCTCGGCCATGAAACTGAGACGGAGCTCTGCCACCCAAAGACAACACTGGCGAGAAGGAAACTGGATGTCCTCATGACCAGACGACCAGAGACTGGGGTTGCATGCAGCTTCAAGGGGGGAAAGGAGGGCGGGGTCGGGCTACCTCGTGAGCACCCCCACCCAGCCCTGCATCGCGGGCACATACAGGACCTGGCCTCTGTCTGTGGTTCTCTCGGGACCAGGAGTCCGCACAGAGCCAGGCTGAGAAGGTGGACGAGAAAGCCGCCGTCCTGCACGTGGGCACCACTTCAGCACTGTCAGGGACCGTCTGCCTGGCCTTCTCGCAAGTGGCCATATAAATCAACCTGCTGCTCGATTATTAATAACGTTTGGGACTTTGCTGAGGCTCGAAATGCTGAGCTGGTTATCAGCAATCGATGCTGCTGTCCAGGGGTGATGGCTGACAATGAGCCACAGGGAACACGCGAGAAAGGAACGAGAGACTGATCTTTGGAGAAGACATGGTTCCTGAGGGCCAGCCACCCGTGCTGTCCCGTGTCCCCCAGGTCCAGCGCTGAGCTGGCACGTGGTAGGAGGCTGGCCAGAAACCTGGTGAGGGAGGGGAGGGGGGAGGAGGAGGGAAGGAGAAGATCAGAAGGGAGAGGACTGGAATCAGTGAATCAGTGGGGGAAAGAACTCAGAGGGAGAAAGGCGGGGAGGTGGTGGAGCTGAGCTCGGCACCCCACTCCCTGCCGGGGCTTCCTGCGTGCATCCTACCACTGATCTCATTGAGAGTGATGGCCTCTGGAATACGAACCATCTGCCTGGGCCCTCAACTCAGACAAAAGCTCCCCACTTTCACTTGGACCTAAACCTGGATGAGGGACCACGGCGACTGCGTGTTGTGGCCGCGAGGTGCAGGGACAGGCAGGAGCTCGAGTTCCCTGACCAGAGGCTCAGATTTCTTTAGTCCAGGGACAGCCCGTCTGCTGGTCCACACAGCAGCGCGGCCTCTTTGCTCGGCATCAGTGTAGCTCAGTTTGGTGTCTCCTGTACGTATGGTCTCTTCTCACCTCATTCACATCTAAACCCAGGAAACAGTGGATGTGGCCAGGAAGCTCTCAGAGAAGAGTGTTGGCATCAATTACGTTCATTGTAATCATAGCCCGCCTGGTCCCTAGACACCATGTGAATCAATGGGACCTGGATTGAGCTTTCTAATGAATAATGTAAATGTCTCATAAATTTTAAGATGTGAACTAGGATTCCAGTGGGACTGACTGATTCTCATTTAGAAACACTGTCTATGAGAGGACATCCCAAGCCCAGGATACTCAGTGCTGCGGTGAGCCCAGGAAGAGGCAGAGGTCCTGGCTGAGCCAAGACTTCCAAGCTGGGGGTGAGGATTAGGGCCCCAAACACGAGAGATGCTGTGCTGGCCCAAGACAGAGAGACGGAGACAGAGGGGGCTCAGAACAGGTTGCTACATGGCAGAGGGGGCAAGGCCATGTCCCAGGAGCCCTGGAAGGAGTGAGAAGGGCCAGCAGGGAGGACGTGGGGAGACTGCCCTTCCCTCCCTCCACGCCCGTCTATTTCATTAGGCCCCCCTGGAACTCTAGCAAGGCGGGAGCAATACGAGGCTGAGGATGTCGGATGACTCTGTCAAGGTCCGAAGACCAGGCTGTGGACAGGAGCCAGTGGGCCCTGAAGCCCCTGCTCTGATCAACACAGCTCTGAGAGGGGTGGTACCCAGGTGTGAAGGTCATGGGCGGACATGGAGGACACTCAACAGGCGTGGATGCAGGGAGACAAGGACAGCCTCTCGGGGGGATCGAGGTCTGGATGGGTGACCTCAGCAGGTAGGGGACAGAGTCTCGGTGACATGCCAGGAGGCCAATTCCTTCCAGAGTCAGCTTCAGTCTTGGAGCGGATGAGACCCTGGTTCTAAGAGGGATGGCCAGTTCCCTGGTGTTTAGCTCATATCCCCCTGCCAGTGGGAAGCGGGCGTCTCTCCCAGGGGAGGCCAGGGTGCGTGCTTCCTACCTTCACAGCCGCCACCCCTGGGCTCCACGCCCACCACGGTTTTCACACGGCCACGCCTCTATCCACAGGCTGCTTCCTGCTGATGAGCAGACGTGGCTGGTTAGTCAGGCTGGTTCCCGAGGGGTGTGGGGCCCTCCCATCACCTGGGCTTGACGACTTCCCACTGGATTGCTGATTTCTTGAGATCCTTTTCCCAGCTCCCTCTCTGCTTTTCCCAGGATCAGCCCCGATTCCCAGCCTGACGTCCTCCAGCCTCCCCAGGCGCCCACCCCGTTCTCCCTCTGAGGACAGGCACTCACACGAGTGGTCCCCAGAAAGCAGGAGGTGAGGCAGAGGTTGGGGCCAGCTCACCCATCACCCTGCAGCATGGAGGTGGTGCGTGGGCCCTGGGTTGTCCCTGGCACAGAGCAAGGTGCAGGGGCTCTAGATGCCCTGTGGTCACCGGGGCCGATGGCCTGTGTGAGGGCAGCGCCGTGGCTCATGGTGAGGCTGGCCTTGGGCACACAGGGCTGACCTCTCGAGCCTCCCCGTTCTTGGCTGACAGCTGGAGCGTGTGGGCTCCGTGGTTTGGCATCCACATTGACCAGAATTGCCAGTGTGATTACAATTTCATGTTCACTAAACCAAAGTGTTTGTCTGCACTTCTCTTGCGTACACCTAAGGAGGGTTTATCCTCCCAGAGACTGTCCAACAGCATCCGACCGTAGGAAGGAGGCTCATCTGCCAGGTGAGCAGTAAGTCGTCTGCCTGATTTATGAATAAGATTCTCTCCAGCAGAACTGGCTTGTGCAGAAGTGCTGCTTCTCCAGCTGACGGCTCATAAAGCACAGAGGTGGGTTGGGTCAGTGCCGTCCTATTTAAAGTCTCTCAACGGCTTCCTGTTCCCTGGAAAAAAGTCCCAGGGCCTTGGCATGGCCTCCCTGCCCAGCACCCCTGCACCGTCCCTTCACGGTGCCCCCACCCGAGCTCTGCACGCACTCATCCTGCCATCCCTCCATCTGGGAGGCTCTTCTAGGGTCACCCCCTCCTCCTTTCTCTCTCTTCCCACTTCTGACTCTTTCTCTCCTATTGATCTCCATCTCTTCACCTACCTATTTAATCTACCTAGCTATCCATCTCAGTTCAGTTGCTCAGTTGTGTCCGACTCTTTGTGACCCCATGGGCTGCAGCACGCCAGGCTTCCCTGTCCATCACCAACACCCAGAGACTGCTCAAACTCATGTCCATTGAGTCGGTGATGCCATCCAACTGTCTCATCCTCTGTTGTCCCCTTCTCCTCCTGCCTTCAATCTTAGCATCAGGGTCTTTTCCAATGAGTCAACTCTTCACATGAGGTGGCCAAAGGACTGGAGTTTCAGCTTTAGCATCATTCCTTCCAAAGAAATCCCAGGGCTGATCTCCTTCAGAATGGACTGGTTGGATCTCCTTGCAGTCCAAGGGACTCTCAAGGGTCTTCTCCAACACCACAGTTCAAAAGCATCAATTCTTCGGTGCTTCAATCCATCTGCCATCTATCAAATCTGTTATCTACCTATTGAAAATCTATCCATCCATCTTTCATCTGTCAATCTGTTATCTCTCTACTATCTATCAGTCTATCATCTCTTTCTCCATCTTAATCTAGTATCTATGTACTGTCTGTCTTCTCCCCGCATCACCTAATTTATGTTGAGCTCCAAAAACAAAGGATCTTACTCATTTTAGTCACACCGAGTCCCCAGTGTCTGCAGTCGCTCTGGGAACGCCATGGGCACCCGATGCACGTTTTGTGGGCAGATCAGTGGATGGCTGGTGCCAACTCTTATGCCTGCTCAGAGTTGGGGCTTTAGGTGAGGTACTGGCCCCTGCCTCCTCCTGTTTTTGTTTGTTTGTTTTTTTTTCCATGTGCGCTTGAGAAAAAGGTGAAATTCATTGTTTTGGGATGAAATGTCCTATAGCTATCAATTAGGTCTAACTGGTCTATTGTATCGTTTAAAGTTTGTGTTTCCTTGTTAATTTTCTGTTTAGTTGATCTATCCATAGGTGTGAGTGGGGTATTAAAGTCTCCCACTTTTATTGTGTTATTGTTAATTTCTCCTTTCATACTTGTTAGCATTTGTCTTACATACTGTGGTGCTCCCGTGTTGGGTGCATATATATTTATAATTGTTATATCTTCTTCTTGGATTGATCCTTTGATCATTATGTAGTGACCTTCTTTGTCTCTTTTCACAGCCTTTGTTTTAAAGTCTATTTTATCTGATATGAGTATTGCTACTCCTGCTTTCTTTTGGTCTCTATTTGCATGGAAAATCTTTTTCCAGCCCTTCACTTTCAGTCTGTATGTGTCCCCTGTTTTGAGGTGGGTCTCTTGTAGACAACATATGTAGGGGTCTTGTTTTTGTATCCATTCAGCCAGTCTTTGTCTTTTGGTTGGGGCATTCAACCCATTTACATTTAAGGTAATTACTGATAAGTATGATCCTGTTGCCATTTACTTTATTGTTTGGGGTTCGAGTTTATACACCATTTTTGTGTTTCCTGTCTAGAGAATATCCTTTAGTATTTGTTGGAGAGCTGGTTTGGTGGTGCAGAATTCTCTCAGCTTTTGCTTGTCTGAAAAGCTTTTGATTTCTCCTTCATACTTAAATGAGATCCTTGCTGGGTACAATAATCTGGGCTGTAGGTTATTTTCTTTCATCATTTTAAGTATGTCTTGCCATTCCCTCCTGGCTTGAAGAGTTTCTATTGAAAGATCAGCTGTTATCCTTATGGGAATTCCCTTGTGTGTTATTTGTTGTTTTTCCCTTGCTGCTTTTAATATTTGTTCTTTGTGTTTGATCTTTGTTAATTTGATTAATATGTGTCTTGGGGTGTTTCTCCTTGGGTTTATCCTGTTTGGGACTCTCTGGGTTTCTTGGACTTGGGTGATTATTTCCTTCCCCATTTTAGGGAAGTTTTCAACTATTATCTCCTCAAGTATTTTCTCATGGTCTTTCTTTTTGTCTTCTTCTTCTGGAACCCCTATGATTCGAATGTTGTAGCGTTTAATATTGTCCTGGAGGTCTCTGAGATTGTCCTCATTTCTTTTAATTCGTTTTTCTTTTATCCTCTCTGATTCATTTATTTCTACCATTCTATCTTCTAATTCACTAATCCTATCTTCTGCCTCTGTTATTCTACTATTTGTTGCCTCCAGAGTGTTTTTAATTTCATTTATTGCATTATTCATTATATATTGACTCTTTTTTATTTCTTCTAGGTCCTTGTTAAACCTTTCTTGCATCTTCTCAATCCTTGTCTCCAGGCTATTTATCTGTGATTCCATTTTAATTTCAAGATTTTGGATCAATTTCACTATCATTATTTGGAATTCTTTATCAGGTAGATTCCCTATCTCTTCCTCTTTTGTTTGGTTTGGTGGGCATTTATCCTGTTCCTTTATCTGCTGGGTATTCCTCTGTCTCTTCATCTTGTTTAAATTGCTGAGTTTGGGAGTCCTTTCTGTATTCTGGCAGTTTGTGGAGTTCTCTTTATTGTGGCGTTTCCTCGCTGTGTGTGGGTTTGTACAGGTGGCTTGTCAAGGTTTCCTGGTTAGGGAAGCTTGTGTCGGTGTTCTGGTGGGTGGAGCTGTATTTCTTCTCTTTGTTCAGTCGTGCTGTGGGGAGGGAGGGAGGGATGCTGCAAACAAATGACACTGGCGTGCGCTCGCAGTGCCTCAGCCACACTGGGTCTGCCCCTGCTCACGGCGCGTGTAGCCTCCCTGCCCACACTGCTCGGGCTCTAGGTTGTTCTGCCGGGAACAATCCGAGGCTGGCCCTGGGTTGCATGCACCTCCCAGGTCCAAGCCGCTCAGGTTCAGGCACTCAGGTAGTCCTCAGAGGCGCAGACTCAGTTGGGTCTGCGTTTTGTGCTCTTCCCAGGTCCGAGCAGCTCAGGTGATGAGGTGATTGGCGAGCACCAATGCTGCGACTTATCGCCTCCCCACCACTCGGTTATCTGGGTGTAAAACCAGCGCACCTTCTCAGGCAGATGTTGACCGTCCAGACCCCCAATAAGTTTTAGTTAGCAAAGAAGCCAGTTTTATAGATAATGTCTCTCTGGGGCTGCGATTGCCCCCTTCCGGCTCTGGCTGCCTGTCACCGGAGGGGGAAGGTCTGCAGCCGGCTATCTCTGTTCAAGTCTTTGTTCCGTGCGCGGGCTGGCGGGGTCTTAGGTTAGGGCTGGCTTTTCGCATGGTAGATATCCCACAGTCTGGTTTGCTAGCCCAAATTATTTTGCTCAGATAGTGCTCAGGGTATTCAGGCCTGATTCTTACTCTCAGCGATGCAGCCCGCGCCGCGCCTCCCTGCCCAGCCCCTGCTTGCTAATACTTCTGGAGTTTAAAGGACAGTGGTGGCCTCTGTGGTCACTGAGGTGGGGCCTGGCCTCATGGACGGGAGGTGACTGTTTCCTCTTTGAGGGATGTGCTGACAGGTATTTGCGGGTGGGGGGCAGTGAAGAGGGGAGAAGAGCATCCTTACATGCAGAAGCCAGTGACCCACATGGGCACCTCTGGGGGTCACCACTGAGTGTTCTGTGGTGGGGATGGGTCAGCTGTTTACCAGTCACTCTGTAGATGAGACCGGAGCACAGTTCTCGCGCCCACAACCTGCAGCCCAGCTGCACTCTCAGTTGGTTGATGGATTAGCCAAGTAATCCGTTAACTCACCCAATCTTTAGCGAGTTACTGTGTCCAAGACATATGATAGGTGTAGGAGTGCACTGGACAAACCACAGGGATTTAATATGAACTTGAAGTTTAACAGCTGCTTTTTAATTAAATAAAGAGTAGTCAAAGTAACCTATTCATACATTAATATTAAGAAAAAATGACTTGAAGCAAGATTTAAAGAAAATGACACCATGGTGTGAATCAAGTCTTTCTTTTCTGTCCAAGCCTTTGCAGGGGCCCATGACTCTGGCCTGGTGCTACCATGTGCTGGCTGTGGGGCTCTGGCCAGTTAGCTGAGTTCCACTTTCTCATCTGCAAAATGGGTACATGTCTGTGCCTCACAGCACCATTTTGAGGATTCAGCTCAGTTCAGTTCAGTTCAGTTGCTCAGTCATGTCAGACTCCTTCGGACCCCATGAATCCCAGCATGCCAGGCCTCCCTGTCCATCACAAACTCCCAGAGTTCACTCAAACTCATGTTCATCGAGTCGGTGATGTCATCCAGCCATCTCATCCTCTGTCGTCCCCTTCTCCTCCTGCCCCCAGTCCCTCCCAGCATCAGGGTCTTTTCCAATGAGTCAACTCTTCACATGAGATGGCCAAAGTATTGGAGTTTCAGCTTCAACATCAGTCCTTCCAATGAACACCCAGGACTGATCTCCTTTAGGATGGACTGCTTAGATCTCCTTGCAGTCCAAGGGACTCTCAAGAGTCCTCTCCAACACCACAGCTCAAAAGCATCAATTCTTCGACGCTCAGCTTTCTTCACAGTCCAACTCTCACATCCATACATGATCACTGGAAAAACCATAGCCTTGACTAGACGGACCTTTGTTGGCAAAGTAATTCCTCTGCTTTTCAATATGCTATCTAAGTAGGATTAAGAGGTAACATACGTAAAAGCCATGCACACCGCTTAGCATCGAGAAGCTGAGTTGTACAATTACCAAATTATTCCTCTTAATTTACTTCTGAATTTACCTCCCAGGTTGAGAGGAAACAGTCTTTTCCTCACCAGAATGTTCAGTTTGAAACGTCAGGAGTCTTACAGAGTGTGTGAATTGCCTTGGAGATGCCAGTTTGGTGCCATGGCAATGTGGGTTGGTCCCTCACAGCGTGGTAACTCAGCAGGATTCAGCCCTCCTTCTGGCTAAGCTTCATCAGCAGTAGTTTCTATTCACATGTCCAAACAGAGATGTAGGAGAAAACTCTCTTCTGCTTCTCTTTTCCAGCACACGAGTCTCCTCCAGCTTCTGGGGCGGCACCAGCTCAGCTTCCCCTTCCCCTGAACTCTCTTTTGTGGGCCATACTGATGGCTATTCATTACCACGCCTCTGCGACTTCTCTGACTTTTTACTCAAACCTGGCTTCATAAAAGGACTTTACCCTTTGTTTCTCATGACCATTTGAGCACTAAAAGAAAATAACAGACTGATCTTAAAAAGCCAGCTTCACAGAGAGTGTTTTCACCCTGAATCATGCCTCATCTTTTCCCTGGTACAGCCCGAGGCGAAGGTTAATGTAAAACAGCTGAGAGGTGAAGTCATCTGCCACCAGCCTAGAGTGTGGAGAGGAAGCAAGACAGCTTCGCCCTGGGGCTAGGCAGGAAGCAGGTACTTCAGAAAGGCTGGTAGAGACAGGCGCCCGGAGCCCAGGGGAGGCTGGATCCTGCGGATCCGAGATGCTCCGACCTTGCTAGGCCGATTACCAGTGATGCTGGCAGTTAGGACTTGGAGAGAGAAGTTTCCACGACCAAACGAGAACTCCGACAACTCGGTTGGGCAGATGTTACACTATTTTCGTGCAGCACTTATTTGATTTTCCTTTTGCTTGTTTTTAGAGCTTCATATTTTCCTGCTGCCTCAACATCCCACAAACAGCCTGTGAGCTCCCCGCCCCGGGGAACCAGGTGCAGGAGGGTGGCCAGGCCGCCCAGGCACAAGCTCCTAGCCCCGGGGACCAGGCGCAGGAGGGTGGCCAGGCCACCCTGGTGCGAGCTCGCCTTCTCACGCCCCCAGGTAACTCACTGACATACAGCCGCACCCATGAAAACCCCTGCCGTCTTGCTGAGCTCGGCACCGCAGCCCTGTGAAGACCCAGGGCTCCCTCCCCCAGATCCCCTCCTTCCTGGCGGTGCCCACTCTGCAGATGCTTTTCGTTGTGGCCCTGGCCTCCGCCCTCCAGGGCCTCGAGAATAATGAATCCCTCAATTTCACGTGCTTCTCTGCATATCGTCCCTGTGGCTGTGTTGGGTTTCTCCTTAAAGACCCCACAAGAGGGACTGATGCCCTGTTCACAGCGCATCTTTGCACGGCTCCCTTACTTAGCTGGTCAATAAGGGTGACCAGGCTTCGAGTCCTGGCCAGCCCCTCACACGGCCTGGTCTGTATTCTTCATCCCCTTTCTTCTGTGTTGGTCACTAGTGGGTGAACCTGGGACTCCCCCAGTGGCTCCAGCTCGTCACCCCACTCAACACTGTTCCAGCCCCTCCCAGCTGGAGGCACCTTGCGATCACGTCTCCCCAGGGCCCTCGTCTGGAGGATACTTAGATGCCCTGGGTCCACCCGGGGGGCGTCCTGGAGACGGGGGCAGAGGTGAGCCGCTTGGTCCCATCACCAGCATCACCCATGACCCTGGGAGAGGCGGGGCCTCAGCGTCCCCCCAGAGCCATGTGGTGGCCACTTGTCTCCACGTGTCATCTTTGCCTGCAGGTTCCTGGCTGGATGGCCTTCGGAACTTCATCCATGTCTTCCTCAGGGATTCTTTAAATTACCAAATATTTCTTTCATTAACCTTTGCCTGTTTAAACCTGCTCAAGTGGACATTGGGTTGCACACACTTCACTAACCTTAGCAGTCCTCAGTCGTCTTCAACTCTTTGCGACCTCATGGACTGTAGCCCACTAGGTTCCTCGGTCCATGGGATTCTCCAGGCAAAAATACTGGAGTGGGTTGCAATGTCGTCCTCCAGGGGATCTTCCAGACTCAGGGATCGAGCCCCCATCTCCCGCATCTCGTGGATTGGCAGGTGGATTCCTTAACACCAGCGCTGCCTGGGAAACCTTAACAACAAGCCTTCAAAGTCTCATCTTCTGTTTTCAGAGGACGAACCGGGTGGGCTGCTGCAGGTCGGAGGGTACATGGTGGTAGTAGATGTTCGATAGGTCAAAACTCTTACTTATATCAGGGCTTTAAATACACTGTTGTGCAGTCACCTTTATATTTTAAAATTTGCTTAGTTAAGGGCTGACATGGCAGGCTCATAGAGTTACCTAGACAGCTGGATCTCAGATTGTATGAAGGTGAGAATAACCTTCAGCTCCTGCAACAGAGAACACTGTAGGAAGCGCCCTGGAGTCCTGTTAACAGCAGGAGCACCTCTGAGCTCTTGCAGAATCTGGATTCACACTGTAGAAATGAATGTGAAGCTTATTTCATGAGAGCTGAAATACTTACCAGATAGATGGCTCAGTGGTCAAGAACCTGCCTGCCAGTGCAAGAGATGTAAAAGCCTCAGGTTTGATCCCTGGGTTGGGAAGATCCCCTGGAGGAGGAAATGGCAACCCACTCCAGTATGCTTGCCTGAAAAATCCCAAGGACAGAGGCGCCTGGCAGGTTACAGTCCATGGTGTCGCAAAGAGTCGGACACAACCGAGCGACTGAACACATACAGAAAATACACAAGGGCTTACTCTACGGCCCTGTGTGGTGAATTACCGATAGGTCACCGTGAGAATTTGTACTGTCACAGCTTCTAGTTGATTCTTTCTCATCCATTTCGGACTTTATTTCTGATTTTTAACAGAAAGTCACTTCCAACCAAACATAAGTTTTCGTTTGTGAAAAGCCATTCTAACTGACAGCTCCTCCTCTCCCAAGGTGCGTGGAGGGGGACGCAGATGGAAATCAAGCTTTAGTTCTCATGGCTAATGTTTTGAAGGCACGATTACCTGTTATGTCTTCCCCTCACACTTCGGAAAGGAACCGGCATTTCCGATTGTCCATGTTTATAGTAAAAGAAAATCCATCAAGTTTCCCCATAAAGAGGACCTGGTGTGACAGCCAGCTGCACGCGGACAGCTGGAGTCCATTAGTGGGTCCCACAGAGGAAGAGAACCCATGTTGCAAGCTGTTCACAGCCCAGGACAGGAAGGGTCAGACGCTGGAGCAGAGACGGGAGTTAGGAGCTAAGAGGCTTCCCTGTGTGAGGGCGAGCACCTTCAGGGCGCTTCCTTCAATCACTTAATAACGACTCAAGTTCAGGTGCAGGGAAAGCACAGGTCAGCCCTGCCCGGATTTTGGTGGGAACCAGCTGGTGGGCACATTTGATCTTGTGGAGACTTCTGCAGAGTTAATTCTGGGTTTCAGAATTTTGTTTTGTAAACCGAGTGAGTCTCCATTAACGATGCCGGGAGTTGGGGACGCACAGGGAGGGCAAGTCCGTGGACACACCTGGGGGTGGGGGACGTGTCGGGAAGACACGGCAGCACCCCCGAGGAAGGAAAGGAAGCCTTGTCCTAAGGTGGGCCTCACTTTTGGGGGGCCTGGGACTGACGTGAGTGAGCCAGCCCCGTTCTGCCATCCTCGGGTGTTGTCCCGGGCTGCCCTCTGCAGAGGGGTCCCTGCTCCAGCACCCGAGAAGTCTTTTGAGCCCAGGGTGATCTCACTCGCCTGTCCAGCCAGCCAAACTCTGACCTCCAGAATCCTAGGCTTAAAAAGCAGAGCTGCAGTCCCCGGAGGGAACCGGTCTCTGCTTCTGCGTCTCCGAGGTTCCTGAACCCACAGAGAATCTGCCTGGCCAGCAACGTTCACGCTGCAGCTGAAAATCTTCCCAAGATGGGGCCCATTGTTATGAGTGATTGAGTTTCATATTGTTTTGCCAACTCCCAAACAAACGGACAGACCCGCTTGGAACTTGTTTCTCTTTGTTGATGTTTAATAAAACAGCAATCATATACCGAGCGAGATAATGGGACGGTTGAATGCAGACTGGAATTATTTTCTTTTATGGAGTCTTAATTAGATTTGTTATGCAGGGCTCCCAAGTACCAAATGTTTGCTTCAATTTAATGAGACCGGTTATGCAGAGTTAGAGAATTGTAATTCTCCCATTAACTCAACAGTGATACATATTGCAAAGTTTAGTATATATCAAGTTACAAAAGACTGGTCTTGACCCGGTGGGGGTCCAGTCCTTAATTCTCCTCATTTCTTCACAGTTTCCTCTTGGTGTTCTTTGCATGACCCTTGGGGAGAAAACTTTCACCTTTAAAGTTTCTTCATTAAAGTTTTTTCCATGTTTTTTTTTACTTTTTTTGAGAAATTTAAAAATTGGCTTTTCTTTTTTTTTACTGTAGTTGCTTTACAGGGCTGTGTTAATCACTGCTGCGCAGCGATGACTCATGTGATACGACCTCGTCGTTGAAGTTCTAACGGTCCACGTGAGCTGTGCCTTTGGTGGCAGGCCGGTCTGCCACTGGCCATCATGGAGGGTCTCAGCTCAAAGTCCAGGTCTTCCGGTACCTGTCACCTCCTGCCCCCTGCCCCCCAGAAGGTCACACTTTCCTTGAAACGCCCCCCCTTGCAGGTCACACCTTCCTGGGACACCCCCAGAAGTGCAGACAGAGCATCAGAACACCTGTAGGTCAAAACCAGTGGTGAGGCGGTTTCTGTAAATTTATCACCCAGAATATCTAAAGTACTAGGTTTATGAATAATTTGCTTTATTATATAAGCCCAGTGGCTATTCCTACAACCACACCACCTCAGTGGACCCCGGCGTTCCAAGTAGGAGGAGGGCATGGAGTCAGAGCTGGGCCCCAGGGGAGCGTTTTGAAAGCAGGTGAGAGTTTGGTGGGGAGGGAGGGGGTGTTCCCTGCATTTCCGGGAGGGGCTGGGGGGCTCTCATCCCCACGGGCTCCCTAGCAGTGGTCTTGGGGGCACAGAGGCCAGCAGCCTCCCCCGTCGTCTTCCCTCCTGTCTCCGGGTGCAGGGGCACAGAACACCCAGGCGTGCCGGAACTGCAGCCCTGCCCTCCTGAGGAAGTACTGTCTCCATGGGCACAGGGGCAGCGACGCCACCCTGGCACCACTGGCAGCTTGGCCAATGGCCAGGTGGGCGGGGACGCCCAGCACCATGCTTGGCCTGGGGTCCAAATGACCCGGCCCAGATCGTGGGCCTTTCTGCTTCCTGGTTCCCCTTTTCTCAAGTGTTGGGGCCCCTGTAGGATGGAAAACACAAAGCATCAATCCGGCCCAGGGTCGCTCCTACTAAGGTCTCCAGATCTTACGTTCCTATAAAAGGGGAGTTTAACGATATGCACCCACTGAAGAGTCAGGGTGGTGGCGCATGTATAGAATCTGTAGTGTGATTTATAGATGTGTAGAGAAAGGAGCTAATCTCTCGAATCTCTCACTTCCAGAAAAACTGCTTCTGCTTCATTGACTATGCTAAAACCTTTGACTGTGTGGATCACAATAAACTGTGGAAAATTCTTCAAGAGATGGGAATACCTCCTGAGAAACCTGTATGCAGGTCAGGATGCAACAGTTAGAACTGGACATGGAGCAACAGACTGGTTCCAAATAGGAAAAGGAGTACGTCAAGGCTGTATATTGTCACCCTGCTTACTTAACTTCTATGCAGAGTACATCATGAGAAACGCTGGCTGGATGAAGCACAAGCTGGAATCAAGATTGCAGGGAGAAATATCAATAACCTCAGATATGCAGATGGCACCACCCTTATGGCAGAAAGTGAAGAGGAACTAAAAAGCTTCTTGATGAAGGTGAAAGGAGAGTGAAAACGCTGGCTTAAAACTCAACATTCAGAAAACGAAGATCACGGCATTCGGTTCCATCAGTAAGTTCAGAACATTGACTGAGCGTCTGAACAACAAGAAGAGAAAGGACGGAGCAATGAGATGAAATAGGAAATTCTACCACTTTCTTCCTGGCCTCGCCGTCTCTGGGCAGCCTCTCTGCGGGGGCCCGCTCCTGCCCTGAGGACCCCTGGGCTCCCCTGTTCCTCACCTCCTGTATCCTCCAAGGCATCCAAACCAATTCGGGATGCTCTCCCGTCCTTTGCTTCTGACCCAAAGGACAGACTCTGCAGGGACCTCCCCAGCTTCAGCCTAGGCCAGCCTCACCTCCCCACCTCACGCCTCTGTTCCCGGAGTCTGCAGGTAAGATGGGCTGGGTCTCCCCTGGCCCTTATCCCCTCTCCCAGGCCTCCTTTCCTGCTAGTTCAGTGCCGAGAGGGTGGCATTTTCCCCTCCTGCACTTTACTGAAGACGTAGGTGAGAGAGGATAGAACCCATGGAGAGGGATCCTCAAGCGCATGGACCTGTCGCCTCTGCAGAGCCCGTACTTCTCCACCCGGAACCGGGGACGGGGAGACCGAGAGGCAGTGACAGGCGCCTCCCATGGGATGCTGGGCAATTCGCTCACTCTGAGATGGGTCTCCACGTCCCCAGATGCGGGGGACGTCACCATTGTCCCCAAGGCCTCAGGGTGAGTGGGGCAGAGCGTGCAGTGCTCAGCACAGGCGCCAGGTATGGGTCAAGTCGTGACCCGCTTTCCCTTGGTCTGACCTTCATGAGATCCGCTCTCACCACTCCTTGGGCTCTGAGCAGCGCCTTGACCACCCTGCGCAGGGGGCGGGCTGGGCGTCTGGAGGGCGAGATCCCTGCCCACGGACCCCGCTGACTCTGCAGCTCCAGGTGTGCTGGTGATGCCCTCTTCTCTGCACGCCTGGGGCCTTCCTGCTGGTGAACCAGCCCCTCAAACCACTAGCTTCTGTGGGTCTGGGGTGGCACCTGCTCTTCAGGAGTTGCCCCAGGGCCAGGCCTTTCTCCTCCTCCTGCCCTGGCGAGGGGACCCCTCCTGGCCTCTCTTGTCATCCTCTTTGTCAGGTCGGGAGGGCCCCATGCCTGGGCCAAGACCGTAGCCCATGTGGGGAGCTGGGGGTCACCAGGTCCGGGGTGCAGGCCCCACCTGATCCAGCTCCCCACCACCCAGGTCTGCACCCCAGTGTGTGTGGGGCCCTCCCCACCCTCCAGTTCACAGCCTGCCCCCCAGTGGGGTGAGTGTGGGACTCCAAGTTTCCACTGTAACCGCGGGGAATCCCCGGCCCTCCCAGGGGTGAGTCGCTGGACATGTGCAGCCTGTCCAGTGGGTGTGAGGACAAGGCCACCTCTCCGGTTCCTGGGACGGTGAGTGAGTCACACTCGTGCTATGTGTGGAGGGAGTAAGGGAGGTGTGCCATTATTTTCAGCAACACCTTGCATTCTGAGCTGCCCCCCTCTTTGCAACATCAGCAGGAGGTGGTGGTCGGCCTCTGGGCCCCCTTGCCCCCACACGGGGGTGCAGTCCCCTCCCACACTGTACCGGGGTGGGGGGCCTGGGTGATGGAGGGGGCTGGGCTGCCACTTCTGAGATTAGACGGCTGAGGATGCAGTGACTTCCGTCTTAGCTGCTCTGTCTCACCTTCTTGATCGCTTGCTCTGGGGGAAGCCAGCCACCAAGCGGAGCCCACAGGACAAGGCACAGAGGCCTCCTGCACATGAGCACGTGTGTGAACGTGGAGCCTCCGGTCCCAGCAAAGCCTTCAGGAGGGACCACAGCTCCAGCCTTCAGCTTGTCTGGAGCTTCCTGAGTGAGAGCCACCCACCTGGCTGCGCCAAGAGCCCTGATCCTTGGAAACTCTGTGCAGTGATAAATGTCTGCTGTTTCAGGAGGTTAGATATCCAGGAAGCTTGATGGCAGCAGGAGGTGCCTAACCCGTGGCCCCAACAATCCTGCATCACGACTCGCCATGTGGGAGTCCAGGCCCTGAAGCCTGAAGCCATCTCAAGCCTCCTCTTTGTGGCCACCCCTACCTGACCCCTCTCAGGGTCCTTCTGGACTGGCGGCCATTCCTCAGCGTGACCCCTGCCCTTCCTCCGGGACCCTTGTCTTGGTGGGAAGCCCTGCACACCCTCTCTGAACCCCAGAACAGGAGCCCGGGAGAGTCGGCAATTCTGGCCTCGGGTCCCACAGCCCATCACACAGAACCCACGGCACCACCGCCAAGTGGAGAAGATGCCCGTGGGCGGCAGCATCTCCGTGGGACCCCCTGCCCACCGTGTTTAGTCTGCGGAGAAGCGGACCCCTGCCCAGCCCAGGGGAGACCACGCCCGGGCCCAAACCTTGACTGCAGGCTTGTGGGACCCAAAGCTAAGCTTGCCGACCTCTGACCCACAGACACTGTGAGACAGTAGATGTGGGAATTATCACAACCAACAAATAAACCTGTGGGAATTTGTGCAGCAGCAGATGGTGCAAACGCTGCTTCCTCAGGATCCAAACAGAAGACCAGGGCCGTGGGGGCTACGCACTCACCCCGTCGGTCCCAGCCCGTGTGGGTGAGCGTGGCTCTCAGCGTGAGCGCTCTGGACTCAGAGAGCCGTGTGGCCGCCCTGCTTGGGCGTTGCCCTCTAAGCCTTCTTTCCCACCTGTACGAAGCGCACAGCAGTGCCGCTGGGTCTGCGGAGTCACTGAAAGAATCATCTAAGTGCTCAGAGCACCGCCTGGACCCACGGTGACGCGTTCAGGGTCTCCTTGTTTTGCCTCAGTGGTCTGCCAGTGCCTGCGGGGGAGGCCGAGGACCCTGAGAGATGCCATGTTTAAGTGTTGAGAAGAAATCCCAGAGACTCCTCAGGGCGACCAGGGAGAAGGCCGAGAGGTGAGTGGCCATGATCAAGGTCAAGGGTGACCAAGGTCACGGTCACTCATCCTCTTGGCTTTTGTTTCACGACCATCTCTGGCTCAGGTGTATCCCCTCCTTCTTCACCGCGGGTGCCAGCAAGCCCACCTGGGTGAGGACCGTGGGTGACAGAAGAATACAGCTCTGTCCTCTCTTGGTTCCCAGGGCAGGCCCCACACCCTCCTTCCCAGAAATCGAATGCCCAGAAAACTAGCGGGAGGAGCCCCCGGCAGCCAGGAGAAGCAGACACATTTTTCAAGCAGTGGAAGGAACCGGGCTGCCTGTGAACGTTAGCGACAAGCTTATATGAGAACTTGGTGCAAGAGCTGTAATCAGGATGATGACGAGGTATCACAAGAAGACAAAGGAAGCGGAGCCAGAAATTAAGGAGGTTACACAAAGAGGCAAGCGGCTAGCCGGTGACTGCAGACGGGAGGGTCAGAGCCTCTGTCTCAGCAGAGTCAGGCTTGGGAAAAACCGCGGGGTGTCTGGTGGGAGAGGGCTGTCGCTAGAATGTGCTGAACCCAGAGGAAACTGAAACGCTCTCCCTGCAGAGCGAGGGTGGGAGAGTAAACGGGGAGGCGACTGTCTGCCTGCCAAGCCGCCCAGAAGGCCCTGAGTACAGGCGGGAAACCCTGGCTGGTCACAGTGCCTCTCTGCACCCATGGAACCGTGCAGCGTGTGGGCGCAGGATGGGGAGAGGCTGGTACATCTGCCCTGCTGGCCTCACCCACACGGAGGGGCATCCCCACCTGGCACAGGTGCAAATGCAGCCCAGGGCGTGGGAGGACGAGGAGTCCAGCCCCAGTTCCAGCCCTGGCACTGTGTGACCCTGCCCTCGCCTTCTGTATCCACAAGACGGGGGCCGAGCCCCCTTCATTCCTGCCCTCCTGCCCTCCCTGCGTCCACCTCCACGGAGCCCGGCTCCTGGGGCCCTGGGCGCCCCGGCTTCAGTCTCCCCTGGGCCCTGCTGGAGTGTGAGCAGAACTTTCTACGTCCTCAGTGGAACCAGGGGGCTTCTGCCCCTAGATTGCAGCTGTGATTACCCCCCACCCCGAGTCACAGGAAGGGACAGTCACCTGAGATGCCGTCATTTGTTCTTTTTAAAGCCTTACGCGTGACGTCCGTTTAATTTCCTAATGGTCTCCTACCCTCAGAGGAAATGAAGTCAGGAAGATAAAGACCCTGATGAGGAGCTGGAGGCTGGCGACATCGGGCGACGGGATGCCCGAGGCTGGGAAGGTTGAGGCTCAGGCACCAGGCTGGGACGCGCTGGCTCCGCCGAGCGTCCGCTTTCACTCGGGAACGCGCATGCGGCGCACCCAGGGGAATCGAGTCCGGCCCACACCCGTAGGCGCACCGCATCCCCCCCAAGCACCGGGGCCCAGTCTCCCGCCCCTTTGCTCCTGGCTGTGCCGCGTGGGGACCTGGCCCTGCCGGCCGTGGTCGCGGTGGTGCCAGGGCCTAGCCTGTCCTCTGCGGAGCGGACCTTGAGATGCAGCCCGCGTGCCTGTGTGCGCGCGGCTTGTCCAGAAAGGTTCTTCAGAGAAGACAGGAGCGTCGAGGGCGCGGGATGGGGGCGGAGTGTGTGGGTGCCCTGCGGCAGCCCTGCAGGGGTCTGCCCCTGAGCGTGTTTTCAAGGCCGCAGTGCAGGCTCTGGGACCACCTAGCAGTCCCAGACGGTCACCTCTGGAGCTAAAGGACAGAGGGGGTCAAGGGTGCAAATCCACTGGAAGAAAAGAGCCCATCAGTCATGGTTGGGGTGTCTTATAGGCAGATGCGGTGGGGGGCATCCTGGAGGTGAATGGTCAGCGTCCACCCCACCAATTTGCTCTGGGCTGGACAGTGTTCTGTGCACGGGGTCCCCTTTTCTCCCAGATCCTCACCGTTTACCTTATAGATACTCTGAACCCCACCCTCCCAAAGTAGTGAAAGTGTTACTTGCTCAGTTGAGTGGGACTCTTTGCAACCCCATGGACTGCAGCCCACCAGGCTCCTCTGTCCATGGGATTCTCCAGGCAAGAATACTGGAGTGGGTTGCCATTCCCTTCTCCGGGGGATCTTCCTGACCCAGGGACCGAATCTGGGTCTTCTGCAGTATAGGCAGATTCTTTACCATCTAAGCCACCAGGGAAGCCCTCTCAAAGATCCTCAAGTAATTAAAAGCAGCATTTTTCTTTTCTTTTTTTTCGCTACTGAGAACCCCTGAAAACTGAACTGGAGAGGAGCGACTTGGTCATCATAAATTTCTCTAAAAGACAAGTAACCAAATTTCCCAGCACAAAAGTGGCTAAAAGAAAGCTTGATCCCAAGTACGACCCCGGACTCTATCTTTGTGTATTAGTCTTGCAAGGTACTCGTCTAACTGATGTGGGACCTGACCGTGGGGGAGCATCTTTCAGGAACAAAGTCTGGTGTGATGGTAGCAGGTGCCACTGTCTGAGACCAACCATGGTCAGAGGAAGAAGCTGGTCACAGCCCTTCCTTGCCAACCGAGCCCCCTTCCTGTCCTGGAGCCAGACAACCAGACCCTGGTGTGATGGTAGCAGGTGCCACTGTCTGAGACCAACCATGGTCAGAGGAAGAAGCTGGTCACAGCCCTTCCTTGCCAACCGAGCCCCCTTCCTGTCCTGGAGCCAGACAACCAGACCCTACACAACTTTGACCTTGACCTTTAACAAAGCTCTTCCTGGACCTGCCATTTCCACCATCCTGATGCTTCCCTGGAGACTCCCAGCAAAAAAGAGGTTGGGGTAGCTGGTTCCATCTCTCCTCTCTTGGGTGAACCACAGGGTGGAAATCCTGGAGGACTTTCTGTAGGAAGGGACATTTGAACTCTGCCGTAGCGTGAAGGATTAGCTGGAGCATGGACAGAAAGTGTGTTCTAGGGCAAAGAAAGCCTCATGCTGTGTCTTCAGGGCCTGATTCTACTTCTGTGACTGGAGCTTAGAGGCAGGTATGGCCCTGGATACAGAGCCCTGCCCTAAAAAGAGGTGATCCAGTCTTTAAGAAGTAGGAAGCCACATGGTGTTTGAGGAACTGAGTAAAGCAATATGACCCATAGAGGAGAGAAATGATTATGTATGCAAGTTCAGCTATAAGAGGAAGAAACTGCGGCGTGAAATGCTGACAATAATTATGTTAATGACATCATGGGCTGCATAATAGCTCCCAAATGTTGTGGGAAGAAATTACACATCCAGACAGGTTCAAGTCCTTAAAAGTTAATTATACCAAATCTGAGCTCCTCCGTGGAGGGCCTTGCCATGTTTAGAGAGGGTAATAGCAAACTCAGAAAGATTTTTAATCTAACATACACCCATCCTTCAAATCGCGATCTCTAAGCCATGTTGTAATTCCTCGGCTGTAAACAGTTTTGAGGTTAATTACTCTCCAGTGAAGAGTCAATTAGAAAAGGAAGCTCCCCGCTCAACATAAGCAGATTAAAACAGACATTTCAGACCCTTGTCAGAGCCAGGTTTGCAAAGAAAATACTAGTCTAACTTATTTTCTTGCTAAAAAAAAAAATCATCTGGGCAACAGAGTGCTCCACGGAGCTGGGTGGCAGAGTGATCTGGGGCTTTCTGGAGCAGACAGGCTGGCTGGGCCCTCGTCCCCCAGTCTGGCTGCAAACCCCAGGCCTACCCACCTTGCTCTCTGCCCCTAGGGCTTCCTTTCTCTGGGGGAACCCCTGCCAAAGTCCCTTTACCCTCCCACAGCGGGTTTTCTGCACGAGCTCTGGGCCGGCGTCTCAGCCTCCCTGGGCAGGCTTTCTACACAAAATCTGGGCCAGTGTCAGCCCCAGAATGGAAGTTCTGCACATTCTCCCAGGGGGCCTTGCGACACCCTTCTTGCCATGGGCTGTGCACCCCTGCGTGCAGGAATCTTCTCTGGCTGTGGGACATTTTTGGACTGTGTTCTGGAGGAAACGGAAACCTCCGTGTTTGAGGAGAGACTGAGGCTGGGGACAGTTGCGGGCCAGCCGTGAACTAGGCGACAGGAGGAGGGGCTCTGCGTCCTGAGTGGAGATGAAGGTCCCCGCCTCCGCAGCCCCGCTCAGCCCCCGGGTCCTGGTGTGCGTGCACGTCCCTCCCACTCAAGGCCTTCGGCTTAGGGCTTGGTGTGTGTGTGAGTTGTCGAGGGGCTGGGCTTCTGGGGTGAAAGGGGAGGGGGTGCTGTGCGAGTGACAACCCTCCAACACACACACAGGTATCACACACAAACACACACCGCCCAATCGCACACACACACACACACACCATATATGCAATAAACACCGCACACATCACACACGGTGAACACCACACACACACCACACACCACACAAGACACACAGCACCACGTAATAAGCATCACACGCACACCGCACACACACACACCCCACCCATCCGTATAACGCACACACGTCACACTCCGCCCTCCCTGGACACATGCCAGGCCACTTCCACAGTGACCTCAGCTCCTGTGTCTCCCTCCTGCACCTCCATCAGGGCTAGCACCCAGGAGGGCACCGTCAGACCCTGACCACCGTCTCCCGAAGTCCTCAGGCGGACCTACCTGAGACGAGTGAGGACTGTGGGGGGCGGGCGTGTGCTGGGGGTGGGGGACCCCTTCAGACACCTACAGAGAGGCAGGCTCTGCATTCAGAGGGTGTGTGAGTGCAGAACGTGTGTGCGTGTGGTGTGCATAGTGGTGTGAGTGTGCTGAGCGTGTGGAGTCTGTCTCGGGGAGTGTGTGTTGTGTGTGTGTTGGATGGGTGGGGAGTGTATGTTGGGTGTGTCTGTGAGTGTGTGTGTGTTGGGTGTGTGGAGGACTGTGTGTTATCTGCGTGGAATATGTTGGGTGGGGGAGTGTACGGGGGAGTGTGTGTTGTGAGTGTGTGTGTTGCATGTGTGAAGTGTTTGTCAGAGAGTGTATGTTGTATGTGTTTGTGTGAGTGTGTGTGTGTGTTGGGTGCATGAAGTGTGTGTGTGGGAGTGTGTGTTGTGAGTGTGTGAGTTGGGTGTGTGGAGTGTGTGTGGGGGAGTGTGTGTTGTGAGTGTGTGAGTTGTATCGTGGACTGTGTGGGGGGAGTGTGTGACCCTCGGTTCTGTGACCCCTCGGTGACCCCTCGGTGACCCCTTGGTTCTGTCCCCACGGTGCCGTCCACAGGCAGTTGCTGACCTGCATTCTCACCTTGCAGATCCATTTTAGTTTTCTGGAAACATCTGTTAATAGAAATATAGTATGTATTCTTATTCTTTTTAAAATTAAAAACAATCAGGTAGTCAAACAGACATTTTTCTCTAGGCTTAGAGTTCCATGAGTGTTAGCAAGTAACCTCATTCATGGGATCATCACAACAGGTCCAAACGTTTCTTTATGGGCACCTCTCTCCATCGTAGAGGCTTCACTGGTGGCTCAGATGGTAAAGAACCTGCCCGCAACGCAGAACAGCCGGCTTCGATCCCTGGGTTGGGAAGATCCCTGGAGGAGGAAATGGCAACTCACTCCAGTATTCTTGCTGGAGAATCCCAAGGACAGAGGAGCCTGGTGGGCTACAGTCCACCGGGTCACAGATACCTGGACTAACGTGTTCTTCATGTTCACTTTCTCCCCATCGTAACCCCTGGCAACAACTGCTGTCCTTCATCATACAGTTGTCTGTTTTTAGAATGACATAAAAATAGAACCCTATGATATGGAGACTTTGAGGTCAGTCTTTTCCTGCATGTGATACCGTTGGCATCGTTTTGGCCAGCAAGGATGTGGGCAGTTTGCCCTCTTTGTGGGTGAGTCGTGCTTCCCTGCAGACCCCGCAGGCTGTCCATTCACATGTTAAGGGTGTTTGGGCTTCTCCCAGCGTTGGGCAGACATGAACAGAGCCAGGCTTTGTGAGGTTCCCCTTGCAGGGAGCTGGTTACCCTGGCATTCCTGTGGAAGTCCTTGAGCTTTGTTCCGAGATGCAGGGATGCTGCAAGGACGGTTTGATCCTTTGGAATCTTGGTGAGTGAGGAGGGCGTCCACGCTGCTGGTAGGAATAGAAACCACCACCCCACCCCCAGCCGTCTGAGGGTTGTTCTTCCAGCTCTTTGGGGGCATTGCTCAGGGGGCTTCCTCTCACCCACACCCTAGCGGGCACTCAGCTCGAAACCCAGGGGGGCTCTGCATGCTCTCCAGGACATGACCCCTGAGCACTTGTCGCCTCTCCCAGCTCTGCCCTCTCCTGCTGGCTGCTTTTGGGTCCCTGGCATTGGCTCCACCTTGAACCTGCCCTGCTGCCTGGATGCCTGCTCCAGCTATCACCTGGGGCAGCCCAGGGCCACCTCACCTGACATGCAGGGTCTCGGACACTTCTGCTTTTTCAGATTTATTTCAAGTGGAGGATAAACCCAGACCCCGTCACTCCATTGTGGTGGGTGCAAAGGGCAATCTCCAGCCCGGGACAACTGCCCTTTGGTTTTCCGCATTTTATGGCCCTCCCTGGCTCTAATTCTATAATTATGTTTATTTTCCCATATAAAAGCTAGAATTAGCTTGTCAAGTTCCTGCTGTTATTTTATTAGGCTCACATTAAGGTTTCTAAAGATCATTAACGTAGCAGTTCTTCAGAAAATTGAGTTCTTATGCAAAATTAAGATATATCTTTCCACATAGTCAAGTCTTCTGTGTCTCAGTAGGATGTTAAACTTTTCTTAATACAGTTTTAAAATTTTCTTGTTAAATTAATTCCTAGGTATTTTATTTTTTCATATCTTTAACAGGTTACTGTTTATGTAAAAATTTAGTATGTTACTTTTGTGACCAACATTATGTTGGTACCAATTTCTAAAGCTGGTAACCATTTTCAAGTACATTTTCAGCTCTATTTGGGTCTCATAAGCAAATAGTTGGACACCACTTCCTCTTTCCTTTGTAACATTCTCTTGTTGCATTGACTAGAACTTCTAGAAAAGCATTAACTGACGTGGCACTTTGGGATATCCTTGCTCACTCAACATTAAGGAGAGGGCTTATTTTTTTTTATAGTAAGAAGGATTATACTTTAAAATTTGAGATAAGTATTCTGATGACTCTAAGGTATAAACCAACAAATTCCTCCATTATTATTGCTTAAAGACAGGTTGAATATTGAATTTCATAGAGTGGCTATCAACCTGTAAGGAGCGGAGACCTCCTGTTGCACCCACATGGAGTGGCCCCATCTTTCCCACAACTCAGAAGCCCTGGATGCACACCACAGTCAGGCACAGGAGGACGGACACGTGGGAGGAAGGAGGTGGGCTGCCAAGGAGTCTTAGGACCTGGGGAAGATGTGCAGGGAGTCCCTGGGGTCCCTCCTGACCTTCATCCCCGAACTCACAACAGACACCGACAAAAGAGGCGTCAAGAGAAATGAGTTCCCCCAAAGGAATGGGCAAGGGCTGTCTGGGAGCAGGAAACTCTTTGGTCAATGCTTGCCCTCCGCCAGCCAAGCACCAGGTGGATGACTGCCTCCCACCCTCTGGGTTGAGCAGGGAAAAGTGGAAACTGGTCGTCCATCCCACCCCACTCTCTCCACCCCACCTCACGGAAGCAGGTGACCAACTCAGAGTCCCCTGCCTGGTGGTGTCAGGAGAGTGCTATCAGTTCAGTTAACTGATAACTGATTCAGTTCAGTTCAGTCACTCCGTGGTGTCCGACTCTTTGCAACCCCATGGACTGCAGCATGCCAGGCCTCCCTGTCCATCACCAATTCCCAGAACTTGCTCAAACTCATACCCACTGAGTCGCTGATGCCATCCAACCATCTCATCCTCTGTCGTCCCCTTCTCCTCCTGCCCTCAATCTTTCCCAGCATCAGGGTCTTTTCAAATGAGTTAACTTCTTGCATCATGTGACCAAAGCACTGGAGTTTTAGCTTCAACATCAGTCCTTCCAATGAATATTAAGGACTGATTTCCTTTAGGGTGGACTGTTTGGATCTCCTTACAGTCCAAGGGACTCTCAAGAGTCTTCTCCAACACCACAGCTCAAAAGCATCAATTCTTCGGCACCCAGCTTTCTTTATAGTCCAACTCTCACATCCATACATGATGACTGGAAAAACCATAGCCTTGACTAGACAGACTTTTGTTGGCAAAGTAATGTTTCTGCTTTTTAATATACTGTCTAGGATGCTCATAACTTTCCTTCCAAGGAGTAAGCATCTTTGAATTTCATGGCTGCAGTCACCATGTGCAGTGATTTTGGAGCCCCCCAAAATGAAGTCTGACACTGTTTCCACTGTTTCCCCATCTATTTCCCATGAAGTGATGGAACCAGATGCCATGACCTTAGTTTTCTGAATGTTGATCTTTAAGCCAACTTTTCACTCTCCTCTTTCACTTTCATCAAAAGGCTCTTTAGTTCTTCACTTTCTGCCATAAGGGTGGTGTCATCTGCATGTCTGAGGTGATTGATATTTCTCCCGGAAATCTTGACTCCAGCTTGTGCTTCATCCAGCCCAGTGTTTCTCATGATGTACTCTGCATATAAGTTAAATAATCAGGGTCACAATATACAGCCTTGACGCACTCCTTTTCCTATTTGGAACCTTCCTGTTTGGAACCAGTCTGTTGTTCCATGTCCAGTTCTAACTGTTGCTTCCTGACCTGCATATAGGTTTCTCAAGAGGCAGGTCAGGTGGTCTGGTATTCCCATCTCTTTCAGAATTTTCCACAGTTTATTGTGATCCACATAGTCAAAGGTTTTGGCATAGTCAATAAAGCAGAAATAGATGTTTTTCTGGAACTTTCTTGCTTTTTTGATGATCCAGCGGATGTTGGCACTTTGATCTCTGGTTCCTCTGCCTTTTCTAAAACCAGCTTGAACATCTGGAAGTTCAAGGTTCATGAATTGTTGAAGCCTGGCTTGGAGAATTTTGAGTATTACTTTACTAGCATGTGAGATGAAGGCAATTGTGCAGTAGTTTGAGTATTCTTTGGCATTGCCTTTCTCTGGGATTGGAATGAAAACTGACCTTTTCCAGTCCTGTGGCCACTGCTGAGTTTTCCAAACTTTCTGGCATATTGAGTGAAGCACTTTTACAGCATCATCTCTTAGGATTTGAAATGGCTAAACTGGAATTCCATGACCTCCATTAGCTTTGTTTGTAGTGATGCTTCCTAAGACCCACTTGACTTCATATTCCAGGATGTCTGGCTCTAGGTGAGTCATCACACCATCATGATTATCTGGGTCATGAAGATCTTTCCTGTACAGTTCTTCTGTGTATTCTTGCCATCTCTTCTTAATATCTTCTGCTTCTGTTAGGTCCATACCATTTCTGTCCTTTATTGAGCCCATCTTTGCATGAAATATTCCCTTGGTAGCTCTAATTTTCTCGAAGAGATCTCTAGTCTTTCCCATTCTGTTGTTTTCCTCTATTTCTTTGCACTGATTTACTGAGGAAGGCTTTTTTGTCTCTCCTTGTTATTCTTTGGAACTCTGCATTCAAATGGGTGTATCTTTCCTTTTCTCCTTTGCTTTTTGCTTCTCTTCTTTTCACAGCTATTTGTAAGGCCTCCTCAGACAGCCATTTTGCTTTTTTTGCATTTTTTTTTCTCGGGGATGGTCTTGATCCCTGTCTCCTGTACAATGTCATGAACCTCTTTCCATAGTTCATCAGGCACTGCGTCTATCAGATCTAGTCCCTTAAATCTATTTCTCACTTCTACTGTATAATTGTTAGGGATTTGATTTAGTTCATACCCGAATAGTCTAGTGGTTTTCCCTACTTTCTTCAATTTAAGTCTGAATTTGGCAATAAGGAGTTCATGATCTGAGCCGCAGTCAGCTCCCAGTTTTGTTTTTGCTGACTGTATAGAGCTTCTCCATCTTTGGCTACAAAAAATATAATCAATCTGATTTTGGTGTTGACCATCTGGTGATGTCCATGTATAGAGTCTTCTCGTGTTGTTGGAAGAGGGTGTTTGCTATGACCAGTGCGTTCTTTTCGCAAAACTCAATTAGCCTTTGCCCTGCTTCATTCTGTACTCCAAGGCCAAATTTGCCTGTTACTCCAGGTGTTTTTTGACTTCCTACTCTTGCATTCCAATCCCCTATAATGAAAAAGACATTTTTTAGGGGGTGTTAGTTGTAAAAGGTCTTGTAGGTCTTCATAGAACCATTCAACTTCAGCTTTTTCTTCATTACTGGTCGGGGCATAAGTTGGATTACTGTGATATTGAATGGTTTGCCTTGGAAACGAACAGAGATCATTCTGTCATTTTTGAGATTGCTTCCAAGTACTTTTTAAATACCATGGCCTTGATATATTATGGGTGATATATTACCCATAGGAAAAAATAGCTTCAGTGCTGGTGGATTTCTCATCTGGGATCAGGGAAGCCAGAAGCAAGTGGCAGCCAGTTCTCAATCCTGGAGAACGTCTCTCAGGAATGAAGTGGGAATAAAGACATTTTCCCATGAAGGAACACTGAGATAATTTGTTGATTATACATCTACCCTTGAAAAATAGCCAACAGAATTTCTTTTTTTTTAAAATTTTAATTGTAGGCTAATTACTTAGCAATGTGGTGGTGGTTTTTGCCATACATTCGCATGAATCAGCCATGGGTGTATATGTGTTCCCCATCGAGGAACTGGTAACAGAAGAGGACTGGAATTTCAGAAAGGGAAGAAAAACATTAAAATTGGCAAAATAGGAGTAAATCTCATATATAACACTTTTTTTCTGGTGAATTTCTTAAATGTACTTGATGGTTGCCACAAAATATTGCAACACTGGGCATGATGCTCGAGGTGTTGAAGTGAAATACTCAAAGCCACGATAGTTAAAAAGTGAAAAGTAAATGAAAAGTGTTAGTCGTGTAGTTGTGTCTGACGCTCTGTGGCCCCGTGGACTGTAGCCCTCCAGGCTCCTCTGTCCATGGGATTCTCTAGGCAAGAATACTGCAGTGGGCTGCTGTTCTCTTTTTCAGGGCATCTTCCTGACCCAGAAATTGAACCTGGGTCTCCTGCTCGTAGGCAGACTCTACTGTCTGGGCCACCAGGGAAGCGCTGTTAAAAAGTGAGGGGGTGGCAAGGAAGGGAGCTTGGTCACCACATTTCCCTCAAAGCAGCAAGTTCTTGGTGTTAGAGACCGTAAGTTACCTATGTGAATTGTAACAGAGCAACTGCTAAGCCAATACTGCACGATAGACTCAAAAACACTATGAGCAAATCAGATGGAATTCTAAAAATTGTTCAAGTAGCCCACAGGAAGGTACAAGAAGGGAAGCAGAAGAAGGATAAGCAGGAAATAAAAACAAAGCACAAAGAAAACGGCAAACTTAAGCCTTAACACGTCAATAATAACCTTAAATATTAACGGCTTAATATACCACCTAAAGGACAAAAATTGGTGGAGTGGAGTTAGAAACGACAACCACGACCCAACAGTATTCCATGCGTAAGAACAGCCACAATCCAAAAATATTCTATGTATAAGAAACACTTCAAATAGAGCAACACAGGTAGTTTGAAAGTTAACGGGGAAAAAATATGCAAACGTTAATAAGGACAGAAGCAGGAGCAGCACTAGTCACATCAGATAAAGCAGACTTCAGATCAAAAGGAATTACTAGAGACAAGAGAGACATCATCTCATGATAAAAGGGTCAAAGGAATGGAAGACACAGCAACCCTGAAGGCTGTGCATCCAACAGAGAGCATTAGAATACGCGCCACAGGGACTGATGGAGCTTAAGGGAGCAGACAGACCGCAGCCCTAGTCGGGCTCTTCAGTGCCCTAGTTTTAGCGATCAACACAAACCCAACCGCACAATCAAACAGCGATATCTAACTGATATGCAGACAAAACTCTGTAAGAAACGGCAGAATATACAATTTTTATTTCATGGAACATTCACCAAGATAGATCATACGGGTCATAAATCAAACCTCAACAAGCTTCAAAGGTTTAAATCATATTCAGTATCTTCTGCGACAATAATGGAATCAAATTAGTAATCAATACAGAAAGACAGCAGGAAAATCTCTGGACACTTAGAAATTAAATAAGGCCCTTCTAGGTAATCCACGGAGAAGGCAATGGCAGCCCACTCCAGTGCTCTTGCCTGGAGAATCCCAGGGACGGGGGAGCCTGGTGGGCTGCAGTCCATGGGGTCGCACAGAGTGGGACACGACTGAAGCGACACAGCAGCAGCAGCAGCAGGTAATCCATAGGTCAAAGAGGAAGTTTGAAAGGAAATAAAAGAAATGCATAGAACTGTGAAAATGGAAGCACAATTAACCAAAATATGTGGAATGCAGCTGGAAGAGAACTTTATACATGATCACTTTAGAAAAGAAGAAACATCTCAAATCCGCATTCTAAGTTTCTTCCTCAAGAACTAGAAAAAGAAGAGTAAGGTAAACTAGAAGCAACCAGAAGAAAGGAAACAACAACGAACAGAGATCAGTGTAATTGAAAACAGGAGAGCGACTGAGAAAAATCAGTGGGAGAAAAAGCTGGTCCTTTGAACAACAGTCAATAAAATTGATAAACCTCTCACAAGAATGACTGAGATAAAAAGAGAAAAGACACCAATTACCAGTGTCGGTAATGAAATGCAACAGGGGGTGTCACTATGGTGCCTACAGATATTACAAGGACAGTAAAGGAGTACTATTAATACAAACAATTTTATGCTCATAATTTGACGACTTAGAGGAAATGAGCCAAGTTTTCAAAAACTACAAACTACCATAATTCAACTAAAATGAAGTAGATAAGCTGATTAATCCTAAAACCGTTGGAGTTTGTAATGAAAACACTCACAAGTGATTACTGACAAAGATACGAGAGCAACTGAATACAGAAAGGATGGCACTTGTAACAAACGATGCAGAAGGAACCTGACATCCTTGGGCAATCACCAAACCAGACCTCCTCCCCTCGATGCCGAGCTCAGACCTTCCTCCAAAACCAACTGAAATGGGATTGTGAGCTTAAATACAAAATCACAGAAGTTCTGGGAAAAAAGGCAAAACCTTTGGGACCTAGGGATAGGTAAAGATTTCTCAGATTTTGACACTGAAATCAAAAAAGGAAAATCTGATAAATTGGATCTCATTAAAGTTAACACCTTTTGTTCTATGAAGAGCATGAAAAGATAAGCTCCTGAGTCGGGCAAAATACATGCAAACCATATATCTGACAAAAGACTTATCTTAGGGCACATAAAGAACTCTGAAAACAATAGAAAAAAGGACACAACTCAGGTAGAAAATGAGTAATGACACTAAACGTGGAAAATACACACGAAAAGTGAAAGAGGTTCACTATCATTAGCCACGGCTGCTGCTGCTAAGTCGCTCCAGTCGTGTCCGACTCTGTGCGACCCCATAGGCGGCAGCCCACCAGGCTCCCTGGGATTCTCTACAACACAATGAGTTATTAACACGCACTTATCAGAACGGCTAAAGCAAGAAAAAGTAATAACACTAAATGCTGGCAAAGATGTGGAGAAGGTGCTCGCTCATCCGTGAGAGACGGGATGTAAAGCGGTGCGGCCTCTCTGGAGAGCAGTTTTCAGTTTCCTGTAGAGCTAAGCCTGCGACTGCCGTATGACCTGGCAGTCATTCTCCTCGTATTCTCTCACAGAAATGAACATCTATGCTCACACCGAAGCATTACATGAATATTTATAGGAGTTTTATTCGTAATAGTCAGAAGTTAGAACAACCTGTGTGTCCTTCAAGGAGTGAGTGGTTGAATAGACAGCAGTGCGTCTGCCTTACGGAGCAGACACTCAGAATTAACAAGGGGCCAAGGACTGGTGCTCACAACCTGATGAATTGTCAGAGAATTACAGAGTGAAAATATCCTATCCCCAAAGCTGCTGCACATGATCATGTTCACATAAAAGTCTTGAAAAGACAAATTTACAGGCATGTGGTTAGTCCAGGTTACTGGTTTCTAGGGGAAAGCAAGAGAGTTCCAGAAAAACATCTATTTCTGCTTTATGGACTATGCCAAAGCCTTTGACCGTACGGATCACAAGAAACTGTGGACAATTCTTCAAGAGATGGGAATACCAGACCACCTGACCTGCCTCTTAAGAAACCTATATGCAGGTCAGGAAGCAACAGTTAGAACTGGACATGGAACAACAGACTGGTTCCAAATAGGAAAAGGAGTGCGTCAAGGCTGTATATTCTCACCCTGCTTATTTAACTTCTATGCAGAGTACATCATGAGAAACGCTGGGCTGGATGAAGCACAAGCTGGAATCAAGATTGCCAGAGAAATATCAATGACCTCAGATATGCAGATGACACCACCCTTATGACAGAAAGTGATGAGGAACTAAAAAGCCTCTTGATGAAAGTGAAAGAGGAGAGTGAAAAAGTTGGCTTAAAACTCAACATTCAGAAAACGAAGATCACGGCATCTGGTCCCATCACTTCATGGGAAATGGATGGGGAAATAGTGGAAACAGTGTCAGACTTTATTTTGGGGGGCTCCAAAATCACTGCTGATGGTAACTGCAGCCATGAAATTAAAAGACGCTTACTCCTTGGAAGCAAAGTTATGACCAACCTAGATAGCATATTCAAAAGCAGAGACATTACTTTGCCAACAAAGGTTCGTCTAGTCAAGGCTATGGTTTTTCCTGTGGTCATGTATGGATGTGAGAGTTGGACTGTGAAGAAGGCTGAGCGCCGAAGAATTGATGCTTTTGAACTGTGGTGTTGGAGAAGACTCTTGAGAGTCCCTTGGACTGCAAGGAGATCCAACCAGTCCATTCTAAAGGAGATCAGCCCTGAGATTTCTTTGGAAGGAATGATGTTAAAGCTGAAACGCCAGTACTTTGGCCACCTCATGTGAAGAGTTGACTCATTGGAAAAGACTCTAATGCTGGAAGGGATTGGAGGCAGGAGGAGAAGGGGAGGACAGAGGATGAGATGTCTGGATGGCATCACTGACTCGATGGACGTGAGTCTGGGTGAACTCTGGGAGTTGGTGATGGACAGGGAGGCCTGGTGTGCTGCGGTTCATGGGGTCGCAAGGAGTCGGACATGACTGAGCAACTGAACTGAACTGAACAGAGGGGATGGGTGGGGGGAGGGGGAGGGGGCGTGCAGCTTGGGGCACCCTGAGGTGACGGGCAGGTACCACAGCTGTCAGTACCCTCACCGTGATGCCATGCTGTAGTGGTCCAAGGTGCTGCCGTTGGGTAGCAAGGGTCAGGGGGTCTCTTTGTATTATTTCTTACAACTGGATGTGAATCTATAAATATCGCAAAATAAAAAGCCTAGCTAAGAAACCTAAGGGGCTCCTGCAGTGGAGGAGTTTGGGTTTCCTCCAACGGGCTCACCATATGGGTTTCCTCCAATGCTTACTCATTTGGTGGGTGATGTAATAGATTTTCCTACATCAGTCAAACCTCTTCGACTGAGCCCTGGCTGTCGTGCGTTATGCCTTTCACGCTCTGCTCCATTCCACGTGTTTATTATTTTTACATTAACGTGTCTGAAGGAGACTGTGTTGAAGCCTGTCTGCATTCAGTTATCTTTGCGTGCTGCTATTATGCTGACAATAAGAAGTATCTGCGCGCTTTACTTTTCCACCTCTCCTCTGGAAGAGTTTGGCCAGCATCAGAGTGACGTGTTCCTGGGAGGCCGGGCACATTTACCCTTGCGTTTCTTACAGTTCTTGCTTTAAGCATTTTAATGTTGTATTATGTGGCACGGGAGAAATTTGACAGATTTTTATTGTGGATTGCTGTCTTCTGTTTTGTTTTTCTTGTGTTGCTTTTCTCATAACCCTTTTTCTCTCCCCCAGGCCCACCCCAAGCTCCTTCGCACGACCCCCGTGTCTGGGAGCAGCACTTTCTGTACATTTCAGGGTTTGGGCTTAGAATCTTTTATTCCCATTAATAGATGAGTTTTATCCATTTATATTTAATATGACCATTTTTTCCTGGTTTTATCGTTTTGCCTTTTTAAAGATTCTTTGTTTAAGAATGACTGTATGACTCACGCCACTCGCGTGTATATTTTTACACGTATGTGCACGTGATTTGGGTGTTTATGGCCTGTCTGTGGCCTAGCAGTTACTTACAGCTTTTATTAATACAGTAAAACCTCTGTTTGTTGGACAAGTCTAATCTCTCCCAACCCCATGGCACTTATTTTTTTTATCCTTTCTCCTAACTCTCCTTCCTCTCTTCAACCTCCTAGTTTAAGTTTTTTTTTTTATATATATATTTTTTTAATTTTTTGTGCTTATCTTTAAACATTTTTATGAAAGACTAAAATTTCTAGTACTTCATCAACCAGTTTAAGTATTTATTTCCTCCACCACCTCCTGATTTTATTGCTATATTATTTTTTCATCAGGAAATTGATAGACTCAATTCTGTTCTGTAATTGAAATTCGCACAGTAGTTTAGCTATAGCTCTGAATTTGCATTTAGGATACCATCAGAGCTTTGATGACGTCTTCCTTCATCTCTCGCTGACTGGATTTCAGGCCTTGGTTTTCAAAGACAGCTTGGGGCTGCCGCGCCCCGCATTCTTGCCCGTTCCAAGGCATCTATATGCTCTTTGTCCAGGGGATATTCTGCAGATGGAGAAAATCGATGGTTTCTCCTGTGGTGGCAATTCAACGTCTTCCTCCCCAAATGCTCATTTGGGTGGTTTATTCTTGGAATCTAGTCTTTCGGCTAGAACGGGATTGCTCTGTTTAAACTTTTCTTGGGACTCAGTGTATCCCTTCAACGAGCAGAGGCAGATCTTCTTTTAAGTTTTCTTCTATTGCATCTTCACAAATTTTTTTTTTTTTTGGTTCTATCTGTTCTGTTCTCTTTTGGGGGGACCACCACCAAGTTTGAGTATATTCTCCCTTTTTTGTCTTTCTTCCAGATCTTTTATTTTCTCTCTAATCACATTAATACTCTTTTCTTCAGTTGCATTTTGATCTTTCAAGTTATTCATTTTTTAGCAATATATCTATTCATTTTTTCTATTTATATTGTGACTTTTATTTCTGTATATCTTAAAATTTCTCTTACATTTCCTTATCCAAACTCTAGCAGCTTATTATTATTTTTTAATCTCTTGGAACCTGTGTGCTCTGGATCTCTGCCTTCAGTTTTTGTTTCCAGGAAACTGTGTTTTAACTTTCCTTTGTCATCAAGGGGAATTTTTTTACTTGAAGTGCTTTTATTCTCCTTTGAAAGTGTCTTTTCTCTTGCCCCTTGATGACAATGCTGTTTCCTATATTTTTCTGTGAAGGACACGTGTGCATCTTTGACTGGTGCTTAGGTTGGAAGGGGGACATTTCTTTCAGTAGCGTCTTGTAAAAATGCTGCAGAACATGTGCAGAGTGGCTGGGGCAGGGCCAGCCTTCCTGCAGGGCTGCTGAGTGCAGTCTTCAGGAACCAGCTGTCCCCTCTCCGCTTACTCCTGAGCATGCCTTCCTGCCTTCAGGAACCGGCTGTCCCCTCTCCGCTTACTCCTGAGCATGCCTTCCTGCCTTGCTCTGAGCATCCTTGGTTCTCCCCTTCCCAGGGGGCTGGGGGTGTGACAGGCTCACGTGACCTCTTCTGCATCCCAGACTTGTTGGTGTAACTCCACATCTATCTCTCCTGCTGGCTATGATCACCACCGTCCCTCTCCACCTAGCTGCACCAACAGCCAGCTGTTATATTTCTTCCAAAAATAACTGCAATTAAAGACTTGTCATTATGACCCAGACGTGGTTCTGAGTGCTTTGCCTGATTATCCTCAACCCTGAGAAGAAGAACCCTGATTATTCACCCTTGATATTTGAGGAGACGGAGGCAGGGGCTGAGCAAGCTGCCCTGAGTCACAGCCCTGTGGGCTGGATGTGGGCTCCGCTCTGGGGCTTCAGGTGATCTGATTCTGGGGGCCATATTCTCTACAGCATGTACCGCTTTCCAGGCTTCTAACCCAGCCTATCTCTCCACCCCCCGGCGGGATGGTCAGCGTGCGGAGGCCCTGGCGCTCTCAGTAAAGGGCCACTGACTGGACACGTCAGAGCTGAGTCACTTCCAGTGGAAAAAGACCTCATTGCACACCTTTGTGGCCGGGCTCAAACAGCTGCTGCAGTGCCTGTTCAGGGGCGTGAGTGGGGTTCTCTGGCAGGAGGGCTTGTTTGCAGAGTGTGATGGACAAGGGGATGCCTCCCCCGGTCTCCTCCAGGAGAGGGCTGTCGGCCCAGCGGTGGGTGTGTGGGAGCAGGCCCTGGAACCACCAGACCCTCTGTAGCAGCGTCGGCTCGAGGCAGGGGGATACGGGCTGGACACAGGCCAGTGAGGGGCAGCGCTGATGGGCCGTCCTAGCTCCGGCCGCCCTGTCCCTCTGCCCGTGCGTAACGCCTCTCTGCAGGGCTCCTACCTACTCTCCCCTCTCACGCTCTTTGCTCATCGCTGGGCACCAGACCCTCATCTGCAGCCTAGCCTCTATTTCACTGTCTCCATCTCTCCTCAGTCTCTTGCATTTATTTGACTGCTTCTTGATTGTGCTTCCTCAACTGTGTCTGACTCTTTGTGACCCCATGGACTGTAGCCCGCCAGGCGCCTCTATCCATGGGATTCTCCCAGCAAGAATACTGGAGTGGGTTGCCACTTCCTCCTCTAAGGGGTCTTCCCACCCAGGGATCGAACTCATATCTTCTACATCTCCTGCACTGGCAGGCGAATCCTTCATCCCTGAGCCACCTGGGAAGCATCTTATATTTTTATTATCATTATTCTTGTTTTTATGCGAACCTCACTTTTTGGGCTGACCAATGGCCTTCTCCCCACACCTGGCTCTTCCTTTTCCTTCTCTCCAGACCTTCTTGGGTCTCCATCCAGACACCACTGCCTTCTTCCCTCTGGCAATTCTGGCCCCGGCCAGAGTCTTAAAGCCACTTCGGTCCTCTCAGCGTCCTCCTCGTCTCTCCTCTTGTCTGGATCTGGGCCACCTTACCATTCACCCAAAATACCACCCAGTCTGACCTCACCTTTCTGGGCCATCTCTGTGGGAGTCCCGCCAGGAGCCCTGACGTCAAGCCCTACCGCGCCCCACAGCAATGCCCCCTGCCCCGCCCCAGGATCCTGTTCAGACCTGCCGAGAGTTTTGTGCCCCAGTCTCTTCCCCTGAACCCCTTCCCCTCCCACGGCTGCTGAGGCCCCACGTGACTCAAGGTTCTTTTCACGATTCTTCCCTCTCCTCCCCTGGCAGCATCCTGTAAGTCCTCAGGGGTCCCTGCCGCTCCCCGGAGGCTGGGTACGGCCCCACCTGGGCCGACCCCTGTGATTTGGGGGTCTGCCTCTGGTCACCCCTGCCCCCACTTCCCATGTTTCTCTACTGGCCGCGCCCCCACTGCTGGGCGGACAGCTCCTCTATCCCCACTGGACGTGCTTTCTTCTGCTTCTTCCGACAGATGCAAGACCACTCCCCCCACCTGGAGCAGACCCTGGGGAGACTCCCCCATCTGCAGAGCTGCCCACCCAGGAAATTCCCAGGCAGGAGGCAGGTGCCCCTCGCTTGGTCCTGCAGGAGGCAGTATTGAAAGAAAGCCCCTCAGATGTTCATATGTCTGGGTCTCACCACCACCGTCAGCTGGGGTTCCTAGTGTGGATGCCTGTGTCTGCTGCTCCTCTGTCCACTCGAAATATGAGTCATGTGGATTCCCTCACCCAGAGCCCAGCAGCGGATGCAGAAGCTGGCGGTAGCCGAGGCCAGAGCCGGAGGCTGGGCGTTGGGTGCCCCACGTGTCTCCAGCAGGACCAGGTGGATTCACCCCTTCTCCACATTCTGCTCCAAGTGCCTCCACGTGGTGCCCTGGGGCTTCAATCCCAGCAAACATGTAGACCAAGCTTTCGAAGACACACTGAGCTCTGTGAGTGCAGAACAGGGAGATTTTAACCCGAGCTGATGCAATTACCCTAAGACGTCAGGGAGGAGCCGTGGAATGAGGGATAATCACCGTGTTTTGATCTGTGGTTTATGCTTTACATGCAAATGGCATCAAGTGAGGGCTAAAGAAGCCAAGCATTTTAATTCTCTGAAATGGACGTAAGATTCTCTGATTTCTTGAGGGCCCTCAGGCAGCAAAGGGTCCAGAGCGAACCTCAGTCTGGTTTTTACCCGGTTTCCTCTCTGTGGTGTGAACTGAACTTGGCAGGTCAGATGAGCCTCCTCCAGGGCTCCAGCAGCTTCTCCTCCGTCCCCAACATTTCTGCACGTCTCCCCTCCGTGGCCCTCCGAGACCCCGCTCCCGCCTCCCTCCCCTGGAAGCTGTCCGACCTGCCTCCCTGGGACACGTGGGTGTGCGGTGCAGGCCACAGTCTGCACTGTCCTGGGCCGCTGTGACCGGGGTAGGGCTGGAGGAACTTCTAGGACAGGAACCACGCGGCTGGTTGGTCTCTGCCCACCCGGCACCGAGCCGGGGCGCCGGGCAGCCAGGTGCTGGCTTCGTCCGGCCCCGCCCTGCCTATTTTCTCTCTCTAACCGGATTCTGTGGTCGGGTCCCTCCCTCCTGCTCCCCACTCTTCCTCCCTCGGTTCCCAGGCTTGCCTGGGGTGGGAAAAGTTTTTCTTTGAAGGACAGCCAAGTGGCTCCCCCAGTGAGGCTCTGCTCCCGCCAGGAGAGTGGCGCCCTGGGTCGACAGGACTGCGCCCCGAAGCCCGGCCCACCCCGCATGGAGATGGCCTGTCTTGGCTCCATCTGTTCCATTCTCCGGCCCTGCTCAGATGTGCCAAACTGTTGGAGGAGGCATCTTTGGTGTGTGTTTGAAGTCATTCTCCCCTTCCCACCAAAGCCAGGCCCCGCCACACACACACACGTGCACACACATGTGCACAGATGCATGCATGTGCCCCACAAACATGTGTGTGTGCACACACATGCATGCACACACATGTTCCTCCCATGCGCACACACACATGCACACACATGCGCGCACACACAACCCACCTGCACCCTGCTCCTAACCGCATGGGAGGTGGGGCGATCCCACTGCTCCCCTGAGGCTTCAGCTTCGTGTGCACACGATGCCTCCCACCCCAGGTTTGGGGAGTCCACCAATGAGTGTGGTCCCCCTTAGTTTTGGGCAGCAGATGTAGGAGGCAAGCAGCCCAAGGGGTGCATGTCATCCGATGGCTTATGTCCTACACAAACCCCCTCCAGCTCACCAGGGCCTCTTCTGTCACAGAGAGGTCCTTTTACCCATCATGGTCCCCACACTTGGAAGTGAGTAGTGCCCAGCGGGGGCTTCTCCAGGCTGCCATTTTGGTTGGCAGTTGACATCTCTGGGGGCTGGTGAACTGAGCTGCAGTGGGAGCTACGGGAAGACATGAGATGAGTTTACAGGTGGAAGGAAAAAACTGACATCGGGAGAATTTTATTAATTAACTTTTGAAGTCCATTTTTTGTGACAGTGGCCCCCAGTCCACATCAACAGGCGGGCACTAGACCCAGCTCTAGGGAGCCCGCACCACTAAGGAAGCATCGTCTGTTGCAGTGAATTCTTGCTGCCACCTTCCAGCAGGTGCTTGCTGGGGTTCCCACTGCACAGATGGGGAAGTCAGCCGTGGGGTGCTGAGGAGGAGCCAGGGGTACCAACCTGATCCTCTGTATTCCCTGATTGTGGCCAAGGAAGCTCCTCCTCCCCATGGGTGGGGTCTTGGGGAGTGCAGAAAAATGAATTTAAACCCAATCATTCATCCACAGAGGTCCATGGAAACAGAGAAGTGGCGTTTGTTCAGAGAGAGAATCTCCATCTCCTTTTGGGGACAGTAAAAATAGCTTGTAGGTTCCAAAAACAGCACTGTCAGTTACTGCTCAGGACCCTTCATCTTAAAAAAAATAACTGTATTGTTGCCAGGTTGTTAAGACCCAAACGGTCCTCCTCCCACCCTGTCAGCAGGATCACTGTTATCCTCTCTGTAGGAAATGGGCCTGCTTCCCGGGCATCGCTGGCAGCCAAGCCCGGCTGGGTATCTCTGTTTTCGCATGTGCTTCCGAACAAGACGTGCCCAGCTCTGGGGCTGCTCTGGGGCTGCTCTGGACACGGTGGCCCCTGCAGGGCTGGTGGGCAGTGAGGGAGGCCGGCGGAGCTGCGTGTTCTCGTCCCTCGGACCCTGGGCCCTCACGTCACCCTGCCCATCAGGAGAAACAGAACAGGGGGAAGCATGTGTGGGTTCCAGCCAGAGCGCCCGGGGAACCCACGGGCTTGGGTGTTTTCCAGCACTCGGGTGTCTGTTGAGTTGAAATCTCTTCCCACCAAACCTGTCCGGGAAGAGGCCCCTGGGAGGCTGTGGGACCGAGGTGGTTTCCTGCCCCAGGAGAAGTCTGATCACGAGATGTCAGAGTGCACACCCTGCCCACAGCTGCACGTCGACACAGGCCGTGTGCTTAGGTAACATCTTTAAACCCTGTAGGTGGAGAAGACAAGACGGGACAGAGTCCCTGTGCTCCAGCCTTCCACGCATGCCCACACACATGCACACCCCACCTCGCACGCATGCACACACACATTCACACACATGCTCATACACACACATACACCTGCTCACACATCTACACATCTGCACACATAACCACACACACCCCTCAAATACGGACAGAATCTTGCTAAACACGGCGGTTCAGAAAGTCTGAAGCTCCTCAGCTATTTGGATGGGACAAAGCAGAAACCTCCACCTCTCATTAGCGGTGTCTCAAGTTTCCTGATTTTGGGGCACAGATGACTTGCTCTTTGGCCTTTTCATGCCTGGGGGAAAACAGGGCTTCCTGGGATGGGGAAGCCCCCCCAAGCTCTTCGATGGCCTGTGGAGTAGACCAGGCAGCAGGCAGCAGATGGCAAAGCTGCGTGCCATTTCCCGTCCAACACCAGGGCCTTGGAGTCCTGGGGACATTGCTTTGCCTAAAGCTGCCCTTCAAACGTCCACTTCAGCCTCTCGTGCACTCTGGGAAGAGGCAACACATGCTGAAGTGCGTGTCCTGACATGGAGGAACTTTCTAGATGGGCCTCTTCCTGAAAGGAGTGGCCTGGGAAGACCCCTGAGCCCCCCATCACTCCTCCAGCCACTCACAGGTGGCCGCAGGTATGAAGGGGTCTGGGCTAACCGATGGGGCTGCCAGACCACTGGGAGGCGGAGGGACTCAAGTTTCTCCGGCCATCTACAATCCAGCAGACTAGGTCGCTCTTCCGCGAACCTCGGCACCTGCAGGGGTACCTTGGAGGGGCGGGAGGGCTGGAGTGGATAGCGGGCATGCAAGTGGGCCCCGGGAGCCTTCCTTACCTCCTGCTCGCGGGGAAGCTGTCGTGAGGAGGACGCTGGCGGGTGACAAACAGCATCGCCCAGGCCCACCTGCAGGGCAGATATGCCGTGTGTGTCCACGTATCTTTCGCAGCAGAGGGGCACCAAGCAGACAGAAGAGAAGAGCCCTGGCCTCGGCCCCGGGAGCAGGAGCCCGCGCCGGGTGGACCATCCCCAGGCCACGCCCACCTGCGCTGGCCCGGGGACCGATTCCTTCTTCATTCACAGGCGGCAGTGTGCGCCAGACGCCGTGAAAACGTCCCGGTGCTTGCAGCCATTTCTTAGAACATGTTTTTGAGCCTTTTATTCTCAGAATTTTTCAAAATCAAACTGTCAGATGTTTACTAAAAACAAAGCATCAACACCTGCGGGAACAAACGTGCCCACTCCGCTCGGCTGTGAGGGTGACGCCCTCCCCAGATCCCGGGAGCGGGCACTGGGGTCCACGTCAGCTGGAGGGGGCACGCGGGGCCCAGCCAGTGGGCGCTGGACTCAGGGCCAGGGCTCTGCCGCGGGACGCGGGTCCTCTGTGGGCGGGGCTTCCGAGGAGGGCGGACGTCCGGAGGTCTCTGTGTCAGCGATGCTGAGGGACCCTTGTCAGTCCCAAATAGGTGTCCTGCAGAGACATACGCGAGAAACGACCTGGGAAGTCCTCCCCACTGTCAGTGATGAAAGTTAGAATTTTGGAAAGCTTCTGTCTGCACCATGAGCTTGACCGGTCCCCAGCACTGTTCTGATAAATTGATGGTGGTATTAATGACCGAGATTTGCTAAATGTTGTATGAGGAAATGTTTCAGCGTTCAGGAAATCTGCATAACTCAGTGAAGAAACAGCTTCCACTCTTTCTAAGAAACGGCGGCCCACTGTCACATCGGCAGATCAAGCTTTGGTAAAAGATCCACTTGAAGTGAGATTGGCCCTTGAATTTAATGTAACTGAGCCATCGCAGCATTAAGTCCTGGTAAGGTTTCAGATTCCACCATCACAATATTGTAAACCAATTACCCTCCAATTAAAATAAACTAAAAAAAAAGAATTGCCACTCATCAAATTTGGGTGTAGCATCAAAGCAGAATGCACACGGTTACCTGGAAAAGCCACCCAACACTCTGTCTGCAAACAACACACCTGTGTGAGGCCAGACTGCCTTCATGTGGTTCAACCAACGTGACACCTCGAAGCAGCTGGAGCTTGGAAGCAGATAGAGAGACAGTGTATTTTCCTCTAGACCAGATGTGGAAAAGAATCATAAAAGTTAAAACAACGCCATTCTTCCCACTAAATTATTTATTTTTTTGGCAGCAGAAATATGCTATTTTATTCATAGAAATATGTTAACATGTAGTGGGATTATTATTATTTCTAGATGAATTAATAGATATTCTAAAAATTCTCGGTGTAACTTTGAGGTAAGGTGAATAGCAATGTATAACTGCACACCAAGAGTCCTTGGGGTCCTTGCTAATTCTGAGTCCTGAAGCTTACAGGGGTGAGAACCGCTGCTGGGCCAGGGCACGCCCCGGAGGGCCCGTGGTCCCCTAGAAGAAGGAGCAAGGTAGGGGTCTTGGCCTGGGTGACGTGTGCGGGCAGGGAGCTTCCCATGAGCTCCACGTGTTCATTTCTTCATTCACGCATTCACTGAGGACGCTGTGTGTGGGGCCAGGGTGTGACAGGCAGGGGTCCTTTGACCTGTGGTGGACTTCACTGTGATGCCCGGCTCGAGCGGCAGGCAGAGTGACAAGTGATCAGCCCTACGTGCCTTCGATCCAGGCGTGAGACCCCCCCAAGGTCACCCGTCCCTTAATCCCACGGATGTGATGAATGCCGTCTTGCGGCAAGAAGCTTTTAGAAACAGTCATCTCCAATTAAATTTTGCCTGTTTCATTCAAAAACTGCTTCTGGGCCTGGAAACTGTTGAGTAGATGCAGATCACAGACTCAGTGTCCCGGGAGGAGCCAGCAGCACAGAGCACCCTGCTACGCCTCCTGCACATCCCCCGCTCCGCCCCAGGGGGTCAGAGGCGGACTGAGCCGCTGTTTTCAGAGGAGGCATCGTCAGCTCCAACGCTTCTCGCTGCCATGAATGCCCCCCCCATGCGTGTTCCCCCTGCACACCCCTTGTGTACTCACACATATACATACCTCCCCACACCCACAGGGAAGAAAACTATCTGAATTTTTTTTTTTTTTACAAAACTAAAATTTCAGAAGTTATTGACCAATAAAGTGGTGACTCCCCATTGAAGCCAGTGAAGAGAAACAGGAGAAGGGGCCATGGCAGGGCTGGTGGGCACAGACCAGCCCGCCCCTCCTTGCCCTGGGCAGGAGAACACCTTCTACTCCGAAGACAGCAGCTTTGGAAAGTTGCCTTTTTGTGCATTTGTGCCTGGAAGCATGCTGCAGTGTGTCCACCAAGGGAAAATATTTGCTCTAATGCAGCTACTTGTCAACAAGGCCAGGCTTGGCGCTAAAGACTCCACCCACCCCCATCTTGTCAGGTCCCATCCCCAGGGACCAGGTGGTTCCCGACGCCAGTCTCTCCTGTGCACACTCTCTTTTCATCCCCCCAGGATGCACTGGGCCTCTCTGCTCTTTCCCTGTCCACACGAGGGAGCAGTGGTGTCCCAGATCACCACACCTCCTCCAGGGAGCCCTCGCCCCTGTACCTCCAGGCTTCAGTGCTGCACAGGCAGCCCGGAGCCGGGCCCTGAGCTGCTCTTCGCAGAGCCAGATCCGGGGTGGGGGGTACAGCAAACCTGCTTCTGCCTCCACAGTCCCTGCTGGGCTCTTCCTGGGTGGGGAGGACCTCGGGATCACAGACCAGACTCTATTCCACTGCCTGGCCTCCCTGACACCTACGGTGCTTCCAGCCCAATCAGCCACCCCTGGAGCCCCACAGCTTCCAGGCTCACGGGGGAGGTGGTCTGCCTCTGTCCTATCCTATTGGCCCCAGCGTTCTCCTCCTCCCTCCTGGCCTGGCTGCTTGGGTCCCAGTAAATCCCCACCTGAGCACACAGGCCTGACACCAGGCCTGTCTTTCCAACAGGTGTGGCCACGGGCAGCTCGTGGACTGAGTCACCCAGGACTTCCCAGGTGGTGCTAGTGGTAAAGAACCCGCCTGCCGATGCAGGAGATGTAAAGAGATGCAGGTTCAGTTCCCAGGTCAGGAAGATCCTGTGGAGGAGGAAATGGCAACCCATTCCAGAATTCTTCTCTGGAAAATCCCACGGACAGAGACGCCTGGCGGGCTGCAGTCCCTGGGGTCACAGAGAGTCGATCATGACCGAAACTACTTAGTGCACACACGGTGGCCCAGCGCCTCCAGTCTTAGGCCCCTGGGCACCCTGTGTGCCCCCTGGGGTGGCCCCCACACCCGTGTTCCCGCTGGCTGCACCAGCATCTCAGGCTGAGACTTCCGATCTAAAGAACTGGCCCCTCTCCCGTGTCCCCCTGGGGGGATGGAACACATCAGAGGCCCTGTCTATGCAGACCCACAGCCCTGTGCATCTCTCTGGGTGGCCACATGCCTCCTGTGGGCCCAGTTAACCACCTTGGGCCTGGAGATGTGATACCCACAGTCACCCTCAGGCTCTGTCCTCCGGGGCCTCCGGGGCTGGGGAGAGAGGTACCATTTAGCAAGAGCACTCGGCAATTAAGCACAAAATAGTCTTTCAATTACTTGCCTAACAAATTAACTTCGTTCATCGTGAGACACAGAATTAATTTTATTTACCAGGTCCATGGAAGTCAAAGCAAGCCAACTTTGAAATGCGTATAGTATGTACAGTGACTATTTCTAGCACAATAAAGCCAATTATTTTTTAAAATAAAATCTAGTACTGGTAAGAGCATATCTATAGCAACTGTTGGGTAGTGATTCTTGTCTATTTTCGAGCAATGAAAAGTCAGAACTATGCAAATGGCTCTTCCTGCACTTGTATAATAAGATGTGGAGCGCTTGCAGGCATTGACAAGCCCGGCTGTGAGCTTCGTGGATGGCTCATCCCTTCAGCTTTGTCCTGGCATCAGTGAGAGGAGTGTCGCAGACCCTGGGTGCTCCGGGTCCAGGAGGCAGAAGGGGCCGCCCGGGGCAGGACCCAGGCCTCAGGCGTCTCTCCTCTGTCGCTCCTCCCCCCACGGCTGATCTCTGAACGTGGCCACCCACGTGGCCCCGTCCTAAGCCACGGCCACTCTTGGGGTCAGCCCACTTGTCTTCTGACACAGATTTCTGTCTCCCATCCTCAAGTCTGCACCAGCACACTCCTTCAGACCACCAGGCCATGCCTTTCTCTGCTTAAGGCCCAGCCACCTCCATGCTCCCCCAGTGGTACCTGAACCCTCTGAGAACTGGCTCTGGACCTGGTCTGTGTTGCCCACCCCGCTGTGGGCAGGGCTGTTCCCTCCCAAGGCCCCTGGTCAAGATGGAAGACTCTTCTCGGAAGCTCTGGGCTCCCCAGGCCAGATGGGCCAGCTCTGTCTTACTCCAACTTGACCTCCATCCTGCAGGTCATGTCCTCGTCCACCCCAAGGCCCTGCATGCCCCTTCCCCTTCCCCTGCGGGGTCGCCTCCAGGGCCACCCCTGCTGCAAAGATGTTGTCGTCCAGTCGCTATGTTGTGTCTGACTTCTACCCCGTGGACTGCAGCACGCCAGGCTTCCCTGTCCTTCTCTGCCTCCTACAGTTTGCTCAGATTCATGTCCATTGAGTTGGTGATGCTGTCTAAAGATTCAGCTGACTGTAAACTACACAGCAATAAATAGACTGAATACAGTTCTCAAAGCTGTGCACGACAGATGCTCCCTCTTTCTCAACAGTCACTATTTAATGTACAAGTTGCAACCAGGTAATAACCTCCTAGCTGAAGGTTCTGGGCTGAGCACTTTCTACACATCAGTTCAGATCGTAAGGAGAGCTCTTCTCGCTTGGTACTCTTGATTTCACCCCCGTTTTGCAGGTGTGGAAGCTGAGGTTCCAGGGAGAAAACTGAGTTTGCCTAGAGCTACGTAGTGGTGAGTCAGGGACTTTATTCTGAGTCTTTCTGAAACCTAAGCCTGCGCTTTTAACCACGGCGTGAGTCTGAAATGTGTCTGCACATCTGTGTCCCCCATTAGCCTGTTAGGTCCCTTCAGGACAGGACGGCCTAATTGTCCGGGTAATGTGGAGCTGTCATAGCCACTCACCTCCCAGATACTCAATGGAAGTCAGATGGTGCGGACCTGGCTGGCATCTCAGGCCCAGGCCAGCTCAGCCTGCATCTCCTGCCAGCAGGAGGACTTGGCACCCGTCTGCAGCTCGGAGCCAGAGGTCCTGGGAGCCTCAGGGCACGGCCAGGATGCTGCCTCCATCAACTGCCTTGCAGTCCAGTTGTCACACAGGGACTGAGCCCCAGTGGCCCACAAAACCCCTCTTCTTGGGGCTACAGGTAGCCTCTTCTTACCCAAGCCTCGGGCCCTCCTCAGAGATTAGTTCCTTTGAATCCTTTACAGAAGTCAATTCCTTACTGATTAGCACTTAACTTGTAACAGGGTTTTAGGTTGGGGGAGAGGGATTGGGAAGAATAATTAACAAGAATAAGCAATAATAATAGTCAATTTAAACTCCCAGTTGCTTCTTCTTTTTAATAATAATGCTTATTCTCCTTGAAAGTGAAGAGAAAGTGTTACTTATTCAGTCATATTCGACTGTCTGCGACCCCATGGACTGTAGCCCACCAGGCTCCTCTGTCCATGGAATTCTCCAGACAAGAACCCTGGAGTGGGTAGCCATTCCTTTCTCCAGGGGATCTTCCCAACCCAGGGATTGAACCTGGGTCTCCTGAATTGCAGACAGATTCTTTATCACCTGAGCCACCAGGGAAGCCTTGCTTATTCTCCTTATCAGTTCTTAATTTATCAGTGTCTGTGTCTTCTCTGACTCTCCGATACCCTCCTCCATAGCATGTGGGTATTCATCTAGAGTTTTGTCTAGTCCTTGCTTTAATAAGTGATTTGCCACTGAGACTTCTTATATTTCAAGAGTTCTTTTTTTTTTTCTCACTGAAGGAATTAAAAAAAAATGTCTCCCAAACAGTCTTTGTAAAATAAAATTTCTGAGGCTTCGTTTTGTTGTTTTAGTTCACTAAGTTGTGTCCAACTCTTTTGTGACCCCATGGACTATAGGCTGCCAGGCCCCTCTGTCCGTGGGATTTCCCGGGCAAGAATACTGGAGTGGGTTGCCATTTCCTTCTCCAGGGGATCTTCCCAACCCAGGGATTGAACCTGAGTCTCCTGTGTCTCCCGCACTTGCTGGTGGATTCTTTACCACTGAGCCACCAGGGAAGCCCCAAGGCTTCCTTAGGTATCTGAAAATATCCTTATTTTGCCAAAGCATACATAATAACTTAGCTGGGTATAAAACTATAAGTTTAGAGATTGTGGTCTTTGGACATGGACCTCTCTCACTCTACATCTTACTGCATTCTGATTGCATTTGTCATTGATCAATATGATGTCAATCTGATTGGTGTGCCTTTAAAAATTACTGTTTTTTTCCCCCTTTGGAAGTTTTATCATTTCATCTCCTTTATAATCATAAGTTTCTCTACAGTGTCTTGAGGTGTGGCTGGCTCTCTCCCCTGCTTACTGAGATTGTACATATTCCTCAAATCTGAGAAATTCTTGGTCAAGAGTTGTTCAAATTTGTCTCCTTCATTCTTATTGTTTTATCTTCTCTGGGACCCAAACATTTGGAAAGTTAATTCTTCAGTGTTCTGTATCACTTGAATTTCTGCTAGGAAAAATCCTTTTCCTATCTTCATTGTTTCTTTTAGACGATTCCTAAGACTGGCGTTTTCATTTACTATCGTCAAGTTAAACTAATTTTCACATTAAACCTAGCTACTGATATTTTTAAATAAATAAATACTCCCTTGTTTTTTCTTTTCTACATAATTACTTGCTCTTTCATCTTCGCAATACTCTCCACCCCCTGTCTTATTTCTTAGAAGAGATCGAACAGGCTTTTCAAAACTTCCTGTTCTGCTTTAATGGAGTAAATGAAATTCTTGTTCCATTGATCCTGCTTCATCTGGAATGCATTTCTTCCTCATTCTGTTGTCTTTCTCTTTACAGCAGTCATATTCCTAAGAAGTCTTGTTACTTTTGCTGGGAGGTTATGCTTTCCTGGGATCTTCTCTATCTTCTCCGGGAACGGGTATCTGAGGGGAGAGGATAAAGTCATGCCAGGTCCGCTTCTGAAGACTTCGTGGGGAGGAAGGAGATTGCACCTCAGGGTGGAAAGCATCTGGTGCAATGTGTCACACCCCCTCCTTGGCACTGTCTTGTTCTAGAACCGCCTCCCCACTGTGATGACCTAACACCTGAGCAGAGAGAAAGGAATGCTCGGTGGTTGGAAAGTCCGGAAGGACCAGTTTTGCGCTGTTCATCACCCCAGTGAGAGTGTAGTCGAGTCCTTGATTTAATCCACCAGCCCCACAAGCCCTAAGATGCCTTCTCTTCTCACACAGACTGAGTGGGGCTCCATGAAGCTTCTGGAATCACTGGACTGAAGTCTGAAGTCAGTCTTGAAAAATCTCAGCCATGAACTCTTCAAATACTACTTCTGCTTCACCCTCCCCCACCCCTCCTCTGAGACTCCAAATAGAAGTAAGTTAGTCCGGTTCACTTGGATTCGGGTCTGTTCTTTCTAGTCTTTGCTTTCCGTTCACTCATCTTGTCTTCTGCTGTGCCCTGTCTGCTGACAAATTTATTCACTGAGGTTTTAATTTTAGATACTATGCTTTTCACTTGCAACGTCTAGCTGATTTTTTTTTATAGATTCTAATCTTTTTTGGAAAATTTCCTTCTTTTCAGCCACTGAGTGCATCTTGCCCATGTTGTCTTTGACAGATTTGTAATTGTTAACGTTAAGTCCTAGTGCTAACACTAGTATCTGAATCACCTATTGGTCTACTTTTATTGTCTGCTTTTTAGCAATGATTCATATTTTCATCGGAGAAGGCAATGGCACCCCACTCCAGTACTCTTGCCTGGAAAATCCCATGGACAGAGGAGCCTGATAGGCTGCAGTCCGTGGGGTCTCAAAGAGTCGGACACGACTGAGTGACTTCACTTTCACTTTTCACTTTCATACATTGGAGAAGGAAATGGCAACCCACTCCAGTGTTCTTGCCTGGAGAATCCCAGGGACGGCGGAGCCTGGTGGGCTGCCGTCTACGGGGTCGCACAGAGTCGGACACGACTGAGGTGACTTAGTAGCAGCAGCAGCATATTTTCATACTTCATATTTATGTAAGTTTTGTTTGTCAGCCAGATGCTGTGCATACAGAACAACAGAGTCTACAGTTGATATGACGGTTCCTCTGAGGTTTCCCCCTTCCCCGCCCCCACAGACCCTAGTTAGAAATTGAGCTGGGTCAAGATTGGGCCACAGCATTAGGATTAATCCATGTTAATGGATTAATACCTGTATTAGTCTGGCTTCTCCAGAGACCAGAACAAGTAAGATAGAAAAGGAGACTTATTATGAGGAGTCGACCCATGGAAACTGACTCACAGCTCAAGCAATGAGGCAGAAAGAAAAGGGACGGATTTCTTCCTCCATCTTTTTATTCTATTTAAGCCTTCACAGTACTGGGCTTCCCTGGTGGCTCAGTCAGTAAAGAATCTGCCTGCAGTGCAGGAGACCAGAGTTCGATCCCTAGTTTTCGAAGACCCCCTGGAGAAGGAAATGGCAACCCACTCCAGTATTCTTGCCTGGAGAATCCCACGGACAGAGGAGCCCGGCAGGCTAGTCCGTGGGGTCAAAAGACATGACTTGGCAACTAAAACTACCAAAAACAGCATCTGCTTTACGACTCCACCAAGTTCAGTGCCAATCTCATCTAGAAACAGCTGGCAGACACAGCCAGAAACAAGGCTTAGTCAGCTAGCTGGGCGTCCTTGGATCCAGTCGAATTGACACATAACACTGACCGTTACAAGGCTGACTGGGGGTCTCCCCAGTAAAGGAGGCGGTTGGCAACCTCACTGCCTTTCCAGCCTAGCCACTCCATCTCTTGCATCCACAGTACTTAGAAGGAATCTGCAGAAGAAAACAGCTACATATCTTGGTCTCCTCTAGATTCTAATCTCTCACACTAGCCCATGTGATTTTCAAAATATTCATGCACCTATGTTTCCCCAAGACAGCCCCATTGCTTAGGACAAGCCCCAGCACCAGCCGGTGCTCGGACTCAGAAAATGCCCTCAGGAGAGTAAATGGTTGGTGAATGCAGCTCACCTAGAAAGGGCTTCGCCTGCGCTGGAATTTTAAAAATTGAAATAGAACAATATCATGTTAATTTCATGTATACCACATGGTGATTTGATATTTTCATACACTGAGAAATGATCACTATGATAAGTCAAGGGACCACCTGTCCTCATACAAAGTTATTACAATGTTACTGACACTATTCCTTCTCTCCATATTACATCCCCACAATTTATGCATCTTACAACTGGAGTTCTGTACCTCTTAATTCCCCTCACCTATTTCATGCAGTCCCCTACCCTGTCCCCTCTGGCAATCACCATTTGTTCTGTGAATCTGCTTTTGTTTCATTTAGTTTGTTCTGCTTTTTAGATTATGCGTATAAGTAAAATCATACTTGTCATATTTGTCTTTGTCTGACTTGGATCCCTCCATATTGTTGCAGATGGCAAGATTTCACTCTTTTTTTTTTACGACTGAGTAATATTCCGTTGCATATAAACACCACATCTGCTCCATCCGTTTGTGTCTGTTGATGGACATTTAGATTGCTTCCGTGTCTTGGCTGTTGTAAACAATGCTTCAGTAAACATTGGAGTGTGTCTCTCTTTTCAAATGAGCATTTCTGTTTTCTTTGGAGAAATAGCCAGGAGTGAAACTGCTGGATCATATGGTAGTTCTACTTCTAATTTTTCGAGGATCCTCCATACTGCTTGCCACAGCGGCTGCTCCAACTTACATTCCCAGCAACAGTGCACGAGGGTTCCCTTTTCTCCGCATCCTTGAACACAGATGTTCTCAAGGTTTTTGTTTGTTTGTTTAGATTCGCTAACTTCCCTCTGCTTTTTGCTGCATCACTGGGATTGGTTTGGGTGGAGGACCGTGGTAACCCACGCTGCTGACCCATCACATCATGAGCCAGAATTACAGCGATGCCCCATCTCTGCACCCTGTGGTCTGTGTCACTCTCAGTAAGCTGTTTCACCTCTCCTTTCCACAACTGCAAGCCAGCGTTCACCTAGACCCCTTGCCACTCAAATGGGAAGAAAGTATTAACAAATCCTGAAAGCTTTATATATAGAATTCATCTGTATCGCTTCTTTGAAAAAGTAGAACATAGAATTCCTTTACAACCTTTACCCAGGTTCTTCAGTTACAAACATTTTCCCCATTTGGAGCTACCATTCTCAATGAAAGACTGATAGAGAGATAGATGGATAATAGATAGATACTTTTCACCTAAACTATTTGGGGTAAGCTGCAAACACCACATCCCCTCCTCCAAATATTTTTGAATATTTCCTGAAAATAAAGATATTCTTAACGGGAAATGAAGCAATAATACAGTTCTTGTAAGTAATCTGGAGTTTACAGTCCTGTGTCAGCTTGTCCTTTATTTCCCTCTGTGGCCATTTCGCTCAGCCCAGGGTCCAGTCCAGGATCGCATCGTACATTGAATGTCGTGCTTGGTTAGGCTCGTTCTCTTCTGGAACGGTTCCTCAGCCCCTCTGTCTGCCCTGACCTCGACAGCGGTGGAGTGCATAGGGCAGGTGTTTGTAGGGGGCCCCCAGGGTTGAGTCCACGGGTGCAGTTGGGCAGGTCCACCCAGAGGGGAGGCCGTGGGTGGTGCAGCCAGTGTGGGGGCACCTGGTGAACCGCAGCCTCCAGGCTCACCTGCGGCTCCACCACCTCCCCTCTCTGCTTGGGAGACCTCAGCCCAAGACCGCTCTCAACTCTGCAGCAGCCATCTGCAGCCACTGGAGGCTCCAGGCTGAACAACTGCTATCGGTGATGCTGCGGTGTGTTCTTCTCCAAGCCCACCGTCCCTTCCACGTGTGTTAACTCACGTGCGTGCCGCTGTAGGAAAGAGCTTTTCCTCCCCCCAATCCCTTTCCCCCTGTTCCAGTGGAATCCCGTGGACTTCCCCCATTCCCTTTCCCCCTGTTCCAGTGGAATCCCGTGGACTTCCCCCATTCCCTTTCCCCCTGTTCCAGTGGAATCCCGTGGACTTCCCCCATTCCCTTTCCCCCATTCCAGTGGAATCCCGTGGACTGCTGTGTGCATCTGTGGGTTACAATCTGTCACTGTTGCTGGCCATCAAGGGGCTACCTAAGTAAGTAGCTTCCTGGTGATACCCGTATAGGGTCCCATGCGTCTTGAAGATTGTGGGATGAATGGATGGACTGGTCGAGGGGGAAACCTTGGTTGTTTTAACACACTCCTCACTTTTCACTTTCATGCATTGGAGAAGGAAATGGCAACCCACTCCAGTGTTCCTGCCTGGAGAATCCCAGGGACGAGGGAGCCTGGTGGGCTGCCGTCTATGGGGTCGCACAGAGTCGGACACGACTGAAGCGACTTAGCAGCAGCAGCAGTGGATCGGAATCGGGCCAGGTATCTATTCCTTGGCTTAATCTGCTTTTCTAGCCTGCAGGGACCTCTTCCTCTCGCCAGCCTGGAGGATGAGCCAGGCTAGATTGGACATGTGGCTTCTCACCTCCAGGACTGCCCGCTCTGCACTCAGCTAGAATTATCCCCCCAGACTGGCTGCTAAGGCCACTTCCTGATCGTCTCCAAAGCCCTTGCAGAAGCGACCCTCTGGAGGCCATGGGCAGCCTGGTGCCACCCCGAGAGCCTTCTACCTGCCCGCCCCCACATCCCCGGGCACGGCAAAGCAGACAAGCTGTTTAGAAAAGCATTTGGCGGCACATAACAAGAACCGTAAAATTGTTTGTTCCATTTGACCTCTCAGTGACATTTCTGGGAAATCGTTCTGAAAGAAAATTCCAAAAATGGGTAAAAGCCTATGCGTGAAGAGGCTTATTGCAGAATTATCCAACTCTCAGAGCACTCTGGACGCCTGTCAGTTGGAGAATGTTAGGTAATTTATGGTACACTGACTTGAATGGATATTAGATTGCTTCTCCTATGATTCTCAAGATTATGAGGAAACAAGAAAAATGCGTGATGTTTGAAATCAGGAAATGCAGAGTATAAAACCCTGCATACACCCTGAGTATCGTTATGGATAATAATATCCATGTTCTCCATAATAACAAGGATGAAAAGATTTCCTTTCCTGAGGAGCTGACATCAGAACTCCTGCTGGGCAGGGAGGAGCTTGGAGAAGCTCTCCTTATACACAGGTGGAGGCTCCCAGGCCCTCGTCCAACACAGCCCGGACTGTTGGTGAAAGTGTGACGGTCACTGAGATGAGAATGGCCCCCTCTACACGGGACCAGCACCGGGCCAGCACCAGGAAAGGGCAGGGTATCCTCACACCCACACCTGGGCCCAGCACACCTGCCTCAGGTGATTCCCAGGTGTGGTCAGGTGGAGTGGAGTGTGTGGCTTCCCTGAGCCATTCAAAAGAATGATCCATTCCAGTAATATTCAGGGGTGTGTCGGGGATCACTCATCTTCCTGGCCCAGCACACTGTGGGATGTCGAAATTGGTGTCTGGAATACACCACGATCTCTAATGTCAAAACACCCAATTTCCTGAGAAGGTTGTACCTTTACTTGTTTTTATTCTTTCTCAGCCCTTCTCACTCCTTTGCTGGGTTTTGTACTGAACCATGCTTCCTCGTAAGACCATTGTTTTAACCTCTCAGATTGTTGGCATCAGGGAATACACAGCAGGAAGAGATAATGCATTTGAAAAGAACACTTATCTTTCTACTTACTAACATCACACAGATTTTGCACAACAGAGCACACAGAGCTGATGCAGAAATTTGTTCAGCCAAAAATATCCAGTTCTCATGGATAGAACCCACATGCACGCATGTGAGTGTGTTTAAAGACATAGCTGAGTTCAGAGGCAGAAAAGGCGAGTCCCAAGTGGCAGGCTCCATGGGGTGCTAGGTGGTCGGCCTAACTGACCCCTGGTTGGGGCAGGTGTGTGGGCAAATCCAGACTGGCGTCGGGGACAGCTCGTGGCCTTCCGCAGTGGGTGAGAGCAGGGGCTGGAACCTGGGGCGGCTGGAGCCAGGACCCACGCTCCATGGAAGGGGTCAAAACAAGCCCTGCACACCTGTCGTGGAGCTGGCTTGGCCTCCAGAAGGAAGACATGGTCTCCCATAAGAAAATAAAGATCTCCCGAACTTTTCAGTGTGTCTGAAATTTTACTAATGTGCTTCAGGAATCCCAGGTTGAAAATTAAACCTAAGCCTCAGCCTGGTCACTAACGGGGTCTCCCACAGTAAAGAAGGAGAGACGACCACCAGGAAGAGAGGTTTCCACTGAGGGGACCAAATAAACGCATGTGCCAATCCATATAAAGGTCACTTTACCCGTGTGAATAACAGGAACTGGGGACCTTTAATAATGCTTAGAACAAGAGCGAAACACATCAAATCCTCCCCCCACAGTCATTTCAGTGGAGCAACTCGACTCCCTCCCAGTTGTATGTTTGTATGAATCTGCATAAATACCTTATTGCTGACTCTTTGTCTATTCATGAACAATTTCAGCATGATATTTTTTTCCAGATCTGCCATTTTTTAGGTTATTTTTCTTTAGCAGGAAAAAAAAAAAAAATCAATACTGCTTTTCAGAAAAAAAAAGGAGGGGCGGGGAACCGAAAGAATCAACTTTCCGCCTTCCACGCGCTCCAGGGCCACGCGTTCCACGTCAGGTGTCGCCTGAAGGGCAGCAGGGAGGGCCTGGTCCCAGGATTCCAAGGACCCTGACTCCGCGGGACCCAGGGGAGCGCCGGGGTCCCGGGCGGGCTCTGCCCCTTGGCGGGGGCTGCGGGTCTAGACCCGGTTCTGACATCAGAAGCGTCCTGAGACTTCGGGGAGGGACTGGAAGGCCAGAGAGAGGAGGAGGCAGGAGCGGGCTGGGCCCACGTGGAACGGCGCCTTCCGTCTGAGTCACTTCCGGCTCTTCCTCCAAATAGGCTGACGCGGCCTCCTCTGGTGGGCGCATTCTCCCACCTGATGAGGAGACGGGGCTCCGAGAGGGCGCGCAGAGTCCCGGGCCCAGGCCTCCCGCCTCTGGCTGCAGGCGGGGGTCCGCCCCTGGTCACCTGCTGGGGCCCGGGTTCGGGGGGCTGGTCCCACGCTGTGGGGCGTGCTCACAGCCTGACGCACGTGGGCTTCGCCCGGGGCAGCTCCAGGCAGACAGCCCTGCGCCCTCCAGAAAGTGGGAGGATAGAGTTCTCCACTGTTCTAGGTGCCAGCAGGCCCTGTCCCCCAACCTGGAGAGACCCTGCCTGCCTCTGAGTTGGATGCCTCCTGGGACAGGGGGCCAGACCGGAGCTCAGGAGGGCCTGTTATCACAAAGATGTTTTTAGCATTCGGATTCTGGAGGTTCACAGGAACACAGCTGCTGTTCTCTGCATCTCTGGCAGAGGGGACTGCAGGGGCTGGGCCCATCATCAGGAGAGACTGCCTTCAGCTGCTCTTTCCTGCAGCCCAAGATATTATCCCCCCAGTGGTTCAAAACCAGGTTGCTGCAAGCTCCTTCTTCCCTAAGGCCCGAGGCCAAGGGGTCCAGCTTGGAAAGGAGAGGACCAGCCCTTCCTCCTGGCCTGTGCAGTCGCTGCTGGGAGCACTGGGACTGGTGCGGAAACCACGTGGCTCCACCTGGTGTGAGGTCTGCCTTCAGGGGACGTCGCTGTATCTTGTCAACACAGCATCTGCCTCAGGCTGGGGACAGTCCTTTCCCCACAGGGCAGGGGTCTCGGGCCGGCCACTCTTTCCTGGGCGAGGCTGAGCCTTGGAGGCAGACTGTGTGCAGGGCCGAACAAAGAGAGAGACCGTAGAGGCTGAGCGGGGAGATCCCTGATTCAGCTGCGGGGGCCTCCTGGGAGAGCCAGGATCAGAGCTGGGATTCCAGTGATATCTAGGACCTGACGAGGCTCACGAACAGACCCACAGGCGTGGAGCATTCTCTGTTTTTGTTCAGAGCTTTACAGGGCCACCATTCACACTCAATTCACCCATTTCAAGTACACCATTCAATGACTTTTAGTACATTCATAGGGTGGTGCGACCACCCCCACTGTTAATTGTAGACCATGTTTATCAGCCCCCAAAGAAACCATGTCACCCCACAAGGTTCCCACGTTTACCACCCTCCTTGGCCTTAAGCAAACCCTGATCCACCCTCTGTCTCTATGGGTTTCTCTTTGGACTCTTCATAGAGGTTGAATCACATAATATACTGACTCTAGTTCCAGGCTTCTTTCCCCTAATAGTGTTTCCAAGCTTCATCCACCGTGTAGCACACAGCAACACTCAGTTCCTTCCTGTGATTGAATGATAGTGATGCTCCCTTGTGTGGGTGCCGTGTTCTGTTTATCCATTCATCAGCCGATGGACATTTGGATTGTTTCCGCTTTTTGCCCGCTGCTGAATGCTGCTGTCGACATTTCTACGCATGCTTATGTGGAAGATGCCCTGGAGGAGGAAATGGCAGTCCACTCCAGTACTCTTGCCTGGAAAATCCCATGGATGGAGCCTGATAGGCTACAGTCCATGGGGTTGCAAAGAGTCGGTTACGACTGAGTGACTTTCTTTTCTTTCTTTCTTTCTTTGTGTGGGTGAGAGATGGAGGGGAGTAGGGCCCTGGGCTGTGGGCTCAGTCAGAACCTCCCAAGATGCAATGGGACCATTGTTTGGGTTGTGGCCGCCTCCCCGGCTCTGTGCATCTTTGACTGGCTTTCCTGCATCTGTGACCAAAGAGTCCCAGAGATGCAAACCTCTAGAAGGCAGGGAGGGTGGGTGGAAACTGATGTGTAGATGGGCCTACAGGGCAGGAGGAAGTTCAGAGCCTGGTGTGAGGCCCAGGGATCACGGTCATTCATCATTTGTAACCAATCAACTCTGACATCCTCACTGGCAATGGGCCGCTCAGGTGGTCTGTGACCAGCCAAAGTCTCCACTCTGCCTCTGTGCAGCAGGCTCTCCGGCAAGGCCCGCCAGAAGCCCGTCCACACACAGGGTTCCCACGGCAACCCCAGGGAGGACAGAGCCTGCAGGTGGGTTTTCACGGGGTGCAGTACTTCGACTTTCATGGAAAAGAGGCGAGTTATAAGCACAAGTGGTATGTTACATGGTCTAGTATAAATGCTTACTTGCTCAGTCATGGCTGACTCTTTTCGATGCTGTGTACCGTAGCCCGCCAGGCCCTCTGTCTGTGGGATTCTCCAGGCAAGAACACTTGAGTGGGTTGCCACATCCTTCTCCAGGGGATCTTCCCAGCCCGGGGATTGACCCCACATGTCCCGTGTCTCCTGTGTTGCAGGTGGATTTTTTGCCTGCTGCGTGCTTAGGGAGTCAATTTTTTAATTCAAACCTAAGCCTGCAGGGGCAGAGAGAGAGCAGTAGTTTTCCTCCAAGCCCCTGCTAGGCAGGTGGTCTCTGCTGTAGATGAGGAAACCAAGGTCAGGCAGGGTTGAACACTCACCAGGGAGACCAAGAAGCCAGGGCCAACCTGGAGTCCAGGACAGCAGCTACCCTGTGTCACAGAGTGCAGTCCACAGGTCCAGCTGCAGGCTGGGTCCATCAGCAGGGTTGGTACCAGCTGCCTCAAGCCCGTCAGAACACATTGCCTTGCTGAATGGACACACGAGACTCACCGAACCTAGGAAATGGGTCAGAAAGCCCCTTTACACGTGGTCTGACTTTATAGGGCTTCAATAGGGATCAAAGGATTCCATGGAATTTGGGGGTTTGGCAAAGGTCTCGAATCTGTTTTTAAGTGTTTGCGGCTTGGCAGATCCACACTGTGCTTTGGGAGTTCCCTTCACTCCTAAACCCACACCGGGCTTAGAAGGAAAAATAATATGGTTCCTGCTGAACAATCCTCACTTACTCTGTGAAAACTTCAGGCTTTGCAGACCAAAGAGGACGGTGGTCTGAGTTCTCCCCCTTGGCATCAAGACAATGCTGAGAAGGCTTCAGACAGTTTTTGATCAAGTGTTACTTGGTACCAAGGTTGGAACTGGGGCCTTTGGAATGTTCTGGAAGGTGGTAGCAGAGGGGTACGTGGGGGACATATGAAGATGTGGGCTGGAGAAGTGGCCACCTAGGCTTGGAGGACAGGTCCTGAGGCCATGTCCACGCTCCCTGGCCCTCCCCTGTTCTGGTTCACGTGGTCTTGTCCAGCGCTGAGCCTGGAACATTCAATGATGGAGCCCAAGGCCCGCCCAGGTGATAGGGCAGGAGGGAGACACACCTTCTGTTCAGGGACCTGAGCCCACACGAGCCAAGAGCCACTGAGTGAAACCCTGGGCCCGTGGTCGATTCATAACGTTCTTCAGTCCTGCTCTCCTCTGCTCTGGGCGACAGTGCCTGCGTATTCTCCACGGTGATGGCGTGAAATCCCCTGATTTGTCTTCAGCTCAGCTCACTTAGTCAAGTCCAACTCTTGAGACCACATGGACTGCAGCACACCAGGCCTCCCTGTCCATCACCAACTCCCGGAGTCCACTGAAACCCATGTCCATCGAGTCGGTGATGCCATCCAACCATCTCATCCTCTGTCGTCCCCTTCTCCTCCTGCCTTCAATCTTTCCCGGCATCAGGATCTTTTTCAAGGAGTCAGTTCTTCGCATGAGGTGGCCAAAGTATTGGAGTTTCAGCTTCAGCATCAGTCCTTCCAATGAACATTCAGGACTGATTTCCTTTAGGATGGACTGGTTTGACTTCCTTTAGGGTTCATTTGTCTTAGTCATCTTCAAACAGACAAGCTTTTCATTTTGAGATAACTGCAGATTCACGTGCAGTTGTGAAACCATACAGAGACACGTCCACACCCTTCCCCTGCTTTCCCCAAAGGTAGCATCCTGGGTGACTGGAGTGTGGCACCGTAACCACGACATTGACATTGATACGAAACACCCAGCCTTGCAGCTTCACCGGCTTCATGCGCCCACCCTGCCCCACCTCCAGAGCTCCAGGTAGAACACCAACATAGAGGGCATTCTGTCCTATGAATTTAATCGCGCCTGTAGGTTCCCGAATCCCCCAGCGCACTGCAACATGGGACAGCCCCTTCACAGCCCCCCCAGGCCCCCTTCCACAGCCTCCCTCTCCCCCCGCTCCCTAGCCCCCATCACCGCTGATCTCTCCGTCGCTGCAATTTCACTGCAGGCGGGTTATGCCCCACATAAGATTGCATTGTTTCAAGACTGGCTTTTTCACTCAGCGTAGCTCACTTGAGATCATTCAGGCTTTTGTGCCGTAGTGCATCCTTTTTACTGTGGTCCATGGTGCGGCAGAATCTGTTTATTTACCATGGGCACTGCCAATGGGCATCTGTGTCTTTTCCAGTCTTAGCTGTTATGTGCGTCCATGGGCAGGCTTCTGCGTGAACATATCTTCACTTCTTTGGGATCAATGCTCAGGAGTATGGGGTTGGGTTGTATGAAGCTGCGTGTTCATTTGGGTAAGAAACTCCCATCTCTGCTCCAACAACCGTTCCACTTTGCACCGCCCCCTCCCCGGCGGTGGACGAGGGGTCCGTTTTCTCAGCATCCCCGCCAGCATTTGGTGTTATCACTATTTTTATTTTAGCCGTTCTGACTGGTGGGCAAAGAGCTGAGATAAGAGTCCCTGGAGAACCGAGACCTGCTCAGGGGTCTTCCAGGGCGGAGGCTGCTGTCGCAAGGCTCTCACATGTCGGTCCACGGCAGAGGGGTGCACCTGGGCTCCGCTTCTCCACCGACCTGCAGGCCCCTGTGCTCCCCTCAGACCACGCTGGGCCTGTTTGCTGGCATCTGACCAGACATGCAGCCCGACCTCTCAGAAGCACCGATGACTTCCAGCTTGTACATCCACCCCATCGAGTCCAGCTTTTGTCCCCTTAGCCTGGAACACTCTCCCCAGAGCCTCACAGCCACCCTCTCCCCCTGCCAGAGGTCCCCTGGAGAGAGGCCTCTTCTGCCCACTTCAACCAAGGCAGCGCTCAGCCGTCAGTCACGGTTCCCTTTCTGATGCTTAGAATTACAGCCCTTCATCTATTGCTTATTATCTGCTTCCCCCCGCACCCAGCCCCATAGGGTCAGTTTCTGACCCTATATTTCCAGTGCCCACATAACAGTACAACATGGGGACGGTGTCCGTCAGTATCTGGTAAATATCTGAAGTAATGATTGGGTGGATGTGTGAGCCTTCAGTTAGCGCTCCAGGTAGAACACCAACAAAGCTAAGTGCTCGGCCACAGCAGCTGGTGCAAAAGACCCACTGGAGCCCTTGGAGGTGGCTGAACCAGACCGAGGTTCAAGCCCAGGGCACGGTTCCTGGTCCACCCAGCATCCTTCCTGCAGGCCTGAGGCCCTGCCCCTTCTGAGGAAAGGGGCCCTTTCTTTCCTGCTCAGCACTTAGCAATGTCATGTTTCGATATGGCCCATGTTTCCAATCGAAATATTTTATTTGATTTTTTTAGCTTTTAAATTTTGTATTGGGGTATAGCTGATTAACAGTACTGTGAGAGTTTCAGGTGATTCGTGAAGGGACTCAGCCACACGTATACCTGCACCCATTTTCTCCCAAACTCCCCTGCCTTCAGGCTGCCACATAACTCTGAGCAGAGTTGCCCGTGCTATAGAGTAGGTCCCTGTCGATTATCCACTTTAAACCCAGCACAGTGGACATGTCCATCCCAAACTCCCAAACTATCCTGTCCCCCACCTCCCCAGCCCCCATCCACTGGCAACCATAAGCTTGTTGTCTAAGTCTGTGCCAACCTAAATATTTTAAATACAAAGAAATATAGGAACTTTTCTCTCAGCCAGAAATACAACTGTAGCTGTTTAACACACTCCTTCCAAAATGTCTCCTCTGAACAACTTTATTAAGCCTGCACTTCTACACCCACACACTCGGGCCCAGTGACCCAGTGTAGACATGTTTCCAGAAAACACTTGCTTCCCTCCCCATGTCCTCAGAGTCAGCTGCCTGTGACCGTGTGTCCACAGTCATGAGACAGGAGACACACAGGTGTGCCTTGCCCCATATGTGAGCAACTGTTGTGGTCTCAGCCCCTTTATACACGTAAAAACTGCCTCAGAGAGCTTTTGCTCATAAAGGTCATATTTGTCAATATTTACTGTGTTAGAAATTAAGATCAAACATCTTCAGTTCAGTTCAGTTCAGTCGCTCAGTCATGTCCGACTCTTTGCGACCCCATGAATCCACCACAGACTGGTTCCAAATAGGAAAAGGAGTATGTCAAGGCTGTATATTGTCACCCTGTTTATTTAACTTATATGCAGAGTACATCATGAGAAATGCTGGACTGGAAGAAACACAAGCTTGAATCAAGATTGCCAGAGAAATATCAATAACCTCAGATATGTAGATGACACCACCCTTATGGCAGAAGGTGATGAGGAACTCAAAAGCCTGTTGATGAAAGTGAAAGTGGGGAGTGAAAAAGTTGGCTTTAAAGCTCAACATTCAGAAAACAAAGATCATGGCATCCGGTCCCATCACTTCATGGGAAATAGATGGGGAAACAGTGGAAACAGTGTCAGACTTTATTTTGGGGGGCTCCAAAATCACTGCAGATGGTGACTGCAGCCACTAAGTTAAAAGACACTTACTCCTTGGAAGGAAAGTTATGACCAACCTAGATAGCATATTCAAAAGCAGAGACATTACTTTGCCAACAAAGGTTCGTCTAGTCAAGGCTGTGGTTTTTCCTGTGGTCATGTATGGATGTGAGAGTTGGACTGTGAAGAAGGCTGAGTGCCAAAGAATTGATGCTTTTGAACTGTGGTGTTGGAGAAGACTCTTGAGAGTCCCTTAGACTGCAAGGAGAGCCAACCAGTCCATTCTGAAGGAGATCAGCCCTGGGATTTCTTTGGAAGGAATGATGCTAAAGCTGAAACTCCAGTACTTTGGCCACCTCATGCGAAGAGCTGACTCATTGGAAAAGACTCTGATGCTGGGAGGGATTGGGGGCAAGAGGAGAAGGGGACGACAGAGGATGAGATGGCTGGATGGCATCACTGACTCGATGGACGTGAGTCTGGGTGAACTCTGGGAGTTGGTGATGGACAGGGAGGCCTGGCGTGCTGCGATTCATGGGGTCGCAAAGAGTCGGACACGACTAATCACTGAAAGTAACAATAATACAGCTGTTACATATTACTATAAATAACATGCTCATGAAAGCCACTGTGTTTCCATTAAAAAATTCAGTATAAACAGTGGTCTTGCTTTATAACTTTACAGATCTCCCCAGAGTCTGACTTGTTCTCACCCGTGTTTCAATAATCATCCGGTGAATGTGGTTTTTTGGTTGAAGGGTATGAAGAAAAGCTGGCAGCGGGTTGTCCAAAAACACCTACGAGTTTGTCCATACGGTGGTAGACACTCTTCGACACCATCACAGACTTGACAGTGCCGCAAGGACGAGTTGCAACGAAGAATCTGAAACGCCGTCAATAAACTTTTTCTTCTCCGTTACATTAAAGGGCACTGGTTTACCTTCTGCCATGAACGGATCTTCAGCCTTTGCCTGGTTTTATGGCATTCTGTCTTGGTCACATGGGAAATATTGGTTCACGGAGTTCTGGAGAGTTTCAAATGTAGACACATTTCATTATACAACATAAAAAAATCACATTGGCTAATATCTCCTGCCATCTTATCAGAAAATTGTTTCAGCCATGGGAAGCTGTGCAGGGTTCTGTGGTGGATAGATACGCATTTTTCAAAATGTAGCTTTCAGTTGAAAGTCCGTATTTTATCACTTGCAACAAACACTGGCACCGGCTTTCTCTGAAATGACCATTTCGCTTCATTCAGTTCCATGGTGTTTGGTAAATAATAAATGCTAACTCGTTTGTCTGTAAGGTGTTCTTTCAAGTAAAAATGATGTTCCACAGAAAACGTGAGTTCAGCTGGCAACGCGGCCATCAGGCTTTTCCTGAAAAGCACAGAAACTGTGCTGCAGTCTGCAGAGAAGGCTGTGTGTGCGCTTTCCCTCTTCCAATATTAAAAAGACAGTCTTCTCAAGCATCGAGGCTCACTAGAACTTGTAATTTTGTTGTTTCGCCCAGAACATTTTCCAGTGAAGGGACCTTCCGGTGAGCGCCTGGTTCAGAAGCACAGAACCGCTGCCAGCTCGGATTCAAAGCACGGACCTGTCCGGTCACCTGTCACTGCCATTGAGCTCTCAGTGCAAACGTCAACGCTGTGAACAGAGAGTAACGCTCAGTGCTGAGAAACGAGTCTTCCCTCACAGGCTCCTGAGAGGGTCTCAGAGGCCCTAAGGGGTCCCAGTCCATTTTGAGAAATACGGCTTTAGCCAAATGATTATGCAACAAGCCTAATTTCTTTACCCTCCTCCCCTTTTTAGTTTCTCAAACTATATAACGTGGTGTACATTTAAGGGAAGCTTGCTAAGCTTACTGCACTCTTTTACAGCAACAGATGCAATTTAAAAACCAGCAATTGTATGAACAACACTTTTGTAATGAATGTAGTTATCCGTATAAAGTTACAAAGTATTTGCAATAACTGAAGTTTATGCAGATTTTCAGACATAGAAAATAAGAATAATGCAACACGTATCTATGAAATAAAGCGTTAAATACACAGTTGGAACCACAGTTGATCCCGTTTTCCCTCAGCACGCCTCCAAGAGCTGGTCACCATCTTAGACTGGGTGTTTATCTTCACCAAGAAGTTCTGTACACTTTTATTTTATAATAAATATGTCTCTATCTCCAAGCAAGATTCAATACTGTTAGGAACAGACAGTTCTGTAAAACCCTCCTTATGGACTTACAGTTCCTCTAAGCCACACGTGTGTGTATACCCAGGACTGAAAGCTTTCCATTGTTGTGGACGTGCATTTTCATGCTCACTAGATACTGGCAATTCATTTTCTGAAGGGGTTATTTCGGCTCACGCTACCAACAGCAATGCCTACAAGCTCTTTTTTTTTCTCTACAGCCTCTGCACCATTTGGAACAATGAGATTTGGGGGGATTTTATGGGTATGAAATGTAATTTTATTATAGTTTAACTTGCATTTCTCTGATTATTAGTGAGGTTAATAATATTTCCAGATTTATTTACCATTTGTACTTTTCTCTCATTAACCACCTTACAGCTCTTAAACTGTTTGTACTGTTTATTATTTAATATTGGTTGCAGGAATGCTTGACATACATTGGATTTTAATCCTTTGGCCATTTTTGCGGTACAGACATCTTTGTCCACGTGGTGTTTTCTTAAATTGATTATGATGTCCTTTAATGTATAGTTTGCACTTTTAATACAATTGATCAATTTTTTGTCCTTTATGATTCGCCTTTTTAAAGACTTCCTTAATAAATCATTCCTTACTGAAAAGTCACAAAACATCTCCCTATATTTCCTTGTGAAAGTTTTAAAGATTTATTTTCCACAATTAAGTTTGATTCACCTGAATTTTATCTTTGGGTATCATGTGAGTTGGGAGCTAATTTTATTTTATTTTATTTCCATCTGAACAGCAAATTTCCCAGATCATCATTAAATTCTTTCTCTTTGACCTGAGGTAGTACCTCCATCCTCCATGAAGTTTGTGTATTTGGAGAACTCTTCCTGAAAAGAATATGCTCTGTAGCTCTTGGGTGACATGCTTATAACACTCCATGGGTCAAATTGTTCGATGAGGCTGTTCAAGTTCTCCGCACCTGTAGTGAGTTCTGTCTGCCTGTTCCATCTGTCATGAGAGGCGATCGTCAACCCTCCGACTATCTTCATGAGTCTGACCTTTCACGTCTTCCAGTTCTCACCTCGTGTATTTAGATTTGTCACAGTCTCAGGAATATTCCCGGCAGCATTCTTCATTCTGAAGTCGACTTTGTCTGGCATTAATGTGCCCACTCAAGCCCTCGTTATCAGGGTTTACGTGGTCTCTCCTTCAGCATTCTCACTTCTGCTCGATGCTTATATTTAAAGTGCATTTCTCTTGAACAGCTCATAGTCTGGTCCAGATTTTTATCCAGTTTGACAGTTTCTGTGTTTTCTTTGACGTGTTTAGACCATTCATATTTATTGTAATTATCAAATTAGTTCTACTTCTGTTTTAACTCCATTTTTTTTTTTTTTAGCTGAAAGGTTAACCTGCTTTAAAACATTTAAAATATTAGCATTTCATAGTTATCCACACAGTGGCCATTTCTGGTTCTGCTCGCTCCTCTGTGTGGACCTGAGTATTTACATGGGCCTCTGGGCATCTGCCAGGTACCTTCACACAGGCTGCCACCTTTGTGACAACATGTGGGCATGAGGGCAACATCCTCATCCACAGACATGGAGGTTCAGGGACACTGCAGGAGTTCCTGGTCTCTAGAAAGCAGATTGGGGCTGGAACCCAGATCCTTTTGCCCATCAGCCCCTGTTTTCTGTGGGGAGAAGCAGCATCAGCAGTGAGGCTCAGGTGAGGAGGTGAGGAGGGTGGGCGGCCCCTCCCGTCACGGACAGACCACCTGCACTCAGGTGAGCTCGTCCCACGGGAAGGGGCGCTGGGGGAGGGCGGGGGCTCCTGGTCACGCTGAAGGGCCCAGGGGGCCAACGGAGGGAAAAGTGCGTCCCAGAAGAGACTGAAGAGAGTTGGGGTGGATGGAGAGGCGGGAACAGCCAGGAGGGTCCTGCTCCTGCCCAGGCCAAGGAGCAGGGAGACGGAGAGAAGCTGGGCGTGTCTCAGAGTGCCCGTGGTACCCTGGGGCCAGAGTGGAGGGATCTGCAGGCCAGAAGGGAGACAGGAGGAGGTGCAGAAAAGTGTGGCTGCAAAGGAGGTGAGCTCACGGACCCTGGAAAGGCCCACACCCTGGGCAGGCCCTTGTCCGTGGCTTTGTCTTTCCTCTGGACTGAGGCTGTGCCCCTGCAGGGCAGTGCTGAGGGCCCAGCGTGAGGTGGAGGCACTGCCAGTCCCCTGCTGCCATCCTGGCTGGTGGGCTCCCCGCTGCACCCTCCTTCTCTCCCCCGTCCCCCTGCAGTGGGGCTCTGCAGTTGCTGAGGTCTCTGGGAACCACTGAAGCCGGGGAGGCCCAGACCTAAATGCCAGGCCCTTCTGTGACACACCACATGGATGGTGATAAGAGCCACCTCCCCGGGGGCTGCAGAGACTCACAGAGAGGGCCGTGTGTAGACGCAACTGCCCCTTCTGAGGCTCCTTCTCTGTAGCTCCCAGCAATGGGACGCAGCACAACCCGTCAGTGTGTTTCTGAGCCAGTGAGAGGGCACGTGATCTGAAGGTGTCACCAACAGCCTGCCACCCAGACCCAGAGGTGGGTGGGGGACAGCTGCTGTTTGATCAGGCTTTTATTGAAAACGGTAGCTAACTTCTGCTTCAGCGATATGCAGATTAATGGAGAATAGAGGAGAAAGGCCGTACACGTGACCCCCGCAGGTGCCACCCCTCAGGCTCAGTTCCCATGGGGTGAGTGGGGTGCCGACCAGAGGTGGGACCTCATTGTCCAGAGGAAGGTGTGACCGTGCATGCTCTCAGGAAGGCCTTGGGGTGGGAGGAGTGGCCTGAAGCCCACTGGGTGAGGGTCAGGGCTTCCCATTTTGGGGGAGCTTCTGCGTGGAGCTGAGCCCCGCCATCTGCAAGGCTGAGCGTGGGGACATGTGAAGTGAGGCTGACCAGCAACGCCTTTTTCCTTTCTGTTGTTGCTGAGTCGCTCAGTCATGTCCGACTCTCTGCTACCCCATGGACTGCAGCCCACCAGGCTCCTCTGTCCGTGGGATTCTCCAGGCAAGAAGACTGGAGTGGGTTGCCATTTCCTCCTCCAGGGGATCTTCCCTCCCAGGGATCGAACCCGCGTCTTCTGCATTGGCAAGTGCGTTCTTTGCCACTGAGCCATCAGGGAAGCCTTTCCTTTCTGGCAGTCAGGAGAACAAACGTCTGTGCCCGGCGGGCCCTGGGGCCGGCTAATGAGAAGAAGAGCAGGCCTGGTCGGCTGTATGGGGCTGGAGAGCAGCCCGCCCAGGACAAGGCTCCTGGCCCTGAAGCTGAGGCTGCCATCCTGGCCCCACTGGCCTGGCTTCCAGACCCTGAGAGCAGGACCCGGTGATCGCCATGGCTCCTCGCATTCAGTTGTTTATTTACCTTCCAGCCCAGTGCACTAGCCCCTGGAGCTGGCTTCTCCAGGACCCCTGGCTGCTGCCCCCATCCTGACGGCCCCCATAAAGGGGGCACCAGCCCCTCCCAGACTGCCGTAACCCCCCTGCGGGCTGCGGTGCTCGACCTCCCCACCTGCATGCCTGCTTCGGCTCTCACGCCGTTTTCAACACTGCACAGCCCTTCCACGGGAAGCCCTGGCCCTCCCGGTGAGGCAGTGGAGGGAGGCGGCGCGAGAGATGACCCAGCTTGGGCCTCCTGGCGCCAGCCGTCGGGGAAGGTCGCCTGTGGGCCTCGCCCCCCACGCCCACACAGCCCCGTGGGCCACCCGGCTTCTCAAATGGGATTTCGCGGTAAGCCTTCGCCTCTGCCTGCCGGGAGGGCCTGGGTCTGTTGTCTGCTGTCGCTTCTGCCAGTGCCAGCAAGTTCCTCCTGGCCCGCTGCCGTCTGCCCTAGCCAGCTGGCAGGAGGCAGGCTATGGGTTTGTGATGTTCCCACTGCAGACCAGGCCGGGGAGGGCACGCGTGTGGGCAAGGGTGAGACCAGGGGCGGGCTCCATCCTGCCCCCAGCGCCGCTGTCAGAGCCGCCGCGTGGAGACAAGGCAGGGTCGACTCTGCTCCAGGCCTCCAGGTTCCAAGGGCAGAGGCCGCGGGGCCTGTGATCTTACCCAGAAGGTTAGCCTCGCCTGGGATCCATCTGAGGCCGGAAACCGCTGACACTTGCGCGTTCACGGCCGAGCTCGGAGGGCGATGCGCTTTTTACCACACCGCCGCCTTTGGTTTCTTTCTCCAGCTGCCCCAGAACATCCCTCTCCAGGGCCAGGCCCAGAGAGGTTAGATCAGGTACTCAAGGCCACAGATCGGGCGAGGGGCCAGGCTCCGCTTTCCCCACGTCGGATGGGGAACCCTGCCAGGAGGAAAATCCCGGGGAAGATTCACGGATCACTGCGCCCTGGGGGACCGGCGGCTCCAGCCAACGGACGCGCACGGAGGAGAGTGCGTGACGGCGGGTCTGAGCCACACGCTGGCGGCTGAGCTGAGCTGGGTGGACGGCGGGGCGTCAGTCCAGGCGGGCCGCTGGGAGCCGGCTGTGTGACGTGAGAGGCTGGAGGCTCAGGGAGGGTGGGGGCGGTGAGCCCGCCGCCCCGAGCTGGGAGCATTTCTTGGGCAGTGGGGGTGATGGGTGGCCTCCTGCTCTTCTTTCCGCCGGGACTCAGTGGCTCGTTTGGACGCCCCGGCCTCACGTGGGGCCTCCTGGTGGGCCTCTCCCAGCGCTGCCCTGGCTCTGCTGTGCCTCCTCCCGCTGACCTCTGGCTTCTGGCTCTTCACCCCCAGACTCTCTACTGTCCGTTCTCACGAGCAGGTGTTCTCACGAGCAGGACCTCCTGTGGGGTCCAGCCCAGGCTCATCATCAAAAGGCTGAGGAGTGCCGGTTGGGCATTTTGTAGACGGTCCCTCTGGGTTGGCCTGATGTTTTTTCTCAGGGTTAGCCACATGGAGCAGCTTTGCCAAGGGACCACAGGCTTAGCTGCTTAAAACAATAGCGGTTTATTGTCTCTCCGTTCTGGAGGCCAGAAAGCTGAAATGAGACTTGTGGACAGGACTGCAGCGTGTCCTTCAGTGGGAGGGTCTAGTAGACCCAGCGAGGGCCTATTCCCTCCTCTTCCGGCTGCTTCTGGAGGGCCCCTGGCGCTCCTTGGCTTGTGGCCACGTCACTCCAGTCTCCATCTATGTGGTCCCCTTGCCTCCTCCTCTCAATCCCCCTCCCTCCCCCTCCCTCTTACATGGACCCTTGTGATGGCGCTGGGCCCGCCCAGATAACCCAGACTGTCTCCCCAGCTCAAGGCCCTTAAGCTAATCACACCTGCAAAGTTCCTCTGCCACAGGTTCCGGGGTGCAAGATGTCAGGGAGTTTGGGGGCCCTGTTAGCCGGCCCCAGCAAGCTCCACCCTGCCCCAGGGCCTGTGTAGTGCCCTGCTGGGGGCCCTGTTAGCTGGTCCCACCAAGCTTCACCCTGCCCCAGGGCCTGCGTGGTGCCCTGCTGGGGGCCCTGTTAGCCGGCCCCAGCAAGCTCCACCCTGCCCCAGGGCCTGCGTGGTGCCCTGCTGGGGGCCCTGTTAGCCGGCCCCAGCAAGCTCCACCCTGCCCCAGGGCCTGCGTGGTGCCCTGCTGGGGGCCCTGTTAGCTGGTCCCAGCAAGCTCCACCCTGCCCCAGGGCCTGTGTGGTGCCCTGCTGGGGGCCCTGTTAGCTGGTCCCACCAAGCTCCACCCTGCCCCAGGGCCTGCGTGGTGCCCTGCTGGGGGCCCTGTTAGCTGGTCCCACCAAGCTCCACCCTGCCCCAGGGCCTGCGTGGTGCCCTGCTGGGGGCCCTGTTAGCTGGTCCCAGCAAGCTCCACCCTGCCCCAGGGCCTGCGTGGTGCCCTGCTGGGGGCCCTGTTAGCTGGTCCCACCAAGCTCCACCCTGCCCCAGGGCCTGCGTGGTGCCCTGCTGGAGCCAGCACTTTGGTGGAGGGCGACATGGGGGAGGCAGTGTATGGGCACTCAAGGGTCAGTTGACCTGCGTGTTTCTAATTCTGCAACTGAGATGGTGATTTGTGACTTAAACCATCGTCCTTGGTGTTACTAGAGCGGCCGCGATGCTGGGGGTCTTCAGGGCGCCACTGGGGGGTCTTCAGGGTGGCTGTCTCACAGGCTGTGCCAGGCCCTCGTACAGGCTCCGGGGTCGTCTGTGCAGCCTGGGCCTCGAGTGGCCACCTTGCCCTCCTCCGACGGTCCTCTCCTTGGATGCAGACCCTTCCGTCTGTTTTCACTCCCCGCTGCACCCCCAGGCTTGGCACACTGCGGACGCCAGATCAACATCAGGAGAACAAATAAACTGCCTCCTTTCCAGCCACCTGAGCTGAAGCTAATACAAAATCTAGATTTATGCAAAACTGCCAAAAATTGTTGTTCAACTATTCTTGCAAATTTCTAATACCCTGAGGCTAGTACTTTAAAAAAAAAAATCAAGGACATTGGTTCTTCACCCTGTAATCCTTGGTTTGTCAAGGAAAATAGGCCAAAAAAAAAAAGAAACCTCTCTGAAGCACAATTTAGTTAACTGAGGGCCTCCTCTCTGGACTCGGATTAGTGAAGGCAGGTCAGGGCTGATAGATGGAGGGCAATGAAGAGGGCCATGCCCACCCAGACCTCAGAGCAGGACTCAGGTTTGGAACAAGGGTGTCTGCATAGAGCCAAAGGTAAGGCTCTCCGGTGAGCTCATTCCAGGATGATCCAGGGGCTCTAAGTCAATGACCTGGGTTCTGATGGGAAAGAGGCTGATGGAGGCCCCAGGGGCGGGTGTGAGGCAAAGGCAGAGGGAGGGAGGGGTTGGCCTAGTGGCGAGTGAGCTCCCGGAGCCCCAAGGATGGGACAGCCACCGCAGGCTCTTCCCTGGGGTCTCCAGAGGGAGCGAGACTCTGCTACAACCTTGACCTTGGATGTCTGGCCTCCAGAACTGTGAGAGGGGAAACTGCTGCAGTTGCACGTCCCCAGGTCTGCGGTGGTCTCCGGCAGCAACCCCGGGAGAGCCACTCAGGAGGCAAAAACGGAGACCCGAGAGGGTCATGGCCTCCACGTGACCCCCCACCCACGGTTCTCCAGGTGGGAGGGCCCGGTCAGCCCGTGGAAGAGGAGAGGGCTGCGGGCCTGGCGGACCCTGCCGGGATGCTCTGATCCGTCTGAACATCCTCGCTTGACACACAGGCCGTGGGTGACCCTGTGCAACAGCAGACGGGGAACAGACACGTGTGCAGGTGGCCCGCCTCTTCCGAGCTCCTGGTGGGGCTAGGGCACGCTGAGCTTATTTGCTGTTTAAAGTGTGAGGCTGTAAGTCCACATGCAAGCAGGAGAAGTAACTAACACCACGTGACTTCTGCAGTTTGGTCCGTCTTGGAGAAGTGGGGCTGGAGGGAAAGGGGTGAGCTGGGAGGGGAGGCTGTGGGCACAGGGAGCTGTGTCCAGGGAGGGACACAAAAATGGCCCAAGGAGGGAAAGGGGGACGGGGCTGAGGCACCAAGAGAAGGTGGGGAGAGCTGGAAGTGAGGGGAGGGGGCGGAAAGAGGGAAGACGGTCAGAGAAGGCAGCAGCGGGTGGTTGAGGACCAGGCGGGCAGGGGGAGAGAAGGGGGAGCAGGCTGTGCTGGCTGAGAGCAAGCCGGCGCTGCCCGCCCCCCAGCCCCTCCCAGACCTGCCCCTGCAGGCCCAGCGCCCCCTCGCCATCCTGGATCAGGGGCAGAAGCCCCCAGCCCCACCCCTCCCTCCCGCCCACTGAAACCTCCAGCTCTAATTTCCATTGCACCCCATCATGACCCTTTATCTTTAGATCCTGCTTGCTCCCAAAAGCACGATCATTCTTTATCAAGGAGTCACTACCTACCTATAGATAAAAAATAAAAGTTTAATTTAGAATAGTTTTAGATTTATGGCAGAGTTGCAAACATGGCACAGGGAACCCCAGGTACCCTACACTCGTTTCCCCTGTTGTGAATACCTCCCCTGTATGATGTATTTACCACAATGCAGTTCAGTTCAGTCGCTCAGATGCGTCTGACTCTGAGACCCCATGGACTGCAGCACTCCAGGCCTCTGTCATCACCAAGTCCTGGAGTTCACTCAAACTCATGTCCGTCGAGTCTTTGATGCCACCCATTCATCTCATCCCCTGTCGTCCCCTTCTCCTCCTGCCTTCAGTCTTTCCCAGCATCAGGGTCTTTTCAAATGAGTCAGCTCTTCGCATCAGGTGGCCAAAGTACTGGAGCTTCAGCTTCAACATCAGTCCTTCCATTGAACATTCAGGACTGATTTCCTTTAGGGTTGACTGGTTGGATCTCCTTGCTGTCCAAGGGACTCTCAAGAGCCTTCTCCAACACCACAGTTCAAAAGCATCAATAATTCTTTTGCGCTCAGCTTTCTTTATAGTCCAACTCTCACATCCCTACATGACCCCTGGGAAAACCATAGCCTTGACTAGACGGGATGAACAAATCCTGAAGCACTGTCAGTGACTCCAGTCCACGCTTTATGCAGGTTCCCTCAGGGTTTCCCTGAGTCCTCTTCCTCCTGTTCCAAGACCCCTTGTAAGATTCCATGTTTATTCATGGCGTCTCTTTAGATGCTTCCTCACTGGGAGAGTTTCTCAGATTTTCCCTCTTTTTTCCTAACCGTGGAAGTGTTCAGGAGGGCTGGTCAGGAATTTTATATTAAGTCTTTCTGTTTGAATTTGATGTTTTTCTCATGATCAGATCAGGACTGAGAGTTTTGGGTAGAAGAGCCATGGCAGTAGAGAGCCGCTCCCATCCTGGCGTAGTAGTCAGGGTTGTGTCCCGACGATGGGAGACGTCTCTGTCTCTGTGGACTCACGGCTACCTGCCCTGAGTAGGACGGACCAGGTGTCTCCACCAGGAAGTTGCCCTATTCTTCCATGCTGTACTCTTTGGAAGGGGGTCATCTGGCTATGCCCACATCTTGGAAACTGCCCAGTCCTGGAAGCAGCTGCGGTTCTTGTTGTCGGAGAATGGCGCCAGAAATTAAGATCTGGGTGCACCGTGCTCCTCACCACCGTGGCGTTCCTGCCAGTCCTTCACAGACAGAGAGGTCACCGCCACATCATCATGGCAACAGAGATGCTCATCCCAGCGGCACGCACAGCATACAACCTGCGGGACCCAGCGTGTGTCAGGGGGTGACAGGCGTGGCCAGGCTCCTGAGACAAGCTTCAGGAGCAGCTGAGGCTCAGTGGTGCGTGGCCAGGCTCCCGAGACAAGCTTCAGGAGCAGCTGAGGCTCAGTGGTCAGCCCAGGGAAATAAGACATAGGGTCAGTAAATGTGCCAAGTGATCAAAAACCAACAAAGTGCTATTTATTGGGCTCCTCCACCCCCAATCACTATTTTTTTTTCAAGTCACTAAGCTATGTCTGAGCCCACCAGGCTCCTCTGTCCACGGGATTTCCCAGGCAAGGATACTGGAGTGGGTTGCCATTCCCTCCAGGAGATCTACCTGACCCGGGGATCAAACCCAAGTCTTCTGCATTGCAGGCAGATTCTTTACCAACTGAGCCACCAGGGAAGCCCTGTGTGAGATTATCCTATTGCACGATTTACTGCGTGTATGTTAGGAACACTGTTCTGAACCCTTTATGTGATTTTTCATGGCTACCTTGCAATCCGCTGAGTGGGTACCACATCGCTTATTTAACTGTCTCACTGTTGTAGAACATCTGAGCTCTTCCCAGCTTCTGTGGTAGCTGTGATGGGGGCTGTTTTTGCCGTGGACCTGTGCCCTGAGGACCCTGCCGTACTAAAGTTGTATCTGTCTCCGCGGTTCGTTTCTTAACACGTGTTCCTAAAAACAGAAACTCCGGGTCAGAAGGCCCGCACTTTGTTTCTGCCCTCCCTGTCTGTTGACAAGTGTCTCCCTGCGACGTTGCACTGGCTCACGCATCTGCACAGGGCAGGAGAGTTTCCAGGAGAGCCTCACTCCCAGGTGGTCAGTCTTCCAGTTACCTCTGTCCACAGAAGACATTTTCAAAGAGCGGGTTTGATTTTTCACGTGTTACTTTGTATTGCATTTTAGTGATGTAAATTGTTTTATGTATTTATCGCCATTTATCCATGTCCTTTGCCCTTTTGCTGTTAGGAAACTTTCCTTTCTCTTATTGCTTTGCAGAAGAGAATCAGCATGCTAAAAGTCTTATAGAAAAATAAGAAACTACCTGGGTGGAACGTTCAAATATATTAAAGGGAAAACATAGGGTTTTTGAAATAAGGTGCAAAGATTGGAGGGCTTCCCAGGTGGCTCAGTGGTAAAGAATCCACCTGCCAATCCAGGGGAATGTGGCTTTAATCCCTGGGTCAGGAAGATCCCCTGGAAAAGGGAATGGCAACCCACTCCAGTATTCTTTTCTGGAGTCAGAGGCATCTGGTGGGCTACAGTCCCTGTTGCCACAAAAGAGTTGGACACAACTTAGCAACTAAACATCAAGAACACAAAGATGGGAAGGGAAGCCAATAGCCTGCTTTACCATTAATTAGTTCTGCTTCCATTTCAAAGTCTGACAGGAAGTAAATGAAATAAGGACAAATTAAACGAAGCACAGCGAGCAGAGGCTTGGCACCTACATCAGACACACCAAGCGCATGGCTGAAGAGGCGGCGTGGGTGACGGAGGCCAGGCTCCTCACCCCTTCCTGGTGAGGGGCCGAGTCCCTCCTTCTGCTGGCGACCAGAGCATCATCACGGGCAGGGAAAGTGGCCAAGCCGAGAGATGCCTGTGAGGCTGGAGGGACTCTGCTTCCCTGCACCCCCAGAACAAGGTGTGGTCCCTCTGAGGGGGGAGCAGGGAGTAGGCAAGGGTCTGCTACCCTGGAAAGGACCTTCTCAGCACAGAAACGTGGAACAATAAGAAGGTGATTAGTACGTCTCACTTACATAAATGTAAAACTCTCTGCACACACACACACACAGAGGGGAGTCCGCTGAGAAACGCCTTCCAGCCAGGTCTCCAAGACGCAGACCACCTCGGCCCTGGGAGGACGCTGTGCGTCAGGGGTCTCTTGCAGGCGCACACGGCGGGGGCGCCCATGGCGGACTTCGGGCGGCTGTTCAGGGCCGTTCAGGCGGCCCTACGCCCCAGGGCCCCTCCCAGCCCACTCTTCCCCTGCCTGGGTTGCTCCGCCCTGGTCACCCCAGCGGGCCGCCCTGATGCCTCGTTGCCACATGCAGCCAGCTTCCTCCTCCCCTCCCTGCTTCTCTACAGGCTCATTAGGAGCCGACATCACTGTTTTTCTCATTTATTGCTTTCCTGTCTGCCGCTCCCCCTGGAAACGGAACCACCCGCGGGCAGCCAGCTTGGACCCTTCTGTTCACAGCTGTCTCTCCGGCCCTCAGGGTGCCTGGCACATAGGATGTGCTCAGGAGTGTTTGTTGAGGGCACATGTGACCCCACGTGACCACAGGCGTCACAGTCCCCCAGCGGGAGGAGGGTTCAGGCTGCAGGCAGCTCACTGGGAAAGGGGCCTGGAGGTCACCATCCAGGCCAGCCTGGGACCCCAGAGCTGGGAAAGCCGGCCTTGCTTGTGCCAGTCTGCCTGGCCTTCCTGGTGGCTCCAGAGCACCAACCCCTGGAATCCACTGGTTGAGATGCTTCCCCTGGATTCTGGTGTAAGGGGACGGTCTAGGAGGCCTGCAGCAAACCAGGAGTCCCTGGGAACAGTCCTCAGGGCCCTGCTGTGCTGGTTTTTCTTTTTTTAAATTCTTGGCTTGTTTTATTTCTTTCTACTGAAGTGTAAGTGATTTACAAAATTTCAGGTGTACAGCAAAGTGATTCAGTTGTGTGTGTGTGTGTGTGTGTGTGCGCGCGCACACGCACACGTGTGCTCGGTCCTGTCCGACTCTGCGATCACACGGACTGTAGCCCGGCATGCTCCTCTGTCTGTGGGATTTTCCAGGCAAGATGCTGCAGCAGGTTGCCGTTTCCTTCTCCAGGGATTCTTCCCGACCCAGGGACTGAACCCGCGTCTCCTGCTTGGCAGGCAGTTTGTTTACCACTGGGCCACCTGGGAAGCCCCGTATACATACAGTTTTTAGATTCTTCTCCATTATAAGTACTGCAAGATATTGCACATAGTTCCCTGTGCTACACAGTAAATCCTGTTGCTTACTTTATATATTAACTCATCTGCTAATCCCGCATTCCTGATTGATCCCTGCCCTCTTGCCCGTTTGGTAACCAGCTCTGTTCTCTGTGAGTCTGTTTCTGTTTGGCGAATAAGTCCGCGCGTGTCCTATTTTAGATCACACAGGTAAGCGGTATCATACGGAACTCGTGTCTGTCGTACTTCGCTTAGCAGGACAGCGTCTAGGTCCAAGTGCTGGTGCTCTGGGGTTTGGTGTCCAGGCCGCGGGCGTCAGGGGTGAGAGGACACAGCCGTTGGTGTCCAGGCAGAGTGCGGCGTCCGCTGGCTGGGCTATCCCTTCAGCCAGGGCCGAATCACGGGGCTGGAAGCAGGCTGGCCAAGCCAGACACTGTCCACCCCTCCCCGGCCCCCTTGCCCCAGGATGGAGTCCTGGGGGTGCATATGTGTGTGTGCGAGCACAGTCATTTAGAAAACATTTGGAAAGCGGGGGACAGCTCACAGAGCAGAAACATTTCTGCTAAAAGCAAGAGCAGCATAAACACCAAAGCCAAGAGGGAACGCCCTTGCTCAGAGGGATCGCTGGGTGGGGATGAGACCTCCATGCCTGTTGGCCCCAGATGCAGTCACACAGCCTCTGAACTGGAGCTCCAGGACCCGGGAAACTTGCGTCTCTCCTGCCCTGCTTCCCACCTGGCCCTGCGCTGGGTTTTACAAACAGGTTTCAGTGAAAAACGAAGGCCCGGCCTCCGCCTCCAAGGTGGACACCACTGCAGTTAAGGGAAGAGATGCCTGGTCCCTCGAGGGCTCCAGAAAGACCTGGTGAACCTAGAAGTTACACCAGAGACCTGGTGACTGGTTTTCATTCAGCATCACAGTTTCATAAGCGAGCTGACATTTGCCAGCTGGCTGTTCATTTCTGCTCTTGCCTGTTAATGTCACATCCAATTCCCTGATCCAGCATATGGCAGGTTTGACCCAGGCCAGAGGCATCTTCGTGGAGGCTAAACCTACCCAGATGGGAGTGGACACTGACCATTTCCCCCTAAATGCATCCAGATCAGTTTCTGAGGCCTCCTTTTTACTCGCTAATTCTGTTTTTGGTTTGTGGATCTTATTTGACTTTCAGATGAATTTCATAATTGCTCTAATGGAGAACTTGAAGACGTTAGGCGGAGCGGGTCTGTGCTGCCCCTGGCCATCCCCAGGCCGCTCTGGAGCTATTCTCTCCGAAGCCACGAGTGTGTTTTGAATCAAAACTGCCTGCCCAGGCTGCCAAGAGGTGGGTTCAGAGATGATTCTCTTGTTTTTCTGGGCACCAGAGAAGCAGAGCGGCCCTGCCCTGGCCAGGCAGTCTCGGCCATCCACGGACATACCAGAGTATCGATGCTCAGATGAACTTGACCTCTCTGGGCCCAGGTGCCGCCCTCTGGCATTGTTTTCTGTACAGGAAGGAGGAGACACTCTCCCGGGCCACATCCTCATGTCCAGATCCTGCTCTTGCCTCCCTGGCGCTGGGCCTGCGGGGGCTTCAAGACCACCCAAATTCTACCTGACCCAAAGGAAGGTGCGGGCGGGTGGTTGGGGTCCGGTGGGGAGGGTGGGCTCAGGAGTCGGACGCCTGGGTCCCTGCTCGCCTCCCACTGGTCCCGGGCAGCCCTGGGCTGCCTGAGCCTCTGGTTTTACGTCTGGAAAAGGGGTCTGTTTCCCAGGGCAGAAGTATCAGTGTGGCAAACGCTCATCAAGACCAGCCAACGGGAATAAAAACGGCCACATGGAAACTGACGCTGAGACACGACGTTGCCGAAACACCTTTGCTTCCTCCTCTCCCACCCATCGCCAGCTGCTGTGCTCTGTCCAGGGAAACAGCTGGGCCTGCTGGTGGCCCTCGGCCCCAGGTGGCAGCCAGGGTCATTTCAAGGTCTCCACCAGCCAGGTCAGACTCACCTGCCGGCTCCCAGGGGGCCCGACGTGCCCCAGAACCAGACCTGGGGTGAATGCCCGGGGGTGCTCTCTGAGGGCAGCAGGCCTGGGCCCCATGACGGGGTGAGGGTGCCATCAGGAGGAAGGGGGTGAAGGCTGAGGGGTCTGTTTCTCAGGAGTGAGGGCTTTCCTCCATAGCATCATGTTTTCCCTTCCATCCAGACTGACAGTGTCGAGTGGGGGGACAGGGAGAGGGGAGACCATTCAGCAAGGTGACCAGGGTGTGAGACCACTGCCCACCAGCACGGGGTGAGATGGTACAGACAGCACCCCAGCCCTAAAGCACGACTCCGAGACTTTAAGATGCTCTCAGTTTCGAGACACAGCCCTGAGGATTTTCCAGAGAAAAATATATCCCCAAGTAGAAATATGACTACACGAATTACACATGCTAGTGCTAAGGCACCTGCAGGGCTACAGAAATGAGAAGGAAGGTCTGTGTGTTTTCGCAACGGGGCAGCGGATACGTGTGGCAGGTCGATGTCTGCGGAGAAGACGTGCCCTGGTCTCGGCTCGGGCTGGCGCAGATGTCGGGAGAACACTGGGGTCGCAACGTGGGCAAAGCTCCGTGGATTAGAGGGGCTTTGGTGGGGAATACAAAGGGGTGGAGGTGAGCCCTGCAACCTGGACTTGGAAATGGAGGTTTGGGAGATGGCTTTGCTAGGAGTGAGCTTCTCTGGCCGCTCAGACAGTAAAGAATCTGCCTGCAATGCAGAAGACCTGGATTCGATCCCTGGGTTGGGAAGATCCCCTGGAGGAGGGCATGGCAACCCGTTCCAATATTCTTGCCTGGAGAATCCCATGTAAAGAGGAGCCTGGCGGGCTACAGTCCATGGGGTCACAGAGTCAGACACGACTGAGCGACTGGGCACACCGGCCAGGAGTAGCCAGCCCTGCGACCCCCGGCCCCTTATCTGCAAACAGGACATCAGAGGGCACCTCTCAGGGCCTCTGAGGACACAGGGTGGCCAGGCCATGGGGGCACTGAGCAGAGGCCGGCCTCGAAGCAGTGTACCCACAGGAAGACAAGTGGAGCCGCTCTGGCCCCCAGCCTGGGAGCTGTGGAGAGGGTTCCCTGGGGGGTCTGGCAGGCAGGTCTGCAGAGGTGAGTAAGGAGCCCCTAGCCTGCGCCCCCAACCCCTGCTGGTGGTGATGCTCTGCTGCCCAGCCACACAGCAGCACCTTGCCATCGCGTTAGGACTCTCAAGCGTCTCCAGAGCTGGATTCCAGCTGCAAAACCCAGCTGGGCCTGCAGCAGGCCAGGCGGGTGCTGGTGCCTCTGGAGGGGGAAAGGTGCCCACCCGTCCAGGGTTTCCATTCAGATTGGACTCGGGCCCTGGTCTCAGTCCTGATCCAGAACTGACCCTCGAGGAAGCGCAGGGCACACACCCTCCCCGGGAGAGGCCACGCCTGGCCGTTCAGCGTGGGGGTCTCAGTCGGGGGACGGGGAGGCCACGGGTGGGTCAGTGACCCCACACCGGTGCTGCCAGGGTCTGAGTGGGCTGGCTGCTGCCCCAATCAGGGAGGCGCTCTGGATTCCAGGAGTGGGAGCTCGGAGCCCCCCGGGGCGGGCACACAGCTTCCGGCCTGGCCCAGCCGGGGAGGGCTTTGTAATGACCACCCCCTGGGGGAGCAGGAGCTCCAGGAGGATTTAAGTGTCCTCTGCTCGTGGCCATGGCATTTCTGGGGCTTCTCTGCTCTACCTGGAGAGGAGGAAAGAGCAGAACACTCAGGGAGAGATTCCAGGAAAAAGAAGTTCATTTCGGTTCTTGACACGTGACGCCTTGAGAAAGGAACTGCCTTCCAGCCAACTGCTCCCCACGGGGCGACCCCCACCCAGAGTGCTAGCGACCAGCTCTGAATCTACACGAATCCACCGCGTCCCAGCACGGAGAAGGGCTGCCCAGGGCCGCCCCCCAGCCCAGGAGAGGCCCTGGGTCCCCTGCTGCCTGGGGTGTGGGCTGCTGAAGGAATTGCTGAAGGTTCTGCGCCCTGCCAGGGGGCAGAGGGCAGTCCAGAGCAGGCTGACGCGGAGGCACCCCCAGCCCCACCCATGACAGTCCTGCCCAGCCTCATGGCAGCCCCCGCGCTGCCCCGCCCCACGATTAAATCATAAATAAACTCCGGCCGCAGAACCTCAGAGGAGGACCCACACCGCCACCCGGATTGTTTATTTTTAAATTAATTTCCAAAGAATAGGGACGCATCCTGACGTGCATCCTCCGCCCAGTCCTGCCCGACCTGGCTCCCCGAGCTGTGCCAGCCCCTCCTGGCAGACGGGGACGGGCTGCCCGGAGCCAGGGACCCGCGCCCATGGCTGGGCTGTGGGGAAGTCCCGGGTGGCACCACAGGTGTGTGCCCGCAGGGACTCGGCGCAAAGGAGGCATTGTGAGGCGAGGCTCTTGGCGCCTCCCGCCCACCCGCCCACCCGCGCACGGCACTTGTCAGGTGCTGGCGCCATGGAGGCCCGACTTTGAGTGTCAGCTTGGCCTGGCTCGTGGAATGTGGGAACGGGCACTGTTTCTCAACGGTTTCTGGGAACGCCTGGCTCCGTGCCTCTGCGCGCCTCCTGCCAAGCGCGTGGGCGCCGCGCTCGTCTCCCCACTGCCAGGGGCGTCCGGCGCTCAGAGCTCCCCCACGTCCGTGGGCAGTCCAGCCATGGGGCCTGCCTGCAGGCGCCTCAGAGGAGCCCCCAGGGGCTCACCCTGAGTCACGTGGCCGGCAGGAGCCCCCGGATCACCTGCGTGGGTCCCAGGAGGGCTCACCTGCCTGGGTCCCGGGGGAGCTTACCTGCCTGGCTCAACTGTCTGGACCCTGGGCAGGATCAGTGACCTGTCTGGGTCCTGGGGGGGAGTCACCTGTCTGGGTCCCGGGGGGGAGGGGGTCACCTGTCTGGGTCCCCAGTGGGCTCACCTGTCTGGGTCCCGGGTGGGCTCACCTGTCTGGAACCTAGGCAGGATCAGTGACCTGTCTGGGTCCTGGGGGGGGCTCACCTGCTTGGGTCCCGGGGGAATCACCTGTCTGGACCCTGGGCAGGATCAGTGACCTGTCTGGGTCCTGGGGGGGAGTCACCTGTCTGGGTCCTGGGGGGGGAGGAGGTCACTTGTCTGGGTCCCAGGTGGGCTCACCTGTCTGGGTCCCTACAGTGTGACTCTTCTGTTAGCTTCCCAATAGCTGGGTCCTCCCCCAGCTCACTCTAGTAAGTCCTCTTCACATGGGACTGCAAGGTGAGTCTGACCTTGGCCCACAAGGTCAGATAGCCTACAGGGGGCCTCTTAGACCCAGGGGACAGGCCACCCTGCGCTCTGCCCATCCATCTCCTCTGCTTCCTGGGTCCCCTGCACCCAGAGGCAGGGCTGGCCCAGGACTTGGGCTGGGTGAGTCCGAGCCTGTAGGTGATATAGCGCATGAGAGCCCAGCCTCACGGCCTGGCCAGGCGGATGCTGTACCTGGAGACGGTCAGCCTCAGAGCAGCGGTGCTCAGCGGGGAGACTCATCTGAGGAGTTGCTCGCTGGGGAGGGGTCTGGTGGGGGCAATCACAGCGTCTCTCCTCAGCAGGGGAGCGCGTCCTCCAGGGACATGGACCCAGCTGTGGGCCAGGCCATGCAGATAGGCATCAGTGCCACCCCAGCCCAGACAGCTGTTGGCCAGGTGGACCCTGGGAGGGAAGACAGCTGTGCGGCCTGGTATGGTCTCTGAGCTAAGGGAGGTCCCAGTGGGGCACCTGACCCCATCCCAGGGACAGGAGGACTCCACCGAGGGGTGACTCTCACCTGGGGCCTTTGATAATTCTGCCCCCACGTAGGTCCCACAGCCTTGCGATGTACACCAGTCTCCAGGGTTTGGCTAATGTAAGTCAAGTTGAGGGGTGGTGCTCAGCACAGGGCTCCAGCCCTGATGCAGGAGGGAAGCAGAGGGGCCTGGGGCCGCCACCGTGACCCACCCGGGCCGCCCCGCCTCCTGTGCTCAGTGTGAGTGGGGAAAGACCAGCTGATGCTGGACAGCCAAAACTCGAGCTGCGCACGCTCTGCGGGGGCCAGCGCTGGGAGGGCCCAGACTCTGCACCTGCAGGATGGAGCCCTTGGGTCAGGGCATGCTGGGAACCCGGGGAGGGGCCTGGGTGCAGCTGACTCTCGGGGCGCTGCTGAGCCGGGAGAGCATCCCCCAGCTTCCAGCGTCCTCGGAAGGGCAGCTGCAGCTCGGGGAGGGAAAGCCTCCCCCAACCTCCCACCTGTGAGAGGGGATGGGGCCGCCCCCCAGGGGGCCTTGGCCACACCCACCAGCGAGTCCGCAGCCTCTAGGGACAGGCGTTGAGGTCATGCGCCCGCTGGGACCTGGCCCCTGGGAACGGAAGGGTTAAAGCGTCCCTGGGTGCAAGCCCCCAGGGCCGGCTTGTCGGGGTTGGGGGGACCGCTGGGGGCGAGCAAGGCGAATACAGCCCCCACTCCGCGTCCCCGGCAGGTGAGTACGAGGGCAGGGCCCCCCCACCCCCCAGTTCCTGGTGCTGCTGCTAAGCATACAGGAGAGAGCAGGTGCGGAGAGAACCCGGGAGCCAGGCCGGGAAACAGGTGCGAATTACGGGCAGCGCCCGCGTCACAGCCACTGAGCGAGCGCCTTCCCGGAGGCCCCGCCCACCTCCGCGCAGCGGGCCTTGTCGCAGGGCGCGCAGCCAGGCTTCTTCTGGAAAGCTCGATGCTGGGGAGAGACTGCTTCCTGGGCTGCAGCCCAGGGACGCTGCCTCGCTGTACACACGGGGCGGCCACCCCGCGCCCTGCTTTTGAAAAACATCCTCCTCTGCGTCACCTCCTCTTGGCCTCTTTGCTCTGGGTCAAGAAGCCACGTGACTTTTGATCACTCCCGAGTTTGATCACCGAGAGCTGGTGGTTTCCAGCTTTCCCAGCACAGAAGCCAGCGAGAAGCTCCCGACCATCCACGCAACTCTGCTTGGCCAGCAGTCAGGGCCAGCGTCCCCGTGCAGCCCCAGGTTTTCCCCCACCTTGATCCCTGACGTTCACAGCTACCCTGGATGTGCTCTGAAGAGTACAACCCTCAGCCAGGGGTCCTTCCCAAGTGTCAGCGCCCTGCCATCAGCTCGGGCGAGGGTGGGCTTCTCCCAGGACCCGTGGCGATGGGGAAGGCGGCCAGTTAGCCCTTACCGGGACCCTCCAACCAGACCCAGCCACCCTAGCTGCACCTGCTTTGACCCTGAGCATGGCCTGGGTGTCCCTGCTTCTCAGTCTCTGGGGCATCAAAAGGGGGTGGCCGTGTGTGCCCAGTCTGCCCCCCAAGAGTGTCAGAGTGTCCAAACAGGACAGGCCCGGGTCAGCACCATCGAAAAGAGCCCACTGTCCCACCGTGGTTACTGATAGTTAGTCTTGGCCCAGTTTTGCTTGCTTTCTGGTAGTTGTATGACCTTGGGCCTTCTTCCTGGCCTCTCTGTGCCTCAGTTTCTTTATCTGTGAAATGGGATAATAGCACTTCCCAGGAGATAATATCTGGAGAGCCCTGGGAGCGATGCTTTTGTTAGATGTTGTCATGACTCCCCCCACCCCTTTTCTGTCCATCTGCTGCATCTTCTTCTGCCTGGGGGTCACTCTCTCTGGCCTGTGGAGGAAGACCCCTGGGCCCTTCCTCCTGCTGTCCCCCTGCAGTGCCCACCCTGCGCCTGGGCTGCCTGACCCCTCCCGTGTTGTTCTCGGCCGAGAAGCTGCCCCTGCCCCCAATTCTGTGTATTGCCCACCCTGCCAGACCCCTGGCCAGACTGCCCTCTCCATGGGGCCGTTTCAGTGGCTGCCCTGCTGACAGTCCCCTCCCACCTCTGGGCCCCACACCGTCTATCTGTCCACGCAACACGCCACCCGGTCGCGTCATGGTCACGACACCATGACGTGATGCTCACGACATCACACGTCCACTCGCCGCTGCCTGACTGTGAGCCTTCCCACGGGAGAGCCGGGGCACCTGCCGGTGGAGCCAGGAAGGACGGGGAGGGAGCTGGGAGGGAGGAGGGGGAGGGAGGAGTTGGGGGCTACCTGCCAGTCTCTCGGGCCATGGGGTGTGTGTGGGGTCCTGCTCGGACCTAATCACACCTGGCACCAGGCACGCCTCATTTACACTCCGGAGCCGGACCTTCAGCAGGGGGCAGTTTGGTGGCTGCTCCGAGGCCACTCTGAACCTGCAGGGGCCTGTGTGTGCTTCAGGGTGGCCGGGGTGTCTGTGGGGCCCCCTCGTTCTGATCACGGCCTGCCCTGTGCCCCCGGGTGCCTGGTGTTCACGTGGGTCCTCTCTGGGTGTCGGAGAGGCTGGTTGGTTATGCGGCTGGGAGGGAGCATGGACGTGTGATGGATGCTTGCAGCCGTGGGGGCGCAGCTGGTGAAGGGTCCCCTCCCCAGCAGGCGGGTGCAGCTCCAGGGAGAGGCCCCAAGCCATCCCTCCTCATGAAATGAATAAAACATACCTTCAGGGAGGCAGTGTCAGTGAGACGCCCAGGATGCCAGCCCAGCTGCTGGCTGTGACTGCAGGCAGCGGGATGGTGGGCGTCCTGGAGACCCCTGGGGTAGCTGCTGCTAGTAGGGGGCTTGACCAGGGCCCATCTTCCCCTGACCTCAGCCCAGCCCTCATCCAGCCCTGGGGGGCATCTATCCACTTCCTACCACGTGGGCAAACCTGCCCCCACGTGTTCCCACCCACCAGCACGCCTGCCCCAGGGACCCGTCTCTGTCTCTGCACCTCCCTGCCTCTATCTCCCCATCTCTGACCTCCCTGTCTCTATCTCCCTGTCTCTGCACCTCCCTGCCTCTATCTCCCCATCTCTGCACCTCCCTGCCTCTATCTCCCCATCTCTGCACCTCCCTGCCTCTATCTCTCCATCTCTGCACCTCCCTGCCTCTATCTCCCCATCTCTGACCTCCCTGTCTCTATCTCCCTGTCTCTGCACCTCCCTGCCTCTATCTCCCTGTCTCTGCACCTCCCTGCCTCTATCTCCCCATCTCTGACCTCCCTGTCTCTTATCTCCCCATCTCTGACCTCCTTGTCTCTTATCTCCCCATCTCTGCACCTCCCTGCCTCTATCTCCCTGTCTCTGCACCTCCCTGCCTCTATCTCCCCATCTCTGCACCTCCCTGCCTCTATCTCTCCATCTCTGCATCTCCCTGTCTCTATCTCCCCATCTCTGTCTGGCTCCGTGTCTGTTTCGTGTCTCCTTCTCTCTCCCTTGTCTCTGTCTCCCTCCTCTTGTCCCATGTCTCTACCCTCCCTGGCCCCCAGGAGGACACTGCCTCCGGCTCAAGCTCCCCTACCCGTCATAGTCCCTCTTAGAGGTCGCTGGTGGTCAGCTTGCCCCTCACACTCCTGTGGCTATTGAGTCACAAGAGGGGCTCACTATATTCCCACCCAGCCGGGCCCCCAGCCAGGTGCGTGCCTTCAGCTCAGCGGTCCTTTCCTCACCAGGAGTGAGCCCTGTGTGATCAGAGAGTTCCCTCAACCCTCAGACAGGGGAAGGGGGCCATTCTTCTCTGCAGGGCGCCCCCCCCGGGGCTGGAAGACCTTGAGGAGCCGCTGCCCCCAGAGCAGGGCCCGGCCCCTCCCACTCGCCCATGGTGGGCTTGTTAAGGACACCCCATTCAGGCTGCCCTGTTGCCCTTGCCCCCACCCACCCCATGCGTGTGAAGCAGGGTGGCAACAAGCCCATCCATGTCCCTGAACCCGGCCGGCCCCTCTGCCCCTCTGTCCCAGCTGTCTGTGGTGCCAGGCCCCTGGGTGGCTCTGGGCCAGTGTGCATCCCGAACTGCGTGGGCCCTGCCCCTCCAGGCTCCGGGAGCTCCATGGGTGCTCACAGGCCTCACCTCTGTCTGCGGGTTGGCGCCCCACCTGCTGCAGGCTCCGGGCTGTGGTCCTGGCCCCTAGGTCCCTCTGGGTCTCGTGGCGCCAGCTCTGCCAGGCCCGCCTGCGAGCACTCCCCCGCTGGGCTTCCACCCCCGGCCTGCAGCCCCCCTCCAACCAGAGCCCTCTCCTTCTGTCCTGGGTCTGCCCTTTTCCAAGGCTGGCACTTGGGGAAAATGACCGGTCCTTTCAGGAGCGGACCCCCTACTCCTAGGTCCTGACTTTGCACTCAGTGCCCCCAGGACTGGGCATGGGAAGCAGCGGCCCAGTGGGGCTGCCACGGGGTCGGGGGTCACAGGCGCTGGCCAAGCAGGACCCTGCTGGGAGCCCCTGGCAGTGCTGGCCCGGCCTCTTTCCAGAGGTGAGCCCTGCACCCGTGCCTGCTGTGCGTGTCGGCACGGCCTCATCCCTGCGGCCTCTCTGGAACGGGGGTCAGGCACATGCACTCACTCAAACACGCACACTCTTTACACACAGGCACACATGTGCACACACTTTGCAGACAGTCACACACACAGCACAATCTTTACACACAGTCACACATGCACAGCACACTTGTCACACACACACTTTACACACAGTCACACACACACAGCACACTCTTCACACACGATCATACATGCTCACACACTTTACCCACATCCACACTGACACACAGTCATAGGCTCACCTCTTCTAAGAACAAACAGCCATCTTCAGGAACACTGTAGATTAAATCCATATTTAGGAGAAATTTCCTAAAGAAAACATAATCAACAAAGATGCAATTCTGCCCAGGGAGACAGCCGTTTACCTCATTATGCAGAGCAATTTAGCTCCTCGCTGACGAGAGCGTTTCTGCCACAGAGCATAATATTTGCTTTCCCTTCACATAAGCAAAAGGCCCATTACAGAGTTTTCCCCAGACAAAGAGCCACATGTCCTTGCAAGGTGAAGCCACCGCCTCTAGGGAGTCAGAAAACTGCTGGAGGCACCATCACTTCCAGCCACCACGTTTCAGGAGATGTCAGGGTCTGGCCTCGCCCACAGCCCTGCACTGTGAACCCCCAGCCAGCAGGACACCCAGAGTGAGTCTTGGCAATCGTGTCCACAGCCCCAGAACCGTGCCAGCCATGGGGGAAAACATTTATCAGTGTTTGCAGAACAAGTGGATTTCATGATAGATTTCACGACAGCTTCCAGCTGAATCCCTGGGGTCTAAGGGAGGGTGAGCCAAAGAACAAAGAGATGAAATGATCCCCATGGCACAGTTTAGGAGAGACCATCAAGACAGTATCCGCTATAAACAAGGACTGTCTAATGAAACTGAGTGTTCACTTACCTTGCAGCTCAGGATTTCCACCAGAAGACCTGGACAAGAATGTTCTGGGAGCTGTACGCAGAAGAACCAATCACTGGACTCGATCCAAGTATCCACTAACAGACTGAGGATGGATAACGTTTGATGGTCCATCCGTTCAATGAAATTGTTGTTGTTCAGTCTCTAACTCATTTCTGACTCTTTGTGACCCCATGGACTGCAGCATGCCAGGCTTTCCTGTCCTTTGCTATCTCCCAAAGTTTGCTCAAATTCACGTTTGTAAGTTGGTGATACTGTCTAACCATCTTATCTTCTGTCGTCCCCTACTCCCCCTGCCTTCAATCTTTCCTGCTGCTGCTAAGTCACTTCAGTCGTGTCCGACTCTGTGCGACCCCATAGACGGCAGCCCACCAGGCTCCCCCGTCCCTGGGATTCTCTAGGCAAGAACACTGGACTGGGTTGCCGTTTCCTTCACCAATGCATGAAAGTGAAAAGTGAAAGTGAAGTCGCTCAGTCGTGTCTGACTCTTAGCGACCCCATGGACTGCAGCCTACCAGGCTCCTCCGTCCATGGGATTTTCCAGGCAAGAGTACTGGAGTGGGGTGCCATTGCCTTCTCCTCAATCTTTCCCAGCATCAGGGTCTTTTCCAATAAGGCAGCTCTTCTCATCAGGTGGCCAAAGTATTGGAGCTTTAGCTTTAGCATCGGTCTTTTCAAGGAACACTCAGGACTGATCTCCTTTAGGATGGATTGGTTGGATCTCCTTGCAGTCCAAGGGACTCTCAAGAGTCCTCTAGCACCACAGCTCAAAAGCATCAATTCAGTGCTCAGCTTTCTTTATGGTCCAACTCTGTACATGACTACTGGAAAAACCATAGCTTTGACTATAGAGACCTTTGTTGGCAAAATGATGTCTCTGTTTTTTAATATGTTGTCTAGGTTGGTCATAGCTTTCCTTCCAAAGAGTAAGTGTTTTTTAATTTCATGGCTACAGTCACCATCTGCAGAGGTTTTGGAGGTCAAGAAAAATCTTTCACTTCTTCTACTTTTTCCCCTTCTATAGGCCATGAAGTGATGGGACTGGATGCCACGATCTTAGTTTTCCTAATGTTGAGTTGCAAGACAGCTTTTTCACTCTCACTTTCATCAAAAGGCTCTTTTGTTCCTCTTTGCTTTCTGCCATTAGAGTGGTATCATCTGCATAACTGAGGTTGTTGATGTTTCTCCCAGCAATCTTGATTCTAGCTTGTGCTTCATCCAGCCCAGCATTTCACATGATACATTCTGCAAATACGCTAAATAAGCAGGGTGACAGTATACAGCCTTGTCATTCTTTTTTCCTAATCTCAAACCAGTCAGTTGTTCCATGTCCAGTTCTAACTGTTGCTTCCTGACCTCTATGTTTCTCAGGAGACAGGTAAACTGGTCTAGTATTACCATCTCTTTAAAAATTTTCCAGTTTGTTGTGATCTACACAGTTAAATGCTTTAGCTGGGTCAATCCAAGATCCAGTGAATGTTGGCAATTTGATCTCTGGTTCTTCTGCCTTTTCTAAACCCAGCTTGTACATCTGGAAGTTCTCAGGTCATATACTGTTGAAGCCTAGCTTGAAGGCTTTTGAGCATTACCTTGCTAGCCTGTGAATTGTACAGTAGTTTGAGCATTCTTTGGCATTGCCTTTCTTTGACATTGGAATGAAAACTGACCTTTTCCATCCTGTGGACACTGCTGAGTTTCCCAGATTTGCTGACGCATCGAGTGCAGCACTTTAACAACATTACCTTTTAGGATTTTAAATAGCTCAGCTGGAATTCCATCACCTGCACTAGCTATGCTTGTAGTGATGCTTCCTAAGGCCCACTTGGTTTTGTATTCCAGGATGATTTCACTCAGCCTAGGTGAGTGATCACACCATTGTGGTTATTTGGGTCCTGAAGACTTTTTTCGTACAGTTCTTCTGTGTGTTCTTGCCACCCCTTCTTAGTATCTTCTGCTTTGTGAGGTCCTTCCCTTTTTGGTCCTTTATTGTGCCCATTCTTGAGTGAAATGTTCCCTTGAGATCTTCAGTTTTCTTGAAGAGATCTCTAGTCTTTCCCATTCTATTGCTTTCCTCTGTTCCTTTGATCTCTAGTCTTTCCCATTCTATTGCTTTCCTCCCTTCCTTTGCACTGATCATTGAAGAAGGCGTTCTTAGCTCTCCTTGCTAGTCTCTGGAACTCTCCATTCAGTTGGGTGTGTCTTTCCCTTTCTCCTTTGCCTTTCACTTCTGTTCTCTTCTCAGCTATTTGTAAGGCTTTCTCAGACAACCACTCTGCCTTCTTGCATTTCTCTTTCTTTGGGATGGTTTTGGCCACTGTTTCCGATACAATGTTATGAACCTCTGTCCATAGTTCTAAATGGAATACTATTCAGCAATGAAAAAGAACAGACTACCCATACATTCAAAATCATGAGAAAATCTCTTAAACATTGAGCACAGTGAAAGGAGCCTTGTGTGATCCTACTGAAGCTCCAGAGCAGGTAAAACTGATCAACAATGGAGGAATCAGAGGCATGGTTGATTCCTGGGGTACAGCGATGTTTGACAAAGAGGAAAGGGCTGGAGAGAACCTTCTAGGGGATGGTCACACTCTGCATCATTAAATAGGCGTTTGGGTTATACAGGTACAAGTATTTGTTGAGACTCATCAAGTGATACCTTATGGGATGCAGGTAAGGCAGTACTCAGAGGCAAATGTATAGCCACAAAGACCACATTAAAAAAGAAGAAAGATCTCCAATCAGTAACCCAAATTTACATCTTAAGGGGCAAGAAAAGGGAAGAGTAAACGGAACCTGGAGCTTGCAGAAGGAAGGAAACACAGACTGGAGCAGAGAGAAGCGAGATGGGGAGCAGCACAGCGATAAGGAACAAAGCAAAAGCTGATCTCTGAAAAGATAAACGAACTTGACAAGCATTTAGCCAGAATGACTAAGAAACAAAAGAGATTTATTCATCTCACTGTCTCCAGAACTTGCAAAAAAATCCATAATCAATTCTTGAACTCTAGTTCATGATAATCATGTAAAAATATTTGAGGAAAGGAGTGAATGCATTGCTATGAATGCATTCTCAGTCATGTCCGACACTTTGCAACGCCATGGACTGTAGCCCACCAGGCTCTTCTGTCCATGGGATCACCCCAGGCAAGAATACTGGAGTGGGTTGATATTTCCTCCTCTGGGGATCTTCTGGACCCAGGGATCAAACTCGTGTCTCCTGTGGCTCCTGGTTGGCAGGTGGATTCTCTATCACCTGGGAAATGCAGAAAATAAAAGATGGATTGACAAATGGATAGGCAGATGGACAGATGTGTTGACCTGTGATAATGTAAGTACAGCAAACCTCAGTAGCCTAGGTGATGAGTTTAGGGTTGCTTGTCAAATGCTTTCAATTTCTCACTGAATTTGAAAACCTCCACAATAAAATGTTTGAAGAAATGACCATCCATGTGTCACCCACCCATTGCACCATCCCAGCTTTATAACATGCTTCCTGCGATGGAAAGACCTGGATTACACAAATCACTCCTCCAGAGCCACTCTGAGCACCCACCACTGTGCAGCAGACACTGCGTGGAGGCTTGAGCACATCAGCAAATGAACTGCACCTCTGAGCTTGAGAGACAGGCGATGGCGGGACTACCCAGGCTGCACGGCCAGGCCGAGTGGGCAGTGCTGTTGAGAATCCCATTCTGGACACATCTAGTCAAGCATTTCAGAGGAGCGGGGCATGCTGTGTTTGGCTGGCAGGTGAACTCTCGGTTCAAGCCCTTTCCAGGAGGTCCCTCTGAGTCCCCCCAACCCTGTGGGTGGATGTGGTACACAGAGAAGGCCCCTTCACCTGCTGCAAGGCTCACAGCAAGCCCCCTGCAGATAACAGTGTACTATAATTTTGGTGGGATGGTGGGGGGATGCAGGAGGGGCCCTCAGGAATTTGAGGTCTAGTTCTCGAAGCAGTGTGGGCAGGGAGGGCGTGGCATTGGCGAGGCAGTGATCTCTGCTATCAGACACGATTCCGGTCAGACATCCGGTACCTCTCGGTCAGGACCCCACAGGCCTTCAGAGTGTAGGCGCTGGTCACACAGCTACCGCCAAACATGCAGGAGGTCTGGAGTCTCCTGGCAGGAGCGGGGTCTGCCCAAACACCAGGCCACCATCACAGGGGGCACTGCAGATACAGGCAGAGTGAGTCCCTCCCCGACACCAGAACGAGCCCCCTGACGACAGCGTGGGGGGTGGAGCTGCTTTCGAGACTCAGCCCGGGCCCTCGCTGGTTCATCGCTGGGTGAACGCCGGCAGCCGTGAGTCTCTCTGTACCACCCTATCGATGTGGTCTGATTTAGTAGAGCACCCCCAGTAACCATGGCCATCCAAGGCCATCCCAAGGTATTCCAAAGGTAAAGAAAATCAGGATTTGCAGAGTTTTCTGAGTATCATACAACAAAAGAAAAATGATCACTTAGCTACAAACTGGTGACATTTTTAAAAGTCAGAGATGAAGAAATCTACAAAAGAAGGAATCCACAGGGAACAAAGCCGTCCTTGACTTCAGATTTCTCCCACACAACAGTGAACAGAAAAGGCAGCTTACTGATTTGCAGGAGCTCTTTATATGTGAGGGCTGACTACCATCCGACATGCTGTTGCTGTTGTCTAGCTGCTCGTGTCTGACTCTTTTGTGACCCATGGACTGTAGCCCACCAGGCTTCTCTGTCCATGGGATTCTCCAGGAAAGAAGACTGGAGTGGGTTGCCATTCCCTTCTCCAGGGGATCTTCCTGACGCAGGCACTGAACCAACACCTCCTGCACTGCAGGCAGATTCTTTACTGCTGAGCTACCAAGGAGGCCCACCATCTGGCACGCAGGTTGCCAGTCCTTTCCTTGTTTGATTTTTGACTTTTAGATGTGCTTCTGGTTGGGTTTTTTTTTTTTTTTAATTATTTTGCCACTGAAATTTTATATTTTTGTGTAGTCATAATTTCTTTCTTTAGTGTTATGTTCAAAATATCTTTTTATCATTTTTAGCATATTAAAAATATTCACTTAAGTTACATTGATCTTATTGATGGCTTCTTTAATTGTTTGGGTTACATTAAATGAGTGCATTTTTATGGGGAAAATGCAAACATTATGGGAACTCATGTGCCCTCTGCCCTTCGTCTTTGCATGAGTGACACCAGCAACTCTTTGCCACGTGTCCCATCAGTATTTCTGCTGTGTGCTTGTTTTTGTACATGTGTAGATAAATACCAGAATTACAATATGTGGTCACTGGCTTGTTTTTACATACATGGAATCATCCTGTATTATTCTATAATTAGGATTTTTACATAATGTTATGTGTTGAAATTAGAAGATGCTTGCTCCTTGGAAGGAAAGCTATGATAAACCTAGACAGCATATTAGAAAGCAGAGACATCACTTTGACAACAAAGGTTCGTATAGTCAAAGCTATGGTTTTTTCCAAGAGTCAAGTACAGAGTTGGACCATAAAGAAAGCTGAGCACTGAAGAATTCATGCTTTCTAATTGTGGTGCTGGAGAAGACTCTTGAGAGTCCCTTGGATGGCAAGGTCAAACCAGTCAATCTTAAAGGAAATCAACCCTGAATATTCATTGGAAGGACTGATGCTGGAGCTCCAATACTTTGGCCACCAGATGGGAAGAGCTGACTCACTGAAGGCAGATGGAGAAGGCGGCGGCAGAGGATGAGATAGTTAGATGGCATTACCAGCTCAATGGATATGAATTTGAGCAAACTCCAGGAGATGGTGAAGGATGGAGAAGCCCGATGTGCTGCAGTCCGTGGGGCTGCAAAGAGCTGGACACAACTTAGCAACTGAACAGCAGCAGCCCATGTTGGCCTGGTCCCAGGCCAATCCACTTACCTATTTTACATGCTCCAGGTTCTGCATGGTGTTTCAGAGTAGATGCCTGGAGTTTATTCAACCATCTTTCTGACCAATGGATATTTTTTATAAACACCTGATTATAAACACTCCATGATGACATTGGCACCTGACTCCTAAACCTCCTGTCACTGACATAAAACGCCAACGAGTTCACGGCTCAGACACAGCCAGTTTCCCTCTGAAGTCCCATGGCCATTTACACTCCATTCACAGGGGACGAATCCCCTCTAACCTCCAGGGACACTGCCAGCTATTTCTCCTGGGCTGGCAGACAGAACCTGATGTCTCGGTGCTGTTTGCTTCTCACTAATTACTGTGCAGTAAGCAAACCTCTTTACACTTACTGATCCTCCGCATTTCTTTCTGTGAGTTGCTACGTGTGTCCTGTGTCCATTTAAAATTTATGTCCATCTTTCCTTATTGCTTTGTTACACTTTATGGGCCTTTATATGTTGTCTATTATATAAATTGCAAGGGTTTTCTCCTAGCCTGACACTTGTCTTTTAATTTCAGTAACCATGGATTTCATTCTACTGAAGTTTTAAAATTTCATGTGATAAAAAATGTCCAATCTTTTCCTTTATGGTTTAGGGATTCCAGAAGGACATCTGCATTCAAGGCTTTACAACGTTCTGCTCTTTGACGCTTTGATTGGCTCTCTGATCATCTGGTATTCACTGTGACTGTGGAGAGCGAATCTATGCTGTTTTTCTCTGTGACTGTCTGGTTGCCCACCCTTCAGGGGTCATGTGCCCACTGTTTTGAAATATCTGTCTTTGCCCTTTATTAAAATCCATATATCAGGGAATTCGGTCCACTGATGTATTTGGGTACTACTGTGAGCATAACAGACATTTTTTATGACTAGTAATACATCAGTACATGTAAACAAACCTAAATCTCAGCACACACACACATACTGTTTATGTGTGAATGTGGGTGTGTAAGGATCTGTGTGTGTTGTGTATACATGAGTGTCTGTGTGTACACAGTTGAAGGGTATCTGAATGCTGGGAGGCAGACTGGAGGGTATAATCATGATTTTCTGGGAGGCGATGGTCATATGTAACACAGATGTAATGTGAGTGTGTATTTCTATGTCTGCACACACGTCAACCTGCACACCTGGTGATCACCTGCCCCCAATGCACAGAAAGGTAAAACGCAGGGTGGCCCAGTTACTTACCTGAAGCATCCCTGTTAGCCAAGGGGGGACCTAGAATTCTAGGTTGTGTCTCCTTGATTCCAAAGCCCTACTTGTGATGCTGTCCTGAGACCCGTCCCCTGGAAGCCAGCAGGGTTGGTCCCACGTGGGCTGCGATGGGACTGGGCCTCTGGACCAGCTGGGCTGCTGGTGAGGCCACCTGGGCCCTTCACCACCAACAGCTGGTCGGCGGCCCCTCAGGAACAGCCTGAGCTGCCATCAGCAATGGGAAGTCCAGGTGTTTCTGCCTCCTGGTGGAGGCAAAGACTGGCCCTGTGAGCACAGTCAGGGCCCGGCTCTGGGCCTGCAGAAGCTCCCCACCCAGAGTTCTGGGAGCTGACCGATCAGGGGTACAGTGCGCTGGGATCCTTGGTGAGCCTCCCGATCCCCCAACTCTGCAGAGACTCACCTTCTGAAGAAAGAGAAGTGGTGGGAAGCCTGAGTCGCCCACTTCTCCCCAAGTTTCTTTTTTCTTTCATTTTTTGGCCATACCCCGTGGCACATGGGATCTTAGTCCCCCAACCGGGGATTGGACCCGTGCTCCCTGCTGTGGAAGTACAGACTCGTACCCGCTGGACCGCCAGGGGCTGAGAGAAGCCTGCCTGCTCCCCAGAACCCTGCTCGGGGAAGCCCGTCCCCAAGTTTCTTTAACCTGCTCCCAGTCAACGCTGCCTTTTTCAAGGAAGTTGAGTATTCTGCTTCAGACCTGATTCTGGCACGGAGCCCAGGAGGAAACAGAAAAGGAAGCAGGTTTCTTATTTCATTCTCCTCAGTTTTCCATAAGGGAAAACCAAGGTCTACAGAAGCTGAGGACCACTCTAAGTGAGCAAGACACGAGTGGCAAAGCCCAGAACCAGCCCCTGCAGACGCTCTCTGCAGGGCCCTTCCACGTCTCACCGTGGGTGTGTCCCAAAGACTCCACTCACTCGGAGCCTATGAACCCAGAATCCACCTGCAGCCATCCAGGTGGGGTTCCACGCCCACTGTGAAGATCAGTATCACAGTGGTATCATCCGCATAGACCCCAGTCTGCAGGGACCATTTCCTGTGAAACAGCACAGGTACGATGATATGCATGTGTCGTATTCCTCATCTCCAGACAACTCAAGGTGCTTACTGTCCCCGTGGACGTGGGCAAATTGGAGGGAGATGCTTCGTCATGGCTGGGTCTTCCAACCCTACAGCCTAAGCCTTGCTTCAGCTCACCACACATGGGGTGTGTGTGTGTGCGCGTGTCAAACTGGCTCTGGCCACTGAGCAACTCATCTTCCCGCTCAGCTGGAGGGACCCCAGGCCCCTGGGGAGGACGGGGTCCCAGGGGAGCCTCCACCACTGTGTGGGCAGAGAGCTCAGCCCCGGGGGGGTGAGAGCTGTGGGAAGCCAGTCCAGAAGGAGAAGGGGCAGGAAGCCCCCCGCAGGGTGCCGGGCAGCTCCCAGGAGTGGCTTTGCCTGGGGAGCTCAGTGTGGACAGCCCAGCGCTTGGTTGCTGCCCTCAAGCAGGGGCTTGGGGAGCAGGCAGGCTTCTCTCAGCCCTGGGTCTGTGCCGGAGGCCACCAGTCCCTGCCAAGATGCTCTGGTGCCAGGCCTCATGGAAGGTGCTTCATCATGACCCTGGGTAATCCTCACCACAGCCAAAGGCCAGGTCCTGTTGCAGACAAGGAACCTGAGGCTCGGCGAGGTCGTATTGGGCCGGGGCCCTGGGTCTCGACCATCTCAGTCTGCGTGTGGCCCTGGGTCACTGTATCTGTGGCCCCTGGACAGAGGCATTGGAGCCCTGGGGATGAGGAGACTCAGGGAAGCTTCCCCAGAAGCACACGTGTGTGTCTACAGCTGCCACGAGCCCATGAGACCATGACAGACACCACCCCAGGGCACAGGCCTGGGGAGGAGGGGCCGAGTGGCCACACGGTTGAAAGGTCAGCTGTACAGCTGGAGACAAGTCCTGCGCGTCTCCAAGTCCTTGTTCAGAACTCAGGGAAGCCCCCTACATGCCCAGGCCAGACAGAGCATCCTGACCTGAGGCTGGGGGTGGCGTAGCCCCCTTTCTGTCTTTGCACTCCACGTGCTTCATGGGCAGATGGGTGAGGGAGCGGCCTCCTCAGGCTTGTGTTGGAGGATGGAAGACCGAGCCTTGGGCCAGAGCTATGGAGGACAGGGGTGTGCCGGCCGGCCAGGGGTCCCCGAGGAGTACTCAGCCTTCAGGTCCTGCAGACTGTGAGGATGGGACGGAGGCTCCATCCTGAGCCCCGACCCCCACCTCCGGCCAGTGGCTCCCACCCTGATGGGAGCCAGCGGACCCCTCAGTGCCCACGCTGGACACAAAAGAGGCTGGCAGAGGCCACCTGGTTTGAGCAACTCAAGGGTGAGCTGGTTGGGAAGGGGGAGGAAACGTGCTGTGTGATAAGCAAATGAGGAGGTCAAAGAAGGACCAGCAGGCCAACCCAGGGAAGAGGCAGCAAAAGCCACCAGGGCTTTAAACAAGCACATCCTACCGCGGACGAATGGAGCAGGAGACGGAGGTGCCAGCGTGGGCACCACTGTCCCGTGCACGTGTTTTCTGAACGAGGGCAAGTCAGGTTGGAGAAGCAACTCGAGAGCAGCAAGACTGGCTGGTGGTTGACGCGGGACGGTCGTGGGACACACAGGAGTCCTGGTCCAGCCTGGGAAGCCTGCCATCCAGCCCATCCCCACCTGGCTGTGTGAGCTCGGGCACAGGGCAACACCCCTCTGGGCCTCTGGATCCCAGGTTGCAAGGTTTGGTTCAGAAGCCAGACCCCTCAGGGCGGGGGCGGGGCCTGGAAAAGGCCAAGTTCCCTGAACACCGTGCAGACGGCTGACGGTGCGGCCTGTCTGCTGGACACCAGCTACCCTCGTCTTGCCCTAGCCAGCGCCCTGCTGCTCCAAAGGGGTCCAGGACTTATTCTCATGGATGCTCAGTTTGGCCCTGTGGGGTAGGGTGGACTCACCCCTCCTGACCGGTCACACCCCTTGTGCGGCTGCAACCATGGTGGGGGTGGTCTCTGCTCTGTCCTCCTCATTCTGGAAGTCTCCAATGCCTCAGCCGTGGTGCCCGGTCCTCCAGGAGTCCTTCCCGTTGTTATAAACGCCCAGCAGCCCCCCTGGAGGGGCAGCGCCTCAGTCTGAAGACGCCAGGTGGACACTGGTCCGCAGGGCACTCCACGCCCCAGCACACACGAGTCACTCTCCAGCCGCCCTGGGAAGCAAGCCAGTGCCAACGCCCAGCACAAGAAGCGGGTATCTCCTAGAACAAACTCTCAAGTTTGGGCTTCACGAGAATTTCCGCCTCCTCAGAAGCACGTCTCCACCCACTCCTGCCCGCAAATGAAGCACAAGCGTCTTTCTTCTGAGCACATGTCCCGATGAAAACAGTGGAAAGTGCAGAAACACGGCCCGGAATGTGAGTAACACCGCAGAGCAAGCCCTCCGTCCTTCTGCGAGTCCTCCGTGCTCCCCGGGATTGGCCAGAGGGTTCCATGCCCTCCACACTGCCCTGCCACCCACAGCCCTGACTGGGTCTGCAGCTCGGAGACCTCACAGGATGAGGCAGACCTCTCACCACTCTCTTGGTAGTGGTCCTCCAGGGCTGGAGCAACCAAGGTATCAATCACAGTATCGATCATAAAATATGCATCATTACTCCTTCCCCTTCCAAGAAGTCTCGGGGGACTCACAGCAGATTTCAGCTGTTTACTCCAAACCAAGCAGGGTGGGGGTGGGGAATACAGCCAGCCCCAAACCACGCTCCTCCCCAGCCTCTGCCTGAGCTCTCAGGGTGAGGGTGGGGCTGGCTCCCCAGCCTCCGCATCTAAGCCCATCCTTACCCACTGCTGCCTGTCTGTCGTGCGGAAATGCCACTAAGCACCCACGCCCGCTGTCTGCATCCACCAGTGCGCACTCGGCCCTGGTAAGTGCACAGTCATATTTGCTGGACAAACTGGTTGTGAAGGTATTAAGCGTGAGCTGGGTGCTTGGTACACCTGTGTTATGTACTCACAAGATTACTAAAAATTTAAAGATGAAAAAAACAAAAACTCAGAGAAGTTAATAGTCCAAACTAGACATTCAAATCCAGATATTGGTCTGTCTGAGATATTTTGTCAGTAGACGCCAGAGGATGAGACAGTTGGATGGCATCATTGACTCAATGAATGTGAGTTTGAGGAAGCCTTGGGAGTTGGTGATGGGCAGGGAAGCCTGGCGTGCTGCAGTCCATGGGGTCGCAAGGGGTCGGACGCAAGTGAGCGATGGAACAACAACAGCAAGGCGTATCACAGAAGGACGGGCGCCTTGCTTCTGCACTGACCTGGAGATGGGAAGCGGATGGGTGGATGAGCAGGCGGACGGATGGGGCGGATGAGCAGATGGGAGGAGGATGGACGGATGGACGAGTGGATGGAAGCCAGACGTGCTCAGGTGTTCATGACTGTGTTTTCTCAAGGACTTTTTGAGGACTACCTAGGCAACTGAAGCATCTGTGAAGAGTCTATGAAAGTGGAGAAGAACGTTCCCCAGCTACGGTCAGAGAGAAAGGCAGCAAGAGAGGGTCAGAGAGAGCCGAGCACCATCTATGAAAGTGGAGAACGTTCCCCAGCTACAGTCAGAGAGAAAGGCAGCAAGAGAGGGTCAGAGAGAGCCGAGCACCATCTGTGAAAGTGGAGAGCATTCCCCAGCTACGGTCAGAGAGAAAGGCAGCAAGAGAGAGTCAGAGAGATGCAGTGCTACTGGTTTTGAAGACAGAGGAAAAAGGCCACAAGCCAAGGAGTGCCGGCAGCTTCTAGAAGCCAGACAAGACAAGGGATGGGTTCATCTCTGGAGTCTGCAGAAAGAACACTGCCCTGTGGACACGTTAGCCCAGGGAACGTTGCGTTGGACTTCTGACCCAGAGAACTGTGAGGCAATAGATGTGTGCTGGTCAAAGGCTCTAAGTTTCTGATCAATTGTTCCAGCAGAAACAAGTAGCTAATAGAGGGGGTTTGCGTTTCAACAGAGAAGCAGCAAAGTAATTATGGCATGTCTTTCCACAGAGCTGCAGACAGCTGTCGCTCTCCTCCAAAAGGGCATTTTTTAGATCAGAGGTTACAGTCACCAAGGAGAGAATTCTTTTATGTATATAATTCCCACTGTGATTAAAAATATATATGTAATTTTAGCGGTTATAATAGCTGATTTACAGTTATTACAAAATATGGGCTATATTCCCTGTGTTGTACAAACTACATCCGTAGAGCCCATCTTCTTTTCGAGAAGAGCCAGAAATAAGCTGGTTTCCACTGACAACAAGCAGCCATCTGCATCCCTGGTGGGGGCTCTATGGTCCCCATGGAACATCATTCACCCCAGCACCCCGAGAACTCAGAGACAAACATGAAGCAGCAGCGTGTGTCAGCACAGTATCCACAGCTGGGCCCACCTGCCTCCAAGGTGCCTGATGAGCCCGGCCTGGGGCTCTGACCCTCCCTGTCTGCCTGCTGCAGCCTGAGCTCCATGGACAGACCCCCCAGCCCGGCACGGCTGCCCTGTCCCCCTGATCCTGGCTTTGAGAAGGAGAGCCGGTCTACTTCCTGCAGGCAGGGAGGACCCCAGGAGAACCTCCCATCTCTGTGGTTCCTCTGGGGAGACTGTTGGTCTTCCTTCTCCAGGAAGCAAGCAGCCAGGAAGGGTTGGGCTGTGCTCACACCCACCACATGTTCTGTCCTTCCTGGGGGACACAGTGCTGTGTTCCTGGGGCCACACCGGGAGGACCTGCCAGGCAGCAGGGAGACTCGAGCCTGCATTCCTGCCCTGCAGGTGACACTCTCGTATGCTCCAGGGAGCAGGAACCCTGTCCACGATTCCCTAGCCTGGCCTCCTCACCCCATGAAGCAGGGAATCTCCTTGGGGCTCTCACACCTCCTGGAAACACAGTTCATCACATGAGTTTCCCCAGGTGTCTGGGGAAAACCGATTTTTCATTCTGGCTGACACGTAGTATCCTAAGTGCCTCCAAAGCAAAACTCACTCCTGTCCACAGGGCACTACTAAACTGGAACAGCCGCTATATTTAACAGAAAGCCCACATCCCGTTGCCATGACAACCTGCGTTCTAAAATTAGAAACACCACACACCATGGGGTAGATGCCACTGGAGGAGCTGCTCCGCTTGCCTTGATCGGTTCTCCGGCCAGGAGCTGGGGTTCCCTGTGCCCAGCTGTGGACGCCCACCAGGCTCACAGCCCGTGGCGGTCCTGCTGGCCTGCCCGTGAGCTTCCCTGCAGCCGCAAGTGACTTGGGGGCAGGTGGCTGTCAGTGCAGTGTCCGAGCTCCAAGATCATCCTGGCCCTTCTCCTGCTGCCTTGGTTCATGTCCACCTTCAGAGGGCAGTGCCAGCCGCTTGGCCATTTTCACAAGGAAAGGAAAGGTGTCCCCGGGGTTCCTGGCAAGTTTCCACTCTTTCTCATTGGTCAGTGCAGGGTCACCTGGCAGCTCCTGGCTCTAACCCCAGGAGTGGGAAGAGGGCCTTCTCAGCTGGTTTCCCTCCAAAACAGCGTCCTGACCTTGCTGGTGGCCCTCTTTCTGTAGACACTTTATTCTCCAAACAGCATCGAGGGGTGTGGCCTGGATGCCTGACTTCCAGTCACGGTGCAGAGCTTGACCTCGTTTGTGACTCTGGCTCATTTTCTTCCTGTCTCTGGACTTGAGTTTTCCCGGGGAGAAAGCCAGGCCATGGGGTCAGCCTGGACAGGTAAGGTCCCTCCAAAGTCATCTTAAATGACACAGATGTGACATTCTCGTGTACAAGGAGGCCTGGTTGGGGCTTGCTCCAGGACTTGCTAAATAATCTGGACATTTCAAGATCCATGGAGGAAAGGAGACCAGGGAAGAAATAGAAAGATAGCAGGATAAATAAGAGTTTAAAAGAAAAAACTAGGTGATTTTTCAGAAGGAAGAAAAGCATTTGGGTGAAAGCAATCTATTTTATCGGAAAAAGAGGCCCATTAGAACAGGCTAGAGGTGAAACTGAGGGCAGAAATCCCACTGGCTGGGGGACTCCTGCCAGGTGATGGAGGGGGGAGGATGGACAAGACGTGGGTCCATGTGGCGGAGACCCAGTGCCAGGATGGGCTCCACAGAGTCGTGCGCAGCCGCGAGAACTTGTCTTTGGCCAGAAGACACATCTGCATGAGGGGGAGCCTGGCTGCAGACAGCCCCATGTGTTTCTTTAGGTACACTTTCACCTCCGGGGCCAGGGGACCTCCCTTCCCACACCCGTGAGTGATGGTGCTCCCCGCAGGCGAGGGTCCCACCCCACGGTTGCCTAAACTTGCACTTCTCCCCGGAAGCTCTGTGCCCTGCAAACGCACTGACTCCCAGCAGCCTGCTCTCTCGATTCTACAGGTCTGAATGGCAGATTCAGCTCTTCGAGTGTTTCTGCACACACTTTCACGTGATGCTGATGCCCTGTCCCGGGAGGCCCAGCCCTTTTCTGAAGCCCCCGCAAGGCTGTGCACCTGGGCTGTGGGAGAAGCCCGTGGGCTCCTGTCGGACCAGGTAGCAAGGGGCGAGGCAAGGCGGCTGCTCCGGACAAGCCCTGGTGGTGATCTCTGGGGTCTGGGCAGACAGAGTGACTGAGCAGGGGAGGTCAGCCACCATCCACGCCTGCGGCTGCTGGGAAGGCGATGGAGCTGGCTGGCACGGGTCAGCCCCGGGGACACAGGAGCTCAGCTCCATCCAGCGGCCTTTGCTAGGCAACGCCTTCTTCCCCGGAGCGTAGGGCCTGTGTCATAGATGCAGGAACCACTAAGAGACCTGATGTCACTTGGGACTAGGGAGCATCCAAGGTTGAAAATGAAGGGCTTGTGACCCTGCCCATTGCCTGGGGGACAAGGAGGCCCTGCCATCCGCTGCTGGTCACATATGCCTCGACATGGACAGCAGGATTGACGTCACCAGTTTCTTGAGGGTTGGAGGCAACAGACAAATCTCAGGCTGGGTAGCACTCTTGGGACAAAATCTCCAGCTTTGTGTGAAGCAAGCCGTCCTCAGGGTCAGAGGAGGGGGACCCCGTGTGAACCAAGCCAACCTTGGGGTCAGGGGAGGGGGCCCCGGTGTGAACCAAGCTGACCTTGGGGTCAGGGAAGGGGGCCCCCGTGTGAACCGAGCCAACCTCGGAGTCAGAGGAGGGGGCCCCCGGTGTGAATCGAGCCGACCTCAGGGTCAGAGGAGGGGGCCCCGGTGTGAACCAAGCTGACCTTGGGGTCAGGGAAGGGGGCCCCCGTGTGAACCGAGCCAACCTCGGAGTCAGAGGAGGGGGCCCCGGTGTGAACCAAGCTGACCTTGGGGTCACAGGAGGGGGCCCCGGTGTGAATCGAGCCGACCTCAGGGTCAGAGGAGGGGGGCCCCCGTGTGAACCGAGCCAACCTTGGAGTCAGGGAGGGAGCCCCGGTGTGAACCAAGCTGACCTTGGGGTCAGGGAAGGGGGCCCCTGTGTGAACCGAGCCAACCTCGGAGTCAGAGGAGGGGGCCCCCGTGTGAACCGAGCCAACCTCGGGGTCAGAGGCAGAGGCCCCTGTGCCTGCAGGGCTGACCTGAGCATCGCATGCAGCCGGTCTGGCTTGGGAGGGGCACAGGGACCCCCCCATTTTCCAGACAAGGAAGCCAAGGCTTGGAGATGGGAAGTAAGTCGTGGTTTACACTCGAGGAGTCGGGACAGCACACAGCCCAGGGCTCCTGTGACCCAGCGACCTCTTCTCAGGGCTGCGGGCTGCGATTTTAGGGGGTGGAGGGTAGGGCTGCCCTTTCCACCCATCTCCTGGCCCTGAGGCAAATTCTCCCAACCTGACTTCTCCCCATCCCCACCGCCTCCTCTGCCTCCCTCTGCCCTCCTGCAGGCTCCCCTCCTGTGATGCCCCAGGGACCGCCCAGGCTCCAGGCAGCAGACCTGTCTCCCTCCCTCTCCGCTGCTTCTTCTCCTCTCTCTGTCTCTCTGCCCCGTCTCTCTGGCTCTCTCTGTCCATCTCTGCCTCTGTTTCTCTTTCTGGCCAATCGCATTTCGAAGAGATTCTCTGTGGGGTCTCCAGGGGAGCAGCGTTGGCTGGGGGAGCAGACGATGGTGTGTGGAGGAGACCCTGGAGCCGCCCGCGTGGAGGGAGCCCTTGTTTATTCGCAGTGCCCTTGGTTTTGGCCGAGGGGCAGGACTTCAGGGCAGACCATCTGATGGCCCTCACCCCCGCCCGTGGGCGCTCCGGGAGCGGGCATGTCCTGGCTCACCAGGGCACTCTGCTGGCCTCAGGGGACCTCAGGCATCCAGGAGCTGGTTGGGGGTAGAGTTGTATCATCCTTGGGCACCTGTGCCCCAGTGAGGCACACCAGGAACCTGCACGCCCACGTGTGATCAGTAGATAGAGTACGCAGGAGTCAGTCTCCCCACAGGCCAGAGCTGAGCAGGAATGCCGGCAAGTCTGCAGCCAGCTCAGCAGAAACAGGGTCTGGTGATTCAGGCAGGGAGCGTGGCCTCTCTCAGAGCTGCCCCCTCCCAGGGGACACACACAGGCAGGCGGGCAGCCCCCTGGAAGCAGTGCCCCATGTTGGCCAGGACCTGCCCCTCGCATCTGCCCCTGCTCCCCCCTCACTCGCGGACTCAGCTTCCCCGGAAAGCCTGCCTTCAGCTCCCCCCACCCCATCTGTTCTCACAGCCTCATCTGCTGGGGGCAGTCAGTTCAAGTTCAATCACGAGAAAGGCAGGACAGATGCCACGGGGGACATTTTATTGGCAATCCCGGGAGAAAACAGGAATCTGGGCCCACGGGAAGAGCCGTGCGCAAGGGAAGAAGGCATCTGCCTCTTAGCCGGGGTGGGAGCCTGGGGTCGATTGGGTGCTCCCGAGGGTCACACCTGGCCTGGCCTCCGTGGTCCTGCTGCGGACGCTCATGCCGTGAGAGCCCGAGGCTTCACGTGAGTTTGGGGTCACACTGGCCACCCCAACATTTCACGTGGGTTTGGCCTCACACTGGCCATCTGCAGAGATGAACTGAAAGTGAATCCCAAAAGAAACCACATCAGATATGCCTGTGCAGGAGGGGAGAGCCGTTACAGCAAATCGAAACCCATGACTGTCACCCCGCACCCCTGGCGTCTGAACATGCCCCTCGCACGTGTGTGGTCTGCGGTGGGGATGCAAGGTCACTCTCCATACACTCACACGCCAGGGACAAAGGGGCTTTTGTTTCTCCATCCTGCTTGGGTCTTGCTCAAGAGCCCCGGCCCCTGGGCCTGGCCTCAGTCGCATCATCCCTGAACCAGTCCAGGAGGTTGAAGTTCACGCTGCAGGCGGCACCTCCCCCTTCCACCCCCTCCTAATGGTGGTGAGCCTGCAGGGGGAGCACGGAGGTGGGGTGACCCGGTGCTCTGGATGAGGTCTGGGGCCTTGCGGGCTTCTGATGGGGGTCCCGCCCTGGGGCGTTTCCCCATCTCTCCACGGGAGCCCTGACTGCTGCCCACGTGCTCTGCTCTCTCCCCCACTGGCGGCTGTTGTCCTCGCTTGCTTTACCCTCCATGTCCTGGGCCTGGTTCCCTCTGTGTCTGAGGGAGCTGATGATGCCCTAGGGTGGCCAGGTCTGCGTGCCGAGGGCTCCTGCTTGCGCAGTGAATGCTCCGTAATTACCCGAAATGGCAAGTCCCAACACACAGCCGCATGCTGACGTGCTATCTGGATACTGGAGCTCTGTTAGCACAGATGCGCTCAGGGAGGCCGCAGCTGGCCCGGCCCATGGCCCCTCGACGCCACTCCCCCGGCTGTCGACGCTGAGAGGAGGCCGCGGGGCTGACACCAGTGTGCTCGCGCGTGGTGACCCGGTGCCGACTGGCACTGGCACCCTCAGGCCAGACACGTCCGGGGCGGCTTGGGAGGGGGCGGCCCCCGGAGCCTCCTGCCGCCCTGCCTCCAGCAGCCCGGGAACGCGGGTTGGGGGCAGCATTCAGAGCTGGATGAGGCCCAGACTTGCAGGGTACAGGGGTCTCTGGGAACCCCTCCCTTTTCACAGATGGAGGGGCTGAAGCCGAGGGAAGGTCTGGCGGAGCAGGCTGGACCACACCCACCGCGGACTCTGCAGGCCAGCAGCATGTAGATCTCCGCAGGTGTATCATTTACGTGCCATGAAACCCACCCACCCCGAGTCCACAATTTCGTGATTGTGAGTGAGCTCACAGATCTGTGAAACTGGAGTCACACTCCAGTTTTACGGCATCTCCTCCACGGCCCAGAGCCAGGCCCAGCCCCATCTACCCTGGGCCCCCGGCACGGCACCCGGCTTGCTATCTCCCCTGACAGCACTGAGTGGATGGGACATGACACATCCCAAACCCGGCTGGTGGTCAGACTGGCATCTCGGGCTGTGACCCGTGCGGTCTCCGAAGCGGCCCACTGCAGCTTGGGGGTCTGCAGTCTCCAGCCTGAAACTCAAGAACGAAGGTGGCCATGGGGAGGGGCGGGCGGGGGGGCAGGGGGCCGCGCTCAGGAAGGCTGTAATAACGCAGCGGGGAGTCACACGCTTGGCCCTCCCCAAACACAAAAGCAGGCATCCATCTCCTGTGGGGCTGTTGAATTCTGCCAGGCAGCACAACAAATCACAAACACCGCCACCAACGGGAAGAGAAAGGAAAATTATAGCGTGGGGCACGGCGACCTTTGTGCCAGGAAACACGCTGTCTGGATCGGAGGTGGGACTCGGGGCTCGTCACGCCCCCGCCAGCCGGGAGCTGGAGGCCCCACAGTGGCCTCACCCGCAGGTGGTCCTGGCAGAGCCCCTTGGAGCCGCCCACATGAAGCAGCGGGGACGGGAGCCGGGAGTGGGGCCAGGGTGACGCACGATGCCTGCGGGACCCCGGGGGAGCATCGGGGTGAAGGGTGAGCAGAGAGGCATCTCCCAGCTCTGACTGCGGATGCCTGCCTGCCTCTCCCCTCCCCCAGCAGAGTTCACATCTTCCCAGGCTCCCACCCTGAACGGGGGCAGACGTTCTAGTCCGGCTGGAGGTGGCCGCGGCCATCCCGCCCAGTGAAGGTCCTGCTGGAGCAGAGGTGACCGCTCCTGGAAGCACTCTGAGTGCTTGTGTTCGTGATTTGTGTGCTGCTTGGCAGAATTCAACAGCCCCACAGGAGGTGGATGTCTGCTCTTGTGTTTGGGGAGGGCCGAGCTTGTGATTGCCCACTGCGTTATTACAGCCTTCCTGAGCGTGGCCCCCAGCCCTCGATGGAGTGAGCCGGACCCGTGAAGGCTGGTCCTCCCTGTCTGCCGGTCACTGCCTGTCCTGACACTGACCCCTGGGGTCACAGCAGCTCCAGCCTCGGCCGAGGAGGGCTCACCAGACAAGACGGTCCTGAGAAAATCCTTTAGGACACTGGTCTCCATTTCTGTCAAGGCGACCTTAAGACTCAGAGATGGGACTCCCTGTGGCCCAGGGGTTAAGACTCCGCTTCCACTACAGGGGGCAGGGGTTCCATCCTTGGCTGGGAAACAAGGTCCCACCTGCCAAGCAGCACAGCCCACAAAATAAGTAAACAAGCAAACACTCTCTTTTTTAAAAAAAAGATTTATGTATCTTCAACAAATGAAGACACAGGCTTCTCAACTGAACCCAAGGAATAAGTAAACGGACAAACGTGTCTAGACCAAGTCAAGATTAGCAAATAAATCTTCAAGCTTTGAGTATTGATTTGATGTCAAAGGGATCATCCTTTTTAAAAAAAGAGTCAGAGAAGAGTTTAAACGTCTGTCGCGGGGAAGGGAGGAGCTGGAGGCCTGTCCCCTCTCCCGGGCTGCAGGGCAGGTGTATCTCTCTGGCACTGGGAGCCCCCGTGTGCAGAGCTGTCTGCTCATTTTGGGTACCAGGGACTAGGAGAAGCCGTTCAGGTTTTCAGGGGAGTCACAGGCTTCTGCCTCTCCAGGGGTGGGCACACCCACCTTGACCTGCCTGTGGCTGTGACCTCTCCCTGCTTCGTGCCTCTCCAGGTCCCTGGCGGGCAGGGAGAGCGGGCGGAGGGAGGTGAGTCCGTCCAGGAATCCTTGAGTTAAGTCTCTCGTGGGGGATCCAGTCAGAGAGGATAAATGCTCAAAACAGGCCCTGGGTCGCAGAGAAAGTTCTGGGCTGAGAGCTGACTCTTGGGAGGGCTCTGGGTCCATCAGACGTTCCTAAAAATGGAACAAGAGGAGACACAGGAGCGGCTTGGGCGACAAGGTCAATTATACCCCCAGGTCTCAGAGGCAGGAGTGCAGGGCCCTTAGGGGACCGCTGGGGGGTCAAGAGGGACCGGAGTGTCAAGAGGGATGATGCCCCAAGCCCTGGCCCTTCTTGGCGTTTCTGCAGGAAACACGAGGCGGGGGGGTGACAACCTCAGATGGACTAGGGTGGACACCCCCTAGGACTCGGGACACACAGTGACCCCCAGGGGCTCGGCACCGGGCCCTGCAGTGATGCAGGCAGAGGACCACCGCCCCCAGGGTGCCCAGCAGGGAGAGGACATGTGGGTCTGGGTGGGTGGTCTGCTGGATGAGGCACGACCCTGCCTGGGCCTTGAGCCATTGGGACAGCCTGGCTGGCCCTGGGAAGGGGAGTCTCCCACCCAAAAGGTTTTAAGATGTCAAAACAGCACAGTGTATAGAAAATCAGAAACAGAAAGAGTGTGAGGGCCATCCCAGGAAAGAGGTGCTGAAGCTCAGGGGTGGGCTGCGATGAGGAGGGAGGGAGCTTAGCTGTTGGTAGGGGGGCTCCATACCCCACAGACACGTCACGTCCCCATAGACACATCACAGGCCCACAGACACGTCATGTCCCCATAGACACATCACAGCCCCACAGACACGTCACATCCCCACAGACATGTCACATCCCCACAGACACGTCACGTCCCCATAGACACATCACAGCCCCTCAAACATGTCATGTCCCCACAGACACGTCACGTCCCCACAGACACATCACATCCCCACCAGATATCATGTCCCCATGGATGTGCACATCCCCACCAGGAGCATCCCAGGTCGGATGACACTGGAGGAGGCTCTGGAGCTCGGAACCAGATCCTAACTTGTGAACATACTCGGCCCAGGGATGTCTGGGTGGTTAACTTACCGATTTGACCTTGGCTTCCTTGTGTCTGAGGCAAGTGGGTTCAACAAGGTTTTCTCTGCAAGGCCTCTGGCTGCCAAACAAAACACACAAAAGGACCACAGACTGAGGTGGATTCTCTCAGAGCAACAGGTCAGCCAGGATGTCAGCAGGGTCGGTCCCTCCTGGAGGCCAGAGAAACCCTGCCCAGTGCCCCGGCACTCCTGGGGGGGGGCCCCCGCCCGTGGTGTTCTGTGGCGTGTGGCTGTGGCACTCCCGTCTCGGACTCTATGGTGGCATCACCGTCTCTGGTCTCTAGACCGTCCTGACTGTCTCCTCTGACGGGTGTCTCCCTGTAAACAGGAGGACACCCACGGAGGCTCACAGGAGAGCACGGTGAGGGACAGTGGCCTGGCGCCCAACCGGCATTATCACATGGAGTACATGGACAGATTCCCTCAGCTCTGAACTCAAGGACCACAGGCCCATCTCGGACTGGGTACCACGTTAATAAACCCAGAAAGTGAGGTTCTGGAGAGGATGGTCACATGTGTCCTTTAGCTGCCGTCACAGGACAGGCAGAGAACCAGTTCCCAGTCCATTAAGGGTGCCCAGCCACTGAGTCATCAGTGTGACATAAGAAAGTGGTGGCTTTCTAGACCTCCCACATCAGCCTCATTAATTCTCCAAGAATGCTCCAAAGCCTGTAGCCCTGGGGAAAGGACTGCGAGTATTTTCATGGCAGCTCCATCCTCTGAGTCTCAATGCTGCAGTACCCTCACCTGCCCCATCTCTCACAGACCGCAGCTCTTTCATGATGGAAAGACTTCTTTTTTACAGCACCTTGGTTGACCCGTTTGAGCTTGGCTCCATTTGAATGTCCTCATAAGAACAGGAAAGATGAGGCTGCATCATCAACCCAGGATGGACAGAGAGGCTTCGTGGGAGTTGCTGGGTTCTCGTTTCACGCTTGTCAGTCAGCCCTGGAAGCCACAACCTTCCTGGGAGTCCTTTCAGAGCACTCAGCAGCCAGTGGGGACGGGGCAGTCTGCACCTCTGCCACTGATGGGACCTTTGTCCAGCTGTGACCACTCCACAATTCAACTTCACATCTTCAAAATTCAGACTTAACTCAATTGCTATGGGATCCAACTGCATGAGATCTCATCAATGCCCGTGCCCGTCACCCGCTTCGGGGAGCAGTGATCACCAAGCCCACCTGAGACGGCCTCAACATTGTTAATTGGCTATACCCCAGATCAAAAGGATTTTGGTGTTAAAACAAAATAAAAATTTAAAAATTGAAGAAGCAAACAAACAAAATATGCTCCCAGGACAGAGCACGGATGAGAGCGCGGCCCTGAGCACCTGTAGACCCGGGGGCAGCCGGCCGCGGTCCTGGTGGGGTGGGGGCGAGCCCTGGCCTGGGGTCCTCGCTGCTGACCATCAGGGCCTCTGCTTCTCCTCCACTGGAGACAGAGAATGTCTGTCTTCCGTGTTTCCCTGTCTTCCATCTTTGTCTTTTCATCCCACTCTCTGGAACATTTCCTCAACTTTCTGTCCACAGATTTCTGCTGTGTTTCGTCATTTTGCTTCACAACTTGGCGAGCTCGCTTCCCCTTCCCGGGGGCAGCCCCTGCCCACCCCGCCGCATCCCCCAACCCTGCCCGCAGCTCCCTTTTGTTTCAGACTCTGGCCTCCGTCACCCCCCAGAGATGCACGGCAGCTTCTTCAGGACTTCCCTCCCAGGCCCTCTGTGGTCTCTGCTTCCCTCAGGCCGAGTCCTCTCCCCTCTTCTGGATCTTTTCCTTTGCATAGCAGGCTTTCTGAAATACATGAGCAGACAATCCAGGACAAGGGACATTTGGAAGACTGGAGCAGAGGGTGTGCCAGCTGGGCCAGGGGTCTGGCCGGTTGATGCCAGGCTGTGGGTGGTGGGGACCGTGGATGTGGGGACGCCAAGAGCCGCACGAGCTGCGTGGGCCTCCGGTTGACTCAGTAATTACTAAGTGCCAGGTTCTGTCCCTAAACACTCGTTCCTGCACAGGAAGAAAGCTGTCCCTCTTTTTGGCTTGGGGAGATGAAAATCTGCCGGATAGGAGTTCTGAGTCCTGGGGTGGGGGCGGGTCTGGGGATGTGGACCGCTGGCCGTGGAAGAGCAAGACCCTTTTGCTCAGCCCACCTCTCTCCGTGCCAGGCTTGGAGTGTTCTAGAAGCAGTGGCCCCTGCCCTGCCCTGCCCTCCCGGGCCGTCACCTGCCAGCACCTGTTTTATTGCCATGAGCTCGTTTCCCTCCCTGTGCTGGTGCTAGGGTGGGGGCAGGGGAGCAGGGTGCCTGGGGGCGGGCTGGCTTTGTCCAGTATGCCCATACCATCAGGAGCGTCCAGGGGAGCATTTTAGGATTCTCACTCAGGTGGAAAAAGTCTGCCCTGCCCCCCGAGGACGTAGGAGCCTGTCTCACCCACGGGCAGGCTGGTGCAGCCCTGCATGGCCACCTGGGCTGGGCTCCTCTCAGGGGCTGAGACCCCTACAGGGGCATGGGGCGTGCTCTCCAGCCTTGCCAAGACTGGGGTTCCAATCCAACCAAGGCTTGGCAGTGGGGGTCAGCCCTGGGCTTCACTGTCCTCATGTAAGTGGAAGGTAGAGACGAGGTGTAGCACTGGCCCCTGGCAGTCTCCAGACCAGTACTTGCTGATTGACTGAGTGAGCAAAGCTCTAGTGCATGGAGCTGAGTTAGAAGGAGTGTGACGGAGCACCTGTTGCTTCTGCAGCTGGTTTAAACAGGTTACCTTCAGAACTTTGGAGGGGGCCAGCAGACACCCTGGGGTTGGCTGTTACCCTGGATAGTCAGTGGGCTGGGAAAGAGGAGACTGTTTGGGGTCATAAACATGAGCTTAATGGGCTTTAAATGAGCCTTGGGGGTCACAGGGAAGAAAAGGGGGCTGAGCCAGAATCATCAGGAGGAACTCTCAGGGCCTAGTGCCTGCACGGCCTGCCACTCTGCACAGGTCACCCCTCCTCACTCCACCCTAGGAGGGGAACTCTGGCCACCGGCTTCTGGCTGGGAACTGAGGCCCAAGAGGGGAACATGCTGTCCCAGGGGCCAGGGTGGAGGGGCAGACCCGGATGTGGACGCAGGCCTCTGAACCAAGCCCAGGCTCCCAGCCACTGGACTGAGTGATCGGCGGGACTCTGTTCCAGCCAGGGCCCCTCCCGCCCTCTGGGGAACGGGCATTCAGAGCAGCCCCTTCCAGCTCCACGGCCCCAGGGAGGCCCTCGGGGGCACTCAGTGTGGGAGCCTGGGTGGGGGTCTGAGGCCCGATGGTGGGCAGCAGTGTAGCTTCACCCACCCACCACGGAGCCTGCCAGACCCTCCGGCTCCATCCCTGCAGTGCATCCTCTATTCACCCACAGCCCAAATCAGCCAAGTCACTGCGGTCCGACTTAAACGTGGCCCTGAAGGGGCCTCGGGCTTCCCTGAGGGCTGATGGTAGAGAATCCGCCTGCAGTGCAGGAGATGGGTTCAGTCCCTGGGTCAGGAAGATCCCCTGGAGGAGGGCAAGGCACCCCACTCCGGTATTTTTGCCTGGAGAATCCCATGGACAGAGGAGCCTGGCGGGCTACAGTCCCTGGGGTCACAAGAGTCAGACCCAACTGAGCGAGGAAGCACACAGCACAGGGCCTCACTGAGCGCCCTTCACCAGTTCCCATCAGCACAGGTTCTGTGTCAAAGCCCCCAGCCCTGCAGCAGACTTCCTGCTGTGGCCGTTCCTGAGAAGGGGACACGGCAGCTCTGTGACCATGGGGCCCTCACCTGCCCCAACTCACCGTCACCTGCAGACCTGCTCCCAGGAGCGTCCAGCGTGCGGTGCTGGGACCCCGAGAGCCGACGACTCGGCCCTGCTGCTGCCGGCCAAGAAGCCTCCCTGTGCTGAGATGAGCCCCGAGGGCAAGCTGAGGCTGGCGCCTGGACCCCGAAGGATCCGTCAGTGATGACCACCATCATGTCACTCCTGAGGGCCTGCGCCTGCTGCAGAGGGTCTCGTGGCCCCGGGCCAGCCCCTCCTCCCGGCAGGAACGCACAGCAGGACTGTGTGCGCCCGGCACCCCTGCTCTTGGTAGCACTTTCTCAGGGTGCGTGCCAAGGAGGCTGGGTGTTTCATTCCGGGCTCATCTTGCCCCTCGACTCCACTAAAGGGCAGGACACCTGGTCTGGACCCACCCACCAGGACCCCCAGAGCCTGTGAAACAGCTGCAAACCAGCTGAGCTGCTGGGCCCAGCATCTTCCTGGTGTCCACCGAGACCCCGCTCTCTTTGCTCATTTCAATCCTCCGTTAAGAGTTTCTGGGACCCCAGGCAACTTAAGCAGTGTAAAAGTGAATTTTAGGAACCATCAGTATGAGCCCTGCTGATGGAAGAAGGAGGCGCAGAGAGGCCACGCTGGCTTCCCAAGGCCACACAGCTGGTTAGCCACGGACGGGGCCGAGGCCCAGGCTCCCAGCACCGACCTCACGCTGCGTCCCACGGCCTCACCCCACCCCACTCCCAGGCAAGCCCCAGGCAGCCCCAGGAGCACTGTTCCTCCCGTGGGAGAGTCTGATTCTGCAGGACTGACGGAGCCCCACAGGAGCCTGGCAACAGCAACCTCCTCTGTCTCTGACCCGCCTCAGGCCAGGGGAGCGGCTGGGATCCAGCGGCCTGGCCTGCTGTCGTACCCCAGCCCTCCACCCCGGCTCCCGGGAACGGCCATCCTTGAACCAGGCCTGCTGGCGGGGTAATCGCTTCCAGAAGGCTGGGTGTTTGGTTGCTGGCTGGACGTAGGCCTGCACTGCGCCTTGCCATCGATGGGATACGTTTCCCGTGTCCAGGGGAGGAAGGGCCTTCCTTCTGGAGTTAAAAGGAGGCAGAAAATTGCTTTTGTGATGGTCTCTGAAATAAGCTGGAAAGTGCCCAGGGCAGAGAGCAGGAGGCCTGGATTGGGGTCCACCCAGCCTTGGTCACAGCCCTCTGCCAAGCATGGCAGGGCCCTGGGGCCTGAGGCGGTAGGGGCCTGGTGTCATGGGGCCGGGCGGTGCCCAATTGTCCGCGCTGGCGCTGGGCCCCGGAGTTTCCCAGAGCTGGCGAGCGGAGCCTTTGCAGCTGCCGTGGGCACAGGGTGAGTCTTCTGCGTTATGTTTGGGTAGGAGGGGGCTCAAGACAGATCCAGCCAGGTCTGACCCGACGTGGCCGACTCTCCTGGAGGACCACAGGCCCCGCCCTGGATGCACAGAGTCTAGGTCAGCTGGTACGGCTGGGCGAAGGCCCCCAGGAGGCTCTTTACAGGAAAGGAGATGCTTCCCTTGGATGATGGCCTTGGCTGGCCTGCAGACGCCCCTTTCTTGGGGCCCTTGCCCTGAACCCTCGCAGGCTTTCGGCCAAGTCTGCAGGAGAGGCGGACAAGCTGGCCGGGCCCCGCCCTCAGCCGCAGCCCCAGCAGCCCTGCTGTCTGGCCTCCCAGCCTCTTTCTCTCTCTGGTCCTGAGGCCGCAATAGGCCGTGGCAGAATCCGCAGAGCCCTGCCTCTGAGAGGAGGGCATCGTTTGGATGTGAATGCGACCCTCTTGGTCTCATCTCTCGCCAAGAAGAGCAGGGACATCTACCATGGGGGGTCCTCCCAGGACTAGTGGAGGCCCGGATCCACTACGCGAGCTGGACACGGGGCCCAGGGGAGCGTGGCACGAGGCAGAGTGTGGAACCTGGGGGCGCGGGTGAACCCATGTCGAATGCACGCGGGTGGTCCAGCCAAGGCGCTGGTACAAAAGGGCCGGGGGGCACGCCCCGGAGTGAGGCGACAGGTGGAACCAGGGTGGTGAGCACTCTGGTGAGAACGGGAGGAGAACCAACTGTGTTCATGATGACTGACGTTTCCCAGTACACGTTTCTATGTCTTTATCACACACCGGAAATAACTCACTTGCCAAAATTTGAGTCATTCTTCACTTTCTTACATGTCACTCCAATCCATCAGCACATTAAAATAGCTGTGCCTTCAAAATACACTCAGTATCCTCCCGGGCGAGGTGGAGCCGTGAATCAAGGATCTGTGAAGCGGCAGAACTGGCCATGAGCTTCACACGCGTGAGTTCTCCTGGAAGCCAGCTGAAGCAGGCGCGATGACTGGGAGGTGGGGCGCTGTTGGCCTCCGAGCATCAGGGATGCCGAGGCCCGGGAGGGGCTCCTGCTGCTGGGACAGGAGCTGGACCCCTGTCCAGATCTCCTGCGGGGTCAGGCGGGCAGGGGCGGGGTCAGCCCCCTGCAAACTGCGGCAGATGGCAGGAAGGACAGGGAGGGCGGGGCTCGGGCAGGACTCTGCTGGTGGACTGCTCGCTTCAACAGGGGACTCAATCCCACAGGCCACCTGCCTCTGAAACCCCGCAGGACCTTCTGGAGTTCCAAAGAGCAAGTTGAATCAGAGAAGTGAGGAAATGCAGAAACAAGGAAAGCAGTCAAGCGAGACATAAGTGTATGCTTAGTGGCTCAGTCGTGTCTGACTCTGCGACCCCATGGACTGCAGCCCGCCAGGCTCCTCTGTCCATGGGGATTCTCCAGGCAAGAATACTGGAGTGGGGTGCCATTTCCTTCTCCAGGGGATCTTCCCAACACAGGGATTGAACCCAGGTCTCCCACATTGCAGGTGGATTCTTTACCAGCTAAGCCACCAGGGAAGCCCAAGAATACTGGAGTGGGTAGCCTATCCCTTCTCCAGCGGATCTTCCTGACCCAGAACTCAAATCGGTGTCTCCTGCACTGCAGGCGGATTCTTCACCAACTGAGCCACCAGGGAAGCCCACTGTCACCTAAGAGAGGCCTTAAAACCAACGACAGTCATCTTTACAAGAAAAGAGAAAGATTTGGATATAGAGGCAAAGAGCACACACCGAGAAAAAAGCTGAGTGAAGACAGAAGCAGAGACTGGAGGGGTGCGTCTACAAGGCAAGACCCACCACGTGTCACTGGCTGCCCCGGAAGCTGGAAAGAGGCCTGAAATGGACTCATCTTCAGAAGCTACAGAAGGAACCAAGCCTGCGGACACCTTGACTGTGGACGTCTGGCCTCCAGAATGGGAGAGAGTGAACGTGTGCTGCTGTGAGCCTGTCCCACCACACACCACTGGCACCCTGAGAACCAGCAGGTACGCGGTGCGATGAGGCCGAGGGGTCGCTGTAGACAGCAGTGCCTAAAGACTCAGGCTGTGTGAGCTCCGTTAGCAGGAGAACTCACAAACAGTTAAAAGGTGCCGGCTTTCAATTTTCTAATCAGCGTCATCAGATGCTCTGAACAGAAAACCGACTCACTAAATTCTAGGAAAGGATTCCGTTTTTTAAGAATGTAATTTATGGACTCAAAGTAAAGCCTTGGGAAATTCATCCATTTGAAAGGGACACATCTGATAATATTGTTAGTGTAATTTAGTCAAAATGGGCAACATTAAAATAAAGTCAGGGCTTCCCTGCTGCTCCAATGATTAAGAATCCACCTCATGCAATATAGGGGACACAAGTTCAACCCCTGGGCCGGGAAGATCCCACATACGTTGGGGCAACTAAGCCCGTTCCCCACAAGTACTGAGCTGTGCTCTAGAGCCCCGTGAGCCACATCTGCTGAAACCCGTGCACAGAGCCCGTGCTCCACGGCAAGAGAAGCCACGGCAATGAGACCAGAGCACCGCAGCTAGAGAAAGCCCATGCATAGCAACAAACACCCAGCACAGTCAAAAATAACAATTAATTAATTAAAAAAATAGTTAGTTCTTTTGTAGCGACAATACGGAGTTTGTTGGTAGAATGATGTTCTTGTTAAATGGAAAAGCTTAAGGATAGAAACTGGGGATTGCGTAGGGTACAAACATAATTCATGATTGTTCCCAACACCCTGATCATCTAGGGCTTCCCTGGTAGTTCAGCTGGTAAAGAATCTGCCTGAAATGCAAGAGACTCTGGTTCGATTCCTGGGTCAGGAAGATACCCTGGAGAAGGGAACGGCTACCCACTCCAGTATTCTTGCCTAGAAAATGCCATGGACAGAGGAACTTGGTGGGCTATAGTCCATGGGGTCACAAAAAGTCAGACACAAGTGAGTGATTTTCACTTTTCATGATAGTCCACCAAACTAACTGAAGCTACAGCCCTCACATTTCACAATATTATGAAACATATATTTATTTACACATAGACACACACATAGCTGGGATAACTGAAGTATAATTTTTGGGGGATTAAGCTCATGTTGGAAACAAATGTTGGCAAATATAATGACAGTAAATTTTTTTTCTCATTGTGTCTGTTATGAATTTAATTTTAGTAATATCTGAGTTCTGCAGGACCCAAATGCCCTACAATGGTATTACTGACCCTTTCTTTTTTCCCGGATATCTTGATCGAAAGTATGAATTGAATGGAGTGTCATAGAACTTTGACTTTTGAAGATGTTGACAAGTATAATTATTCAAAACAAAACCTTAAACAAACAGCATTAAAAATGAGCTAAAAAAAAAACAGAAAAGGAGAGCTTAGTTTCAATCATGAAACTAAATAGTAAATAAATCAAAATTAATAAATACTAGCTACTATTGCTTGAATACTTCTGCCAATAATAATTATAAAAGCTAAAAGTGAAAGTGAAATTTGCTCATTTGTGTCCAACTCTTTGCAACCCCATGGACTATACAGTCTATGAAATTCTCCGGGCCAGAATACTGGAGTGGGTAGCCTTTCCCTTCTCCATGGGATCTTCCCAACCTAGGGATTGAACTGGGGTCTCCTGCATTGCAGGTGGATTCTTTACCAACTGAGCTATCAGGGAAGCCCAGAAAACTGGTTTATAACCAATCATGTCAAGGTACTGAGAATAAACTAAATGAGGAAGAAATGAGAAGAGATATAATCCCTGAAAAATAGGGAAGTACCCAGAAAATTAAACCCAGGAAAATAATTCTCCTCTGAATTTCTTTTTACTCAAAAGACAAAAATTAAACTCACTGGTGATTCAGATAGAGTTAGCAGAGAAAGGTTTTAAAATTACTACAGTTAATATGTCAAATAGTGGGGGGAAATACACAAAATGGAAGATACAATGTTTCATTGAGAATTGAAATCTATAAAGAAAGTCAAACACATTGTAGAACTGAAAATATAATATCTAAAATGAGATGTTCATTCAGTGGATTTAAAAATACACAGATGCTGCAGAGGACAGAGACAGAAAATATAAAGATGAGTTAATAGAAAATACCCAAGATGAAAAAGGGAAATAAAAGAAAAAGTAAAAAGAAAAAAGAACTAGAGAGGCATGGAATCACAGTAAAGGGTCTGATAGAAATCACATGACAATGGGATATTTTAAATTAAATGGGTGGGGGTGGGAAGAGGAGATCCTACCAACCTAAAAATCTGTATGTAGAAATCTTTTAAATGTTGGTGGGAATACAAACTAGTACAGCCACTATGGAGAACAGTGTGGAGATTCCTTAAAAAACTGGAAATAGAACTGCCTTATGACCCAGCAATCCCACTGCTGGGCATACACACTGAGGAAACCAGAAGGGAAAGAGACACGTGTACCCCAATGTTCATCGCAGCACTGTTTATAATAGCCAGGACATGGAAGCAACCTAGATGCCCATCAGCAGATGAATGGATAAGAAAGCAGTGGTACATATACACAATGGAGTATTACTCAGCCATTAAAAAGAATACATTTGAATCAGTTCGAATGAGATGGATGAAACTGGAACCTATTATACAGAGTGAAGTAAGCCAGAAGGAAAAACACCAATACAGTATACTAACGCATATATATGGAATTTAGAAAGATGGTAACAATAACCCTGTGTATAAGACAGCAAAAGAGACACTGATGTATAGAACAGTCTTATGGACTCTGTGGGAGAGGGAGAGGGTGGGAAGATTTGGGAGAAGGCATTGAAACATGTATAATATCATGTATGAAACGAGTCGCCAGTCTAGGTTCGATGCATGATACTGGATGCTTGGGGCTGGTGCACTGGGACGGCCCAGAGGGATGGTATGGGGAGGGAGGAGGGAGGAGGGTTCAGGATGGGGAACACAGGTATACCTGTGGCGGATTCATTTTAATATTTGGCAAAACCAATACAATATTGTAAAGTTTAAAACTAAAATAAAATTTAAAAAATAAAATGAAAACATAAATAATGACATTTTCAAAAAAACAGAAGCAAAAAGAATTCATTGCCAGCAGACGCACACTTCAGAAAAATAGTAAAGGAAGTTCATAAATGGAAGGGAAACAGTGCCAGCTTGAAGCTGAAACAACAGAAGCACCAGAGAAAGACAAATATTGTGTGTAAACATCGGAGAATATTAATTGTCTGAAACAGCAATAGCTTCTATGTCAGTATTAAAAACAGGTAGAAATTAGCATCATGAATAGGAGGAGGTAAATGGAATGCTATTCCTGTCTGTCCTCCTTTGTCAGTTTGGTACCAAGAAGCAGATACCAAAACTAAGCTATACTTGCAGAAGATGCACTGGGCGCCTCTGAGAAGGAAGAGGCGCAAGGCAGCAGGAGTAGGTGAGCGGACGCTCAGCCCCGGTGCTGGTTCACTCTTGTGGACGGAGAGAGGGAAGGAGGAAGGCTTGGCAGGAAGAGATGGGGACTGTTTGTTGTGAGGCTCTGAGAAAGCCTTGGCCAGTCCCAGGCAGGCCACTGGGGAGCCCCTGGCAAAGATTACCTGTTGAAGGAATCCTTGGGCAGGAATAGGCTGGCTTTGCACTCCCTCCAAGCGCCATCATTGCCAGAGAGCAACTGGGGAGGAGACCATGGCCTTGGCTGGAGGCTACAGGGGATCAGAAAGAGCTACCCCCAGCTCCTTTCCCTGCAGCAGTGTCTCTTGAATCCACACGAGCATTGCTTTAAATGCAGTAAAAATTCTACTTTACAGTAGATTGTAATCAATCAAGGATACATACTGTAATCTCTAGACAACCTCTAAAATAGAAGTATAAAAGTACATACCTTAATATTCAGCAAAATTGAATAAAAAGCACTTGATTAACAATATCTTCAAAAAGATAATGTAAAGGAACAAATGGGCAAAACAGATGGGGAAAAAAATAAGATTAACAGTAATTGCATCAGTAATTACAGACAGATGGTTCAGTTGCTCAGTCATGTCCAACTCTTTGCACCACCATGGACTGTAGCACACCAGGCTTCCCTGTCCATCACCAACTCCCAGAGCTTGCTCAAACTTATCCATTGAGTTGGTGATCCAAGAAGATGAGATGGTTGGCCATCCAACCATCTCATCTTCTGTTGTCCCCTTCTCCTCCTGCCTTCAATCTTTCCCAGCATCAGGGTCTTTTCCAGTGAGTCAATTCTTCACATCCAGTGGTCAAAGTATTCGAGTTTTAGCATCAGTCCTTCCAATGAATATTTAGGATTGATTTCCTTTAGGATGCACTGGTTGGATCTCCTTGTAGTACAAGGGACTCTCAAGAGTCTTCTCCAACACCACAGTTCAAAAGAATCAATTGTTTGGCACTCAGCTTTCTTTATGGTCCAACTCTCACATCCATATGTGACTCCTGGAAGAACCATAGTTTTGATTAGATCCATTACATGCAAATGGATCAAAGTCAAAGAAAGACATGAAGATGTTCAATTAACAAGAGCACCAACCATTTACAAGATTTAATTTTGAAATTTCGTGGTATGGTTTGGCATATCTCAATTATGAAAACAAAATCTTTTGAGAGAATATTTTAAGTTGGATAATTTTACTGTATACTGAAACAGAATTCAATTGAGAAGTCTTAAAATTTTTTAGGATCTAAATATGGTGAAACATTCAAATGAATCTTAAGTATAATTTATTTAACAAGTTTTATTTTATACATATATTTGCCAAAGAAAAGTACTCTGAAAGGGGGAATAGAAAGAGTACCTGAGAAAATATTTGGCCTGAAATATTTATACATTTATTTACGGAAAAAACAAAATTAAGATTTTCTTTCATTTAGAAGAATTATTCTGAGGTTACTTGATAGCTACTTGTTAATTCTTACTTGTTAATTCTCAATAGAGAAATAGCATCCTATGATCAGTAGCAAAGAGTAGCAAGAGTTGAAGTGTGTCTGCAATTGCAGATTTATTAATGAGAAAACAGAACTTGGAAGAAGATTCCAGTTTTATGAAGAGACAGAAGAGATAAAGTTCATGGAAAAAGAATTGGTCAAGCGATGGGTTAAAGTGTTTGAATATATTTCAAGAAGAATGGGCTTATAATATTATTTTAGTGTTCAGATAACCAGAAGTTTACTTTATTTTGCTTTAATGAATACAGGTGCATGTTATTTTTAACAAGAATTTTATTTTTTAAATTTATTTACTGGTAAAACTGTTTCATGTATCCAGCAATTCAAAATGGTATGGACCTAACAGAAGCAGAAGATATTAAAAAAAGGTGGCAAGAATACACAGAAGAACTATACAAAAAAAGGTCTTCATGACCCAGATAACCATGATGGTGTGATCACTCACCTAGAGACATAATCCTTCGCATCCTGGAATGCGAAGTCAAGTGGGCCTTAGGAAGCATCACTATGAACAAAGCTAGTGGAGGTGATGTGCGGGGAGCGAGCTCCGCCCGTGGCAAAGGTCATGAGGAAGGAGGCTTGGCATACGCAAAGGCGGGATCAAGCCTCAGGAGTCTCCCTGGAAATTCTCGAGCATCTACCCCCAAAACCAGAGTCTGCCTACTTTCTGCTTTGTGCTCTCACCTACACCTCTGACTTTACGGGGGGCTGTCCCCCACTACCTCTCTCTGAAACAAGAGTTAGCTTACAGCTCCAGTTAATAATTCCTGGGTGTGACAGTGTTTCAACCTACAAACTCCTTTGGAAATCCTCTAGCCTGCCTGAGTAGGTTTTTCCGGCCACATGTGATTGTTCAGAGCCTCCCAACTGTGAGAGGCATGAGATGTCCTAAACTGTCTAAATACAGATTCCTTTGAGCAGTTAAAAGATTGATTAGAAATTGTATTGGTGAAGGGATTTTCACTTGTTGGGCCAATGTTTGCTGCTAAGTTTCCATATCCCTTACCTGCTGTGTCCCTGGCAGTGTATTGATTAATATAATTGGTGTAAATAGTAGCTTTAATGTTTGTAACCTGGGACACTTGAGTTAATTCTTTTTCTTGTTATAGCCCACCACACCTTTGCTCTGTAGGAATGCAACTTTGTCTAATGCTTTTGGAGGGTGGCTCCTGACCAATCACCTTTAGAGAAAAATAAGTTTTCTGAAGAAAGGGTCTTAAAATGTTAACAGGCCTCCGGGCCAGAAGATGATGCAAATCACCTAAGCTTTTGCATATGATAAGTCTGCAGAAAGAAAGCCTGGCTTACTGCATGACTCTACCCCTTCCCCCTTTATCCTCTATGCATAACTTAAGGTATAAAAACTACTTTGGAAAATAAAGTGCGGGCCCTGTTCACCGAAACTTGGTCTCCCCATGTCGTTCTTTCTCTCACCTTCTGGCTGAATTATTCAGCCTCTTTTCTCCACTGAATTTCCTCACTGAGCTATCCTTATTTCAGCCTCTTTTCTCCACTGAATTTCCTCACTGAGCTATCCTCATTCTATTACTCTTTATATCCTTAATTAAAGTTTAATTAAGCAGTTGTTTCCTGATCCTCGCCGACGCCGTCCCTGCTTCGAATTCCCTGGATCCACCGGGGCTGGACCCCGGCAGTGATGGAATTCCAGTTGAGCTACTTCAAATCCCAAAAGATGATGCTGTGAAAGTGCTGCACTCAATATACCAGCAAATCTGGAAAACTCAGCAGTGGCCACAGGACTGGAAAAGGTCAGTTTTCATTCCAATCCCAAATAAAGGCAATGCCAAAGAAATATTCAAACTATTACACAATTGAACTCTTCTCACATGCTAGCAAAGTAATGCTCAAAATTCTCCAAGCCAGGCTTCAACAGTACATGAACGATGAACTTCCAGATGTTCAAGCTGGATTTAGAAAAGACAGGGGAACCAGAGATCAAATTGCCAACATCTGTTGGATCATCAAAAAAGCAAGAGAGTTCCAGAAAAACATCCACTTCTTCTTTATTGACTATACCAAAGCCTTTGACTTTATGGATCACAACAAACTATGGAAAATTTTTAAAGAGATGGGAATACCAGACCACCTGACCTGCCTCCTGAGAAATCTTTTGCAGGTCAAGAAGAAACAGAACTCGACGTGGAACAACAGACTGGTTACAAATCAGGAAAGGAGTATGTCAAGGCTGTATACTGTCACCCTGCTTATTTAACTTATATGTAGTGTACATCATGAGAAATGCTGGACTGGATGAAGCACAAGCTGAAATCAAGGTTGTCCAGAGAAGTATCAATAACCTCAGATATGCAGATGACACCACACTTAACAGCAGAAAGTGAAGAAGAACTAAAGATGGAAGTGAAAGAGGAGAGTGAAAAAGTGAAAAAGTTGGCTTAAAGCTCAACATTCAGAAAACTAAGATCGTGGCATCCAGTCCCATCACTTCATGGCACATAGATGGGGAAACAATGGAAACAGTGAGACTATTTTTGGGGGGCTCCAAAATCACTATAGATGGTGACTGGAGTCATGAAATTAAAGACACTTACTTCTTGGAATAAAAGCTATGACCAACCTAGACAGCATATTAAAAAGCAGAGATATTACTTTGCAAACGAAAGTCCGTCTAGTCAAAACTATGGTTTTTTCCAGTAGTCATGTATGGATGTGAGAGTTGGACCATAAAGAAGGCCGAGTGCTGGAGAATTTATGCTTTCGAACTATGTTGTTGGGGAAGACTCTTGAGAGTCCCTTGGGCTGCAAGGAGATCCAACCAGTCCATCCTAAGGCAAATCGGTCCTGAATATTCACTGGAAGGACTGATGCTGAAGCTGAAATTCCAATACTTTGGCTACCTGATGTGAAGAATTGACTCATTTGAAAAGACCCTGATGCTGGGAGAGATTGAAGGCAGGAGGAGAAAGGATGAAAGAGGATGAGATGTTGGATGGCATCACTGACTCAATGGACATGACTTTGAGCAAACTCTGGGAGTTGCTGATGGATAGGGAAGCCTGGTGTGCTGCAGTCCATGGGGTCACAAAGAGTCGGACGCCACTGAGCGAGTGAACTGAACTAAACTGAATTCAATGCAATTATTTTCTTGATCCATAAGTAAATTTCAAGAAATTCACATTTTCATCATTTTTATTATTCCCATACTCTCGGTACTATCCTTGTTTGATGGTATCCTTTAAAACCCAGCATGAAAATTGGAGTCATAGCAGGTGACTTTGGATGAGCCAGTGTGTGTCACCATGATAAGGGCATGATGGCATATTATTCATTAGAATGGAGAGAGTTAGAAATGAAATTGGGAGTGACTGTGGTGTGTCTGCCCCAGGCACATTAGTACGTTGGAAGGCATTACCCTCAGGAAGACTTTAGGCTGCAGAGCCCACCTCGTCCAGCCCCAAGACCATTTTCTCAATTGGAACAGTCAGCAGAGAAAGGCGAGGTGACAAGGTGTCACAGAGGCAGTCCTGTTGGTATTCAGAAAGCAGTGCGCTGATGAACACGACCTTGTTTATGAGCCAGATCAGACATTTCCTTGTTACTGAAAGTCAAGAGCAAAAGGCAAGTTAACAGTAAAGAGATACATTATCAAGAATCAAGATGCCAAAGGTCAAACTTCATCTTACCACTAGCAAGCGCCTCTGTCATTTGAAAAGGTTACTCATCCCACTTGGAATATCAAGTGGTAGTTGATTGGGTTTAGAGCTTTTCCTATCTTTATCCTTTGCAAACTGTCTGGATGCCAATGCCCAATAACTCAGATCTCCAGATCCGGCAAACAGGAAACTACTAAGATACTTTTAGTTAAAGCCTGACTTTTTAATTAAAGTGATGGATAGAGCACTTAGCATAAACATTCTGTGTTCCCCCTTCTAACAAACATCTTAAGCAGAGCGAAAAGGAAAAAATACTTCGGTATTAACTTAACCTTTCTCATGAATACACTAGCTTGTATTTATTCTAGATTAGCAGAACTATTGTCAAAAATAGGCTCAAGAAATAAGCTAATAACCTGATACAGTGTAGGAATGAACACACATACAATACCTTGCTTTTGTTCAGTCACTCAGCTGTGTCTGACTGTTTGCAACCCCATGGACTGCAGCACGCCAGGCCTCCCTGTCTTTCACCATCTCTCGCAGTTTACTCAAACTCATGTCCATCGAGTCGGTGATGCCATCCAACCATCTCATCCTCTGTTGCCCCTTCTCCTCCTGCCTTCAATCTTTCTCAGCATCAGGGTCTTTTCCAGTGAGTCAGCTCTTCGCATCAGGTGGCCAAAGTATTGTAGCTTCAGCTTCAGTATCATTCCTTCCAATGAATATTTAGGGCTAATTTCCTTTAGGATGGACTGGTTTTATCTCCTCATTATCCAAGGGACTCTCAAGACTCTTCCCCAGCACCACAGTTTGAAAGCATCAATTCTTCAGTGCTCTGCCTTCTTTATGGTCCAACTCTCACATCCATACATGACTACTGGGAAAACCATAGCTTTAACTGTAGGGACCTTTGCTGGAAAATTGATGTCTCTGTTCTTCAATATGCTGTTTAGATTGGTCATAGCTTTTCTTCCAAGGAGTAAGCGTCACTATAATTAAAATAGATAACCAATACAGACCTCCTGTACAGCACAGGGAACTCTGCTTAATATGCTATAATAAACTAAATGGGAAAAGACTCTGAAAAGAATAGATATATGCATATGTGTAACTAAACCACTGTGCTTTACACATGGAACTAACTCAACAATGCAAATCAATTACAGTCCAATATAAAATAAAATTTTAAATAATAAAATACAGATAAAAAGGTCAAAAAAGTGAATGTATTAGCAAAAGCCAAGGGCTGCATCATTAAATTACTTTAGTTTCCATGTTTCCATTTTTGTTCTGTAAAAGCACCGTGTTTGTGAATTAGTCAGACTGCAGGTTTGGGCGCCCCTCCTGCCATGGATGCTAGCCGCACAGCTTGACTCCACATGCGGGTGTTGGGGGTGGGGTGGGGAGAGGGTCAGTTTTCCCAGGTGAACCTTGGAAACCTCACAGCCATGAGGTGAACCCCACCCCCCGGTCTCCAAGTCTGCAGAGTCACACCACTGCTGAGGGCCGCTTTACCTACAACCTGAGCTCAGTCTCAGCTACACTGTTAGGGCCTGGTTCCCAGGGCGCTCATCCACTCCCAGGAAGGCATTCCAGGAATTCTGGGGGCAGATTGGAGGTCCATCTTGTAGAAGTGGATGCCCCACTCAGAGGCGCTGAGTGTCCAGCTCAAGTGGTCTGGAGACAGGTGACCTCCAGGGACTTGGGACTCACTCCCAGGCCCTGCTGGCCAAGTTTCCAGGCTAAGAGGTTACAAATGGACGTTTCCTTCCATCCATACAGAATTCCAAGGATGGACAGTCAGGAAATAGCACCATCTGAGAGCTGGCACTAAAAGTTATGCACCCTGAGCCGTTCACTTTTCCGTGTCTCAGTTTCCTTGCTGGTAAAACAGGGGAGCTGAGTCAGAGCCCCCACATTCTCCTTTGTACACCCCAGAACCCTGGGCGAGTTTAAACCATATACACATGCATTGAAAATAATTTTCATTTTTCTAAAATTGGAAGGTATAATCAAGGCGTGGTCTTTTCAAGAAGTATACCTCAGTTATCCTGTTCCTTGTTGGAATTCCAACAGCACTCCATTACATAAATATTATATAACACCCCTCTCTACAAAAAACCAGAGAAGCCAGGCGGGTGAAGAACAAAACTATTACAGAGAACAGTGAGAAGTATTACTCACCATCAGCCACTTAATTCCAAGGATTAGGAGCCAAGCAGAATACCACACAGTAAGTGAACATCACCTAATTAAAACCTCCTTTATAAATGGTGCCATTAGAATCGCCACAGCCACCGATCGCGGGAGTATGTCATTATGCAGCATTATTACGGCCCTAAGACGCTTCTCTGGGACATGACTCAGAGTTCATAAACCCAGCAAGGACCCGCGCTCCCGATTCCAGCCAATTTTCGGAGCGCTGTGAAAAATACAGTTACGCCAGGGTGTGCTTTTCACCCCAGAACAGTTGTTGCCATTTTGTCGACAGGGGTGGAGTAGATGAGCGGAGGGAGCTCATGCAGGAAGAGACGGGGGATGTGGCTGAGGAATGAGGTGGGAATCAGAGTTGGCCAGGCCGCCAGCTCCTCACCTGCAGGGCTGGGGGGCCTTGGCAAGAGTGGGGGCAGGCCACAGCCCCGACTCCTCTGTGAGCCCACCTGGTTTCTGGAGCAGGACCATCCCCCAAACAAGAGGTCAGAACTGGCCTACAAGGGGCCTTAAGGCTGTGCAGCATTGCTGAATAGAAGGAAGAGAATCACCCACTTCTCTCCACCACTGCCCACCCCCCCAGTTTCCCAGCCAGGGCATAGAGGGGCGGTCACAGGCAACACAGGCCAGAGAGTGGGGCCTTGCTGCTGGGAACTCTTCTGTACCCCCATGCTGCCTGCCCCAGGGTGGAGACCCCTGGAGCAGGCAGCCTCTCCTTCCTTCCTTTCTGTGGAGAGAGGGGCTTGCCTGAAAGGTGAGTCTGACGCAGGAACCAGGTGTGCGGACTCAGCTCAGCCCTGCACCCCGCTCTTCTTTGCAGGAGCCAAGCGTCCTCCTGCCGGCCCAGCCCATCCACACCAGATCCGGGCCAGGCCCCCTCAGAGGGAAACCTCTGTGTTTCCACCTGAGACGTGAAGCCGGTCCGCCTAGTCGCACAGGGTTAGGTGGTGGAGGTTTAGTCCCTAAGTCGTGCCCGACTCTTGCAACACCATGGACTGTGGCCCGCCAGGCTCCTCTGTCCATGGGATTCTCCAGGCAAAAATACTGGAGTGGGTTGCCATGCCCTCCTCCAGGGGATCTTCCCAACCCAGGGATCAAACCTAGGTCTCCTGCATTGCAGGCAGGATTTCCCTGCATTGTAGGCAGAATCTTTACTGACTGAGCTACAAGGGAAGATAACCCGCTACAGGGTGAGAGGGTTAGTGAAAACTGATAAGCCATACTGGACTAGTGAATCTGGTAAGTCCGTCAATCAGGTTCACCTGAGGAACCGGGCCAAGCAAACAAATGTGGACCTGAGGCCAGGTGCCTAGGGATAGCAACTGGCCAGGTGTGGGGTCCAAGGAGGCTGAGGTCCCCACCCGGGTTTCACCCGCTGGGATCTGGCAGTTCGATGACCAAGAGGGACGACGTTCTTCCCAGGGCTCTAGCCCAGCTGGGATGTGTCACAGGTTAAGGCGGTGGGTGGGGGTCTGTGGCTGCTCCTCCCCCACCCTCCCCTTCCCCACTCGGGGTGCTGTGAGCACCTCCCCCACCCATCTATCAGCTGCCATCCCGGCCAGGACTTGCTGCACCAGCCAAGGACTAAAGCTGCATTCCCTCAGAGCAGGGTGTGACGGGATGACACCAGCTTCTCTGGTCAGTCGTGTCTGACTCTTTGCGACCCCATGGACTGCAGCCCGCCAGACTCCTCTGTCCATGGGATTCTCCAGGCAAGAATACTGGAGTGGGGTGCCATTTTATTCCCCCAGAGGTCTTCCCCACCCAGGAATCAAGCCTGGGTCTCCCGTGTCTCCTGTGTCTCCTGCACTGGCAGGTGGATTCTTTACCATCGTGCCATCTGCGAAGCCCTTTTCTCTGGATTGTGGTTTCATCACACATTTCCTGGAATCTCTGCAGTTACATATCCATCACTCCAAAGCACGTTTCCAAGACAAACCATTCAATATCACAGTAATCCAAGTCTATGCCCCAAACACTAATGCCAAAGAAGCTAAAGTTGAATGGTTCTATGAAGACCTACAAGACCTTCTAGAACTAACACCAAGAAAAGATATCCTTTTCATCATAGGGAACCGGAATGCAAAAGTAGGAAGTCAAGAGATACCTGGAGTAACAGGTAAAGTTGGCTTTGGAGTACAAAATGAAGCAGGGCAAAGGCTAATAGAGTTTTGCCAAAAGAACACACTGGTCATAGTAAACACCCTCTTTAACAACACAAGAGAAGACTCTACACATGGACATCACCAGATGGTCATCCCTGAAATCATATTGTTATATTATTTGCAGCAAAGATGGAGAAGGTCTATACAGTCAGAAAAAACAAGACCGGGAGATGACTGTGGCTCAGATCACAAACTCCTTATTGCCAAATTCAGACTTAAATTGAAGAAAGCAGGGAAAACCATTAGGCCGTTCAGGTACGACCTAAATCAAATCCCTTTTGATTATACTGTGGAAGTGACAAATAGAGTCAAGGGATTAGATCTGATAGATAGAGTGCCTGAAGAACTATAAATGGAGGTTCGTGACATTGCACAGGAGGCAGTGATCAAGACCATCCCCAGAAAACCAGAAAAAGAAATGCAAAAAGGCAAGATGGTTGTCTGAGGAGGGCTTATAAATATCTGAGAAAAGAAGAGAAGTGAAAGGCAAAGCGGAAAAGGAAAGATATACCCATTTGAATGCAGAGTTTCAAAGAATAGCAAGGAGAGATAAGAAAGTCTTCCTCAGTGATCAATGCAAAGAAATAGAGGGTAAGAATAGAATGGGAAAGACTAGAGATCTCTTTAAGAAAATTAGAGATACCAAGGGGATATTTTATGCAAAGATGGCCACACCAGAGGGCAGAAACAGTATGGACCTCACAGAAGCAGGACGTATTAAGAAGAGGTGCCAAGGATACACAGAAGAAAGATCTTAATGACCTTAACCACAATGATGTGATCACTCACATAGAGCCTGACATCCTGGAGTCCGAAGTCAAATGGGCCTTAGGAAGCATCACTGCGAACAAAGCTAGTGGAGGTGATGGAATTCCAGCTGAGCTATCTCAAACCCTAAAATAAGATGCTGTGAAAGTGCTGCACTCAGTATGCCAGCAAATTAGAAGAACTCAGGAGTGGCCACGGGACTGGAAATGGTTAGTTTTCATTCCAGTCCCAAAGAAAGGCAATGCCAAAGAATGTAAAATAGAGAGCCAGTGTGAGTTTCTCCCCTTGCTTAATTTTATCTAAAATAAGTCAGTATTTTCAATACAATGCAAAGGGCTGAGATGCTTGGGCTCCATTTACTTCCTAGTTTCTCCGTGTGTAACTCTGCACCCATTTAAGCCTTTTACTAGGATGTGGCCATCCTGGTCCTAAACAGTCAGCGTTCACTCTGGCTGCCCCTGCCTTTACTCTTTTCTGCTGTTCCTTCCTTCACTTCTATGCTCACTGGCATCATTTCCCTTCTACTGGCACGATCCCCTTTCACACTGCCTTTAGTTCATGGTTTTACTTTTAACTTTAATTTTTTAATTTTGTATTGGGGTGTAGCCGATGAACAATGTTGTCATAGTCTCAGGTGAAATAGAGAAGGAACTCAGCCATACATACACATGTATCCATTCTCCCCCAAACCCACCTCCCGCTCAGGCTGGCACATAACGTTGAGCAGAATTCCATGGGCTATACAGTATGTCTTTGTTGTTTATGCAAATTAAATATAGCAAAGTGAACATGACTTTCCCAAAGTCCCTAAGTATCCTTTCCCCCTGGCAACTGCAAGTTTTGATTGCAAGTTTTCTCAGACTTCATTTGAAAATGCCTCTGTGTTACCTTTACTTTCAGAGGGTATTTTCACTGGGCATAGAAGTCTAAGTTGGCGGTTCTTTTCTTTTCTTGGAAGATGTCATTCAATTGTCTTCTGACTTCTATGTTTTTTGTTGAGAAGGCAGTTGTCAGGTTACCTCTTTGAAAATAATGTATATCCCCCACCTCCCACTCTAGTATCTTTTTTTTTTCATAAATGTTTTTAAATTGTGGTGAAAGACACATAACATAGAATTTACTATTTGTAAGTGTAGCATGAAGTGGTATTGAGTACATCCATATTGTTCTGTGAGCCTCACCATCTGTCTCGAGAACTCTCTTCATCCTGCAGAGCTGAAGCTCTGTACTTACTGAACAATAACTCCCCCTCCTCCTCCCCCAGCTGTTATTCTACTTCCCTTCTCTGTGATTTTTGTCAACTCCAAGTGCCTCATATAAGTGGAATCACATAGTATCTGTGACTGGCTTATTTCATTTAATGCAATGTCCTCAAGCCTGTCAGAATTTCCTTCCTTTTAAAAGCTGACCAGCATGCCATTGTCTTTACAGACCACACTTTGTTTATCCACTCATATGTAGATGGGCCCCTACTCCAGTATTCTTGCCTGGAGAATTCCACGGACAGAGGAACCACTATGTATGCTTAGCTGTGACTTTTTCTTTTTTTTAATTCTACTTGTGGTTCATAACATTTCTTGTTCTATGGACTGATGCTTTTAGCGTTTGGGTGCTTGCTCAGCCAGTGCATCTTCAAAGCTGTTCTGTCCTCTCCTCTGGGGCTTTGACTATAGATACATCAGACTTTTTTCACCATCTCGCATGCTTCTTTTATGTTCTTTTTCTGCATTTATTATCCTTTTGCCTCTTAATGTGTCTTTCTGGGTACTTTCATTTTGCAGATAGTTTTCACTTTCATCTCAGATTCAAAGGATTTGTTAACAAAATAAGCCCACTCGTCATACACAAACAAATAATATCAATATTTATTAGAGAGCTATCTAGCTTTCTTTCAGTATACTAACATTAAAAGAAAAAAGAAATAGAAAGAGCAGAGGATACATCGCCAAATCAGGTTTTGACCAACATCCAGGCTTAAACAGCACCGGGAAGTCCCGTGGTACCACAGGTACTGCTGCTGCTGCTGACTCGCTCAGTCATGTCCGGCTCTGTGCAACCCCATGGACTGCAGCCCACCAGGCTCCTCCATCCATGGGATTTTCCAGGCAAGAGTGCTGGAGTGGTTGCCATTGCCTTCTCCGGCCCGGCACACAGGGAGTCCCAACTGGAAAAAGGTCCCAGGCAGCTCATTCACTCCGTGGATGAGACTTCAAACACTGTGAGGCTCCGGTTTACAATCCCAGGATGCAGACTGGTGTTGTTGTCATCAGTCTGTGAGCAACTGCAGCTCCGGTTTCACGTTAATGCAGTTTGTTTTGTCTGATAAAACTGGGAATGCTGGTAAGCCCAGGCTTGGTTAATCAGACTTCCTCCAGGAGCTCAGCAGCCTCAGGATCATCCTCTCTCTTATCTATGGTGCTGTGAGTCTTGCACCCTCAGCTGGAAGTCAGGGCATTCACAGTCAGGGCAGTGTCCAGGTACATTAGAAGCAAAGTCCAAGATCTTCTCTGCTTTGTCTCGGAAGCTTAAACAAGACTATCTACTTAATTTCCTGAACAACTTTCTACCGGCCCATCTTCCAGTTCACTCATCTCTTTCATTGTCTCTGATCTGCTATCAAATCCATCTATGCCTTCTTACACTTGCTATTTTATCTCCCAGCTCTAGTCCATTTTAGCCTTTTTCATAATTTATAGTTCTTCATCAAAACTTTACACGTAATTAACTATTTATTTAAATACATGAGCCAGTGGTGTTAAAGTCTGTAACAGCTCCTATGTCTATATCTTCTCTAAGTCTGTTCCCAACATTTGTTTTTCTTGCCTGGATTTTGGTCATTTGTATTGTCTCTAGTATGTCTGGTAATTTTTGACTGAATGTTTGACAGTAAGTATAAAATGTTTCAGGCTTCCCTAGTGGCTCAGATAGTAAATAATCCATGTGCAATGCAGAAGACCCAGATTCAATCCCTGGGTCAGGCAGGTTCCCTGGAGAAGAGAATGGCAACCTACTCCAGTATTCTTGCTGTGAGAATTCCAGGGACAGAGGAGCCTTGCAGGCTACAGTCCATGGGGTTGCAAAGAATCTGATGCAACTGAGTGACTTTCACTCCCTCATAAAATATTTCAGGCATAGTTTAAGATTCTGGATTACATTATCTTCCCCCAAGGAAATCTTTTTGGCTTAGTTTGCTTCCAGCACTTTGAGTTGGGCTGAGTGGATCTGTGGGAAGACATGCCTGGTGGACTTTGGCCGATGCTGGGGTTCCTCCCAGGCCCTTCCTCTCTGGGAGGCACTTTTCTCTGTTTGCCATCCCCAGCTCTTTGGGTTTCTGATGCTTCAGACTCTCAGCTAGGGTCTTCTGCCCAGTTTTCTAGTCTTTGACGCCAATGCTGGTGAATAACTTAAGGGAGGAAGAAGAAGCAAATGCTGGACTCATTTCTGTGAGTTTTCCTTCTCTCTAGGATCTTGACCTCTCAATTACCCTTTGCCTTGGCAGCTCTTCAGTACCTTTAAATTGATTTTTAAAATGTATTTTATCTAGATTTTTTGAAATGGTTCTCAATGGCATTGGTGAATGTGGTTCACTGTTACAAGAAGCAAACATTTCCCTTTTGACATTTTAATGCCTATTTTGGCACAGGTGGGTGATGAAAATGAACGTCATCCCTTCTTCTTATCTTCACAAGCAAGTAGATTATTAGACCACCAATGACAAATGTCTATTGAGCCTATTTGCAAGGTACCAGAGGCAGAGGAAATACCTCTTTTCTGGGCTTTTCCCAGGGAGCTTTCAGAGCACTAGGAACAGGGGCAGATGCTTTGTGACCATTTAAAGACAGCTTTACCTTACATCATCTTGTTCTGTTGAAAGGGAACAATAACTCTAAGTGATAACCCATTTAACGGGCTGAGGCCAATCCCTAGCACCAGCTAGTGCTCAGTCAGTGCTCCTTTTTGACTTCTGGAAGCACCTTCCTGCTCTCCTTAGAGCTTTGCATTCCTGTCTCCCACCTTCAAAAGCTCTTATAAGAAGTTGGCATAAACTAGGAGTTTGGGATTAATGGATACACACTCTTCAGTTCAGTTCAGTTCAGTTCAATCGCCCAGTCGTGCCCGACTCTTTGCAACCCCATGAATCACACCTAAAATAGATAAACAACAAGGACGTGGATACACGTGTGTGTGTGGCCGAGGCCCTTTGCTGTCCATCTGAAGCCATCACAGCCTTGCTCGTAAGCTATACGCCAACAGGGAACTATATTCAATATCTTGTAGTAACCTACACACAATGGAAAAGAATCTAAATATATATATATATACACACACACATACATAACTGTTGCTATTGTTTAGTAGCCAAGTCATGTCTGACTCTTTGCAACCCCCTGAACTATAGACCCACCAGGCTCCTCTGCCCATGGGATTTCCCAGGCAGCAATATTGGAGTGGGTTGCCATTTCCTTCTCCAGGGGATCTTCCCGGCCCAGGAATTGAACCCACACCTCCTGCACTGGCAGGTGGATTCTTTACCCTGGGCCACCTGGGAAGCCTATATACATGTATGTGTAAATCTATACATATATATAGATACACAGACATATATACACACATATATATGAGTCACTCTGCTGTACAGTAGAAGCTTACAAAAATTGTAAATCAATTAGACTTCAATAAAAAATATTTTTAAAATTGAGAATTGCATGTGTATCAACCATTCCTTCAGACAACCAAGGGATGAAATGTGAGTTGTAACCAAAAGCAAAGAACAAGCAAAGTGACCACATCCTGAATTTCTCTTTTCTTCTCCTCCCACTTCGAAAAGTTGGAAGAAACTATATTTATCAAAAACCCAGGAGAGTTACCCTAGACCCAAGACTTCTTTCTTTGCTTTCCTCCTCCCCTTGAAACATAACAATGAAAACACAAAACAAAATACATTAGCCATGTTTTTTTACAGATAAACTGTCAAAGAATAAAGGATGAAAGGGAAAGCTACACATTGAAAGAGACTTTATAAACATCAGTCAAACCCACTGTGTTAACCTTATTTGGATTCTTATTCAAACAAAGTATTAAAAGATTAAATTGACATTAATGAGACAATTGAAAATGTGAGCTCTTAGTATTTGATGATATTAAGAAAATTTTAACATAACCACAAAACCATTATCATGCCTAAGTATATGAGTCCTTATCTCTCAGAAATACACATGAAGATGGTACAGAAGAGATTTTATGATGTCTTGATTGGCTTCTAAAAAATATGGAGGAAGAGGGGAATAGGAGGGAGTTTCGATTTTAAAAAGAGGAAAATGACTGCCCAAGGGAGGATGCTTGAGTGCTCCAAAAGGTTAAAACTGCACCCAGAGTTAGTGAGCATTTCTAAGACTTCTGCTTTTTTGGATCAGCTACTACTCTGCCTTATCTCTTCTCATTTCCTTCTTTAAATTCTGTGTAAACCATTAGCTTCCGTACTAATCCCCATGCTGAGCAGTAGGTTTGGTAATATCGTCGCAGGTAATCAAAGTCCTCATTTCATTTATCTCCTTTCCCATTAAGGGACCAAGTCTCTCATCTCCACAGGTCCCCGGTCCCCCAGAGCCACGGGAGAGACAATAGCAATTTGAGGCAGGATTTGAGTCCCCAGATGGTGACTAAGCGCCAGCCACTGGGGATACTAAGCCAAGCACTGAAGCCGGCAGAGCAGCCCTCATCGCTGTGATGGGGAGGTGGGAGCAAAGCATAAGCTCTATGTCTGCAGCTGGAAGTCCCACTGAAAAGTTGGTCCCATATGGGAAGACCCTAACCCCAGCACTCTTACATACCCCTTACGTGTTGGAGACAGAACAGACATCCTGGGTTCTAGCAGCAGCACTCTGGGTGTCCACCAGCCACACGAGCCTGGGGAATCTTCTAGCCTGCCTGAGCAGCAGAATCCTCATTTAGAAAACGAAGCCAGCGTTCTTCCCCTGCCTTCTTCCTTAAAGGGAATTAAGGTCAAAGGAGTTTAATCTTAGGAAAGAGTTTAGGGAACTTCAGAGCAAAGCATTATAAGAAGGGGAGGGACCATTACAAGAACCCAGAAGCCCTGGGTCAGTACAAACTGCCGGAGAAACATGGCTTGATGCCAGCTGTTTAGGTGAAAGAAATCAATGGTAACTGAAGACAGAAGCTTTTTGGTGTTGGAGTCTTCAGAAGACAGGACTTGGGAAGAGCAAATACTTATCCAAAGCCATCTCAGATGTCCCTACCTCATCTCTGCTGCCCCCCCAAACAGCAACGTCACAAGCAGGGTTCACCGGCTGATCTCTCCCTGTGTTTTCTCTAGTCTGGTGACAGCATCTCAGTCCCGGTGGTCTGTCCACTGCCGTGAGCCCAACTTTAGTCAGGCTCAGCTAAGAGGAGATGGGATGAAACGTACCCCTCAGCCCACCCTGGCAGGCACAGCACCTTCTCCATAATGCAAGAGGCTCCTCATGGTTGGCACATTGGCTCTGTTCAGTTCAGTTCATTTCAGTTCAGTCACTCAGTCATGTCTGACTCTTTGCAACCCCATGGACTGCAGCACGCCAGGCCTCCCTGTCCAACACCAACTCCCAGAATTTACTCAAACTCATGTCCATTGAGTCGATGATGCCATTCAACCATCTAATCCTCTGTCATCCCCTTTTCCTCCCACCTTCAATCTTTCCCAGCATCAGGGTCTTTTCCAATAAGTCGGTTCTTCACATCAGGTGGCCAAAGTATTGGAGTTTCAGCTTCAGCATCAGTCATTCCAATGAATATTCAGGACTGATCTCCTTTAGGATGGACTGGTTGGATCTCCTTGCAGTCCAAGGACTCTCAAGAGTCTTCTCCAACACCACAGTTCAAAAGCATCAATTCTTCGGTGCTCAGTTCAGTTCAGTTCAGTTGCTCAGTCGTATCCAATTCTTTGCAACCCCATGAACTGCAGCACACCAGGACTCCCTATCCATCACCAACTCCCAGAGTTCACCCAAACTCATGTCCCTCAAGTCGGTGATGCCATCTAGCCATCTCATCCTCTGTCGTCCCCTTCTCCTCCTGCCCCCAATTCCTCCCAGCATCAGAGTCTTTTCCAATGAGTCAAATCTTTGCATGAGGTGGCCAAAGTATTGGAGTTTCAGCTTTAGCATCAGTCTTTCCAAAGAACACCCAGAATTGATCTCTTTTAGGATGGACTGGTTGGATGTCCTTGCAGTCCAAGGGACTCTCAAGTGTCTTCTCCAACACCACAGTTCAAAAGCATCAATTCTTCGGCACTTAGCTTTCTTTATACTCCAACTCTCACATCCATACATGACCACTGGAAAAACCATAGCTTTGACTAGACGGACCTTTGTTGGCAAAGTAATGTCTCTGCTTTTTAATATGCTATCTAGGTTGGTCATAACTTTGCTTCCAAGAAGTAAGCGTCTTTTAATTTCATGGCTGCAATCACCATCTGCAGTGATTCTGGAGCCCAGAAAAATAGTCTGCCACTGTTTCCACTGTTTCCCCATCTATTTGCCATGAAGTGATGGGACCGGATGCCATGATCTTAGTTTTCTGAATGTTGAGTTTTAAGCCAACTTTTTCACTCTCCACTTTCACTTTCATCAAAAGGCTCTTTAGTTCTTCTTCACTTTCTGCCATAAGGGTGGTGTCATCTGCATATCTGAGGTTATTGATATTTCTCCTGGCAATCTTGATCCCAGCTGGTGCTTTATCTAGCCCAGCTTTTTGCATGACATATTCTGCATATAAGTTAAATAAGCAAAGTGACAATATACAGCCTTGACTTACTCCTTTCCTGATTTGGAACCAGTCTGTTGTTCCATGTCCAGTTCTAACTGTTGCTTCTTGACCTGTATGCAGATTTCTCAGGAGGCAGATCTGGTGGTCTGGTATTCCCATCTCTTTAAGAATGGGCTCTGTAGTTGACTCAAAGCCAGTGAGGCACTGATCACACTGGGGCAGTAAAATCCGCCAATAGTCTCCACCCCACTCGCCCTCTTTGTGAAGGTGATCCACAAGAACTAAGCATGGGGAATCCCTGGTTGTCTGCTGGCTAACTCCACATCCAAGTGCAGGGGGCCCAGGTTAGACCCTGGTCAGGGAACTAGATCCCACAGCTAAGAGTTCACATGTTGCAATGAAGGTCCGCTTCTCAAAGAACCAGCACGCCACAGCTAAGACTGGCATGGTCAACAAATAATGAATAAGATAAATACTTTAAGAAAGACTGCAGCGTGGAGTCAGGCACCTGCCCACTGCCTGACACCATTTCCCCAGGGAAACACTGGCGTGGAAGCCCTGAGTCAGGAATCCTGGGTAGCGGTCCACTCAAGGGATTTCTGATACCCTCAGCAGCAACCACAGAGGTTCAATAGCAAAGCGCATGGAGAAAGGGATTGGGGGTAGGTGTTCCCCCTACCTGTGCTTCCTGCCTGAGAGGGGCAGCCTCTGGGATGGGGTGAGACCCCTAGGGCCTGCCACACTCTGCCAGAAGGTGTGAGGGCTGCGCCCCAGGCCATGCCAACCATCTCGTGTCTACACCCACACCGGAACGGTTCTCTGTCCCGTCTCTGGGCTGGGTGGGTGGAGATGCCTCCACAGAGTGGGCCACTGGCAGGAGGAGGGACCTGAGCCCAGAAGCAGTCTGGGGCTCCTAGGACTTTGTTCAATCTTTCTGGAAAAAATACTTTACACCCTCCAGTTATCTTGGAGCAAGCCCCAGTTTCCTGTAAGAGAGCTGAGGGGAGTGGTGCAGACCTGCCTGAACTGAGGGGTGGGGGTGCGGGTCTGTCTGTCTGGACTGAAGGGTGTGGGTCTGTCTGTCTGTCTGGGCTGAGGAGTAGGGGTGCATGTCTGTCTGTCTGACTGAGGGGAAGAGGTATGGGTGTGTCTGTCTGGACTTAGGGGTGGGGGTCTGTCTGTCTGGACTGAGGGGTGGGGGTCCGTCTGTCTGGACTGAGGGGGGGTGCAGGTCTGTTTGTCTGACTGAGGGGCAGGGGTCTGTCTGAGTGTCTGGACTGAGGGGTGGGGGTCCGTCTGTCTGTCTGACTGGGGGGGAGCAGGGGATCTGTCTGTCTGACTGAAGGGTATGGGTCTGTCTGTTTGGACTAAGGGGTGGGGGTGTGGGTCTGTCTATCTGACTGAGGGGCGGGGGTCTATCTGTCTGGACTGAGAGGTGGGGGTCTGTCTGTCTGTCTGGACTGAGGGGTGAGATGGGGTCCTGCCTGGGCCGGGCTGGCCGTTGTGTCTGCTCCAGACACCAGTCTTCCGGCAGGGCAGGTGATCGCCTTCCACAGACAGGCTGTACCAGGGGGTTCTCAGGGCACAGCGAGAGGGACAGGGTAGCCCACGCCCCATTGCAGAAGCCCACCCCCACGTTCCGTTTAAGGACCCTCTAGGTGGACAAAGGATTCTGCAGCCTCTGCTGTGAGGACACGACCTCAGGATGCAGGGAAACCCACCACGTACCCATGTACATACACGCCTGGGTGTGTGCGCGTGTGTGAATATATAGTCCTGAGTCACTGCTCACAGCAGGAGGAAGGCAATTTTTAGACAGCGTCTGCTCTGTGCTCCTAGTGAATTCACGGGACTCTGTAGAAAGAGACGAGGAGGGAGATGGCGAGGTGACAGACTAAGATGAAAACGGAACTGGCTGAGAGGCAGGGCCCAGCATTCAGGCAGTAGCCCGGAGCTGCGCCAGCAGGGGAGGTGGGGGCCCTAGACACGCCACAGGGACCCAGGGACCCGTGTAGGGACGCAAAGACAGAGGAGTGAGAGGAGAGGAAAGGCTCCGGACGGACAGGATGGTGTCATGAGGACGAGACGTCGACCCTGGGACAGTCACTGCCCGAGCTGGTGGGACGAGACCATGGCACGCGTGAGGGTAGTGCAGCCGCCCTGAACCCACACGGCCCGAGCCCAACCTCCTGTAAAGGTCGTACCAAGTTCGAGGACAAATCGTGACCTTATATGAGTGCCTCTGTGTATCCCGCACTGTCGTCTGTGTTTGAAAATATAGAAACGTGCCCCAGAGAGTGGACAGATGTGCTTCAGTGATGCGGCCAGGAGCCGAGCTGGTGAGGGCACCCAGTCTCTGCCTAGGAGGTACCTTGACGTGGAGACACTGACCCTGCACCATCAGCCAGCCTGGCCCTTCCCTCCTGACCCGTGTGAAGTGCTCTGATCATTAGAAGTAATAGAGAATTAGGGAGCTTTACAGCCGGGCTCCAGCCTCCGCACCAGACACATCATCCTGGACCCCCCTTCAGGCCTCTCCACCCAGAGTCAGTCCCACCCCGTGCATGCCGGCCGGCTGTGCGTGTCCTGGTCCTCACGGCCTCCCCCGCACAACCAGCACCCCCGCTGCCTGGTGAGCTCCTTCTCATCCTCCACTGCCCCCTCAAGGACTCCTCTTCCAAGAGCCTCCCTGGTGTTCGCCAGGCCTCCCCTACTTGTGCCGTGCTCCCACCGTGGGTCTGAGCTTGGGAGTCATCACACATGGCAGTCTCCAGTGGCTTCCTGGGGCCTGGCACTGACTGTCCTTGCTCAGCTTCTGAACGTCTTCCCTGAGTTCCACGGTGTGAACTTGCAGGCCAGCGTCCTCTCCTGGACTGAGCCACACGTGCACAGGGTGTCCGCACACCCAACTTTGCTTGCTGCTGCCGCGGCCCCGGGGGGTACAGAGCAGACTCCCAGCATCTCAGCTCTTCATGGGGTCAGGAGGGACGGATGGGTGGCCCCAAGCTCCAGCTGACCAGTCCCCACCTTGGGGTCAGCCCTCTCCAAGAACACCTTGGCCGTGATCCCCTTGGAGCCCACCACCCTGCCGGAGAAGGCCACCAGCATCTCTGACGTGATGGAGGGAAAGCGCACAGATGGCCTGTCCTCCAGAGGGAAGGGAACAAGTTAAAGACAGCTGAGGACACGTGTCACCAGAGAGGGACAGATGTAGGCACCAATGAGAGCAGGCTCACCAGGAGACAAGCACTTCTGGGAGCCTGTCAGGGTGCAGTCAGCCAGCTCTGGTCGGTGTGGAGGAGACCCTGGGGGTGTTAGCGTGTGGAGGAGACCCTGGGGGTGTCAGCTACCCCGAGTGCTGGGAGGTGAAGGTGGCTTGTGCAGGTGACAGGTGTGTTGTGATAGATTTGGCCATGGCCTGTGAAAGCCAGACCACCTTGAGCCACAGGCCACGCTCGTGGGTGCCTCCCTGTCCCCGAGCCAGCACTGGAAGGGTCCCAGGGCCACACCCAGAGCCTGCAGCTCTAGGTGGTCCTTGGAGTCCATCTGTCTGCAACTCTGTGCCCAGAAGTTCATCTGCTCAGACAGCAGGGGAGCTGCATCCACGGGGGAAATCAAGGCTCAGCTGGAGGGAACCGCTGTCCAGGGACCCACGGCCAGGACAACAGGTGACCCTGGGCGCTGCCTCTGACCGGTCTGCACAGCTGGGCCACCCCGGCCCCTGTCTGAGCCTGGGTTTCTCCCCCTGTGAAACACAGGGGCTGCCTTCCAGCCTCTCCAGTAGACGATGCTCATCTCTGCTCAGTCCTGACTGTAAGATGAAGGAGCTCAGGCCCCGGTTTGGCCCAGTCTTGTGGGAAGGTGGTGGCAACACCAGACCCAAGACAGGCTGCCCAGGCATTTTCTCCAAGCACCTGAGCTCTGTGAGGGCGCCAGGGTGGGGGCCACCGGCACGGAGGACTTGCTGGCCTGACTTTGCTTGAGGTTGAGAGGAGGGCCGCGGGGCTGCAGGACCCCAGAGCACCAGGCAGCCCAGTATTCCATCACTGCTCTGCCCTCCTGCATAACGAGTGGGCGGCAGTCTTGCCAAGAATCAGCCTCTCCTGCTGCCCCTCACTCCCAGCACCCGCCCAGGGGAGCCCATCTCTGAAGCCCCTCGCTTCTGCCCAGAGTGCCCAGGGGCCAGGGAGCAGCCTCTGACTGCAGCGGGGGCTTGGCCATGGCCTGTGGAGCGGGTGGGCCCAGGGCTGAACTCTGTCCTCTAGAACCGCGGACTCTCAGGGTAACGTCAGAGGAGTCACCCGGGCGCTTCTCCTCCTTGGGGTCTTCATCAGAGTTACGGAGACATGATTCCAAACCACATTTCAGGGAGGTCGAGAGACAGGTTCAGGCCTCAGTTCCTCAAGGGGAGGCTGAAATGAACCCAGCTGGTATCACAGGCCATCAGGATACCAGGGGCGGAAATGAACCCGGCAGGTGTCACAGCCCATCAGGATGCCAGGGCAGACCCACCTCCTTCCTCAGAGGCCACATTCCATGACCGAGATGGTCGATCCCTCAAGGGTCGTGTTCAGGGGTCAGAGCAGACTCAGACACTTGGCGGGGGTGCGTGAGGCACTCTCTAGCCTGCGGGCCGGGACTGAGCTGGTGGGGTAGGGTGGGGTGCACCAGGCCAGGGCCCTGGAAGGCGGGTGAGCTGGAGGGTACAAACCGTGGCTCCCACCCAACCAGGCCTAACAAGTGGCCCGCACCCCTGAACAGGAACAGGATGGCCTGACTGTACTCACATAAGTCCGCCCACCCGATGCTTATAGAGTCAGCAGAGAAGAAGCAGGGGAAGCTGTGCTAATTCCTCGGCGTCACAGTGGATGGAAGGAGCCCAGGCCTCAGCCAGGGAGGGGCCAGCTGCCGGCCAGGCCGTCCCAGATGGCAGCCCCCACGCCGGGCCCCCTGGAGGCACTGCTGGTCTCTGAAGGCCCAGCGTGGCTGTGCGAGTGGGAGCCTGGGGAGCAGACAGGAAGGATGGCCGCTAGGCCGGGACAGGCGGCCCATGGAACGCCCAGGGTCCTCCGCGGTGTGACGGGTGCTCTGGACCTCTTCAAACACACCACCCAGAGCAGGAATGCTCAGCCTGCCACGCACAGCTCTGCACTTATCTTCAAAACTTTATTCTTTGTTTCTATAGAAATGATTCAGACCCAAAGTGGAAAAAAACCAAACTATCCAGAAACAGAGAAAGGAGAGCTTCTCCAAGCTCAGCCGCCTGGACACGACCGTGGCTGAACTTGGCTCGGCGCCCTTCTGCCTATAAAAGCAGAATGAGAAACGAAGCCCCGCCAAGGCCAAGCCCGTAGCAAATCACGGAGAGGGAACGGTGTGCGGAAAGTCTGGAAAAGGACCAGACCTCCTTCTTTCCAAACGCACCCAAGGGAGATGACCCTGCAGAGTGAGAGGAATCAACTTGTTTATACAAACTCAAGCTACGGTTATGCTCAAACCAGGTCACAGCAAGCACGCTGCTCTGAAATTGGCTTTTTCTATCAACAATGTGCTATAGAAATAGTTTAATATCAACAAATAGCCATGTATGTCATTTTTTTACTACTGTGTGATAGTCCATGTATTTACCATAGCTGATGTAACCAACCTCCATTTAAGACCCATTGACAGCTTTTATTGCTCTGTTTTTTCTATTTTACTTTTTTAAAAAAATAAGTAATATTGTAAGGGCGTCTTTGGGCTTCCCTGGTAGCTCATCTGGTAAAGAATCCACCTGCAATGCAGGAGAGCCCAGTTCACTTCCTGTGTCAGGAAGATCCCCTGGAGAAGGGATAGGCTCCCCACTCCACTATTCACGGGCTTCCCTGGTGGCTCAGACAGTAAAGAATCTGTCTGTGATGCGGGAGACCTGGGTTCGATCCCTGGGTTGGGAAGAGCCCCTGGAGAAGGGAAAGGCTACCCACTCCAGTACTCTTGCCTGGAACATCCCACGGACAGAGGAGCCTGGTGGGCTACAGTCCGTGGGGTCATGGAGAGTCGGACACGGCTGAGTGACTAAGCTCACGGTGCAGCACGAGGGCACCTTCATGCCCTCCTCTCTTCACCCCGTGTCATTATTTACTTTACAACAAATAATGACTCAAAAGGCACAGACATTTGTTTCATGATACCTATTTCCAAACTGTCTTCTAGATCATTCTCTTTCTAAAAAAAATTTTTTTAAACTTTTTATTTTGTATTGGGGTATAGCCAATTAACAGTGTTGTGATAATTTCAGGTGAACAGTGAAAGGACTCAGCCAACATATTAGATCATTCTGATTTAAGATTCCTACTAAATATGCAGGAATGTTCTCACCAACATAGAGATTTTTTCCAATCCAATTTCTGAATTCCAGTAGGAATTTTTTTTTTAATCTTATTGCTGAGCTTAGCCCTGTGTCATATTTTTTTTCTGTTTTGTGTGTGGTTGTGCAAGGAGATCCAACCAGTCCATTCTGAAGATCAGCCCTGGGATTTCTTTGGAAGGAATGATGCTAAAGCTGAAACTCCAGTACTCTGGCCACCTCATGAGAAGAGTTGACTCACTGGAAAAGACTCTGATGCTGGGAGGGATTGGGGGCAGGAGGAGAAGGGGATGACAGAGGATGAGATGGCTGGATGGCATCACTGACTCAATGGACGTCAGTCTGAGTGAACTCCAGGAGTTGGTGATGGACAAGGAGGCCTGGCGTGCTGCGTTTCATGGGGTCGCAAAGAGTCGGACACGACTGAGCAACTGAACTGAACTGACTGAACTGTGCTGCCCTTTCTGTTCTTGGGGTGACTTGATTTCTAATTTATTCCTAAAAACCCGTATATATGTGGGTTTGTTGGTCAGGTATATGAAAAATATGGTCCCAAATGTTGACCTTTCAGGAGGCGTTTCTCATCCATCTGTTTTACACTTTCCTGTGGTCACATTTGTCAGTATTTCCTATTATGGTTTCTAGAGTTGGGACATCCAAAAAAAAAAAAAGACGTTTTCAATGAGGCTCCATTCTAGAACATTCACAATCTGCTTTTTGCTGTATAATTCTCTAATGGTTCTGGATGTCTTTAGTTTTAAAGACATTGGACTCAAACTGTCCTCTTTCTCCACCTGCTGAACCATTTCTCCCAAACATTTTATTGAAAACTGAAATCAATCTCGCTCTTGGTCTGAAATCCACCATTCTGTCCACCCAGCCCTGCCCCACCCACACCTGGATTCAGCGACAGGGGTTTTAGTTACAGTTTAATTCCTGACAGGCTTGATCCTCCAACATGGCTCTGTTTGAGAATTTTTCTTACTATTGTCTTCTTTTTTCATTTTTGGTGAGGAATCTTTGAGTTTTATAATGAGAATCATCTTACTTGATGAACAGAAAAATTAGTACAGGAATAAATCATGAGGGCACGGGGTCCCCTATAATCTTTTTCCACTTCGTGCAACTGGCCCTGAGGCATCATCATAAAACCCCAGTTCAGTTCAGTTCAGTTCAGTCGCTCAGTTGTGTCCGACTCTTTGTGACCCCATGGACTGCAGCACCCCAGGCCTCCCTGTCCATCACCAACTCCCAGAGCTTACTCAAACTCAGGTCCATTGAGTCGGTGATGCCATCCAACCATCTCATCCTCTGTCGTCCCCTTCTCCTCCCGCCTTCAATCTTTCCCAGCATCAGGGTCTTTTCAAATGAGTCAGCTGTCTGCATCAGGTGGCCAAAGTATTGGAGCTTCAGCTTTAGCATCAGTCCTTCCAATGAATATTCAGGACTGATCTCCTTTAGGATGGACTGATTGGATCTCCATGCAGTCCAAGGGACTCTCAAGAGTCTTCTCCAACACCACAGTTCAAAAGCATCAATTCTTTGGCGCTCAGTTTTCTTTATAGTCCAACTCTCAGGAATCCTGGAATCAGAGGACACCGGAGAGACTCCAAGGGCCCTGTCTCCTCTGCACTCATATGTGGAAATATTTGAAACAGATATTCACTGGGTGACTTTTTGTTTGTCTTTTTGTTGTAAGGCATCTTCCTTCCTTAGACAGCAAAGAGATCCAACCAGTCCATCCTAAAGGAAATCAGTCCTGAATATTCATTGGAAAGATTGATGCTAAAGCTGAAGCTCCAATACTTTGGCCACCTGATGTGAAGAGCTGACTCCTGGAAAAAGACCCTGATGCTGGGAAGGATTGAAGGCGGGGGAAGGGGACCACAGATGGTGAGACGGTTGGACGGCATCACGATTCAATGGACACGAACGTGGGCAAACTCTGGGAAGTGCTGAGGGGCAGGGAGGCCTGGCGTGCTGCCGTCCTTGGGGTCACAGAGAGTCGGACATGCCTTGATGACTACACGGCAATAATCTTCCTTTTTGGTGACTCTAATCCCTCCCCACTCGAGACTCACCTGATGTCCTTGAGTCGGGGGCCTTGTGTCCCAGCCCGAGGTCTACGTGTCCAGGTGTCAGGTCTGCACAGAGTCTCCAAGGTGGCCCCCCCTCCTCCCTGGAGTCTGGGCCTCGCTTGGCTGGTGGGCTGGGCGGAGGGACTGAGCAGTCACCGCTCTGGTCTGCCCTCCTCCCCAGGCATCACCTCTGTCACCTCTCTCCACTCTCTGGCATTCCCCGAGCTAGCATCTCTGCAGAAGGTTTGCTCCATGCCAGGGGCACCTGCCTGTCAGGGTCTCCTGTCTGGCGCTCGGTTCAGCTACCTACCGCTGTGTACCCAAGAACCCAGCACCTGGACAGCAAGGTGTCACGACGTTCTCTGACCGTCTGAGGGTCACCTGGGCTCAGGTGGGGAATCCTTGCCTGGAGTAGCCCGTGGGGTCAGGTGGAGGGCAGATGAGAGACCTGAAGATGCCCGGGTCAGAAGTCCCGGAAGGCCATGTCATCACACGGCCACCCCCTTAGCCACTGTGTCTGGAACAAGAACAGTCTGGGGGTCTCTCTCATGCATCTGAAGATTACCTGAAGGGGCAGGCTTCACATGGGGGTTACAGGGTGCCCAGGTGCCCAGGATCCAAGTACCATGGCGTGGGGGCGCTGACTGAAGGCCCGGTGTAAAGCTTGGCCCTGAGGGAGAGGCGCAAGTCCAATCTCCTCTGCAGGAAAAGCAGACCTGCCCAAGGGCTCTGGCGGTGGCCTCGGGGCCTAGCGCAGCCTTGGAGGCGTGGAAAAGGTGCTGCAGAGAAATCGCCCAGCACGGGGCTCCTCACCAACCTGAGAGAGTGGGGACACTTGAAACATACTTAATTTCCCTTAGAAATGACAATCAGTTACACTTCTTGTACCTGAGTGTCAAGAGCAATGAATATCTCTAGCTATTTTAAGTTTCCATAAGCCACAGAGACTGTTAAAAATACTGGGTGGATAGATGGGGGGCTGGAAGCGTAGATGGATAGATGGATGGATGAATATATGGATGGGTGGAGGAATGGATGGATGGATGAGGTAGATGGATGGATGGGTGGGGTAGATGGATGGAGGGATGGATAGATGCAGGGAGGGAGGGAGGGATGGGCAGGTGTTAAATGGACATTTAGGAGCATGACATCTCTCTGAAGATGAGTTTTCTGATCTTAAAAATTCGAATGTGGTCTGTTCACTGACTTGTGATGTCAAATGTGATGTCGTGATGTTTGGAAGAAAATAGTTTCAACTACTCACTTCTTTCCTTCGCACTTCAATGACGCTTTGTCATGTAGAACTGCCTCCTTTTCCACAATATGCGCTCTCGAATCAACCCTGGCACTCCTGAGCACTGCAGACCAGCCTCGTGGGCCAGAGTTGGTCTCCTTGGCCCACCTGCAGTTCTACGCATGGGGCAGCGTGAGTCCGGTGAGACCCAGTGGCCTTGAGATGAGTCAAGTGCGAGTTCAGCCCTTCTCTCTGCAGCTAGCTCTGCAGGCTGGGTCTTCGTCCAGACGCTTGGCCTTTGAAAGTAAGGTGATCTAACTGGGACACAGTCAGGAATGCGCGGCTGGGTGCCCTGCCAGCTGCCTCTGGGAAATGGACAAAAACACATGCCACGCGGGAGAGCGTGTCCCCTCTGGAGTATCAGGTCACTCTGCAGCAGCATCCCCCGTGATTGTGTAAAACGGGAGAGCAGAGCAAACATGCCTAAACACAAACAGGCCAAATGAAGGTAAGGGTTTGGTAGGATTCTCGCTCATTAGGTGTCAGCCTGGGGTGCTCGAGGATGCGTCAGCCACGGGAGCCCTGAAGCCGCCTCCACTTTCCGGGATCTCCAGCGGAGCTTGTCGGACTCCAGGGTGCTCAGGTCCCCGGGGCCTGTGAGAGTGGAGATCTTGTTTCAGGAGGCCAGGGCCGGGCCTGAGCGGCTGCATTCCTCACAAGCTCCAGCTGAGGCTGATACTGCTGTTCATGAGCCACACACAGAGAGCAGGGTGCAAGCCGAGGCGGAAGGGGGCTCTTCTGAGAGGGCCTGGGGGATGGCGGGAGCCCACCTGGTCCTGACGCAGTTGGCACCTGCTCCTTTGCGCCCATCGCCTGCCCCTCTGCGCCTGACTCTGCCCCCTTCTCTTCCCCTGTCACACGGTCTCATCCCACTCACGGCTCAGCTGAAATGTCCCATCACTGGAGGACTCCCCGGGGCGCTGCCCTCGTTCACAGCCCCTGGGACACCGGGGAGTCAGGGACACTGGGTTGTGACCCAGCCCTGGCCCTGCTGCGTAAGCACAGACTGTCGCCGGGCCCGAGTTTTGCGCTTGTACACCCGGAACCGGGCAGGAGCTAACGCTGTAGGAGCAGACGTTCTTCAGAAACTAGTGCAATGTGGAAAAGAGACCTCAGAGTAGATCTGGACCCAAATCAGAATACAGTGTGGACACGAGGGAACTACAGTCGAGAAGCGGAGTGAGATTCAGTGGACGGACAATTATAAGAGCTAACATCGGGGTGAAGGGGCTCTGGCTAAAGCAACCCAACAGGATTCTTGCTGAAGGCAGGCCTGGGAGGTCAGACATCCCCCGGGGTGGTGGTGGTGGGGAGGTAAGGACCCCAATCAGACATGGAAGGTGATTAGACATGGATGGTGGGTTTTTTGGTGAAACTGACCCAGCAGGATTCCTACTAAAAACGGATGTTACGGGGAAATGCACGCATGGGCCCAGGAGAAGGTCTGGGATCCTGACTGACGTCTGCTCGAGCTAAGAATCTCTGCACCGCCTGAGAGGCCAACCTTCTGCACAGAAAGCCCTGGAAAGCTTTATGCAAATTCAAGCGAAGTGAAAGTCGCCCAGTCGTGCCCGACTCATTGCGACCCCATGGACTATACAGTCCATGGAATTCTCCAGGCCAGAACACTGGGATGGGTAGCTTTTCCCTTCTCCAGGGGAATCTTCCAAACCCAGGGATCGAACCCAGGTCTCCCACATTGCAGGCAGATTCTTTACCAGCTGAGCCACAAGGGAAGCCCATTGCAAATTCAAGAGACTGTGAATAATTTTGAGGTCTCTGTCAGAGGGCTTCCCCTCCTTAAGATGCTAGAGGGCGATTGCAGGCCCTGTGGGGCCTCAGCTCAACGCTGTGCAGGAGAAGGGCGCAGCCAGTGCCCCTGGGCCCTGCCCTGTGCCGCTGAGGACAGGACCTTCCCAGAGGACAAGGGGCCTTCACTTTTCTCACCACCCCAGGTCATTGGAGGCCCAGTCGGCGCCCCAGAACCAGGTCGCCCTCCCTGGTTCTCCCTTCCGTCCGGGTGGTGGTTCCGGGTCCTGCACCTGCTGGGGGAGGCGGGCCCGTGGCACACACCGCGACCACAGGGCCGCCCACGCTCGCCGTGGGCCTCCGGGCGGACGCAGGCTCAGCCCCTTGACGAGCCGCACAGGCTGCGGGGATGCGCGGGGGGCCGCGAACCAGCCGGGGGCCTCTGCCGGGAGCTCAGCCCTGAGTAGCACTGGCACCTCAGGGGCTCGGAGGGCGACTCGAGGGATTTCTGCTGCTAGGAAAACGTGGAGTGCTTTCAGATTTGGAGAAGCACAGGCTTCTCAGATCTGCCGCCAGAGACCTCATCCTCTGGTCAGAAGGGACTCTAAATGGATTTTCTCCTCTGGACAGGAGGGAGTTTCCACTCCACAACAGGTGTCTTCCCCAGCCCTGCTGCTCGGGCTCCAGATCAGAATGGTCTAGACTCGGCTCCTGGCCTGGACCACCCAGCTCGTGGGGTCGCAGGCGTCCTCTGGGGGCATCACCTGGCCTCCAAGCCTTCTCTGCCGGGGGGGACAGGACGGAGCTGAGTCGGGCTGGCTGTGGTCGGCTGACTGTTGTGCAGTGGGCGAGTGGACGGTCCTCCCGAGCCCTCTCCCATATAAAATGGAGAGGCCGGAGCAGGCGCGGTCAGAGCCTGTTTCCCGCTGACGTTACGCTCTGTGGACAGGCCTGCCTCTGACACCTCTGTGTTTCCATGTGCCGAGTACATGGGTTTGAATGTGTTTCAACACTGCAGAGAGTGTGTGATGTAAAGTGTACGACTGTGCAGGGTCGTTTGCTCCAACCCCTAACTTTCTCCTTTTACAGGGGCCTCAGGGTCCTTGTATCTGCTGGGCTCAGTCTCTATGCATTTCTTTAAATCGCAGAAGCAATTTGAAAATGTCATTGGCTTGAAAGGACTTCTCTGTGGTGCTTTAGGGAAACAGAAGAGAGAGATGGAGAAGTCTTCCTTGCCCTTCTGATAAAGGCACTAATCCCATCATGGGCCCCACCCTAGTGAGCTCATCTAACCCCAGTCACCCTCTCAGATAGTGCCTCCTAACACCACCACTCTAGGGGCTAGGACCTCAACATGTGAATTTAGGGATGAGACAAACATTCGGTCCATAAGGGTGTTGTTAACAGAAAAAGATATTCTTTTATGATGAACTGTTTCTGTACTGCTGTTATCAGCTTCCTTGTCTGGAGCAATTACAAATATTCATAAAAGTCACTTCTAGAAATGACCCTGGAAGCAGGAACAAATTCCATTCCATGAACACACACACACCCCCACACACGCACACAGCCTGCTGTGAAATTCCAAAATGTGTTACATGCAAACACACGTGTTACCATGCTTCTTCTAAGCTCACCATCACACATGACCATGCACTCCTCAGAATAAGACAGAAGAGTGGGAGACAGCGGAGATTTTCCTGCCGGAAAGTTAGTGTCAACGTCTCAGCGCTGTTTCTGCATCTCCGAGTCAGCCTCGGGACGTGTCCACACCCACCTCTCTCCTCCCTCGGACGCCACCCCTTGCTGGTCCAAACCTGAGATCACCATTTTCCCTGCGGACAGATTCTTTCCCACTGCCAAGCCTTCGTCCCCTTGGCCGATGGCCCCACCCTGCAAGGCTCCCATGGGGCGTCCAGGGCTCCTGTTCCCCACCCACCCCCAGCACCCCACCAAATGTGCTCACCTTCTCCCACCCCTAGAATCCGCCCCTCCCCACTCCAATCAGGGCTCCTGCAAACACCAGGCCCAGATGCCAGGGTTCCTTCCTTTCCCATCCATCCACCCTCCTCCCTCCAGCTGCAAGGGGGAGTTTTCTGAAAGAGGAATCTGTGCTGGACTGTGGCTCCCATGCCCTCCGGATCTCAGCTGTGTCCCCTGACATGCAAGCTCCCGGTGACTTGGGTTTGCCTCCCTCTCCACCACCTTGCTCTTAATGGCCCTGACGTTCGCCCATTCATCAAACGCTCAGGATCTCTAAAGTGTTGAATGAAGAAATGAATGGAGGAATGAATGAAGAGAGCGCTGAGGGCCTCAGCCTCCCAGCATGTCCTCCCATGTCCCCAGCCTGGAATGCTGTCCCTCCTCCCTGCAGGGCTGAGTGTAACCAAGGACCTGGATTGTGCCTGGCTGGATTTCAGAGCTGTGATGGGCCAGGGGCTGCTGCTGCTGCTGAGGCCCTCCCATACCCTTTCAGAAGACAGGGTCTGGAGAGGGCTGTCCCACCTGCCATCGACTAGGCTTGAAGACCCCCGAGTCGTCTTAGCTGGGGCCTCACATAGAGTGGAGCAGAGACAAGTCACCTCCATCCCGCTGGGTCCTGCCTTGATTTCTCACCCACACGAGTGGCAGGAGATGATGAAACAATTGCTGCTTTAAGCTACTCCATCCCAGGTGATTTGTTATTTGGCGAGCGGTAGCTGACACAGCCGTTAATGTTGCAAGTCCCGCCAAGGGCCGGGCAGTGCCCGCAGGGGCCAGTGCCCAGTGAGCTCAGTCGCCACCACTTCCGTGTGGGAGGGGCTGCTACCCACCCAGTCATGGGCGAGGAAACACGTGCAGAGGCTCAGGTGCGCTGCCCAGGGCTCCACAGCCCGTGAGGGCAGACTGAGTGTGACAGTTTTCCAAATGCATCTGAAGAGCTTCAGACTCTTGAAACCAATGGGCCTTGCCTCAATCAGATGTCATGGGGTCATTCGGGTGACCTGCAGCGTCCTTCTCTCTCCTGTTAGCCGAGGGCGGAGGTGATCCCTCATAGGAGGCAGGGTGACCGGCTCCCGTCAGCTGCTGGAAGAGCCTCTGTGCTTTCAGGGAGGCAGGTGTCCAGACCTGCAGAGCATCACCTGGGAACAGGCCTGCTTCCAAGCACCTGCTCTGCTCTCTCATCTCGGCAGTGAGTGAGCCCCCTCCCGAGCCCCGGAGTCTGCCCGCTTCACCCAGGTCCCCTCCCTGCCCCTTCCCCATCACCCACCCCCCACCCAAACTGGCCTCCTCTCCGGCACCCTTCACCTGGAGCTCTGTACACATCATTCACCCACTTGCTCCAGAGACCCTGGGACCCAGGCTCCACCAGAGCAGGACATATCTGGTCTGGTAGGGACATGCCTGATCCCCCAGTGTCACCAGCGCCCAGACCGGAGCCGAGCGCGAACTTTACATTAGCCAATCACTCCCCACTCTCAGGGCACAGACACATGTGCCCCTCTGCGGGATTGCAGCACCGGGGCCGCTGAGGGGGCCGTGAGGGCCTGGGGCCCGTGACTCGATGTGAGCAGGCTGCTGTCCCTGCCAGGCCCCGCTGGAGGGAGGAGCCGGGGGCCGAGCCCAGCCTCGCGAGGACCGCGGCCTCCCGGCACCTGCGGATGCGTCCTGACTCATCTCCAGGCTCCCGGAGGAGAGTCTGGAAGGATGGAGCAGAGACGGGGTGGGGTGAGGGGGACCTCTCTGCGGGCACCGCCCTGGCCAGGACCGTCAGGTGTCGTTGTGAGGACGGTTAACGGGAACAAGCAGCGGACGAGTCAGCCGAGGACACGGCAGCCCCCTTGCCCTCTGTCCTCAGGTCCTGGAGCGCCCGCTGGGTGAGGACGTCCCTCCTTTAAGATGGAATCCTCAGCCTGGAGCGTTTTTTTAATTTATTCATTTAACTGGAGGATAACCACTTTACAATATTGTGACTTTCTGCCATACATCATCATGAATCGGGCATAGGCATACGTGTCCCCTCCATCTTGAACTCTGCTCCTACCTCCCTCCGCACCCCACCCCGCCAGGTGGTCACAGAGCAGCCGCTTTGGGTGTTCTGCGTCAAACATCAAACTTGCACCGGCTATGTTACATTGTTTGGCATTGCCTTTCTTGGGGATTGGAATGAAAACTGACCTTTTCCAGTCCTGTGGCCACTGCTGAGTTTTCCAAATTTGCTGGCATATTGAGTGCAGCACTTTCACAGCATCATCTTTTAGGATTTGAAATAGCTTAGCTGGAATTCCATTGCCTCCACTAGCTTTGTTCACAGTGATGCTTCCTAAGGCCCACTTGATTCTCACTACAGTATGTCTGGCTCTAGGTGAGCTGGATTTAGAAAAGGCAGAGGAACAAGAGATCAAATGGCCGACATCTGAGGGGTCATAAAAAAAGAAGAGAGTTCCAGAAAAACTTCTGCTTTACTGACTATGCTAAAGCCTTTAACTGTATGGATCACAACAAACTGTGGAAAATTCTTAAAGAGATGGGAATATCAGACCACCTGACCTGCCTCTTAAGAAATCTGTATGCAGGTCAGGAAGCAATAGTTAGAACTGGACATGGAACAATAGACTGGCTCCAAATAGGAAAGGAGTATGTCAAGGCTGTATATTGTCACCCTGTTTATTTAACTTATATGTGGAGTATATATCATGTGAAATGCCAGGCTGGATGAAGCATAAGCTGGAATCAAGATTGCCAGAGAAATACCAATAATCTCATACATGCAGATGACACCACCCTTATGGCAGAAAGTGAAGAAGAACTAAAGAGCTTCTTGCTGAAAGTGAAAGAGGAGAGTGAAAAAGCTGACTTAAAACTCAACATTCAAAAAACTAAGATCATGGCATCTGGTCCCATCACTTCATGGCAAATAGATGGGGAAACAATGGAAACAGTGACAGACTTTATTTTCTTGGGCTCAAAAATCACTGCAGATGGTGACTGCAGCCATGAAATTGAAAGATGCTTTCTCCTTGGAAGAAAAGCTATGACCAACCTAGACAGCATATTAAAAAGCAGAGACATTACTTTGCCAACAAGGGTCCATCTAGTCAAAGCTATGGTTTTTCCAGTAGTCGTGTATAGATGCAAGAGTTGGACCATAAAGAAAGCTGAGTGCCGAAGAATTGATGCTTTTGAACTGTGTTGTAGGCGCAGACTCCTGAGAGTCCCTTGGACTGCAAGGGATCCAGCCAGTCAATCCTGAAGGAAATCAGTCCTGAACATTCACTGGGTTAATGCTGATGTTGAAGCTCCAATACTTCGGCCACTTGGTGCAGAGAGCTGACTCATGGACAAGACCCTGATGCTGGGAAAGATTGAAGGCAGGAGGAGAAGGGGATGACAGAGGGTGAGATGGTTGGATGGCATCACTGACTCAAGGGCATGAGTTTGAACAAGCTCCCGGAGTTGGTGATGGACAGGGAAGCCTGGTGTGCTGCAGTCCCTGGGCTCACAAAGAGCAACTGAACCGAACAGGTCTATTTTATATTTGGTAATGCATATGTTTCAGTGCTAGTCTCTCAAATCATGCCGCCTTCTCCTTCCCCCACTGTGTCCACAAATCTGTCCTTTACATCTGTGTCTCCTTTGCTGCCCTGCACATAGGCCCGGAGCGTTTACCCAGACAGGCAGGCAGGGACCAGCGGGCCTCCTGGTCGAACAGAAGTCCCGCCTGCCCCACACGGCTCAGGAGTGAGCAGCACCCCACTTGGAGGTTCAGACACAGGCTGGGACCTCGTGTTACCTCCTTCTCCAGGGTCAGCCTGGCTGGACACCCTGTCGCCCCTTCCCCAGCATTTCTGCAGCTGCCGCCGCCTCGGGGCCTCTCTGGGCAGCAGGTGGGAGTGAGGTGGGCCCAGGTAGGAGGCACCAGGCCCAGTGGGGAGAGGCTCACACTCTTGTCCAGCAACCAGGACAGACGCCAGGCCTCCCCGTGTGTTGCTGAGACGTCCCTGCACAGCAGTGTGGTCCTGGAAGCCACGATCACAGTCCTGCCAGTTTCTCCTTCTTCCGTCGCGACCCCAGAGTCCCGCCACTCCATGGGTGCTCACGGATGGCTTACCTCACACTTCCTGAGCCCTGTCTGCGAAAGGGGCCCTGTCCATTTTAAGAGCTTGAAGGACGCTGTGTCCAAGTTAATCCCCTTCCACGGGAACTGTAAGAGCTTAAATCCTTGCAGCAGAAAGAGAGCATTTGGCAAACCGGGGCTAAAATTCTCAAAACAAACTTATTAGTTAATGCAGCCTGTCACCATGACAACCAAACAGCCTGGAAACAAACCCTTAGCACACGGATTTATTACTGTGGAAGGTTTAGCTAATGCCGTTCCAGAGGTGTATTATTTTCCACTTTCAGTTATAATAAAAAAACTAATTTAAAATCCTGCATGAGAGCACAGTCTGTCAGAGACCTCCGTCCACAAAAGCAAAGCCCCCAGAGCACGCAGCTGGGTATCTGCACCTCCCCGCCCCCAACCGTCTCAGGTGTGCAAGGGGTGCAGGTGCGTCCTCCACAGGTGGCTGCCCTCCTTGGCCAGAGTGACGCACCAGGGGTCAGTAGGGACCACGAGTCCTAGGCCAGGGGCCCAGCTAGGGCTCAGGGCTTCCTTCCCAAGTTCACTCCAGGAGACACCGATGGGACCCAGTCCTGTTTGCAGCTCATGAAGCAGTCACTATGTGACCGGAAGGTGGGATGCCGCTCCTGAACCCTCCCCCACCTTGTTTTGGAACTCTGATTTCTTTCCAGAAGAGGAACCCCACCCTGAGGGGTGTGACCAGGGGTCATGGCACCCCCTTTCCCTCTTGGTGCTGTGACCTTCCCCATGACCTTCCCCCCACTCCCCCGTGGCCCCCCAGAAAGCCCCTCTTTCACCCCACCCTTCCCTTGACCCAACAGCGTCCAGTCCAGCCAGGGTCCTGACCGGGGTCTGACTGTACCACATCCCTGTGAGACCCCAGCCCCTCAGCAGATGGCCCAAGTGCAGGGGAGGGTTTTCAGGGACGGATCTGTAGACTGCAACCCTGCAGGGAATGAAAGGGCCAGGAGATACGAGGCTGGTCACCTTGGAGACCGGGATGGCTGGTGTGGCACCATGGACAGGACTGCCAGGGCAAAGGGTGGTAAGAGTCGGGGCCAGGAGACACGTTGCTGGCTGGGGTCCGTCTGTACTGACCTGGGCCCATCACCACTCTGGTTAACGTTGGCCTTGACCGGGAAGGTGGTGAACAGGGACAAGAATGTACCGTGCTCAGGAGGGGGTCAGTCTCTTTACCTGCCTGAGTCTGACAGCGGGCCTGTGAAATACCGGTAATAACAGCGGGAGTTAGCAGAAGGGTTATGCCGGGTTCTACCGGAAGTGTTCCTCAAGGGTCAGTTCACCTGTCCACCAGGTATCAGGGTCAGGACTGTCGCTACCCCCGATGTACGGATGCCCTGTCTCTGGGCTGAGTGTTTGCCTCCATCCTTGGAGCCCAAGCCCCAGCCAAGTGGAAGGGCCTTAGGGCTCGAGCCGATGGCAGCAGACCCGTGCCGCCGCCCACCTCCCAGAAGCCCGTCAGGCAGGCCTGGAGCTCTGGGGGCCGATGGAAATCAGGGCTGGAGTACAACAGGGAAGGCTGGAGCAGCTGACACTGAGCGGCCAGCCCCTGCTGCCTCCCAACCCCAAGCTCAACACTAAGCCCCATCCCACTGGGCACCCCCATCCACAGCCTGACATGATGGCATCCGCCTCTAGGGCAGCGGGGACAGCTGCCCACCCCCAGACCTTCCCCAGCAGTGGCCACAGTGGTGGGAGGGACTGGCCACTGAGTTTGATACGTATCACCCCCCACTCCTCCTCCAAGCTGGATGGGGCCATCACCCGAGGGCACTGCTGGGCCAGGCCCACTGCTGGGCCAGGACTTGGCCAGAGGGAAGGTGGACACACGGAGCCCTGGGGCCTACACCAAGGCGGGAGCAGGTGGGACCCAGGGTGCCTGCATGACGGACTGCCTTTCTGGGCTGGGCCTGGAAATGCAGACACGAGTAGGAGTCTAGAACAGAGCTTCTCTCCTGGACAAGGAGGTGTCCGACCTGAGGGGAAAATCCAGGATCCTGGGCTGAAGCTGGGAAACGGTGGGGCTGGCAGGAGGTTAGAAGGTTTAGACCAAAGAGGCAGGAAGGCCATATCCAGATGGGAGACACCGAGAGAAGGAGCATCCTTAGAAGAGGCAGGTCCTGAAGAGGGGAGGAGGGAGGTCAGAGGTCAGACGGGACCTAGGGATGGTGGGGAGGGGCAGGCGTCCAGATCTCCAGAGCCTGGAGGTCACAGGGTCAGAGGAGCCTTGGGGGGTGGGGTAGGGGGCAGCCCCCTGCAAGGACATGAACGCAACAGAAATGAGGTGACGATCAGTGGAAATGGTCCGTAAAGAGCTGGGGGTGGATCCAGGACACAGGAGGGATCTCCACGAAGGGGAGGGCTGCAGGGAGGTTCCCAGTGGGGCTGAAGGACAGTGGGCAGGGTCTCCCCTGAGCCAACCACTCAGAGGAGTGTAGCACCAGGGCCTCTGCAGAGAGGGCAGGAAGCTGAGGCAAGAGTCTCTGAGCAGAGAGCGGGATCTTTTCTCCTGAGGGGCAGGAGAGAGACAGAGATTCCTGCGCAGCCCCGGGGGCAGCCGGGCCTGGAGCGCCTGCGCAGCCCCGGGGGCAGCCGGGCCTGGAGCGCCTGCGCACTGGGCGCCGAGGGCTGGTGTCTGCATTTCACCCGGCTGAGGTCAGCATCCTGAGAGATGAGCGGGCAGGGGAAGGGACGTGGGGTCCCGGTACTAGTGGACCGGCAGTGGTGGGAGCGGCTGCTGTGGATGAAAACGTTCCTGCCGAATCAGGAGACAGGAGGCTGCAGCCATCAAGCCATCACACAACAGCCGCCCCCAGAGGTGCACCTGCGAGGACTCAGGATGAGACAGCTGAGGACGCTGACCCCAGGAGCTGAGTGCACAACCAAGGAACGGTTGCAGTGAGCCCGGACCCCTGCATCTTCCCATCCACAGAAGATCGTTTAATTCTTTAACTTGAGATGTCTTTGCCACGCTCAGTCACTCAATCGTGTCCGACTTTCTGCGACTCTTTGCGACCCACTCTTTGTGGACCCACGTCTCCTGCATGGCAGGCAGATTCTTTACCATCTGAGCCAACATGGAGGTTCCCAATAGTAGGCTCTATAGGCCATATGTCTTGCATAGTTGCAGATACTCTACTCTGCAATAGAATTCTCAACACAAGAATTCTATCAGCTTCCTGATGGCTCCAATGGCAAAGAGTCTGCCTGGGTTTGATTCTTGGGTTGGGAAGATTCTGGGTTGGGAAGATCCCCTGAAAAAGGAAATGGCAACCCACTCCAATATTCTTGCCTGGAAAATCCCATGGATGGAGAAGCCTGGTGGGCTACAGTTCATGGGGTCTCAAAGAGTCAGACACAACTGAGTGGCTGATACACACACTCTCTACTCTGCCATGGAATTCTCCAGGCAAGAATACTGGAATGGGTTGTCATCCCTTCTCCAGGGGATCTTCCTGACCCAGGGATTGAACCCAGGTCTCCTACATTGCAGACAGATTCTTTACCATCTCAGCCACCAGGGAAGCTCATGGTGTCTAGTTTTCTTTAATTAACAGTAATCCTTTGATGTTCCAACTACCTGGCCTTGGTTGCAAAAACTCCTATACATCCTGCCCCGCTCCCCTCTCCCACCATGCCTTGTCTCTTTGGAGCTGTCTACCAGAGTCACCTGAGATGCTGTGTCCCACATTTAAGGCCTCAATTTTGCCCACCAAATGAAACATAACTCTTGTCTTTTATGCTGTGCGTTTCTTTCCAGTTGACACTCCAGAGGGACTACTGCTCGGTCCTCCACTTGTATTGAGCAAAGCGCCTTCACTTGGCTCTGGGGAGGAAGCAGTCAGGGGGGCATCATTGGAGAGGGCGTGCTGTGGGTGCCACTGGGTGAAAACAGCAAAGGCCTGAGGCCACGAGAGACATCGAGAGATGGATGAACACGACCCCGTCATTTTTCATTTTATTGCCAAGCCTGTTTTCCCATCACCTTCCTTGTAGGAGCAACACCCAGCTTCTCTAGGGTAATTCCTCCCCCCTCTCCATCCCACTTGGCTCTGCAAGGACCAAAGGCTGTTGTGGACTTTGCCGTTTTCATCTGGGCTCATTCTGACCTTGTGGCAAACGCTTTGTTCTGTCAAAGACAGAGGCTCATTCATCGTTAGTGAAAGAACTGAATGAGACGTAAAATTCAGTTGTGGACAAGAGCAATTATCCAAGGGTAATTACATGCCATTTTTTCAGTACTAGCTAAAAAAAAAAAGCATTGGATTTTCCCCCCAATTCAAATGTATTATTATTGGTAGAAATAACATAAAATAAAGTCAACAAAAATTGAAATTGCATGCAATAAAAATTGTTATAGATAAAAATTGAACAACAAAAAAAGTCATTGTTAATATTGGGAACTATGAAACTGAACCAGGGAAAATGAGAGCTGGTAGAAATAATTAACAGAAAATGAAACTGACATTACGTAAAAATACACATGTTAAATTCGTTGATTCAGATTGACAGAAGAATAAAAAAAATTCTTAAAATTTTGATCTGTGCAAATTACCCAAGAAATTTGGCTTTGTGGAAATAATGGCCACAAAAGAATACACATTAGCAGAAGATACAATTGTTGAAATTAGAGATCATTAAAAAACAAAAACAAAAGCCTAAAAAACCCCACAAGAATGGGTGAATCAAATTGTCACTGAAAAATGAAAATGGAAAGAGTCTGGTTAACTGCTCTGTGTAGAAACTGATCCCAGAAGTAAACCGACTGAATGGGATCAGCTTCAGAAAACGCTTTCCTGGCAGACCTCCAGAGCTGCTGGTACAATTCTGATGAAGATGATGGTGCATGGACGTGGAGTCAGAAACTTTCTCAGGATGAAAAAGTCTACTGGTCAAAATGGTGAGGCCAGACAGCTTAACTGGACGGACCCTCAGTGACCAGCCAGGCTTCCCCTCAGTACTGGTGGGGTTGGTCCTGCCATGCCTGCAGCCATGACCGGTCCAGTGACCACGTGAGAGCCAAGCACAGCCGGTGAGAGCGCTTTGATGAGATTTAACACTCGACCTCCGCCAGAAGGAAAGTCTCTTTCTTTATTCAGGGTCGCAAGCCAGAAGAATCCAGAATTGGGCTCCAGTGGCCACCGTGGCAGCCAGGTGGAGACATGCTTGAAGAACAAAGTCTGTCCAAACTGAGACAGAGGAGGAGAGGGGACAGGAGAGGGGGGCCTAGAAAGAACAGACCACCTCCCCCGAGCCCACAGGTCCAGCTGCGCTTGCGGCCTTCCGTTCTGTTTTGGGCAAGCCAGTCACTGAAGTTGGGTTTCTGTGACTTGTGACCCAAAGGGTCTGAACAGTACAGGAGTTGACCTCTGGCTCAGGTCACAGGGCAGGTGTCAGAGGGTGAAGATGCAGGAGGCAGGAGGCTGTGGTAGAGACCATGGGTACAGATCCAAGTCTCAGTGTGATGCCAAGACACAGCTCAAGGTCATGAGCATGTCTGCTTGGATAATGGTGAAGGTCAATAATCTTCAGGAAGCTGCGGGGCTGGAGCGAGGATGGGGAATGTGCGGCCCACGGGGGCCTCAGCATCGTCCAGAACGGTGCCTGCATTTGGTGGAGGGATGATAAACTGGCCTCTGTGGTCCCTGGAGGTTGGGGGAGGGCTGGTCAGGAGCTCTGCCGGTGGCAGTGAGGAAGGGCCAAGGGCCGCATCCTTGGATATCACGTGGACACGAAGGAGGGCCACTCACGGGTCTGATTGGCAGAGTCCTGTGACGGTCACTTCACCTACTAGGTTACCGTGGGCTGCATTGTGTTCCCGTCAGGATTCACTGTGTGTGTGTGTGTGTGTGTGTGTGTGTGTGTGTGCTCAGTCAAGGCCAACTCTTTTTGACCTCATGGACTGCAGTCCACCAGGCTCCTCTGACTGTGAAATTGCCCAGGCCAGAATACTGGAGCAGGAAGGGGACGTATGTATACCCATGGCTGATCCATGTGGATGTTTGCCAGAAACCAACACAATACTATAAACAGTTATCCTTCAATTAAAAATAAATAAATTTTCATTAAAAAAAAAAAAAAAAGAACACTGGAGGATGTTGCCATTTCCCTCTCCAGGGATCTTCCCAACCCAGGGATCAAACCCTCGACTCTTGCATCTCCTGCGTTGGCAGGTGGATTCTTTACCCCTAGCACCACCTGGGAAGATCCTCAAAATTCACATTTTGAACTCCTGACCCCCCAGGATGTTAGCAGTGACCTGATTTGGGAACAGGGTCATTGTTGATGTTATTAGCTAGGATAAGAGTGGTGTGGATTAGTTACGCTAGAGTAGTGTGGTCCTGAATCCAACATGACTGGTATTCTCATAAAAAGGGGAAGTTGGGGCCAAAACAGGCCCCCAGAGAGAGTCCTGACTGAAGATGGAGACGGAGGTCCACCTGCCAAGGACCACACAGCTCATCAGCAAACTCAGAAACAGGAGGGACGCCTGGAACAGGTTCTCCGCGTAGCTCAGAAGGAGTGTCGCTCTTGGACTTCCAGCCTGCAGATGGTGAGGGAACGTGCTCATGGGAGGTAGGCCTCCGCTGGGGCCCTTGCTACGTCAGCCCTGGGGAACTAAAGCAAAAATATCCCTCCACGGGGAGTGCTCCCGTCAGAAGGAGTATGATGTCCAGATGGGCGTGTGTGCGCGGCAATGGGGAGCGGGGGAGGAGGGTCTCGAACTGGAAGCACACTGACGTCACGAACACACGTGGACAGACAAGTGACCCTTGGGTGAGCGTGTCGGCCCCTGACTTGGGTTCCCGGGGGCCGAAGCAGAGGTGGCAGCTGAGCGGGGGCTGCCCGCCAGGTGGGGGCGGCCGTCTGGGGAGGGAGCGCGAGTCTTCCCGGGGAAAGCGGATGCAGGAGGGATGGGGGGTACAGAGGCGCTGGGGACGAAGGGGAGCCCCGGCCCGCCTGGGCAGGACCCCAGCCGGTGGGTTTACGTCTGCTTGCCACAGCCCCCCTCTCTCAGCGACCGCTCCGGGAGGCCACTATCACCGCCCCAGTCCGAGACGGTCCTCAGAGCCGCGCGGCCGTGCCTGCTTCGCACGCCCCCATTCACAGGGCAGACCCTCCGCCCCGCTTTGGTCTGGGAAGACCCAGCTCCTGGCTCCTCCTCGCATGGTCCCTCAACCCCGCAGCCTGAGAAGCCTGAGCTCAGGCCCCCTGCCCAGGGCAGGGCTTTGACCCCTCAGCTCCGACAGGCTCTGGGGGTTCAGACAAATCTCCCAGGGCTCTGGAATGGTCCCTTCCCGTGTAAAACAGAGAGCTGGGATTCTGGAGGTCCCTTCTGTACAGTGATCACTGTGTCACCATCCCCATCTCCCTGCGATTTGTTCCCCTCCCACCAGGGTACCCCCTCCCGGGGTCCTGTGAGCAGAGGCAGCACCTTGTGGTGGGGCGGCGAGGATGCTACTGACGGCAGGGCACCGGGTTCAGGCAAGGACAGGGCCAGGCTGGGGGGCCCGAGCCGGGTTCCGCGCCCTCCTTTCCCCTCACAAATACTCAAGCCCAGCCCGGCGCACACCCCCGGGGTGCCCTGCAGGCTCTGCGTCCCCAGCCCAGACTCTCCAGGAGGCCTGGCCCTTTGTCCTCACCCTCCGCCCCCCGGGGAAGCCAGCCCAGGAAGGAAAAGTCTCACAGACCAGCCGCACTCAAGGACGCAGTGTGCTTTGTTTTCTCTCTGAGCCCAGGCATACTTCATTTCTGGCAGGATCGCCCAGATAATTCATCACTCGAGACAATTCTCATTTTCATTTAATGGGAAACCAGAGGTGTCCCCAGGTCACCGGCCCTAACTTTGGACTAACGTCATGGGAGGTGAAACAGGACGGAGGGGGGCTGCGTCAGTTACTTTTCTGCGATTGGTGGATGACTAGCGCCTTCTTCTTCATACAAAAACCCTTCCTTTCATGCCAGAGAAAGCCCAATAATGAGGAATGTGTTCTTTTAGGGAAGAGTGGAGCATTTGCGAGCATGGGGCTGCTTCCCTGAGAGCCTGGGACCTGACCTGAGAGGCTGTCATCCCCACCCCCAGCCCCTCACTGGCAGCTACACGGTTTGCTGCTCGGCCTTCAGCTGTTTTTGAGAAATAATTGCCATCTGTCCACAGGCACGTTGCTGTGTGTCCCAATCTAGGGACACGAGCCATTGTTGCAGTGCTGTGTGCAGGAGGCTGCTTCGGGGACATCTCCCAGCCCTGCCTGTCCTGCTCTCAGGCCAATCTGCAGGGAGTGTCTGGGGGAATGGGGGGAATGGGGGGCCTCGATTCATCAGGAGTCGGCAGTGCCAATGGGCACACCGAGGGCTGATGGAACCTTAGGGCGCGTGCCTTGGGGCGAGTTATACGGAAGTGATCTGCAGGTCTTGGTGGATGGCGACAACTAGCTTTCTGCCATCCCCTGGCTATGGCACCGTGTTTGCTAGCAGAGTCTGGGCTACAGTATCTAATAGACCAGCCCGTAAAAAGGAAATCATGGTGGGGGTGGCTCCAGGAGTGGGCAGGGAGGTGGTCTTTGACTCCATATGGTCACTCAGGGATCCAGGCAAGGAGGGGCTGCCATCTGGAACAGGAGGCTTCCAAGAGCACCCTGGTATCTCTCTCCCAGGAAGGAAGCAGCACAAGTGGGATCTTCCTGGGACAGGTCTGGAGGAAACCCAAACGGCTCCCCACATTCCACTGGCCAGAACTTGAGTCACAGTATTTCCTATAAGCACTGCATGCTGGGAAGTATAGTCCCTAACACGGTGGGATGCTGGGAAGTGTAGTCCATATCAGCAGGGGATGCTGGGAAATGTAGTCCGGCTGTGAGTTGGGGTGGTGGGTCTGTGGTCATGGCCTCCCAGAACACCTAGGATGGGGCAGCAGACGAGGTCCAGAGGCTCTGCCCCGTGAGGCCCAGGTGAGAGAGCTGAGGACACTCATCCAGGAGAAGGAAACTCAAGTGTGTTTGCATCCATGTAGTTGAAAGTCTGAAACAAATGGACTCGGTAGGTGAGAACACAAAGGGAAGTGTAGAAAGGACAAAATGCACGGAGAGCCATTCTGAGTCCGAGGAACAGCTGCTCGGTGAAGAAGGACCTCGCGCTGCGTGGACGGAGCCCCCAGGACTCAGAGAGCCGAGGGCCCAAACTGCAAAGCGGGGCTCTTCCCACGTTAACTGCTGTTAAAACAGATCTTCTGCACGTCCCTCTTTCCTCTCCTCCATCCATCCTGTTTCATCCTTTGCTCTGCAAACCCCTGCTCCTCAATCTCGGAGCAGCAGTCTGGGGCCCGGCCTGCAGAGCCGGGTTTATCCAGTTGTGTCTCCACTTGGGCAAGCCCTCAGCATCTACTGGACTCCTAGTTCTTTCCCGGAACATAAAAAATAATAATAATTGGGGAGGGGGAGGTTACTGAAGGCCACCGGCTGACCTTCGAAACAGACAAGCAATACCACAGAGCTGTATCTGCAAACCACTGTGAGCTAACAAACAGGGCTACCCGACATGCTCAGTCCTGTCCGACTCTGCGACCCCATGGACTGTACCCGCCAGGCTCCTCCATCCATGGGATCTTCCAGGCAAGAATACAAGAGTGGGTTGCTATGGCCTCCTCCAGGGGATCTTCTCAACCCAAGGATCGAACCCAGGTCTTCTTCATTGGCAGGCAGAGTCTTTACCGCTGAGCCATCGGGAAGTGCCACGTATGTTATTGTTGCCAAATATTTCCCCACAGTGTTCACAGCTGTGACCTGGGCAGGCAGGCGAACTGAGGCACCAGTGGGCACATGGGTGGAGGGCAGGCAGAGGGCAGGCCTGGATGCATCCTTCTCTCGACAGAGAAGGAGCCTGGAGCGGCCAGCAAAGCCTTCTGCTCCCACAGGACCTGGCAGCCCCTCTCCTGCTGGGCACTGGAACTTGGCTCGAAATGGGGTGGTGGTCAGATCACACCTTTCAGACTGGACAAGATGCCCTTGAACTCAGCCTGGGCCACCATGTGGCAAAGGTGGCCTGGTGACAAAAGGAGCCAGCGGGGTGGGGGTGGGGGCAAGACTCCCCCATCTCCTTGGGAGCTCCCCAGCAGCGCCCCCTGCTCCTGGGGCTCATCCACACCTTAGTCTCAGAAACCAAGTGGCTGCAGGGGCGTCCCCACCAGGTGTGCAGGCCTAAGGATCCGACACAACAGGGGGTGCAGAGCTCAGCCCTGCACCCAGGATGAGGGCTCCGGCACCTCAGTCACGCTCAGGGACATTGAGCATACGGCTCCTTCAGGGTCACCGTCACCCACAGCTGTGCAGGCCACGCCTGATGTTCACCACCAGAGAGCCAAGGGGCCACTTCCAGGAACTTTACTCCTTGGGTAGGTGTACCTCTAATGTGTTGCTGTTGTCGTTCAGTCGTTCAGTCGTGTCCAACTCTTTGCAAACCCCATGGACTGTAGCCAAGCTCCTCTGCCCATGGGATTCTCCAGGCAAGAGTACTGGAGGGGGTTGCTGTTCCCTCCTCCAGGATCTCTTCCCAACCCAGGGATCCACCCCACATCTCCTGCTTGGCAGGTGCATTCTTTCCAACTGAGCCACCAGGGAAGCCCCGTACCTTTTAATATCAGTTCCCAAATGCCCTACTCCTGTGGAAAAAACACAGAAGCCACCTCTGAAGACCCCAAACAAATCCTGGAGCCTGCTTGCCTCCAGATGGGCCAGAGAAATGAGCAGACCTCATGTACACCCCCGCCGCGGGCAGCAGGGCCCACCTGGCAGGGCCAGGCCCCGCACTGACCGCCCAGCATGCACTGAGTTCTGGGGAGCTATGCACCTGCCCACAGCCGGCGGAGGCCCCAGGATGAGTCCCTGCATCGGAGCAGCTGGGGGCCCCCTGCCGGCCCCTCCTGCGTCCACCGGCAACATGACCTGGCCTACTTCGTTTCTAGGTTGTTTATCTCCTGGCACAGAACACGCATTCCTGAGCGTGTGTTTAAATCCATAGAGTCCAAAGGGCAACCAGAACTGTTTATCCACAGCTGGGCCTCCTTAAACCATTGTCTGACGCAGCCCCCTTTTCCAAGCCGTTTCCTATTTTCCTGCTGATACCAGGAAAACCTGACATTTTTCAGAAGGCTGTGAGCGCCCGGAATGGCAGACAGCTGGCCTGAAGCTGGAGACGCAGTTAGAGGATCAATGGCCCACAGGAAACGGACGATTAGGCTCCTCAGATCAGCTGCTGCAGTTGATAAAGGACCCCTCCCCGCTACACACCCTCACCCACCACTGGGCACCGGCCACCGACCCTCAGGGCGGGGAGGGTAGAGGGTCGCACCCCAGCCAGGCCTGGCCTGACCGTTCCTCACCAGCCCTTTCGAAGAGACCCGGGGGGCCCCCTGTGCCGAGGGGCGGGGCTGAGCACAGGGGTCGCCGTGATCCTGTTATATGATGACAAGGCAGGGCCCGCCGCGGGAGGTGCCACAGCTCTGTGGGCCCCTGGTGAGGCGGTGCAGCCGCTACGTGCTGGGTCACGGACTGCTCCGCACGGCAGATGCCTTCTGAAACCTTAAGAACTCTAGGTGCAATGCCCTTTCCCATACAAATGCACCTTTACCCCAGAGCAGAAGCGACAGTTCAAAGTCACATTTGTTCATTCAGTAAACATCTCTTGAGCACCAACTATATGCCAGGCACTGGAATGCGGGGCTGAGCAGTCAGGGTTGGGGGAGCCTCAGTGGGGAAGGCGGAGGGTGCTCACCCTTTTACAAGCTGAAAGGCAAGAAGCAGGAATGGGCGGACAGGGCGCCTGCGCCAGAAGGGGGCTCCTCCTACCTCGCCCCTCCCACCCCGGCTCCTCCCACCCCGGCTCCTCCCACCTCGCCCCTCCCACCCCCGGCTCCCACCTGACCCCTACTCTCTGCCCCCACAGGCTCCGGGTTAACCAATCCAGACTGGGCCCAGGAATCTGTATTTTAAGGAGAACTCCAGGAAATTCTCTCCAAAGAGGTTTGGGAAGTGCATCAGTGCTGGGGTTCCCGGTGCCTCCAGAGATCAACTGCCCCGCAGAGACCCCATTAAAATGGGTGCTCCCCGGCATGAGGGTCTCTGAAAGCACCCAGAGGGCCTGGTAAGCAACGCGGCCGCTGGGTGGGAGGCTCCACTCGACAGACTGGAGGTAGTGTGGTGTTCACGTCTCCACACATTGCTGCCTGCACACACGGAGGAACCATGGGTGTTCAGGAGGGGTCTGGACGAAGACCCCGGCCCTCTCGCCCGGCTGGCATCAGACTGTGTTTCATGACCCACGCATAACGGGCTGGTTTCAGCTCCCAGGCACCCCTGCAGACGGGCAGAATCCAGCCATCGGACACACTAGGGCTTCTTTGCAAGCACGTCACACCCAATGGCGCGAGAGCTTCACAGAGAACATACTGCCTCTGAATTTTACTAAGAGTCATTAAAAAAAAAAAAAAAAAAAAGGCAGAAAATAATGAATTAAAGCGAAGCCAAGACAATAAACGTTAGCTGTGGATCAGAAACCTCACTGAGACAACTACCGAGGGTGCGGAGCGTCAGGCCCAGGGCTGCGTCCTCTGCAGGTGGGACGGTCCCCTAGTCCGGCCCCTGGCGAGCTCAGGCCAGTCAGTGAGGACGGGCGCAGGCGGGCAGCGGCTGCCCGGAGAGGGGCTCTGGGGGGCTGGGTCTGCCCAGGGGGTGAGACGCAGTCTTCCCCTGCAGGGCCTTGGAGCACTGTGTTAATGCTTTTCACTGACACCGAGAGTCCCACAGTGTGAAAGACCGGAGGGTCAGCCCTGTCTGTATCTGCAGGGTTTGGATGTTGTGCTTTGTTCTGATTCTTTTCAAACCATGTTGTCACGTGTAGCAATCCTAGTACAATGTGTGAGAGCTTCTCCAGGCTGGAGAGCTAGGAGCTGAATTGGAGGTAAACTGCCAGTTTTGAAGAAAATGCCAGGGCACTCCTAGAGGAGCTGTGGTGTAGTTGTTGTTCAGACGCTCAGTCGTGTCCGACTCTGCAGCCCCATGATGCAGCACGCCAAGTTTCCCTGTCCTTCACCATCTCCTAGAGTTTGCTCAAATTCCTATCCATTGAGTCGGTGATGCCATCCAACCGTCTCATCCTCTGCCCTTCTCCTCCTGCCCTCAATCTTTCCCAGAATCAGGGTCTTTTCCAATGAGCTTTGGTCTTTTCCTGATGCTGTTTGCATCAGGTGGCCAAAATACTGGAGCTTCAGCTTCAGCAACAGTTTTTCCAAAGAATATTCAATGTTGATTTTTTTTAGGATTGATTGGTTTGATCTCTTTGCTGTCCAAGGGACTTTCAAGAGTCTTCAACACCACAGTTCAGAAGCATCAATTTTTCATCACTTAGCCTTCTTTCTGGTCCAACTCTCACATCCATACATCATTTTGCCATAAATTCTCTCTTTGAAGGAGGATTCCCACATGTCAATAGCAGAACATACTCTTTCCTCTATAGAAATAGTTTTAGAACTCCTTATTTCTTCACAGTTAAGTTTTTAATAAGTGTATCTGGAATTCATCTGTGTGTATGGTGTGAGGCAGGAATGTAATCTTTCCTATAAAGTAGTCACTTTTCCAAGTTATCTGGTGAATGGCCACCTGCCCTCCCTGGATCTGTTAAGCTCTGGTTCACAATATAAATGGCCTCTTTCCGGGTCTTCCTGGTCCTGTTTGCACGACCCCCACACTCGTGTAAGTACAGGACGCTGTGCCTTAACAGCTGGTGGGACAGAAAACAAAAAAATAAATAAATAAAAACAAAACCAAAAACATCCTTCGCTTTTCCAATTTAAAACTGCTTGCAATTTATACTTCCATACGAATTTTAGAATCGCTTTGTCAAGTTCCCTGAAAAGTCTTTTTTTCCTGTTACATCTGTGGGGTTTCAAGTAGATTTGCTTTGATTTTACAAGTTAATCGGGGGGTGAACGAGTATGTTTAGAACAGAGTCTGCCCACCATCTGACGTGGCATCATCCTCGATTTTTTCAGGTCCTTATATCTGTCAGCAAAGTTTTATGACTTTCCCGGAAAGCTATTCTTAGGCCTGTTTCTAAGGACACATTTCTGCAGGGGTTTCAAACACGCCCTGTGCTTCCACCCTGATCTCAAGTTGGCTTCTGCAGGGCACAGACAGGCTGGGTTCTGCACAGAGACTGCGTGACCCCTGTGCTTCGGATCGCTGATCGAGTCCTTGCTTCAAACCATCAGCCCAAATGCTTTTGAAAAATAGAATCTGATTGAGAGCCCCACTAACAGAACCGATGAAAATGTTGAGTGGGTCTTTGATGTGTTTGACGCCCTCCTGGTTTGGCTGAAGAACAGGAGGGCTGGCCAGCAAGGCTGGCCTGGAGCCTGGTCCCCAGCCTTGTGTCCCCACAGGTCCACCTGGAGGGAACCCGGGGCATCTGCCCTCCTGGCCCCCTGGACGATCACACAGGTGAGGGAGGGGAGTGGACTGGGGCCACCCCAGGCCCTCTGACCTCCAGGCACACCTTCCCTGGGGTGGAGGTTGGGGGGGGTGCAGTTGGTGGCAGAACCCAACGATCAAGGTCATTTTGGCCAGAGAATTTTTTTTCCTTTTTAGTTCTCAGAGTCAGTGTGGTCTCATCTCCGATTTCCACCTGGACACTTCTTGGTCTAAATATTATGTCAGATTTAGATTTATAACTAGCTGCCCATCTCATCTGATTTCTCCTGGCAGACAGGTTTAATGGAAGGTTTCCCTTCTGACTTTTAGATAACTCCACCTTAATCCAAGGCGGCCCGTCCCCTGTTCCCGACACAACTCTGGGGGGGCCATGGGGACCTTCAGGGTCACGGCCATATGGGATCAGGGTCCATCCCAATGGCCCATCTGAGCTTGAGCCTCTGCAAAGACCCTGCTCCTCAGTAAGGTCACCTTCACAGGCCCTGGGGTTAGGACCCAGCCTTTCTCAGGGGAGACAATCCACCCCTTGGGGGTCTGTAGGGGCAACAGCTCAGCTGCAGGGCTGTATGTCATGGGGATCCCCGAGACATGCTGTCCAAGGGTCGAGGGCAGGGGTGCGGGTGAGTCTCTTGGGGGGTTATTCATCCCCCAGCCAGTCTAGGGACTCAAGGCTCTGTCTGCCAGGAGGTGAGTGACCTGGCCGCTGGCCTGGGATCCCGGAGTACCCACACTACAGTTTCAGGGACCCAGCAGCCTCTGGACGGCCCTTATCCTGGTGGCCAGATTTCCTGCCTCTGTGAAGCCCGAGTGTGTGTGGACCTGAGGCCCTTTGGTTGATTCCATTCTCCTAGTTTGTGACCCTGTGGTTTAAGGGGAATAAAGGAAAATAAAACCTGACTTAGTCCTGCACTCAGACGTCATTGTTAGTGTAACAGGAGATGCCAGTTCAGTCCACTGACCAACTGGACGGTGAGACCCAGAAGTCTCACTGTCAGGCCTCAGGGTGGGGGGCGGCATTCAGGCGGGCAGGAGGTTGAGTCAAGCATACTGCATCGCCCCCAGTGGAACCACCCGGAGGGGGTGGTTATCACCTCCAGGGGACACAACCCCCGGGGGGATACCACCTCCAGGGGTCATCACCTTCAGAGGTTGTCTGTCACCTCTAGGGATGTCCCTGGGGGTGGTGCCCCCCGACAGAGCCCACACACTTCATTCTTCAGCATCTGGGGAAATGTCCTTTGTCACCAAGCATCAGTCACTTCCTTATGCCCCACGTTTTTCTTAAAGGGGACCTTGACTTCTGAGAAAACTGGGCAGCATGGTTGCCCTGGACCCTGCACAGGCCTTGGAAGGTTCTCAGCTCTCCGTGGGCAAGACCACATGCTGTGAAGCTGGGGGGCGGGAAGGAGGTGGGCACCTCTCCGCCCCCTTCTCCAGGGGTGCCCTGCTGCCCAGCGCCACTGTGTGCAGCCTCTCCCTGTCGATCATTTGCTCTCTGCACCCCTGTTCCCCATTCACTTCCCTGCCTTGCAGGTCCCGCCTCCCGACCTCAGCTGACAAGCGCATGGAGCCAGCCCGGGTCTCAGCACCAGCAGCGGGAGGTGAGGGTGTCCGGGTCTGCTTCTCTCTGTCACTGACTCCTGATGGTGGAGACGCCTGGACATGGGGCCTTCCCTGTGCTATGTGGTGCAGAGACTATCGAGGAGGGACGTAGAGAGCCCCATCCTTCCACCTCCTCCACCTGGGCTCGCGGGCACCTCAGACCATCTCTGGGGAGGAGGGGGTTTTCTGCACTCGGGTCCACACATCCCACTGGAACCTGCCTGAAGCCCCGATGGGAGCAAGGACATCCTGAACACACTGAGTGCTCCATCACATGTAGGAAGGGCTAGGCGGGCGGGCAGCGAGGTTTTGACTTTTCAAGATGGGATCATCAGCAAAGAAATCACCCCAAAAGGAGGATGGCTGGCTTGCTGAGAGGTCTTCGTGCAGACAGCTGCCTGCCTCCCAGCAGGTCCCCAACCCCACACGGTCGTCCTGCTAAGAGATCGCCCACTAGGTCAGGAGGCAGGGGAGATCTCATATTCTCAGGGAGCACACACTCTTCCCCTGCTTCTTAGTGGGTTTTGAAAGCCCCAATCCTATTTTCCAGGTGCTCACTCTCCCAGCCTCCCTTACAGCAAGGAACAGGCATATGATGCACCTAAGCCAAGGGAGATGTAAGCAGGAGACTTCAGGGAGACTTCTGGGCAGGCTTTTCTCTCCTCCTAAGAAGTATAGATACAAGAGGAGAGTTCCCTGGTGCTTCTCCTCCCTCTTTTCTCTGCCCTGGAATGTAGACGTGATTCCTCACTAGCGGCAGCCATCTTGCAACTGTGCGGTATAGGCATAAGGTTGAAAAGCTTTCACGGTCAGAAGATAAAAAGCATCTGGATCTCTGAGGGCATTACTGAGCTGCCAGACTAACCTTGAGACTATTTAAACCTAGAATTCTTATTGACATCTTGACAGATATCCTGATGCTTCAGACCATGCTGTTGGATTTTCCATCACTTGTAGCTGTAAATACCCAAACTGATCTGTCGTTTATAAGTTCTACGCATCAAGTGCTACTGCTGATACAGGGAGGTATCAGTGGAGACCTCCAGGGGGTCAAGAACTCCTGTCCCCGCCCTGCAGTAGCCAGGATCCCTGCCCCCAGGGGTCAATGGAGGTCAGGTAGGGAACCTGGATTTCTTCCCACCTGGAAGTAATGAGGCAATGCCTCCACCTCCCTTGCAAAAGCAGCATCACAGGAAATCACCTAAAAGAGAAGATTTAAATAAGATCCAGGGTTTCATAACATAATACACAAAGAATCCGGATAAGCTGAAAGTCGTTTGTCATACCAAGAGCCAGGAAATCTCAAACTGAAGAAAACAAGAAAATCAAAACATTCCAACAATTAGATGACAGAGATATCAGAATTATCTGACAAAGATTTCAAAGCAGCCATCATGAAAATACTTTCATAAGCAATTAAAAATATGCTTGAAATAAATAAAAAACTAAAAGTTTTCAGAAAATAAACTAGAAAGTCCCTACAATGAAATAGATGATGTAAAGAAAACTCAACAGAAATTTTAGAACTTAAAATGACTAAATTTTAAAGAATTTAAAAAGAACAATGGATGGGCCCAAGCAGAAGAATGGGGGAGACAGAAGAAAAATAAGTGAACTGGAAAAGAGAATATAGAGATCACCCAATCTGAATAACAGAACATTTAACTAAAAGTAATAATAACAGAATTGCAAGGACCGGTGGGACTCTAAAAAGATTGAGGACTTGTGCCATCGGAGCCTCAGAAAAAAAGGAGAAGGGAAGAGGGGCCAAAAAAAAAGTACTTGAAGAAACAATGGCAAAAAACTTTCAAATTTAGCAAAAGACATTAACCTACAGATTCAAGAGGCTGAACAAACTCTGAACAGAATAAACCACGAATAGTCCACACAAAGACAGCACCATAGTCAAACCTGTTGTTTCTGTTCAGTCACTAAATCGCACCCGACATTTTGAAACCCCATGGACTGCAGCACACCAGGCTGCCGTGTCCTTCACTATTTCCCAGAGTCTGCTCAAATTCATGTCCATTGAGTGGGTGATGCCATCCAACCATCTCATCCTCTGTCATCCACTTCTCCTCCTGCCCTCAATCTTTCCCAGCATCAGGGTCTTTTCTAATAAGCTGGCTCTTTGCATCAGTTGGCCAAAGTATTAGAGTTTCAGCTTCAGCATCAGTCCTTCTGATGACTATTCAGGACTGATTTCCTTTAGGATTCAGTTCAATTCAGTCACTCAGTAATGTCCGACTCTTTGCGACCCCATGGACTGCAGCACACAAGGCCTCCCTGTCCATCACCAACTCCTGGAGTTTACTCAAACTCAAGTCTATTGAGTTGGTGATGCCATCAAACCAGCTCATCCTCTGTTGTCCCCTTCTCCTCCTGCCTTCAATCTTTCCCAGCATCAGAGTCTTTTCCAGTGAGTCATTTCTTGGTGTCAGGTGGCCAAAATATTGGAGTTTCAGCTTCAGCATCAGTTCTTCCAATGCATATTCAGGACAGGCTTCCTTTGGGATGGACTGGAGTAAAATCTGACAAAGAAAAAGTTTTGAAAGCTACCAGATGGAAATGAAGCATTACTAACAAGGGTGGGGGAGGCCAGGGGTGGGGGAAACCATTTAAATGACTGAATTTATCCTCAGAGACCGTGGAACCCAGAAAGAAAAAGTAGTAAAACATTTTCCCATGCTGAAGGAAAGAGCTGTCAACCCAGAGTCCTAGATCCACCAGAAATAAGCTTCAGGGATGAAGGGAAATGAAGACATTCTCGAATGAAAAAAAACTCAGACAACTTTAGCACCAGCAGATCTACCCTGAAAAAATGGCTGAATGAAACCCTCTATACAGAAAAGATAAAAGTGGGAAACTTGGGGTACCAGTAAGAAAGAAAGGGGCTTCCCTGGTCACTCAGCTGGTAAAGAATCTACCTGCAATGCAGGAGACCCCAGTTCGATTCCTGGGTCAGGAAGACCCCCTGGAGAAGGGATAGGCTACCCACTCCAGTATTCTTGGGCTTCCTTGGTGACTCAGATGGTGGACACCCTCCGGTCCCTCAGTCCCTGCAATGCGGGAGACCTGGGTTCCATCCCTAAGTTGGGAAGATCCCTTGGATCAGGGCATGTCAACCCACTCCAGTATTTTTCTTGCCTGGAGAATCCCCATGGACAGAGGAACCTGGCGGGCTACAGTCCATGGGTTGCAAAGAGTTGGACGTGACTGAACGACTAAGCACAGCAAAGCGCAAGGAAGAAATAACAGGTAAGCAAACAGTGGGTAAACACAACAGATTTTCCTTTCATTCATGAGTTTCTGCAAAGTATGGTTGGAGAATAAGCAAACGCTGTAACTGACACAGTTCCAAGTGTATTCACAGGAAATATTTAAGACAGTGATGCTATAAATGGGAAGGGGTAAAGGTTTGTAGGGGGACGTGACTCAAATTGGCAACTAATGGCACCGTTAAACTTGGTGTTATGTATGTGCAATATAACACCTAAAATAGCCACTGAAAAAACTACAGAGATGCACAACCAAAACACCATAGACAAATCAACACGGGATGCTGAAAACTTGCCATGTAACCTACGGAAATGCAGGAACAAGAAACAAAAAACGTATCTGGCAGAAAACAAAAATTAAATTGGGAGCCACAGCCTTCACATACCCATGACTGCATTAAGTACAAAGAGTCTCAGTACGCCAGTTAAAGGACAGAGATTGGAAGACTGGATAAACAAACCATACCCAACTCTAGGCGACAGCAAGAAATTCATGTCAACATAACGACATAGAAAGGGTGAAATTAAAACACTGATAAGAGGGACTTCCCTGATGGTCCAGTGGTTGGCAGTCCACCTGCCGATGAATGGGACGTGGGTTCGATCCCCTGTCTGGGAAGATCCCACAGGCGTCCAGCACAACTAATTCTGTGTGCCACGACTTCTGGGGCCGCACTCTAGAGCCCGTCTCCAAGCCACGCAGAGTCCCGAGAGCCCCTGGGGAGAGGGACCCCGGTCACGGGACCCACAGTGAGCAAGCTGCCCAGCAAGGGGAGTGACGGGTGGCGGCCACAGTGTCTGCCCTGCTGCCCACGGCCGGGCCAGCAGCCACGCCCGGTGGAGGGGGCGGCCAGCCCTCCAGCCCCTCAGGCCCTGCACCGACACCCAGCTCAGCAGCAGCACTTCCTCAAACGGAGCCTTTCTTTTTTTTATTTTAATGTTTAAATTTATTTATTTTAATTAGAGGCTAATTACTTTACAATATTGTATTGGTTTTGCCATACATCAACATGAATCCACCACGGGTGTGCACGTGTTCCCAATCCTGAACCCCCCTCCCTCCCCATACCATCCCTCTGGGTTATCCCAGTGCACCAGCCCCAAGCATCCTGTATCCTGCGTGGAACCTGGACTGGCGATTCGTTCTAAGACACCGCCAGGCCCGCGCACAGAACAAAGGGCTGAACAGAACTAAATGGAGCCTTTCATTTGCACAGCGCTTGGCTGCACCATTCAAGGGTTTCCAGGGAATGCACATCTTGAGATCATAGCAAGGAGTGCCAAAAGGCGAGCCTGCTGCTTTCCCAGGGCCCCTCCGCTCCAATCAGAAGCTGAATCCCCCACGAACATCCCCTCCACCACCACGCCCCCACCTCCTCCCAGGGGAGCCCAGTCCCGGGCTCTGCCCATGCCCGGCCCAGAGCATCTTTACAGACTCAGTGACAGAACAAGTGAATGCATCTTCAAAACACAAAGATTCTTGAAATATCAAAGAAAGAGAAGCAGGTAAACGAGGGAAATCGAGAGGCATTCCTTACCACCAGGGAACACCTGGCCAGGTGCCCAGAACCCCAGAAAGCCCCAGCCAACTCCCACCAGCGTCCTGGCCAGTGGTCCGGGCCCCTCCAGCTGGATTCTGTGAGCAACAGGCTCGGCCCCTGTCTCCACCAGCCCCGTGTTTCTAAGGCACGTTTTCTTCTCCAGTCTCTCGGACTCCCCCCAACCCCAGGCCCAGCAAACCCCACGGGGGTGAGATTGTATCTCTGTTTGTTTTGGTCGATTGAACAGTTTCTTTCCTTGTTCAACATTTTTCAGATTTCTGGGGATTGTTTTCCACCTCTTGATGTTGTCTGGGCCCCGGCCAACGGAAACACACGCCGTCTGCCTGCGGCTGCAGGAGCAGAGCGGAAGCTGAGGGCTGAAATGCTTGTTAAATTTAGCTTCTCTTGGGCAGATTTATCTCCATTAATCATAACCCAGCAGAGTCTGATTTCCCTAAATCTAGCCCCCTGTGTGGATACGTGCGTCCCTCCAGAGCGCATTTCCTGGAGCGAACACCCACACAGACCCCTTAAGAGTCCAGTGGCCACAGCAAAGGGCGGAATCCAGGGGACGCAGGTGCTGGGCGCTTCTCACTGGTGCTAGGGGCCGGGAGGCGGGAAGCACACAAGGCCAGGCTCCTGGGACCTGCGGTGGGGGTCCCAGCTGGAAGGGGACAGTCACAGGGCGGCTGAGATGCCTTTCCTTGCACCTCTGGGTGGTGGGCACACAGGCGAGGGTTTTTATACTTGGGGAAGAGCTTCATACTTGGAAAGGAAATGAAATCCACAAGACTTTGGATTCACACACGCCCCACGTGACAGGTCACCTTCTGCCTAACTGAGTACTAAGGTCACTGTTGACCAGATGACACCTGCCTCGCAGCTCCAGGCCTCCAGAGGCTTCCAGGTGGTGCAGATCATTCCGGACTGACCAGCGTGCAGGAGGTGATATGACCCCCCCACACTGGGTCCTCCACCTCGCTTAGGGTGCCTGGACAGCCCACCTGCCGGGGAGCTCGCCCCCACCCCGCCGGGCACACCACCCCAGTTCTGTGCCCAGAGCTCAGAGCCAGCGTCCACTGGTGGTGGCGGCCACACCGGGGAGCAGGCAGAGGCGCTGCAGGAGGTCAGCATCAGAGGATGGAACAGGTTGGAGGCTTCCAGCGTGGACGTCTGGACCAAGGGGAGTGTGCTGGCCTGAAAAAGACTTTCCAAGAAGGTTTCCACCATGCTCGTCTACGAGCGGCCCAGGCAGGCTGCGAAAACCCCCCATTGTGCAAAGCAGAAGCCTTTACCAACACAGAACAGATGGCACCCTCTACCCCGCCGAGCTCAGCACCCAGGTGAGCGGCCAGTCATGAGCAGAGACTGAGAAGGAAGAAGGTCACTTCACCATCAAACAGGAAGCAAATCGATTCAGAGTCGCTGCAGCTGAACTCAGGTGACCGGGTTGAGGGCACCCAGCACCGGGTGCCAGGTCTGTGGCCAGTGCTCTGCTGTCCAGGACTGAAGCCTCGCCCCCTGCAGGCAGCACTGCCATGTCAACAGCTCTGGCCACTGGGTCACACAAGGAGAGGCACTTGTGACACCTGAGCACCACTGCCCTCCACCTCCTGCTGGCACCAAGGTCACCCTTCCCAGGAAGGGGAGGAGACGCCAAAGACACAGGGCCAGGTCACGGCCAGGCTGAGCCCCTGGCTGCGATCAGGCCTGGGAGGGGCGAGTCCACAAGCTGTGGACTCTGTGCCATGGATAAACCTCTGTCCGATCCATCTTGTTGCCATGGCGTGGACCTGGCTCAGCCAGGTGCCACCACGGCCTGGTGATGAGCTGAGAGCCCAGAGGTCAGACAAGCCTGGCCCTGCTCTGAGTCTGCTTCCCTCCCACTGGCTGCAGGACCACCAGCATGGTTAGCAAAGACCCACGAGAAAGCAGGAACTTTCAGGCTGTGTGGACAGGGAGCCAGGCAAGACCACCCCAGCAGCAGGGCTGGGGTTCCAGGTATATGACTCTGTATCTGAGGCCCAGGGAGCGTACCTGTGATCGGGGATTATAAGACACTTGCCTCACATTCTAGGAATCAGCGAACTAAAATGGACTGGAATGGGTGAATTTAACTCAGATGACCATTATATCTACTACTGCGGGCAGGAATCCCGCAGAAGAAATGGAGTAGCCATCATGGTCAACAAAAGAGTCAGTGATGCAGTACTTGGATGCAATCTCAAAAACGACAGAATGATCTCTGTTTGTTTCCAAGGCAAACCATTCAATATCACAGTAATCCAAGTCTATGCCCCAACCAGTAACGCTGAAGAAGCTGAAGTTGAATGGTTCTATGAAGACCTACAAGACCTTTTAGAACTAACACCCAAAAAAGATGTCCTTTTCATTATAGGGGACTGGAATGCAAAAGTAGGAAGTCAAGAAACACCTGGAGTAACAGGCAAATTTGGCCTTGGAATACGGAATGAAGCAGGGCAAAGACTAATAGAGTTTTGCCAAAATGCACTGGTCATAACAAACACCCTCTTCCAACAATACAAGAGAAAACTCTACACATGGACATCACCAGATGGTCAACACCAAAATCAGATTGATTATATTCTTTGTAGCCAAAGATGGAGAAGCTCTATACAGTCAACAAAAACAAGAATGGGGGCTGACTGTGGCTCAGATCATGAACTCCTTATTGCCAAATTCAGACTTAAATTGAAGAAAGTAGGGAAAACCACTAGACCATTCAGGTATGACCTAAATCAAATCCCTTATGATTATACAGTGGAAGTGAGAAATAGATTTAAGGGCCTAGATCTGATAGAGTGCCTGATGAACTATGGAATGAGGTTCGTGACACTGTACAGGAGACAGGGATCAAGACCATCCCCATGGAAAAGAAATGCAAAAAAGCAAAATGGCTGTCTGGGGAGGCCTTACAAATAGCTGTGAAAAGAAGAGAAGTGAAAAGCAAAGGAGAAAAGGAAAGATATAAGCATCTGAATGCAGAGTTCCAAAGAATAGCAAGAAGAGATAACAAAGCCTTCTTCAGCAATCAATGCAAAGAAATAGAGGAAAACAACAGAATGGGAAAGACTAGAGATCTCTTCAAGAAAATTAGAGATACCAAGGGAACATTTCATGCAAAGATGGGCTCGATAAAGGACAGAAATGGTATGGACCTAACAGAAGCAGAAGATATTAAGAAGAGGTGGCAAGAATACACATTTCTGTGTATTCTGTACAAAAAAGATCTTCACGACCCAGATAATCATGATGGTGTGATCACTGACCTAGAGCCAGACATCCTGGAATGTGAAGTCAAGTGGGCCTTAGAAAGCATTATTATGAACAAAGCTAGTGGAGGTGATGGCATTCCAGTTGAGCTCTTTCAAATCCTGAAAGATGATGCTGTGAAAGTGCTGCACTCAATATGCCAGCAAATTTGGAAAACTCAGCAGTGGCCACAGGACTGGAAAAAGTCAGTTTTCATTCCAATCCCACAGAAAGGCAATGCCAAAGAATGCTCAAGCTACCGCACAATTGGACTCATCTCACATGCTAGTAAAGTAATGCTCAAAATTCTCCAAGCCAGGTTTCAGCAATATGTGAACTGTGAACTTCCTGATGTTCAAGCTGGTTTTAGAAAAGGCAGAGGAACCAGAGATCAAATTGCCAACATCTGCTGGATCATGGAAAAAGCAAGAGAGTTCCAGAAAAACATCTATTTCTGCTTTATTGATTATGCCAAAGCCTTTGACTGTGTGGATCACAATAAACTGGAAAATTCTGAAAGAGATGGGAATACCAGACCACTTGATCTACCTCTTGAGAAATTTGTATGCAGGTCGGGAAGCAACAGTTAGAAGTGGACATGGAACAACAGACTGGTTCCAAATAGGAAAAGGAGTATGTCAAGGCTGTATATTGTCACCATGCTTATTTAACTTATATGTAGAGTACATCATGAGAAACGCTGGACTGGAAGAAACACAAGCTGGAATCAAGACTGCCGGGAGAAATATAAATAACCTCAGATATGCAGATGACACCACCCTTATGGCAGAAAGTGAAGAGGAACTCAAAAGCCTCTTGATGAAAGTGAAAGTGGAGAGTGAAAAAGTTGGCTTAAAGCTCAACATTCAGAAAACGAAGTTCATGGTATCTGGTCCCATCACTTCATGGGAAATAGATGGGGAAACAGTGCAAACAGTGTCAGACTTTATTTTTCTGGGCTCCAAAATCACTGCAGATGGTGACTGCAGCCATGAAATTAAAAGATGCTTACTCCTTGGAAGGAAAGTTATGACCAACCTAGATAGCATATTGAAAAGCAGAGACATTACTTTGCCAACAAAAGTCCATCTAGTCAAGGCTATGGTTTTTCCCAGTGGTCATGTATGGATGGGAGAGTTGGACTGTGAAGAAGGCTGAGCGCCGAAGAATTGATGCTTTTGAACTGTGGTGTTGGAGAAGACTCTTGAGAGTCCCTTGGACTGCAAGGAGATCCAACCAGTCCATTCTGAAGGAGATAGCCCTGGGATTTCTTTGGGAGGAATGATGCTAAAGCTGAAACTCCAGTACTTTGGCCACCTCATGCGAAGAGTTGACTCATTGGAAAAGACTCTGATGCTGGGAGGGATTGGGGGCAGGAGGAGAAGAGGACGACAGAGGATGAGATGGCTGGATGGCATCACTGAGTCGATGGATGTGAGTCTGGGTGAACTCCGAAAGTTGATGATGGACTGGGAGGCCTGGTGTGCTGCAAGTCATGGGGTCGCAAAGAGTCGGACATGACTGAGCGACTGAACTGAACTGAACTGCCTCACAAGTGCGAGGCACAAGCTGTCTTTGTGAGACACACTTTAGATCAAAGATGCAGGCAGATTGTAAATCCATGGAACTACATGATGGAAAATTACAGCACGTGGCAGCAGTCACAAGGAGGCTGGAGTGTCCGCTTTAATAACAAAATTGAATTGTAAACAAAAATACTACTAGGGATAAACAGTGACACTTTAAAACAGGGAAAGGGTCAACCCATCGGGAAGAGTACCTGACAATAGACAGTGCTGCTCAGGAAGCAAAAATGAGCAGAAACGAGGAGAAAAGAGGCACCTCCACACTCCAACAGTAGCTGGAGGTCTCAGTGCCCCCGCTGTCAACCATGGGGAAACAGAGGGAAGATTTAAATATCGCGGTGACAGATGTGTGAGGAGGCCACGCCCAGCAGCTGCAGGGCACGCCCGCCTCCGGAAGGCGCATGGACACTAAGAGGGAGCGCATGCTCGGCCACCAGTCAACCTCCGTGAACGCAGCTGGACAGAAACACGACTGCGTTCAGGGACCACGATGGAATGGACGTCAACAGCAGAAAGAAATCTGGGAGAGGTGCAAATATGTGGGAATTAAATAAGCTGAAGAAGAAAGCAAAAGGACATCTTGAAATTCTTCGGGATAAATGATAACCTGACATGACACAGCAAGACGCGGGGCGCGGCTGAGGCAGAGCTCAGGAGCAAGTGCATTGTCATCGGTGACTACGCCGAGAAGGAAATGTCCCCACCTTTCTAACCTTCCTCCTTAAGACACTGAAGAAAGAAAGACACATTGGCTCTTGAAAAAGCAGAGGAAAGGAAACATTGCTAGTCTGGAAATGAACGAAACAGGGACTAGAGAAGCAATGGAGAAAAATCAATGCAGCCAAAACTGGTTCCTGAAAACAGCAAACAGAAGCAACAAGCTAATAGCCAGACTGGCCAAGAGAAAAACGGGAGAGGAAAACTTCTAGAATCAGAAAAGAAAACGAGGGGCCATGGCGCCCAATCTCACAAAAATACAAAGAATTATAAAGGAACGCCAGTGTGGCTGAGCATGAGGAGAAATCAGGCTGTCTGTGCACTGCGGCCGGGGGGTGGGAAGGTAAATGGTGCAATCACTTCAGAAAACGGTCCGGCATCTCCGCAGGTAAACACAGAAGCACCATCGTGCATGCCTTGTGCTCTGTGCTCAGTGGGGTCCAACTCTGAGGGACTGTGTGGACTGTAGCCCGCCAGGCTCCTCTGTCCATGGGATTCTCCAGGCAAGCATACTGCAGTGGGCTGCCATTTCCTCCTCCGGGGATTTTCCCAACCCAGGGATCAAACCTGAGAGTCCTGTGTCTCCTGCATTGGCAGGCAGATTCTTGACCGCTGAATCACCTGGGAAGTCCCATACAACACAGCAGTTCCACTCACAGGGAAACAATCGGGAGAAATGAAAACACACATCCCCACGAAAACGTGCACATGAACGCTTGTATCGGCGTTATTCACAGTTCTCAGAGGGTGGGAAGAAGCCAAAAGTGCATCAGCTCATGATGGATGGACACAATGTGGTCCATCCGCACAGTGGAATACCATTTAAGCACAAAAGGGAAAGACAGACTAACAGATTCTATAGCATCATTCGAAGTGAAAGAAGCCAGTCCCCAAAGAAATGTTCAGAAAAGGCAAATAAGCACAGGCAGAAAGTAGATTATGCTTGGTGGGGGGATGGGAGGATGATGCGGATGATAGCTAAAGGGTTTGGGATTTCTTTCGGGAGTCATGAAATGTTCTACAATTTACTATGGATGGTTGTATATACCTGTGAATATACTGAAAACCACTGGACTGTACACTTACTTGTTTTACATAAGTAAAACACACACACACAACACAGCCAGATGAACACAACAAGACTCAGATAGGAAAACAACTCACACCTGAAAAAATGGGAAAAGCTTAGCAGGACTCCTGCAGTGCAACAGAGAAGCATGGAAAGTAACTGCCAGGACGTGAGGTTAGCCCAGAGCAACAGTGAAGCCCTTCAGGTGCTAAGCAGTGGCTGGAACGTGGCTCTGAGACTTGGACCATCCAGATTGAAGGGCAGAACACGTGCTGGCCCCGTCCTGCTCTGAGGTCTGGCTGGTCTTGGCTTCAGGAACCCCACTTATAAAGGTGAGCCTGGAGCCCCATCCCACGGGTGTCCATGGGACCCACTCATGTCTGGCCCAGCCTCATACAGGCCTTGCCTTCCTGCCCTGAAACTGTCATAAGAAAAGGCCAACCACAGGGCTGAAATTCCATCCCTCAAGCACTCAAGTATGTGGCTCTCCCCAGGGGAGCCCTGGCTCTGTCCCTTCAAGGCCCACCCCAGCTGCCTCCTTTCTACCAGATAGCAGTATTTGGGTGCCTACTCTTCTGAGTGAGGTCTTAATAGCACCTTGGGGACCTGTTTATATGAGTGCCTGCAGGTGGAGGCCTGCCTGGAGCTTAGTTCAGACCATCACCCTGCATGCAAACAAGAGTCATGAGGGACATAGACTTGGGCTGGGGCCAAGTCTCCCACCAGAGTCCCCACCATGTTGACCAGAGGGCAAGGGCTCATCTTCCTTGGATCTAAACCATTCAAACATGAGCAGAGTGGAGCTCCAGCAGGGGTCAGGGTCCTGGCCTTGGGGAATTTGATGGTGACACTCTCAAAGTCAAGGTCAGGGTCCAGGGGTGGCCTCCACCCCCATATCCCAGCCAACGCAAGCTCTGCCAAGGCACACAGGAAGGCCGAGAAGTCTGGAATCACAGCTGCTCCAGGTGGCCAGCCTTTCAGATGTGCCCACCAGCCCTGAGTGAAGCCCTGAGAAAGCCTGTGGATAGTGTTGGCAGATGCCCGCTGAAGTGGTAGAGGAGGCCTGATGTCACTGTCCCCAAAGATCAAGGCTGAAGCCATCTCAGGACACAAAGCAGAACGAGCAACCTCTATTTGGGGTCAGTCAACAGCCAGCGCTCCAAGAATTGATTCATAAACAAAACACCTGTTGTTACCTTAGAAACACAAGCTAGGACCAAGCTGCTGCTGCTTCTCATGCATGAGAAGAGTGGACAGAGCTGGCAGTTCTGTGGAAGATGGAAGATTAGACACTGAGGATGGGAATAAGTAATTTCGTGAGCCTGTAGTAAAAAGGAGATGTGGGAATTAGTCGAGAATTACAGAAGGGCTGTAAGACCGGGAACAAAAACAGAATGGGGAGCAGACAGACAGGATCACATCTTCCAAAGAAGAACAGGTGGACATGTGTTCACTTGCAACACCATCCAGGGTTTAGCACCGCTGCACACCTTGCATTTCAATAAAGCAGAGCAAAGAAGGGGAGGAGAAACTCTGGGTACCTTGTCCCCAGCATCACAGCAGCTTCTGCAGCTGTGTGGACAGCATCCAGCCACAGCTGGGGGCATTGTGGCACCGCTGTCTCTGCTAACTCAGGAAGCCCTGGGTTGGAACTTCTAAGCTACAACACAACAGAGTGGACAGGTTTTGTTATGTTTTCCTTTAATGTCTAAAGAAAGCAGCAGCACCTGCATGTTTGACTGTGGCTCATAAAATAAGCATGCTTGATATCTTCTGGGGTGTTCCTGATCCCACTCAGCACATGACTGAGGAAAGATGCTCCTCAGTCAGCCCTCACACGGAGAAACTGCTCTAACTGGGCTCTTGGTGGAGAGTCCAGGAGCCCCTTGGAGTGATCACAAATATCAGTGTTGAAAACACATTTCTCACCATCTTCACATGAAACCCAACTTCAGTTATTATTCACATTCCCAAGTGCTTTTTGTGTACCTGAAAAACAGCTTGGCCGGGACATCAGATTTTGTATGAAATTGTTCACTGGCCAAGTTGACTGTGACCCATCATGACATGGACATTTCAGATCTAAACTGACCTCCAAGAAGTAGTTATTACATTCTCAGCCTTTCCTCTGGGTTCCAGCACAGCCTTCAAAATGAGGAGGACCCAGGACTAATGTCAGCAGGGCCCAGGGGCCCAGGAGGCACGTAGATCGTCAAATGGATGGAAGGTGCTGAAGACAGGAGGCAAGAGGCAAGGGAGCCCTAGAAATTCTGCAAAAACTCATCCTGGTTCACAGTCACACCAGCAGAGTTCAGCTCTCCTCCTGTTTTGAGTTGGCCAGCGTCTTCTCTGCGTGAACTCTGGGCACGCCTGTGTCCTGCCACAGGACGTCCTTCTCCAGCGGCCTGAGTCATCCCTGCTTCGTTCTGTAATGAGCGCCTTTCTCTCTGGTACCCGCAGTCAACATCTTACAATGCTGGATGTGTGGAAAAGTTAACAGCTGAAAGGGGGGCACGCATGCCAAAGCCGCCTGACCCGTTTCTAGACTTTCTGTTCTGTGGTGACGTGTCAGCTGGGACTTTCAGTTGCACAGAAGAGAACAAACTGTGGTGATTTAAGCCGAAAAGCAAATTTATGCAGGGATTTGGGGGACAGCTCTGAGTACAAGGGCGGGGACCAGAGAAGGGAGAAGCCTGTCCCCCAGCTCCTCACTCTGGGTCTCCTTCATCGGCCTCACTCCCAGCCCATGAGCCACTGGGCTTGCCTCAGTGCCTTAGCTCTGCCACCCAGGCAAGTTCCGAGTCTTCTCCTCTGCTCTGGTTCACCATCTCCATGGGAGACCAGGGTCCCGACAGAAATCAGACGGCACAGTCCATTAGGGTACTTCAGGGGGCGCTTATTACATAGACCGTCTGGGTGGACACACAGAGGGTAAGTGAAGTACAGGTGAGAGCCCAGGTCCGAGGGTAGTGCGGAGGGCAACAGCTCCCCTGGCCAGAGGTGTGAGTGCTGATCCACGGAGCTGCTGCCCCGGGGGGCTGTGACCAGGGAGAGGAAACCACCCGGAGTGCAGCCAGCAGGGAACAAGTACCCTGACTGGTGGGACCTCTCCTCCAGTCTCCTGCTGGGCTTTCCCACCTGCCAGACCCAACAAAGAGCCAGAAGGCAGGGAGAGTGACGCTGGCCAAACATCTCCACTTCCCACGCAGCAAGTGGCTGGAAAGGCCTTACGGCACCTGCAGGGACAGTGCGGAATCTGCACGGAAGGGCCCTGATTGGACTGCTTTGGGTCACGTGCTCATCCCTGATCCAATTGGCTGAGACCAGGGGTGGGGTCTAGTGTGCCAATATGGCAGCCCCCATGTGACCGAGGATGTTGGCGGTGCGGAGGGCGAGTGCTGGGAGTGGCGCGTGTCTGAGCTCCGCCCTCCCACTCTCTCGTGGTCCCCCCCTCCCGCTGGCCCTGGCCTCCCTTGTCCACCGCCCCACCTCTCACTGCTCCAGAGGGCGAGAGTCAGGTCGCTGCTTCCCCCAGACCTCCGTGCCCTCAGCCCCCAGTCTCACGTTTGTCTCCAAGGCCTGCATCTTCTACCTCATTAGTGGTTCTGGCCTGTGTCCTCTTCTCACTTCCAACGGGCCCCTTCAGGGCGTGCTTCTGTCTGCTTCTCCGCCCATGTTGCTCCGTCAGCACCCCCCCCCCCCCGCCCCCATCCCTGTGATGGCACCACCTCTCAGCTGTCCTCTGGTCTCTGCGACTCTCCCTTTTCACCTCTCCATGGACCCCCTGTTCTAACATCCTCACCTCTTCTCTGCCCATGAGTCTCTTGATGATGTCCCATCTTTCTCACGGCACAGGCTGAAACTTAGGGGCCACCAATTGCCCCACGAGGTGCCCTCTTCTATGATGGGTGGGTCTACAGCAAGGCTCCTGAAGTACCTGAAATTCAGCAGGTCCCCAGTAGATCCTGCAGTTGCTACCCAACAAACCTGACCCCCTTCTCCAGGCACTCCTTCTGCCCAGTCACCCAAACCAGAAACCTGGAACCTGTTTCCCCTTCCTCTTCTCCCCAACACCCATTCTAGCCCCAAGGCTGACTGTGCCCTGAAGAGAAGAGCCTTGGCTTCATCCTCTTCTTCATCCCTAGCATTGCCAGTCCAGTTCACACCTCATTCTTCCTCCCCAGGATGCCTGTGAGGACCCTTGCTTCCATTCGCTGAGTTGTTCACAGGCACTTAGGTGTCTTCTCCATGACCAGTCCATGCTGAGCACAGGGAACCCAGGAGACAGCTGAGCACAGCTGACCCATCTGTGCCCTGGGTCAGCTGGGATCCAGAGATGAATATTCTATGCCAGGGGATGTAGTGACCTCCCCTGCCCCATGGACATCCCCAACAAGGCTGCCTAACCTCACATATGTCTTTATCAAGATTGATGGCAAAACCAAGAATATTTCTGTCTCATAAATGTTCAGAAGAAAAACAACTTAGCTTCCATTGAATACCACCTGAGTTACTGGTCATTCTTGGCCTTATTATAAGTGGAACAACCAGGTACCACAAACATCAAGATTCGATATGTTAAGACGTCCATAGCATCACCTACTCAATGTTCTCTAAAAATGAACCTGAAAGCAACTCAGCCTCTAGTCCTAATTGCAACTTGCAGGAAATGTGGAGAGAGAGGAACAAGCTGAATGACACAGCAAGGACACAGGTAAGCAAATCCAGATCATGGGACACTCCGCAGGGTCTGTGACCTGTTTTCTCCAAGAAGTCCAGGGCACAGGGAATGAAAGGAAGGGGAGAAGAGAGAGTAAAGGACACTTCACAGCCTACTGCAAGGTGGGTTGTTTGAATCTTGATTCAGATCACCTATGAAACACCTTCTTGGGTAATTTTTGTTGTTGTTCAGTCGCTCGGTCATATCCGACTCTGCAAACTTTTGGACTGCAGCACGCTAGGCTTCCCTGTCCTTCACTGTCTCCCAGAGTTTGCTCAAACTCATGTCTGTTGAGTCGATGATGAGTGGATGATTAGGGACATTTGAACATGAACTTGTGTTTGATGGTATAAAGCAAGTCTTATTAACTTAGTCAGATGACAAAAGTGTGTGTGGTGGTTGTGGAGGAAAAATCTTTATCAATTAAAGATGCAAGCGGAAGTGTCTACAGGCAAAATGACAGGATGTTTGACATTTAATCGATTTTAGAAAAGGGGGCAAGGGAATGGATGAAACAAGATTGGAAACATTTAAAACGTTTGCATCTGGGTTATAGGTACATCATTTTATTCTCTCTACTTTTTAAAGTGTTTTTAAATTTTCTGTAATGGAGAGAAGGAAAACAAAACATTTATCATTTTTATTATGTGTTTTTAAAGAACAAACATTTTCTCTTAATTTGTAAGGAATTCTATTTTCAACACTGAATTATCTTTTTTTTGCAACAAATTATTAAGCAGTTAATGAAAATACTTAAATTCTCCCATCAATGCCTGAGGATCCTGGCATGAAAATACTTTGTCTCAACTTGGTAGCTGTCTTTTCATTGCTTAGAGCAATGTGGAAATCTTCTCAGTGCTCAGATGTGCTTGAACATTCTTTCTTTAAAATGTAAATATACACATCTAAGTGGCTAATTATTCAAGTTTCTATTAAATAACAGATTCTATTTTTATTAAAAAATCTATCATTAAAATTATGTGAGATGAATTACCTTCGATGACTTTTCAAGAACAGAGAAAAACAATTTTAATATCCTATTTTCTCTCATAGTGAAAAACATGAATGTGCTTACATTACAGATGAGCAAATTAGAGAAGCTTGAGAACAGAAGTAGATTGAACCTGATTAAATTTGGCCTTAATAAAGCCAGAGGGATAAAGTTAACTGTTTTTTTGTTGTGCAGTGTCTGTTTATCTGGAAAAGTAGCCATATATGATAAAGATGTCTGGAAAATCCTTAGAATAGACAGAGTAGCAAACAGTGAGTCAAAGATTGTCATACTTTTCCTGATAAACTCTGAAGTACTTATTTTGAAGTAGCTCAGCCAGAAGTTCCCTCAAAAGAAGCACTGCTGGTGCTAAGGCACTTCAGTCGTGTCCGACTCTGTGCGACCCCATAGACGGCAGCCCACCAGGCTCCCCTGTCCCTGGGATTCTCCAGGCAAGAACACTGGAGTGGGTTCAAAAGAAGCAGTAGTCCACCTCTAGTTTTCATTTATTTGTTTTTATTCACTCGCTAAGTCACATCCAACATATCCAACTTTTTGCGGCCCCTTGGACTGCTGCACACCAGGCTTCCCTGCCCTTCACTATCTCCTAGAGTTTGCTCAGATTCTAGTCCATTGAATCGGTGATGCTATCTAAATATCTGATCCTTGGTGGCCCTCTTCTCCTTTTGCCTCATCTTTCCCACCATCAGGGTGTTTTCCAGTGAGTCGGCTCTTCCCACCAGGTGGCCGAAGTATTGGAGCTTCGGCTTCAGCATCAGTCCTTCCAATGAAGATTCAGGGTTAATTTCCTTTAGTATTGATTGGTTTGAGTACTTGCCGTCCAAGGAACTCTCAAGAGTCTTCTCCGGCACCACAGTTCAAAAGCATAAATTCTTCGGAAGTCAGCCTTCTTTATGGTCCAACTCTTACATCCATTCATGACTGCTGGAAAAACCATAGCTCTGACTAGATGGGCCTTTGTCGGCAAAGTGACATCTTCACCTTTTAATATGCTGTCTCAGTTTGTCATAGGTTTCCTTCCAAGGAGCAAGCATCTTTTAATTTCACGGCTGCAGTCAATGTCCCCAGTGACTTTGGAGCCCAAGAAAATAAAATCTGTCACTGCTTCTACTTTTTCCCGGCTACATGCCATGAAGTGATAGGACTGGATGCCATGATCTTAGTTTTTTGAATGCTGAGTTTTAAGCCAGCTTTTTCACTCTCCTCTTTCACCCTCATCAAGAGGTTCTTTAGTTCCTCTTCAATTTCTGCCACTAGAGTGGTATCATCTTCATATCCGAGTCTGTTGATACTTCTGGCAGTCTTGATTCCAGATTGTGATTCATCCAGCCCATATTTTGCATGATGTACTCTGTGTATAAGTAAAATAAACAGGGTGATAATATATAGCCTTGTCATACTCCTTTCCCAATTTTGAACTAGTCATTCCATATAAGGTTCTAACTATTGTTTCTTGACCCACATACAGGTTTCTCAGGAGAAAGATAAGGTGGTCTAGTATTCCCTTCTTTTTAAGAATTTTCCACAGTTTGTTTTTATTGATACAGTCAAAGTCTTTAGCTTAGTCAATGAAGTGGAAATAGAAGTTTTTCTGGAATATCCTTGATTTCTCTGTGAGCCAGTGGATGTTGCCAATTTGATCTCTAGTTCCTTTGCCTTTTCTGAACCCAGCTTGTACGTCTGGAAGTTCTCAGTTCATGTAGTGCTGAAGCCTGGCTTGAAAGGTTTTGAGCATCACCTTACAGCATGGGAAATGAGCACAGCTGTGCAGCAGTGTGAGCATTCTTTGGCATTGCCCTTCTTTGGGATTGACTTCCCCGGTGGCTCAGATGGTAAAGCGTTTGCCTACAATGCAGGAGACCTGGGTTCGATCCCTGGGTTGGGAAGATCCCCTGGAGAAGGAAATGGCAACCCACTCCAGTACTCTTGCCTGGAAAATCCCATGGATGGAGGAGCCTGGTAGGCTACAGCCCATGGGGTTGCAAAGAGTCAGACATGACTGAGTGAGTTCACTTCTTTGGGGTTGGAATAAAAACTGACCTTTTCCAGTCCTGTAGCCATTGCTGAGTTTTCCAAATTTGCTGACATATTGAGTGCAGCACTTTAGCAGCAGCATCTTCTAGGATTTTAAATAATTCAGCTGGAATTCCATCACCTCCACTAGCTTTGTTTGCTGTGATGCTTCCTAAGGCCCACTTGACTTCACACTCCAGGATATCAGGCTCTAGGTGAGTGACAACACCATTATGGTTATCTGGGTCATTAAGGCCTTTTTTTGTATAGTTCTTCTGTGTATTCTTGCCACCTCTTTTTACTGTCTTCTGCTTCTGTTGGGGCTTTATCGTTTCTGTCCTTTATTGTGCCCATCCTTTCATGAAATGTTCCCTTGATATCATCAATTTTTTTGAATAGATCTCTAGTCTTTTCCATTCTGTTGTTTTCCTTTATTTTTTGTACTGTTCACTGAGGAAGGCAATATATATCCAGGAAGGCAAAATGGTTGTCTTACAAATAGGTTAGGGTTAGGGTTAGGGAGGTCTTACAAATAGCTGTGAAAAAAAGAGAAGCGAAAGGCAAAGGAGAAAAGGAAAGATATACCCATTTGAATGCAAAATTCCAAAGAATAGCAAGGAGAGGTAAGAAAGAAAGCCTTCCTCAGTGATCAATGCAAAGAAATAGAGGAAAATAATAGAATGGGAAAGACTAGAGATTCTTCAAGAAAATGAGAGATACCAAGGGAACATTTCATGCAAAGATGGGCTGGATAAAGGACAGAAATGGTATGCACCTAACAGAAGCGCGGGCGGCTGTGACCGGCACATTTAAGCTCGGCCAAGAGGAGGTACCCCACATCCAAGGTCAGGGGCAGTGGCCGAGAGTCCCAGGCTGCGATGGCACAGGAACGGCCGAGAAGAGCTACCAAAGTCTGAGGTCAGGGGCGGCAGCTGAGAGGAGCTACCCCACGCCCGAGGCCAGGGGCAGCGGCCGGGAGGACCAACCCCATGTCCAAGGAGCAGTGGCTGCACAGGCGCAGGAGGGCCTAGAGGAGCTATCCCACATTGAGGGTCAAGAAGGGCGGCAGTGAGGAGATACCCCTCGTCCAAGGTAAGGAGCAGCAACTGCACTTTGCTGGAGCAGCCATGAAGAGATACCCCAAGTCCAAGGTAAGAGAAACCCAAGTAAGATGGTAGGCATTGCAAGAGGACATCAGAGGGCAGACACACTGAAACCATACTCACAGGAAACTAGTCAATCTAATCACACTAGGACCACAGCCTTGTCTAACTCAGTGAAACTAAGCCATGCCCGTGGGGCCACCCAAGACAGGCGGGTCATGATGGAGAGATCTGACAGAATGTGGTCCACTGGAGAAGGGAATGGCAAACCACTTCAGTATTCTTGCCTTGAGAACCCCATGAACAGTATGAAAAGGCAAAATGATAGGATACTGAAAGAGGAACTCCCCAGGTCAGTAGGGGCCCAATATTCTACTGGAGATCAGTGGAGAAATAACTCCAAAAAGAATGAAGGGATGGAGCCAAAGCAAAAAGAATACCCAGCTGTGGATGTGACTGGTGATAGAAGCAAGGTCCGATGCTGTAAAGAGCAATACTGCATAGGAACCTGGAATGTCAGGTCCATGAATCAAGGCAAATTGGAAGTGGTCAAACAAGAGATGGCAAGAGTGAATGTTGACATTCTAGGAATCAGCGAACTCAAATTGACTGGAATGGGTGAATTTAACTCAGATGACCATTACATCTACTACTGCAGACAGGAATCCCGCAGAAGAAATGGAGTAGCCATCATGGTCAACAAAAGAGTCAGTGATGCAGTACTTGGATGCAATCTCAAAAACGACAGAATGATCTCTGTTTGTTTCCAAGGCAAACCATTCAATATCACAGTAATCCAAGTCTATGCCCCAACCAGTAACGCTGAAGAAGCTGAAGTTGAATGGTTCTATGAAGACCTACAAGACCTTTTAGAACTAACACCCAAAAACGATGTCCTTTTCATTATAGGGGACTGGAATGCAAAAGTAGGAAGTCCAGAAACACCTGGAGTAACAGGCAAATTTGGCCTTGGAATATGGAATGAAGCAGGGCAAAGATTAATAGAGTTTTTCCAAGAAAATGTACTGGTCATACCAAACACCCTCTTCAAACAACACAAGAGAAGACTCTACACATGGACATCACCCAGATGGTCAACACCAAAATCAGATTGATTATATTCTTTGCAGCCAAAGATGGAGAAGCTCTATACAGTCAATAAAAACAAGACCAGGAGCTGACTGTGGCTCAGATCATGAGCTCCTTATTACCAAATTCAGACTTAAATTGAAGAAAGTAGGGAAAACCACTAGACCATTCAGGTATGACCTAAATCAAATCCATTATGATTATACAGTGGAAGTGAGAAATAGATTTAAGGGACTAGATCTGATAGTAGAGTGCCTGATGAGCTATGGAATGAGGTTCATGACATTGTACAGGAGACAGGGATCAAGACCATCCCCATGGAAAAGAAATGCAAAAAAGCAAAATGGCTGTCTGGGGAGGCCTTACAAATAGCTGTGAAAAGAAGAGAAGCGAAAAGCAAAGGAGAAAAGGAAAGATATAAGCATCTGAATGCAGAGTTCCAAAGAATAGCAAGAAGACATAAAAAAGCCTTCCTCAGCAATCAGTGCAAAGAAATGGAGGAAAACAACAGAATGGGAAAGACTAGAGATCTCTTCAAGAAAATTAGAGATACCAAGGGAACATTTCATGCAAAGATGGGCTCAATAAAGGACAGAAATGGTAGGGACCTAACAGAAGCAGAAGATATTAAGAAGAGGTGGCAAGAATACACATTTCTGTGTATTCTGTACAAAAAAGATCTTCACGACCCAGATAATCACGATGGTGTGATCACTGATCTAGAGCCAGACATCCTAGAATGTGAGAAGTCAAGTGGGCCTTAGAAAGCATCACTACAAACAAAGTTGGTGGAGGTGATAGAACTCCAGTTGAGCTATTTCAAATCCTGAAAGATGATGCTGTGAAAGTGCTGCACTCAATATGCCAGCAAATTTGGAAAACTCAGCAGTGGCCACAGGACTGGAAAAGGTCAGTTTTCATTCCAATCCCAAGAAAAGGCAATGCCAAAGAATGCTCAAACTACCACACAATTGCACTCATCTCACATGCTAGTAAAGCAATGCTCAAAATTCTCCAAGCCGGGCTTCAGCAGTACATGAACAGTGGACTTCCTGATGTTCAAGCTGGTTTTAGAAAAGGCAGAGGAACCAGAGATCAAATTGCCAACATCTGCTGGATCATGGAAAAAGCAAGAGAGTTCCAGAAAAACATCTATTTCTGCTTTATTGACTATGCCAAAGCCTTTGTGTGGATCACAATAAACTGTGGGAAATTCTGAAAGAGATGGGACTACCAGACCACCTGACCTGCCTCTTGAGAAATCTGTATGCAGGTCAGGGAGCAACAGTTAGAACTGGACATGGAACAACAGACTGGTTCCAAATAGGAAAAGGAGTACGTCAAGGCTGTATATTGTCACCATGCTTATTTAACTTCTATGCAGAGTACATCATGAGAAATGCTGGACTGGAAGAAGCACAAGCTGGAATCAAGATTGCCAGGAGAAATATCAATCACCTCAGATATGCAGATGACACCACCCTTATGGCAGAAAGTGAAGAGGAACTCAAAAGCCTCTTGATGAAAGTGAAAGAGGAGAGTGAAAAAGTTAGCTTTAAGCTCAACATTCAGAAAACGAAGATCATGACATCTGGTCCCATCACTTTATGGGAAATAGATGGGGAAACAGTGCAAACAGTGTCAGACTTTATTTTTCTGGGCTCCAAAATCACTGCAGATGGTGACTGCAGCCATCAAATTAAAAGATGCTTACTCCTCGGAAGGAAAGTTATGACCAACCTAGATAGCATATTGAAAAGCAGAGACATAACTTTGCCAACAAAGGTCCATCTAGTCAAGGCTATGGTTTTTCCTGTGGTCATGTATGGATGTGAGAGTTGGACTGTGAAGAAGGCTGTGTGCCAAAGAATTGATGCTTTTGAACTGTGGTGTTGGAGAAGACTCTTGAGAGTCCCTGGACTGCAAGGAGATCCAACCAGTCCATTCTGAAGGAGATCAGTCCTGGGTGTTCTTTGGAAGGAATGATGCTAAAGCTGAAACTCCAATACTTTGGCCACCTCGTGCGAAGAGTTGACTCATTGGAAAAGACTCTGATGCTGGGAGGGATTGGGGGCAGGAGGAGAAGGGGATGACAGAGGATGAGATGGCTGGATGGCATCACTGACTTGATGGACATGAGTCTGAGTGAACTCCGGGAGTTGGTGATGGACAGGGAGGCCTGGCATGCTGCTATTCATGGGGTCGCAAAGAATCGGACATGACTGAGCAACTGAACTGAACTGAACTGAACAGAAGCAGAAGATATTAAGAAGAGGTGGCAAGAATACACAGAACTATACAAAAAAGATCTTCATGACCCAGATAACCATGACAGTGTGATCACTCATCTAGAACTAGACATCCTGGAGTGTGAAGTCAAGTGGGCCTTAGGAAGCATCATGATGCACAAAGTTAGTGGAGGTGATGGAATTCCAGTTGAGCTATTTCAAATCCTAAAAGATGATGCTGTGCAAGTGTTGCACTCAATATGCCAGCACATTTGGAAAACCAATCAGTAGCCACAGAACTGGAAAAGGTCAGTTTTCATTCCAATCCCAAGAAAAGGTAATGCCAAAGAATGCTCAAACTACCACACAATTGCATTTGTCTCACACACTAGCAAAGTAATGCTCAAAATTCTCCAAGCCAGGCTTCAACAGTACATGAACCATGAACTTCCAGATGTTCAAGCTGGATTTAGAAAAAGCATAGGAACCAGAGATCAAAGTGCTAACATCTGCTGGGTCATCAAAAAGGCAAGAGTTCCAGAAAAACATCTATTTCTGCTTTATTGACTATGCCAAAGCCTTTGTGTGGATCACAACAAACTGTGGAAAGTTCTTAAAGAGATAGGAACATCAGACCACCTGACCTGCCTCTTGAGAAATCTGTATGCAGGTTAAGAAGCAACAGTTAGAACAGACTGGTTCCAAATTGGGAAAGGAGTACGTCAAGGCTGTATATTATTACCCTGCTTATTTAACTTACATGCAGAGTACCTCATGAGAAATGCTGGACTGGAAGAAGCAGAAGCTGAAATCAAGATTGCTGGGAGAAATATCAAGAACCTTAGATATGCAGATGACACCACCCTTATGGCAGAAAGTGAAGAGGAACTCAAAAGCCTCTTGATGAAAGTGAAAGAGGAGAGTGAAAAAGTTGGCTTAAAGCTCAACATTCAGAAAACTAAGATCATGGCATCTGGTCCCATCACTTCATGGCAAATAGATGGGGAAACAATGGAAACAGTGACAGATTTTATTTTGGGGGGCTCAAAAATCACTGCAGATGGTGGCTGCAGCCATGCAATTAAAAGACACTTGCTCCTTGGAAGAAAAGTTATGACCAACCTAGACAGCATATTAAAAAGCAGAGACATTACTTTGCCAACAAAGGTCCATCTAGTCAAAGCTTTGGTTTTCCCAGTGGTCATGTATGGATGGAGAGTTGGACTCTAAAGCAATCTGAGCACCGAAAAATTGACGCTTTTGAACTGTGGTGTTGGAGAAGACTCTTGAGAGTCCCTTGGACTGCAAGGAGATATAACCAGTCCATCCTAAAGGAAATCAGTCCTGAATATTCAGTGGAAGGACTGATGCTGAAGCTGAAACTCCAATACTTTGGCCACGTGATGCAAAGAACTCACTCATTGGAAAAGACTCTGATGCTGGGCAAGATTGAAGGCAGGAGGAGGAGATGACAGAGGATGAGATGGTTGGATAGCATCACCAACTCAATAGATATGAGTTTGAGTAAGCTCCAGGAGTTGCTGATGTACAGAGAAGCCTGGTATGCTTCAGTCCATGGGGTTGCAAGGAGTCAGACACGACTGAGTGACTGAACTGAACTAACCATTATATCTACTACTGTGGGTAAGAATCCCTTAGAATAAATGGAGTAGCCCTGAGTCAACAAAAGAGTCCAAAATGCAGTACTTGGGTGCAATCTTAAAAATGCCAGAATGATCTCAATTTTTTCCCTGGCAAATATTTCAACATCAGGCTAATCCACGTCTATGTCTCAACCACTGATGCTGAAGAAGCTGAAGTTGACCAGTTCCATGAAGACCTACAAGACCTTCTAGAATGATGACCAAAAAAAAAGATGTCCTTTTCATCATAGGGGACGGGAATGCAAAAGTAGGAAGTCAAGAGATACCTGGAGTAACAGGGAAGTTTGGCTTTGGAGTACAAAATGAAGCAGGTCAAAAGCTAACAGAGTTTTGCCAAGAGAAAGCACTGGTCATAGCAAACACCCTCTTCCAACAACACGAAGGATGACTCTACACATGGACATCACCAGATGGCCAAAACCAAAATCAGATTGATTATATTCTTCGCAGCCAAAGATGGAGCTCTATACAGTCAGCAAAAACAAGACCAGGAGCTGACCGTGGCTCAGATGATGTACTCCTTATTGCCCAATTCAGACTTAAATGGAAAAAAGTAGGGAAATTCGGGTATAACCTAAATTCAGTAGGTCATTCAAGTATAACCAAAATCTAACCCCTCATGATATTACAGTGTAAATGACCAATAGATGCAAGGGGATTAGTTCTGATAGACAGAGTGCCTGAAGGACTATGGACAGAGGATTGTAACGTTGTTCAGGAGGCAGTGACCAAAACCATCCCCAAGAAAAAGAAATGCAAGAAGGCAATGTGGTTGTCTGAGGCGGCCTTACAAATAGCTGATAAAAGATGAGGAGCAGAAAGCAATGGAGAAAGGGAAATGGCAAACCATTTTCCTCCTGTCTTGGAGGAGGACATGGAAAACCACTCCAGTGTTCTTGCTGTGAGAACCCCATGAACAGTACGAAGAGCTACAATGAATTCTGTAGAAAAGCAGACGTCTCAACTGTGCTTTGAATTTCAGTTGAGTCTTCCAGAAACATGACCATAATAACTACGGACGTCGTGTGTGTATTCCTCACTGAGCGTGGAGCAGGGAGTCCCCTCATGAACCTTGTCTGGACACGACCAGGAGGGCGGTGGCGCTCAGCTGTCAGTGATGAGAACAGATCCCTCCTCCGCAGCTCCCAGGTTGAAGACCTGCTCTTCCACAAGGCACGGATGAAACATGAGCACGTCTGGCCCTGCTGGACAAGCAGGGCATTCACCCACCAGCCTTCTTAAGGAAAGACATAAATGATCCCTGTTACACGTGTGGTCAGGGCTGTCCCTGGCTCCATCATGTCCTCCCATTTCCTGCAGTTTCCTCTCCCGCCGTCTAGCCGCTCTGAGAGCCGGTCTCGTCCCTGCTCACAAATGGCCGTGCTAGCCCCGCTGAAACAGAACTGCTGGGGCAGCAGGGGCCAGGGAGATTGCAGCTCTCCTAAGTCCAGGGCACTGGGAGGTCTTCATGGCCTTGACGCCTGGGGCCTTGCCACCGCAGAGGTAGGTGTGTGGCATGGGCTGCAGGGAGCTGGCCCCAGGAGGGCAGCGTGGGGCGCCCTGTGACGGGCCTCTCAGGCGAGCAAGGCCCCCTCTGCGCTGCAGGGATTTTCTTGCTAGGCCCACTTCTCCCCGTTCTGTCCAGGCCGAGGCAGCTGGGGCCCAGGTGGAGGATGTCTGAATAGCTGGTCTCCCCCTAGAAATGCTTCTCCAGGTGACGGGCAGCAAGCGGGGCTCAGGGCTTGGACCCCATCACCTGGAGGGGCCCCGAGGCCCCAAGTGGCTCGTAGCCTGGGCGGGTCCTCTGCCGCAGGCCTGCTCCCAGGAAGACGGTGCCTTGGGCCAGGGCTAGCCCTCTGAGGAGCGGGAAGAGTGAGCCCCAACTGTCGGGGCGGCAGCCGGCCTGCTGCCATCAAAGCCCCTCGGTGCTCCGGGAGGCTGTGCACTGGGCCTTGGTGTCAGCTCTGTCCAGAAGCGCCTCTGGCTAGGCCAGCCCAAGCTCTCCCTGTCAGCCCCAGGTCTCCTTGATGACAGAGAAGCAGAGACCCTGGTCCTGTGAGCCTCTTGTCACCTCCTCAAGCTGGAAACACACATGGAGCCTCAGGTCCCTGGAAGGACACAGAGGCTCAGCCAGCAGCCGCCACCTGGAGACAGTCTCCACTCAGCTGACATTGACAAAGGCCTCGGTAACATGCAGATTGGATCCCATTAACTTGATCTTTTTCCACTGTTTTTTTTTTAACAGCTTTATAGAGGCATAACTCACATACCATAAAATTCACCTATTTTAAGAACGCAACTTAATGACTTTTCACCAGTTGACAGAGTCGTGCAGCAATCCAACGCTAGAACATTCCCCCTACCCCAAGGGACCCCTCCTGCCCTCTGGCCATCACCCCACCCCCACCACCCACCCAGCCCCTGGCAACCACTAACTGCCTTCTGCCTCTCTGGCTTTGAAACTCTGAATGTTTGAAATAAAGGCGTCCCTGCAAAGCATGCTCTTTCTCTGAGTGGCTTTGTCCATGCAGTGTCACGTTTCAGGCCTCACCCATGCCGTGTCGAGTTATCAGGGTGTCAGGGACTCCGGGGGCCCCCCTTGGCTGCTTGAACGCCCCTGTGCAGGGGTTTGTGTGCACTTGTGCTTCCATTTCACTCGAGTGTAAACCTAGGGGTGGAACTCCCGGGTCACGGGTGACTCGCTGTCTATGGAACAGCTGCCCGTTTCCATTGCCATCATCTGCACACCAGGAGTCCAGCTTCTTCACATCCATGCCAACACTTGTTACTGTCTGAGTCTGTTTTCAACCACTCCGGTGGGAGCTCACTAACCTTCTTTGTAGTAGATTGTGACACGCCTCACAGCTGCTCCCAGCACCCTGATTCAGCACACTGTCACCATGGGGTCCCCAGGTCACAGTCCCCGCCCTGGAGAGCAGCGTCTAGCTCCCAGCCTTCTCACGCCAGGTCCCCAGTACCTGTTCGCGTTGTTGGGACGTTTGTGTTGCTGCTGCTGAAACACACCTGACCAGGCTGGCCACCCAAGATCTTCAGCTGTCAGCCGTGCTGGCAGATAATGACCCAGTGCCCAGACCTAGTATCACTGCCAAAGAGTTCACGGGGTCACAAGCTGTCATGCGTGTCCTGTGGCTCATCTAATGGGGGGCTCGCTCCCCATTTGACCAGAGGCTGTACAGGTAGTGCAGGAAGGGATCCCGTGTCTATACGGAGGACACATCCACTCCCTGCCCCCTGGGCTCCAGGCAGTTGCTGCCTTGGGTCCCGCCAAGCTGCAGGGCCATGCTGCTAGACGGGGACACAGGGGCATTGGCCAGGTCGAGTTCCAGCTTGTAGTCCTGCGAGGTTGCACCCCTAGACCAGGGTGGCCAGGGGAGATGGGCTGCCTGGGGCTTGCAGGCAGGGGTGCAGGAGTGTCCACTGGCAAGCTTGTGCCCATAAACACCCGATGGTGATGCAGACCAGCAGGGCCTCCGATCCACCATCTGGTTCCTGTTCAGTCATAAAGCTGGGAGAAACATCACTTGGTGGAGGGACCATCACACAGGCGGCCCTGAGCATCCAGACAGGGCAGGTCTGGGGCCTGCATCCAGTCAGGGTCCCGGCAGATGGCACCCATCCTCCCTGGGGGTCGCCGAGGAGGGAGAGAGGCCATGCCCCAGGGTCCACAGGGCTTCAGCTTCGCAGGCCCCACCCTCCCGGTGCCTTCCAACAATTCTCCCAGGAGTAGACTTGGGCAGCCCTCCTCCCTGCACAGGGCGGCTGCTGAAATGACTGTGGGTTTGGGGGGAGCAGGTGGGCAGGGCTCCATGGAAGGAGAGAGGCAGAAACACCCGTCAGCGAGGCTCACATGTCCAGGAAGAGACGCTGCCAAACCCAGAGCGGCTGCCCGGCATTCGCTCATCCCGAGGCTTCTGTCGTTGCACAAAGCAATTCTGTGCTTGCCACACACTTGTGTGTACCTTTAAGAAAATTCTCATTCGGGGGGTAAAGATTATGCAGGTTCATTAAAAAGGGTTCCAGACCTGCAGAAACACTTAAGAAATAGCAGGAGGTATTTGTAATGTGCACAGTTGCTAGAATAGAAAAGGATTTTCTCTACATCAGCAAGAAAGGGGCAGCTCTGCCAGCCAGAAAGGGGCTGAGAACGCAGTGGGCAACTCGGGAGAAACCCGAGGTCAGTGTGAAGCAGAGTCCTGAAGGCGGAGCCCGTGGGACACTGGCCTTGGGAGCAGGGCTCTGCGGGGAGCAGCGGTCAGGGAGGGGACGGGCCCGGCGCGTAGGGTGGGCTGCGCTGGGGAGCAGCCCGGATCGCCACGTGCAGACCGAGCAGGCAGATCCAAGCGGCTGCCCGGCAGAGGGCTGGATCCCAGACAGGCCTCGAGCTTGGGTGGCAAGTGGGTCTGCTTCACGTGATGGACGCTCCCCCACCCCAGATGGGTGAGCAAGACTCCTGTCTGCTGTAAAGATCCATCACTGCCTGGCAGAAGTGCCAGGCTGCGTTCCAATAAAGCATTATTTACAAACACGGGTGGTGAGTCATCCCGCGGGCCACAGTCAGCTGACCCCTGATCTAGAGCATCACCCATCCCCAGGACCAGGGAAGCGATTCTCTCATCAGGGGGGCCCTTCTGCCTTGGACACGCTGTGTCCCCTCTTCTCCTGGCCTGGTGGGGTCGGGTGCCCAGCGGAGGGGTGCCTCTGCTGTGAGGCACAGGAGGGTGGGGAGAGCAGACCTTGGTGACATTGGCGTCGACCAGCGATGCCTGGCCCGTCAGCCAGCTCTTCCTCTGACATGCTTCCCACAGAGCTTCACACAGCTTCATGAGGAGACAGGCCCCCTCTGGGGACAAGAGAACCTGCAGAAAGAAAGTCAGGTCAGGTCTCCCCTGGGAGACATAGAAAATGGAACACATTGGAGACTTTATTCTACTCACTCTAAGAATCAGACTGGTTCAAAGAGAACCCAGGGAACTGACGCCGATGGACCCGGGTTGATGGGCTGAGGACGCTGTGCGTGGAGGTGGCAGTGAGCGGTCCTGAGCAGCCACGGACGGCGGGGAGCGGGACGCGCCTGGGAAACAGCCCAAAGCTGTGACGGGCGAGAATCAGGGGACCTGGGCCGTGTTCTCTGGACAACATACCCTTGAGTATTGAAGCGGGAACACCCTGCTCAGCTGCGGGCTGTCCTCGCAGCCTTGCCTGAGTGTCCATCCCCACAGAAGGAATGGCACCACCAGTTCCCCTGGGGCAGGTGCACACAGCGAGGACAGACCTTAAATACACAGCGGGGGTGAAACATCCAGGAAGCAGAAGGGGCCAAGGATCCCGTAGCCACGTGTGTGCATCAAAATGCACACACACAACACACACAGCACAGATGTGCACACAATACACACACGGCACAGATGTGCACACAACACACACGCAGCACAGGTGTGCACACAACACACAGCACAGATGTACACACAACACACAATATAGATGTGCACACAACACACAGCACAGATGTGCACACAACACACATGGCACAGATGTGCACACAACACACAGCACAGATGTGCACACAACACACAATACAGATGTGCACACAACACACAATACAGATGTGCACACAACACACACGGCACAGATGTGCACACAACACACAGCACAGATGTGCACACAACACACAAAACAGATGTGCACACAACACACAGCACAGATGTGCACACAACACACACGGCACAGATGTGCACACAACACACACGGCACAGATGTCCACACAACACACAATACAGATGTGCACACAACACGCAGCACAGATGTGCACACAACACACACGGCACAGATGTGCACACAACACACACGGCACAGATGTGCACACAACACACACGGCACAGATGTGCACACAACACACAGCACAGATGTGCACAAAACACACAATACAGATGTGCACACAACACACAATACAGATGTACACACAACACAGATGTGCACACAACACACACACAGCACAGATGTGCACACAACACACACGGCACAGATGTCCACACAACACACACACGGCACAGATGTGCACACAACACACACGGCACAGATGTCCACACAACACACAATACAGATGTGCACACAACACACAGCACAGGTGTGCACACAACACACACACACACAGCACAGATATGCACACAACACACAATACAGATGTACACACGGCACAGATGTGCACACAACACACAGCACAGATGTGCACACAACACACACGGCACAGATGTGCACACAACACACAATACAGATGTGCACACAACACACAATACAGATGTGCACACAACACACACACGGCACAGATGTGCTCAGCACAGGAGCATGGCCCCTTTTGCTCGGGTGACTCAGGACATAAAAACGTCAGCAAATGACTGAGGAGGGCTGTGGTACAGCCGTGACTGCGGGCCCGGAACGAGAGCCTGGTCACCTCGATCCCTGGTGTCAGACATCCCTCCACGCCATCCACACCACAGAACCACGTGGGGAAGAAGGGAAACCGGCCAAGTTCTTCTCTTCAGCAAGACCGCCATTAACATAAGTGAGCCTGATACGCTGAAGTGTGTACCAATAGGAGGGCAGCTGCACTCTCGTAAAATGGAATCTTACTATGGATGCTCTCAACACTTTAAAATATATTTAATTTCACTTAACATCAGTTTTAACATAACAAGCAGAACTACTGCATTTTCTAAACGTGAAATACTTCCGTATCACAACAGTGTGTCCCTTGTTATTGATTCATGCACGTATTTATGGCTGTGCCAGCTCTTGGTTGCTGCGTGCGGGCCTTCTCTAGCTGCAGGGAGCAGGGGCCGCTCTAGTTGTGAGCAGGCTCTAGGGTGAGCAGGCTCAGTTGTTGTGGCACGCACTCTTAGTTGCCCTGGGGCACGTGCCCATCTACCAGACCAGGCATCGAACATGTGTCCCCTGCTTTGGCAGGCTGTCTCCCAACCACTGTACTACCAGGGAAGTCTGGCGGTCTGTACTTCTGATTAAAAAAAAAAATCCCTTGAAATGGGAAAAAAACCCTAAAATGGCTTTGTATTTTGAAAGATCACATCATGTATGCACACACACACACATGCACACACACACACACACACACACACACACACCCTGTATGTGTACACAGAGCCACTACACACATGCATGCAGATGTACACATACGCATACAGGTGTATGCATGCACACTCACACGTGTACACCCCACAAGTGTACACACAGCCACGAAACGTGTGCACACGCATGCATGTACATGCACCCCCCACAGGTACACTTTTTCTGCTCCATTTGCTGGGTGCATTACTTCAAGAGCACCAGTTATCCTTATGTTGGGTTGTCTTGTTTATTCTTAATGTGATTTAGGTTTACAAAACTCGTAATAAACACCTCTTGTTTTACTTCATTTACTGGGTCATCTGAAACCTTTCTGAGGCCAGTGGTTCCCACACAGTGGCCTCGGCGTCACGTTGAAGGCCTGTCGGTCCACAGGCTGCTGGCCCCGCCCTTCTGAGAATCTGAGTTTGTGACAGAATGCTGACACCGTGGGCCCAGGGACCACACTCTGAGAACACAGCTCTGTGTCAACGGCTCAATTTCCACCTTGTCCGTTTTGCTCTTCGCTGTCTGTAATTCATTTGCTGGTTCTTTATTGACACTGTCTGGTTTCAGTTTGTTTTCTGACGTCTGGAGTCCAGTTTTCAGATCTTAGCCTTTTGTATATTTTTGATGTTTATCTCCCGAGTCCCTGTTCTTATCAAATCCCTCAGGCAGAAGGTGGGACGAGACTTGGTTCTGTTCGCTGGCTGTTTATCCCAAGTCGGCCTTGTAGTCATCTTGCTATGACCCTATCCTGTGCACTGAGTCACTTATTTTCCTGTGGCTATTTGCACACCCCTGGCCTCCCCACACCTTCCCATCTTGTTCAAGCCTGAGCGACTGTCCACGTGTCCGTGTGTTGGTAACCCTCGTCCCTCAAAGCCTGGCGATGGTTTGCTTTCCCATCGGAGGCACGAATACTTGTGTTCTGGACGCCATGGGAAGCTCGGGGAGGGGGGTGCTGGTGGCAGAAGGGAGATCTAGAAGGAGGAGTGTTGTTAGAAGCAGCCTAGCCTTGCTTCCTCCTGCAATCTGTGAGATGTCCTGGACTCACAGCGGGAGGGCAGTGTGTACAGTCCTGGATCCTGGGCCCATGGCTGGTGTGCCTGGAGCCGCCATGCCCTCCTGGGAGGGTCAGCCCACAACCACCCCGTTTCTGCTGTTCCATGACTTCCCAGGGTCAGTATGTGCAGATGAATCAGGGCTCCTGGCGCCCAGTCACTGGCTGGCATGGCTCTGGGGCAGGGGGCGGCCCAGGGACCATGCGGTCTGTGCCTCTGATCCGCGGGGGAGCTGTCCCCTCCTTGCTCAGCACCCAGTGTCTGAAGCTTGTGTTCTTGCTTGTTTTTTGCTGGGATTCTTCTCTGATTTTTCCTAGTTATTTCCTTTCTATTCATCCTGGGGCAGGAGATTCTGCCTCACCACTGTCTCTGACATTCTCTTCGAATACCCACAAGCAGGGACGACTCTTGGCCCCATAAGAACATACCTGGCTTGGGGGACGCTAGGAACGTCCACGAGAAGGAGCACCTTGGTGCTTTCAGAGCCAGAGTGCCCGAAATCCAGGTCAGAAAAACAGACAGGAACATCAAGACCAAGAAGGGAGATGTCCCCCTGGCAGGTTCCGGATCTGCCAGCGCCCTCCCGGGCAGGACACACGCTCTATGGCAAGCAAGGTGCTTCTCGGGTGCCCTCCGGCTGTTGAACCCTGGGCGGGTGGGCTAAACAACGATGCCGGCAGAACCTGGAACAGCCCGGGCACATAGCTGCCCCGGCACGGCCCTCACCCGCCCGCCCTCCTCCACGCCCGTCCCTTCGGACCTCACACCCGCTCTGCAGCCGCACCGACCTTCCAAACACACCACAGGTCCTGTCCCTCCTGGGAATGGGCTCCCGGGCGCCCAGCACGCCCGCCCTCCCTGCCGTGGACCCCTTCCTGGATGCCGGCCCATCTGGGGACCACCCACGCCCCACATCGTTGCTTCAGCTTCTCACGAGTGACAGCTGGGTTCCTGTGCATCCTCCAGTCGGGCCCTGGGGCCTCGGGCCTCTGTGGGACAGGGAGCCGCCAGCCTGCGGCGGCCTTTCCTCCCCATCACCTCTCTGTGACACCTTCCTGCCTCCTCTGCTCCTCGCTTCAGGGCTGGGGTCCCTACACGCCTTCCCAGGGATGGACCTTGGCACGTGGGTGCTTGGGGCTGGAAGCTGAGGGCGCCCTGGCAACCACAGCCAGGCGACCTCGGGCTCCAGGTCCCGGCTCCTTCCTTCCCGTGTGTCACAGGCACCCCAGCAGCCTGAGGGTGCAAGGCAGCCTTGGCTGGTCCTCCCAAGGATGCAGGGCACAGATCCAGACCCAGGCTGCTGGCAGGCTGGCCACTCCCTGCCCGGGCACTGGGTATCCTGAGGCCAGGCCTGAAGGGACCCACGACGCTGAAGCCTTTCCCATCAAGGACATAACAGGAAAGCAGCCCACGGGGTAGGGGGGGCCTCTGCAGTCCCTCAGGGGTGCCCTGAGCTCCGAGGCCCAGGCTGGAGACTTGCTGTCAAGGAGCCCACAGGGTCGCACAGAGTCGGACACGACTGAAGCGACTTAGCAGCAGCAGCAGCAGCCCACAGGGCTGGGGCTTCTCTCCTACAGTAGTTCAGCCCGGGCCTGGACCAGCCAGGGAAGCGGGGCGCTCCCACCACACCAGCCTGGGAGTGTTTTTCTTCACCAGGACTGGCAGCCTGCAATTAGACGGAAGCCAGGGCTTCCCAAGAAACGGGATCAAACTCGGGGAACACGGCTCCACCACCGCCCCCTGGTGGCCCTGGGGCCGCTGTCCACTCGCAGTGGGGTCCTGGGTCTGGGCCCTGACCAGGCCCGAGGGCCGTGCTGGCTGTGGAGGGAAACGCGCTTCCCCCGTCCACGGTGCGGTGGTATCAGGGCAGGGGAGGAGGGTGGTAAACACAGCATATGCTGACGCTCCAGGTGGGCTGCGGCAGGTCCCCACGCCCGGCCCTGCCCTCCGGTGCTCTGCCTGGTTGTCACCCGGCGAAGCAGCGGGTGTGGGGAGGGCGTGCCCCTGCAGCCCGCAGGCAGTGCCGGGTGGGGGCCCTGCCCAGCTGGGGGTTGCGGTGCTGCCAGCACTCAGGCCGGGGCTCTGGGGCCTGGCGCGCCCCACTGAGCCTCCACTCTGGCCCGTGGTCCTCACGAGGTCTGCACACGGGGTACCCCGCGGGCCTGGCCCATGCCGTCATGCCATGTGGCCTGAGGCTGTCAGAGGAGCTGGTCTGCAGGTGGACAGGGGTGTGGGCCCTGGGACAGACAGGCTGCAGGCGGGGCGGGCGGGGGAGCACAGAGTGGGGGCCCCCGAGGGGACAGGGCTCTGGCCTCGGCGACACTGGGTTCTTTTTCTGGCTTTTCTTCAACTTCCATGCTGAGTCGAGGCCATCACTGCCTCCTGGAAGACCCCTGCCCCCTGAGCAGCCTCTGCACCAGGCGAGCCCCTGGAGACCCTCCTTCAAGTCACAGGGTGACTGCTCAGACTCGCCCCCAAGGATATGAGCTGCACAGGGGCAGCTGGCCTGGGTCAGGGCAGGGTCCCGGGGAGGGGAGGGCAGGGAGCCCCGGGAGGGGACACTGGGGAGGGGAGGAGCCCCGGGGACGGGGAGGGGCGCAGGGCGGGCCCAGCAGCAGCATCCCCAGGCCACCCGCTGTCCTTAGATGGCCTTCCTGTTGTTGCATAGTGGGGCTCGTGCGGGAGTGTCGGGCTCCAGACGTCCACATCCTGCCCCTGGAACCCATGGCCATGACAGCACATGGTGGGTGGGGTGGGGGCCCTGCAGGTGTGACCGTGGGCCTGGAGTTGGCCACTCCGCATTTTCTGGGGCTGCATTCTCACGGGGCCCTTGGACAGAGGCTCCGGAGGGCCAGGCTCAGGGAAGGAGGCCAGGGACCCAAGGAGCGGCTGTGAACCCTGGGACCTGGGCGGCGTCCCGAAGCTGGAAATGTCAGGGAAACGGATCCCCTGTGGACAGCTGGCCCCGAGGCCTCCTGCGAGAGGACACGGGTGTGGTTCAAGCCGCTGAGTCCCAGTCACTTGTGACGGCACCACAGGCCACTGCAGGCTCAGTGGTGGCCCCATTGAGACCAGGTGGGATCAGCCCCGGGGGGCTGGGTCCCGGCTAAGACACGCTGCTGAGCGCCCCACCCTGAGGCCCTCGCCGTGACCTCATCGGGGCTGCAGCTCTGGACACTGCCCTTCTCGGGGCGTCAGCTCACCACCCCTTTCACAGGCTGGAGGCCGCTGGAGGCTGCTGCAGGCCGTGTGGACAACCTCCAGGCAGGGGCTGGGGTGTGCCCAGACCCCAGGGAAGGCTCTGCATGGTTACAGCACTGCACTCACATGCCCGCCTCCCAACGCCTCCAGAAAGATCTCATGGAGGACACGCTGCCTCCCCAGGGATCCCGGGCCTGGGCCTGCGGTGTCCCCACGGCACCCGCAGTGGCGTCCTCTGGGGGCCGTCTCAGCCCTGAGGGGCTCCTGCCAGCCAGCTTGAGGAGCAGAGGGCACCGAGAAGTGAAAGCGGCTTTTAAGGAGGGCGTGGTGACTGAGCACAGGCCGGCCCTGCACCTTCCAGGGAAGCGGCAGAGACAGGCCCGGGCTCACCAGACAAACAAACCTGATGACACTTGCCGGAGCGGAGACGGGGGCTGTTTCATTCTAAAGCCAAGAAAAAAGCCTGGAGTCTTTCCAGTCACTTCTGACCAGGTAAAAAAATTTATCATTAGATTTTTTTTTTTTTGTACTCTCAAATGTAAATTGGTTAACTGTCAGAAAAGGCCAGAGCCAGACCAGAGATGATGCTTTTGAACTGTGGGGTTGGAGAAGATTCTTGAGAGTCCCTTGGATTGCGAGGAGATCCAACCAGTCCATCCTAAAGGAGATCAGTCCTGGGTGTTCACTGGAAGGACTGATGCTGATGCTGAAGCTCCAATACTTTGGCCACTTCATTCGAAGAGCTGACTCACTGGAAAAGACCCTGACACTGGGAGGGATTGGGGGCAGGAGGAGAAGGGGATGACAAAGGATAAGATGGTTGGATGGCATCACCGACTCGATGGAGATGAGTTTGAGTTAAGTCCAGGAGATGGTGAAAGACAGGGAGGCCTGGCGTGCTGCAGCCCACGGGATCAAAAATAACTGGACACGACTGAGTAACTGAACAAGAAGACTGGACATGCCCAAGTGCACAGCATGCTGGCAGGCAGTGACTCACTGACAGGAAATCAGGGTCCTAAGTCCAGGGCTCACCCCGCCATCGCCGCCGCCTCCCAGCCACAGACGGCCACGCGACCGCAGGTAAGTGGCTCACTTGCTGGCTTCATGCAGTGGGGACCTCTAGCCACCGGAATTCCTTCTTCATCTACATCACTTCTCTCAGCAAGATTTTCCCTCTTTACAGAAGGGATCCATTTTCATTTCGGCTTCGGCTGGTGCATTGCAGAGTCTTCTTGCTTTTTATTTCAACAGAAATGAGTTTATTAAATTCATCTCTTACGAAAGCAAGCTTCACGTTAAGTATGCAAATACTATAGACCTAAGTACGTGGAAAACCGCACTGGGAGCAGGGCTGCTCGGCAACCGCAGCGTTTGCGGGGCTGGGGGAGCAAGACCCTCTGAGAGCGTGGAGGGGCCAGAGCAGGGTGGAGGGCATTGGCTGTGCGAGGTCCAAGCCAGTGGAGACGTGCAGGCCTCCGACGGCAGAGGCCTTACAACAGCGGGACTGCGACACGGAACCTGGTGCTGGGCGCCAGCCCTTCTGGTGTGGGTCCAGCCCGCAAGGTGGACTCTGAGGGGCTGCACTGGGACCGCCTGGCCAGCTCCAGGCCCACTGCCCTCCTCCGAAGCAGCACAGCGCTGCGTCTGTGCTGGGATGCCCCGGGGCCTGCCTGGACCTCCAGTTGCCCCTCTTCTCCCCACGAGGGACCCCGCATCTGCAGCTGCAGCCGGGGTCTGTGTCCTTTCTGCCCCGTCCAGGGCTGCAAACGGCGGCTGGGACCCAGGAGGCTAAACACACACACGCACGTACTGAAGAGCCCGCCGCCGACCAACACATGTTCCCTGCTTGCTTCTTGGTGTTGACATGTGCACCGCTAAGAACGACCAGCCCAGAAACAGGTCACTGGTAAGGGAACAGGACACAGAGACCCCGGGCCAAACTGGTGGCCAACGGGCTTTTGACAAACAAAATGGGCTTCAGTAGGCAAGGCAAGAGCACGTCTCCTTCCTGTCGTATCACAGATCCCGGCCCGGGACGAGACGAGGACAGGTAAGCGGCATCCTTGGGTCACCTGCCCCGCGTTGGGCCACACGCCTGGTCAGCGCTGGGCCCAGTGACCTGCCAGCTCGGGTGGACGTAAGGACCTGTCTGCCACCCGCTCTAAGCAGCTGGGGGCCTCACC